>NC_141694.1:589536806-590281806 GCF_964263255.1 Lissotriton vulgaris
TGCATCCTCAACAGTCGGGATTTCGCTCCGGTCACTCCACCGAAACAGCCTTGATCGAACTAGCTGATTCCATCAAGTTCTTGCAGGATGAGTGAAGGCAAGCAGTCCTCATCCTGCTTGATCTAACAGCAGCGTTCGACACTATCTCGCATGTCATCCTGATTAACAGAATGCGAGAGATCGGCGTGACAGACACAGCCTTGGCATGGGTTACATCCTTCCTATCTAATAGGTCCCAGACTGTGTCCCTGGGTTCCTATCTATCCAGCGAAAAATCCATCACATCAGGAGTGCCTCAGGGGTCCATTTTAAGTCCTCTCTTTTTTAACATCTACATGGCGCCCCTCCTCGCTGTGATAGAATCGCATGGGATCCTCGTCACATCATATGCCGACGACACACAACTTGTCGTCACTATCGACAAAAAGTGGACGCATGCAGACTTACGTTTTCAAAACTGCCTCTCTGATGTTTTCCATTGGCTGAATAAAACCATTTAAGATGCAATAGTGCCAAGACAGAAATCATACCGCTGGGTAAAGATCTATCTTTCTGTCCGAAAGATTGGTGGCCCATGGGATCTGAGGCCCCCCCCAGTGCAGTACCATCAGCACGGAACCTAGGCGTGCAATTCGATTCATCCCTCTCTTTCGATGACCACGTCAGGATCACTGCTGGACGCTGTTTTGGACTCATTAAATCTTTGAAAAAATGTTTTGATTTCCTCCCCATTGCAGCTAGAAAATCAGTCGCGGTAGCCTTAATACTCTCCCGACTTGATTACTGCAATGGATTAATGGCTGGAGTGAAAAAGTCCACCCTTAGAAAGCTGCAGAGTATACAACATGCAGCTGCTAGACTGGTCTTAAAACTCCCCAGAAGGTCATCAGCTTCAGCAGCACTTAAATCGCTGCACTGGTTACCATTGCATAAAAGAATCCTTTTTATTTTTTTATTTTATTTTAGGATTTTATAGAGCGCACGGCTACCCCCGAGGGGGTGTCCCGGCGCTAACAACTAAAGAGCCCAGAGACAAGAAAAAGAACCGAAAATCAAGAGGAGAACAACCAAGTCTTTAATTTGCGGCGAAAGATGGGTTCAGTAGAGGCAAATCTTAGCTCCAAGGGGAGATTGTTCCACAATCTGGCTGCTGCTACTCCAAATGCACTACCGCCTACTCTAGATAGGCGGAAGCGTGGGACAACCAGAAGACGTAGACTATTAGAACGTAAGGATCTCACAGAATGTGAGAGAACAAGCCTTTTTTTCAGATAGCCTGGGCCGAGGTTGTTCAAGGCTCGATAAGCAAGTATCAGTATCTTAAAGTGGATACGTTTTGTGATAGGGAGCCAGTGCAGTTGTTTACGATAGGATGCTACGGATTGACGATAAGGAATATTACCAATCAATCTAGCCGCGGCGTTCTGCACGATTTGTAGCCGTTCAATCTGGTATAAAGGGGCACCTGCGTAGAGACTGTTGGCATAGTCTAAGTGAGACGCAATTAATGACTGAACCACCGTTCTACGAGCATTCACAGGGAGGTATGGCAGAATCTTTTTAATCATACCCAGTTTCGCAAAACAAGCAGAAGTAGTTTTGTTAATGTGGGGAGCACAGGAAAGGGTATTGTCAAACTGGAAGCCCAGATTGCGAACTGTAATAGCTGGAATCGGGGGGGGGGTCAAGGACCATTGGCCACCACAGGCTGGAGGGGATGGTCGTTTTCTGATTAAAAAACATTACCTCCGTTTTATCAGTATTAAGCCTGAGGTGGTTAGTGGTCATCCAGTTGCAGATGTTATTAAGACACTGACGGAAGTTGGCAAAAGAGGTGTCAGAGTGATCCCTAAAAGAAAACACCAGCTGGGTATCATCAGCGTAGGAGATCACTCTGACTCCCCAGGATTCCACCACCTTGGCCAGAGGGGCAAGATACACATTAAATAACAAAGGGCTCAAGGCTGAGCCCTGGGGGACACCACAAAGAAGGGGTTTCCCAGCCGATGTAAAAGGCCTCAAAAAGACCCTCTGAGAACGATCCTTCAAGAAAGAACTAATCCATGTCAACACAGTACCTCCTATGCCCACCTGGCTCAGGCGATCCAATAAGATCGTATGGGAAACCGTATCAAAGGCGGCGGATAGGTCGAGGAGGACCAACATGGCCTCCTCGCCCCTATCCACACACTCTCCGACAGTTTCGGAGACTTCGAGCAGAGCCGTCTCCGTGCTGAAGCCTGCTCTAAAACCCGACTGAGAATCATGGAGGAGCATGTTAGTCTCCAGAAATTCAGCCAGTTGCAGTTGAACTGCTTTCTCCAGGATCTTAGCTGACTGAGGGAGGAGGGAAATGGGCCGATAGTTTGAGAAAAGGCCGGGATCTGAATTCGCCTTTTTGAGGATCGGGACCAGCATGGCCTCCTTCCATATAGAGGGGAACTGGCCCGAACCAAGAGAGCAATTCCAGATATCAAGGAGGGGCTCAGTCAATAAAGGGGCTAGAATACCCATCATTGTAGCCGGAATCAGGTCAAGAGGGGAACCAGATTTGCATTGGGTAATTAATCTGTGAGAAGATTCAATAGTCATCTCCTTGAAAGATTCAAGGAGAGGATTGTCCCCGTAAATCTCACTAGGAGCTGGTGAAATTCCCTCCGCGGGGAAGGAAGTCCTGATGGTCACGATCTTCTCCTGAAAGTATTCCGAGAGACCGTTACATAGTGCCTGGCTAGCCAGAATCTGGGAAGATAAGGCAGCAGGATGCGAAAAATCCTTTACAATTTTAAAAAGGGATTTGGAGGAATTCTTAGATTTCTCAATTTGGAGAGAGAAAAAATCTCTCATAGTCGACCGTTTTAAGGAAAGAAATTTTCTCAGAGCGGCTTTGTAAATGGATTTGGCCTCTGAATCATAGTTTTTACGCCATAGACGTTCAAGTTTTTTACAACGACTCTTCTCCTCCCTAAGAGTCGAAGAGAACCAGGGAGATGAAGGACGGGATCTAGAGGACGTGATGGGTTGAAGGGGCGCAATAGTATCTATGGCGCTCAGCAAGGTTGCATTAAGCTTAGACACCCTTTCATCAACAGTGTTACAGGACATGGGTTCATCGCCATAGAGCAAAAGAGGACTCAGAGTGGCACAGGTGACTTTGTGCCATTTTCTCCCGTACTCCCTATTGAGTGCGATAGGTAAGGGCGCCACGGTAAGGGTAAGATCAAAAGGCAAAAGATAGTGGTCCGACCAAATAAGCGGAAGAGGTGGGTGAAGCAAGATGTCCAGGTGCCTTGAAAAAATTAAATCCAGAGTATGGCCTGCTTTATGCGTTGGGCCCTTTTTAAATTGCTTCTCACTGTTTTCAAATCCATGCAAAACACAGGGCCCCATTACCTCGCAAATCTTTTTACGCGTTACAATCCTTCACGTTGTCTGAGATCCTCTGGGACAAATCTCATCACGATTCCCAGATTCAAATACAAAACTAAGGGTGGGAAAACCTTTACTGTCCTGGCAGCCAGGGCATGGAACAACCTACCAGCCAACCTTAGATTAATTGAAAAGGAGAGCCTATTCAGAAAACTCCTTAAAACATGGGTGTACCAACAACCCGATACCTCCATACTGGCAGCCATCTAGTTCCAGTTTTTCACCATATTCCATCTTTTATTTATTTACTGCACGCAAGCTTAGCGCCAAGATGCTCCCTTGGGAGCGAACGTCCGCGCACTATAAATACCCATAAATATCAAAATATCAAATAATGCAATTGATACATTAGCCCCCCTCAGATCAATAAAGACCTTCAGGGCCTCACCTGCAGCCCCCTGGTACTCTGACGAATTACGTCAACAAAAATCGCTTTGTAAAGCACTGGAAAGGCGATGGAGATCTGGGTATTCTGCAGAATGTAAACTGGTGTACCGTAAGGCCCTTAAAGACTACCGAAAACAAATCATTAAGCACAAAAGAGGTTTCTTAGCAGAGAGAATTAATAAAGCTAGCAATGCCCCACGAGAATTTTTCTCTATTGTTAGATCCTTCACCGACCCTCAGACTCTGATTCGACAACAACCTACCTCTCAAGAACTCTGTTCTCAGTTGTCCGAATTTTTTGAGGACAAGATTGCTCAGATACAGACCTCATTCCCCATCAGAGATAATACCAATCACCCTGAGAATTGTACTGAAATCTCCACATCTGGTCCTATCCTCGCTGATTTTGATACTATATCAGAAGAGGCTTCCTTACAGGAGCTGTTAAGATGCAGATCTGGATCCCCAGTGGACCCTTGGCCAGTAAAACAATTTAAAGCCTTGGCCCCTCTCCTCAACCCCCACCTTAACACAATATGGAACGCTTCCCTTAGCACAGGCCATTACCCGGAAGAATGGAAACATGCCTATCTTGTCCCACTTTTAAAAAAAGCCAACTCCGACCCTGGTAATCCAGTTAATTACAGGCCAATATCCCTTCACCCGGCCCCGGCTAAGATACTTGAACGGCTCGCACATCAGCAAATTGCAAATTTCATTGAGACCCATGATCTTTTTCACGATTCCCAACATGGTTTCCGTAAAGGATACAGCACGGAGTCTGCCCTCATAGAGATGGCGGATTCCGTACGTTGGGCCCTAGATAGAGGATTGCGAGCGGTGTTGGTGCTGCTGGATTTATCAGCAGCATTCGACACCGTCTCTCACCCAATCCTACTGGATCGTCTGAAATCCATTGGATTCCAGGGCAATGTGCTCAAATGGATCAGTTCTTTTTTATCAGACCACACTCAACTAGTTCACACTCCCCCTTTTAAGTCCTCCCCTAAGCCATTGAAATGGGATGTCCCTCAGGGCTCTTCATTAAGCCCCCTACTCTTTAATGTTTATTTTTCTCCGTTAGGTGAGATGATCTCTAAAACTGGTATCAAAACCACATCCTACGCGGATGACATTCAATTGCTTTTTACTTTTGATAACCCTTCTACCACCACTTTTGACCCCCTCAAATCCTGTATCCAAGACATTGCTCACTGGATGGATCGCAACTCTTTGAGACTGAATGCCACTCAGACGGAAGTGCTTTTTTTCAACCAACCGTCTCCCCTCGACCCTAACATCTGGTGGCCGGTTGACCTGAGCCCAGCCCCTAGCCCTAAAGAATCAGTTAGGAATCTTGGAGTTCGCTGGGACCATCAGCTATCCTTGAACTGTTAAGTCCAATCAGTCGTAGCTGCCTGTTTTTCCAAGATTAAAATGTTTTAAAAACGGATTAATTACCCTCCAAGTGACCATAGAAAGACAATAGTCCATGCGTTGATCATCTCTCATTTGGACTACGCTGATGGACTTTACTTAGGACTTTCAGCTGGCCTCTGTCATAAACTTCAAACCGCCCAAAATGCTGCTGCTCGATTGATAGGTGGTCTCCCTCGGAGACACCCCATCTCCTCCTACCTTCATGACTTTCATTGGCTCCCCATGAGCAAACAAATCGAGTTCAAGGCAATGACACTCGCCTATCGCTCCACCCAGGGTAGCGGATCTGCCCACCTTAGATCAATCCTTATTGTAATTCCCGCTCTCTACGCTCCAATTCCAAGGGCTTATTGGTTATTCCTAGATTAAAAAAATCTCGCTCTGGAGGAAGAACCTTTGAACTAGGTGCGGCCCGGCGATGGAATAGGCTGCCTCTTAAACTACGCATGAGCAAGACTGAACAAGAATTTTGTCGCGCTCTGAAAACCTTCCTGTTCTGCCGTTAATCGCCCATCTCTGGTCCCTTCTTCAGATCCGCAATCACATAGCGCCGGGACACCCCATTGGGGTAGCTGCGCGCTCTATAAAAGACACAAAATAAAACCAATAAAAATAGGCTCGGCCTAAAAATCTGGAAGAGCTCCTCAATTCTAAGCTGCAAGGCATATTTGACCGTCTGGAATCTATTGAGGCGAATCTGGCTATTTAAGACCTGATCATTTAAGAAAACGGGGTAACCCTGTGTCCCTCAGAACCTGGGTAATTAACGGATAAACAAAAATGGTTCCGTCTGGTAGGACAAAAGCAATTTGGGGATGCTTATAATGCAAACAGTAAAGTAGGCTCTCTGACAAACACAGATCTACCGCCCAGCACTTAATGAATAGGACGTGAGATCAGGGAATTGAATGGTATTAAGTATTTATATCAGAATTACTTCATTCAATGATACATACATTACATAGGCAGACTGTCAAGATAAATGTTAAAGTGCAATTGAGTGACGTTTGTACATGGTGTTTAGGTGGTGAAAAATATATACAATGAAAACATTTTCATATATACACATATATACAGGAGTTTAGATTGGCCAGAGGCTGATGCTGAAAAGCCAGTGAGCTCACTGACTTTTTGCAGTTGACGGATGGGACTACGCACCATCTTCCAGCATGTTATCCTGACTTTTCCAGCGTACAGATAAATTGGCCTTTGTGCCCAACTGACTCAGGCTGAGAATTCCGGTCTTCTAAATAAGACTGTCTCCTAACACAAATAACCCCACCCCATCAGCCCTACACTCCTGTCTTGAGGTAGACCCGCTGTGACCACCCATTGGGGCACCCTAGGGTCGAAACGTTGATGCTTGTCCTAGGCCCAGTATCACCAGGATTCCACAATAGGAAGAATAGGAATCTTTGGATAGAAATCAGCATCTGGCCAATCCAAACTCCTGTATATATGTGTATTTATGAAAATGTGCTCATTGTATATGTTTTTCACCACCTAAACACCATGCACAAATGTCACTCAATTGCACTTTAACATTTATCTTGACAGTCTACCTATGTATTTTAGACCTGAGGCCAACCTTAGAAAAAGATATGTTTATTGCTCCCAACCCCGACAGTTCTGACACAGGCCCCCTGCTACTGCCGGCATTTGTCTCTAACTCCCTGCCTAAAGGGGGTTGTCAGCAGCAGCACTTGTGAGACAGTCACTGCAAAGGTCCATCGACCTCATGGGCGTGAGGCGACCCTCTAGGACTTGGACCCATCTGGTGTGCCTCGAAGCATGTCCGCTCCCCGTAGACAGTGGACTTGGTTCCTGGCCCTGTCACTTATTCTGACCTTTCACCAGTGGCTTGCCCCTTTGTCATGGTTCTTACAAATGTGCCAACTCTATCCACAGGGTTGGTAGAATCTTTAGCAAATTTGATACACAAATCAATCCACTGGCTACACTGGAGCCTGCATTGCCAAGACAAGCTGTTCAGTGAAGTGCTAATGGCCAGGAGGGTGGGGAACATGTCTAAAGTCTTAAAGGGTGACTGCCTAATTGTGTTATTTAGAAAACCAATAGTTGCCGGGAACCTGATTAGAGCTTCTGCCCTAGGGTTTTACAAACAAAGCAAAATCAAGATCCTGCCCCTTGGATATTTTCATAGAGATAAGGCCATCCATGTTCAAAACCGAAAAGGACATCCTGGTGCTTCTTGCACATTTCCCTACCCTTTTAACATCAAGACGCAGAATTGATTATCACCCCTGGATGACTTGGCAGACATTGATTGACTTAGCCTGGGCCAATCGAATAAGGTTTTTATTTGCAGGCGGTATCCCAAGGCATTGGCCAACATACCGGTGGTCTGAGTATAATGGAGGTCCCTGATAATGTTGCCAGTCCCATCAGGTCTAAGTCTCTAAGCAGCAGCCCAGGTCCGGTTGATGGGCGGCAGACCAGTTTTATTGTTTATACCCAACTGGTAAAAATTCTATTTTGGATCATTGTTGGCCTGGCCAATAAAATCGTCAATGAGAACTGGGCTTTCATTATTAATAACTATGATTTCCTCTTCTTCCAAAAGACCTGGACTGTGGATGCATTCTTTTTGGATGGATATGTGGCTTATAGTATCCCAGCGATGTAATCTCCATCAGGAACTAGTATGGGTTAAATTGTCTAATGGTTTGAACATTGTCTTTTTAAGCTATTATAATGGCAGCTCTAGGCTTAATCCTAGTTTTAATATTTAATATTAATATGCTTTTTGACTATATTCAAGCTCTTGATTGTAAACTTGCTTATTTGCACACAGGGTTTCATATAGTAGTTGGAGGTGACTTTAACATCGAACTGGGGTGTTTGCGGGAGACCACTGCTGCTGATATGTCTGTACTGGTAAATGTTGAATATGTTCACCCATCTATGGACCAGCAAGCCAAAGTGATTCAATGCCTAACCAATTCTTTTGACATACTCAATGTTTGTGATTTGATTGATCCTTTGTACTCCTTAAATGCAACCTATGTTAGGGGGGCACATGGCTCTGTTAATAATTACGTCTTTGCCTCTAAATGTAAATGTAAATGTAGTTGAGCTTATATAGCGCACAGCTACCCGCAGTGGGTGTCCTGGCGCTTGCTTAGGGAACCGTCCTGATATTCCCCTGTGTGATAGCCCCAGCGGGTATCCACAAGGTGAAAGTCAGGCATCCCGCCGCGAGGGGCCGTTGTGGAGATTAAGCAAGCTATTGCCCAGAGTCACAGAGTGTGAACCCGTGAGTCGAGAAGGCACCGGAGCGAGAATTATCGAGTCCATGGAATTTTTAGCCCAAGACCCGCCGAGGCGGGGAATTGAACCCTGGTCCAGGACCGATCTCAGCTTCCGGGTCTGCCGCCTCTAACCCCTGAGCCACACTTCTCCACAGACTAGACTAGAGCATTGTTGGGCTGGGTCTCCGGGAGGTGGTTAGAAAGTATATTTAGTGACTATAACCTCCTACGGATTGACTTCTGCATTGTTATGGGGCTCAATTGCACTACAAAGGAGGTTATGCCCCCTCCTTGAAGTTAAAGCCCAAGGGCTTAACCTGGTCTAGAGGGATGCGGACCCAGCAGCCCTTTTGGCCTTTTGGCTAAGATATGTGCCAAGCACCTCGAACTTCTGTTTGACTGCCTCACTTCCTCTGTGTGTCATCGGGCCATGGCCAAAACAATTTGCTAAACTGGGCCCAATAATTTGTAATCTACTTATGAAGCCCATCAACCCAGCCAAGCATGATGGGAAATGATTTGATTGATGATGCAGAAAGGCTTCTATTAACCTCTATATGGCTCTGAAGGAATCACCAAGGGACAGCTATAAGGTTTAACTATGCAGGGTAGCTTACAAGGCTGCCCTGCAACACAGACAAAAGGCAATTCAAATACATTTTGGGGGGAGTTAGTACTTGCTTGTAGGCAGAAAAACTCTAAGGCCTTTTAGGCGGTTGTGAACAATTTGAGCCCAGAGGGACTCACCAATAACTCCATCATTACCTCCATCAGCCCTGAGACATGGGTTACCCATTTTAGTGCACTATACACCTCTAGTTGTAATGGGGAGAGCCCTGAGCCCGAGGTGGATTTTCCTCTAGTAATAGATTTTACTTTGGAAGATGTCTGGGAGGCCATTCTTAAGTCTCCATCTAATAAGGCTCACGGACCAGATGGCGTCCCTATGGATTTGTTCACATCTCTTTCGGAACATTGGGCATCTCTGTTTTGCCACTGTTTCAATGTCTTGGTCAAGATAGGTCTGCCTGCTTCTTGGCACACTGCCTTCATCGTCCCTATTTTCAAAAAGGGTGTGTCCAACCCCAGGCTGCTGACCCCCATTTCTCTGCTAGACTCCACAGTAAAGATTGCTGGCAGGGTCGTGTTGGTGCGTCTTCTGTCCGGGATCAGGGAATCGGGCACGCTGTCAAGGGTGCGGTATGGATTCAGGGAGGGGCTGAGCACGGTCGAGCAATGCCTAAACTTGCACCTGTTGATTAGCCAGCATTCCATCATCAGGCATCATCATCTGTAACTTCCACAGCATAGTTCATTCTTAGCTGTGGAAGATTTTGATCAATCTTAGGGTGGACGCGGCCTAGTAGAGTTTTTATGTGCCCTACATGATGGTTGGGGCTTTTGGTTTTACGGTACTTATTTTTTTAACATTTCAGCCAGAATTTATCTATATGTTTTTTTGCCATCCTATTGGTATTTATCCATATTTATTTTGTGGTTAGTGAATAGATGAGGTGATTACATGTATATTTCCGCATTTATTTAACAGATAAGCGTGCACTCATACTTTGAGGCCAGTCAGATATTAGCACATTACAGGCAGCCCAAAAAATACATAAATAAACCCACATGAAAAATTTAAGCAAATCTCATTCAGCTTTGTAACTCCCCATGCTGTCAATATTTACAGCTATTGGCCTGAAATGTATTCATGTCAGCATGAAAAGTCACTCAAAAGAAGCCAAATTATCAGTATTTTTCCACTTTTAAAAATAAAAAGAGACAGAAAACACAATGTTTTTCAGTCTGTATTTATCTGCATAAATTAGTAAAAACGGAAAACTGGGAGCCCTAATTATGACCTTGCCGCATCAGACAGATTTGGGACCTTGGGCGAGTGCACAGACAATTTTAAATTGGGGTGGAGGGTGCGCCAAGGCTGCGTCCTTGCCCCTATTTTATTCCTTTTATTTATAATGGATCAGATGCTGCCTTTACCAAAAAAAAACAGGATGTCCCTCTCCTGGGGGAAAAAAATGGCCCCTATACTCCTCTATGCAGACAATGCTGTTTTACTCGCAAGAACTCCAACAAGCTTGGGCATTCTTTTTTGGAACTTTGTTAGTTTTATGGGGTCGCATGGCCTTGCCACTAACCAATCCAAAACATTTACTACGACCTGCAGACCCAAGCCCCATGAGATGCATAGCTTTGATTTGCAAGAACACCCGGTCGCTTCTTCCCCTGAATTTTCTTATCTGGGTGTTCTTTTTTAAACTTGGGGGCCCATCAAATTAAATACTCCCACAGATATGCAAATTTGACGGGGTTTATTTTTAGTTTAGCCTCGCGCAGTGGGAGCAGACCGATGGCTGCTCTGTTGGTGGTACATAGAAGCAAATCTCTCCCTAATTGCACATATGGGGTGGACCTATTGGGTTACTCAAATCCCATGCCCCTCCAGGGGGAGCAAAATAAGGTGCTGAGGCATCTGCTGGATGTACCTGCATCCTGCTCAACCTTTATTGTTCATCAAGAGCTGGGAGCTGAGTATGTGGAGGACATCATCAAGCTGCCCCTCCTCGCCCTGTGGTGTGCTAATTGGGAGAATCTGCATACCAACCTAAACAGAGAGGTTATCCCCGACTTCTCATCTAGTGTTAGGGGCATGAACATTCCTTGGTTTCAAAATATTAAATCTGAGTTAACTAAACTGGGGAGACCTGACTTATTTTCTAGCCCTGCTTGCATGACTAAGTTGGACTTGGCTTGGGTTAAGAAGACTTTCAAGGCCAGGTGCTATTACACAAGAGAGGATTTTGAGATGGCTAAAAGTACTGTTAGGACTATATGAAGCTACAGACCTCCCCTGTGTTGGAACCATACTTAGACTGGGTGGACAGTTCCTGTGATAAACAGCTTCTGACCAGATTCAGAGTAGGCTTTATAAGGTGTCACCTTGACTTTTTTTTTGCATATTTACATAGCGCGAACTCGACCAGAAGGTATTGGAGCGCTTTACATGAGCACCGTGTTTACATTACACATTCAGGCACAGGGAGATTAAGTGATTTGCCCAGAATCACAGAATGTGGACGCAACCCCGAGGCTCGAATCCTGGGGCCTCATTTATGAGAAGTGACGCATCGGTGCGTGAATGCAGCGATGCATCACTTCTCAGTGCGCCCTCCTTGCAACATGATTGATGCATCATAATTACTGTATGACGCATCATGTCGCAAGGAGTTACAGATACGTCAGTATTTCTGACGTATCTGTAGGCGCAAAAGTGACGCATTGGTGGAGTGTGTCATAAAAGTAAAGCAACTCCAGCAATGTGTCCTTTCACATGGGGCAAACCCCATGTGAAAGGGCCTGCATCAGTCTTACGCCTGCTGTGAGGCAGGCGTAAGATATTGACGCATTTGGGTCCTAGAAGTGGCGCAGTGAAATCTCATAGATTTCAATGCGTCACTTCTATGACCCTTTCTTGCGTCAATACGCCCCCCTTGCATACATTATACCTGGCGCAGGTATAATGTGGTGCAGGGGTTTACAAAGTGACACATCTACCTAGATGCGTCACTTTGTAAATATGTGTTTACATCACTAGTGCGTCACAAAAAATGACACACTGGTGGCGTAAAAGTAACGCACAGCCTCATAAATGAGGTCCCTGGTCTACAGCACCAAAGTCGGCAGTCTAGCCGATGGACATGGCCAGTTTGATTCTTCTAAAGTTTTATGTTGTTCATCTGACAAGTCCTCCCCATAGAGCTTGCTGCATTTTACTTTCTTTTTCCAGTATTATAAAGCTTTTACAAAAACGATTTTAGTTCAAATTTTAAGGCTGAGTGATATCAGAAGAGGAGGTGAAGCCTTGGTCTATTGACAACAGCTAAACTCTCTATCGCTTTGTGTCAATAGCTGCGCCTTTTTGAAATGCGCAATCGCAAGTAGGAAATGGATGCTATTCTAAGCAGGAGCTGATCTTAGAGACCCATGGCCTTCCTTGCCTAGAAATGTTCTGCCACAAGTGTAACTTGGTGGTTTTTAATAACTGTTTAGCTCTGTTTGTTTACTAAAGCGCTCTTCATTTTTATTACTCTTGTTCAAATAAATCTTTGTTTAGGAGGGGTGAAGGCAAGGCCTCTTGACATATGACATTTTTTGATGATATTCATTGTACAATATGTTCATGTCATTTCAATCCAGTCGATGGATTGTTATTTTTTGCTTATTATCTTATCTTATATTATCTGTGGCTGCGGCCAAGCTCTGGAACTCTTTGCCTATTGAACTTAGGCAGGTCAACGGCCTTCTTGCCTTCAGAAGGCAGTTAAAAACCTGGCTCTTCCCCCTCTCTCCCTAATCCTCAGCCTGTTAATAACTGCACCAACAAAGCTGTCCTCCTTTCTTCCTCGAGTCTGCTAGCGCCAGGATGCCTCTCGAGGTGACAGTGCGCTCTATAAGTGAAATAAATAAAATAAATAAATAAATCTTGGATAAGGAATTGCTGTAAGCCTATTATTTTTTTTATTTCTGTAATGTGAAAGTTTTTGTGCTTTTATGGTTACTTTTTATAACCGAAATAAAGATTTTTGTATGATACGACTTTACAAGGCCTCTATCAGAATTTTTGATTGGATTCACCATCTCAGAGATCCAATTTTTCAATGCTCAGAGGTATGCCTGCATTTCCCACAAAACTGACCATTATTCTATTCATTGAGGATTCAAAATAAAGATCGACTGATTGTCAAAGCTGCCACTCCACTACCGGAGGGAAAAACTTAATTTGACTTTTATTCTGCAGATCCCGAACCCCTGTTCTCTGCTTTATTTTTGTTCCCTTGGACACAGTCTTTCGTCCAAGAAATAGAAGAACTATTCAGGGCTTTTGCTGTTTTGAAGAACTGTTGCTTCTGATTAACAAGAATGATGCATATCGAATAGAAACCCCACGTGTCCACTACCTCCCACTGCCAATGCAGAAATGGCATTGGCAGAGGGAGGTAGTGGACAGGGGGGGTTTCTATACAAATTTGGGGCACCAAGGTTTTTAAGCGTGTATGCCTTAAGGCTCTGAAGGCTGCCTTGATGACCTGGTATAAAGTAAGACGTATCTGGCGCATGGGTTATTTCTTTGATTTTGCCCCTATTTGGGATTCTCCGGGGACCCCCTCTTGCCTGTGTGACAACTTGGGTTCTTCCATGGGAGATCTTACAAGCTAAGATTCGTCCTACATTTTCTAGGTTTAAGTTCCTCCAGTTAAGATCATGGTGGGAGGCAGAAGTGGGAGAAATTACAGTGAGTTGGGAACTCGAACAGATACTACAAGACCCGCAGCCAAAAAAGAAAGAAATATCTCTGTGGTACACAAGGCTCCTCGAAGCAGAAGATCGCGAGGTTCCCTCTCAAACATCGGTATGGAACCAAACACCGCTGGCCCATGGTATAGAAGACTTTTTTGAATCATCTCTTAAGTTACTTTATAAAAACATAAAGCCCACCAGTTTAAAGAAGAACCACTTTTTGGGCTCAACAGGCTTTATTACACTCCCGCCAAGATAGCCAAGTTTGCCCCTGTGCCAGCTCCAACCTGTCCTAGATGTAAACTCGCCAACGCTGATGATATTCACATTATTTTTGCATGTTCAGAGCTAAGTTCTTTCTGGAAAAATGTGGAGGACTCTTTAACATCTATCTTTGAAACGGACATAGAGATCGACCTTCATCTGGTGTTTTTTGGTAAAAACGGTCTTATAAATGGGGTGCTCCTACAGATCCACATGGGCTTGTTGTTATATCTTGTATTGTTGGCTAGGAGGGAGATCTGTATAAGGTGGAAATATCCGACTCGCCTGGACAGAGAAGGTTGGCTTAAAGCCGCGCTGAGCATGGCGAGCAAGACGGTAGAGAAGAAACTCCTTGCAATATCTGGCTCCCTTTGTTAAGCTGGGTACGGCTCCTGCGATTGATAACTCGCTAAATGTTGGTTTCCCATGTGGGTCCTATGATTACACCAGACCTCAATGACATGAGGAAGGCTATGTGGCCTAGACAAACGCAGTTAGCCAAAGGGTGCCCAGGATCAAAAAAGTCGGCTTGTTAAATCTGCCAATGTCTTTGGTGAGATGAGGACAAAAAAATAAAAAAGAATGATGCATATCCAGGCGAGGTGTCACCACACACCCTCTTGCAAAGGAGAGCAAAACAGGCCAAGTTTCTTGTCCTGCTCATCTGTTCACCTTCTGTCTAATCCAGGGGAAGCCTACACTCTTGCCTAAGGCAACTCTACACTCAGACCCTGGGTCATACCTCACGATGCAGCAGTGCAGCGGTGGCCGGCACGGATTAGGGGTGGCGGGGCAGAGCATGAATTGGAGATAAGGCGGTTTAAAAGAAAAGGGGGAAAAGCATACCTCCTCACTGTGTCTCTCCTCCATCATCCCTCCTTCGTCTCTCCCAGCCGGAACGGAACAGGAAGCACTCAGGCTCCCCTAAGCCAATCACAACACTGCAATGGAGCGTTGTGATTGGTCTGAGTGCCGTGGCGTTCAGACAGGCAGTGGGACCCTGGGCATCTTCTCCACCCAGGCTGTGATACAGCCTGGGTGGAGAACATGCAAAGTGGGCATGACTGTTTGGCCGTCCCCAGACAGTTGGCCAAACAGTCATGTACACTTACGGTGTGCCACCGCTCCCCCACCCCCTGCTCTCCTGTCATCAGAGGCAGCCCGGCCCTTCCTGAAGAGCTGCCACATTAGGGACAAATAAAACAATAATAACCTTGAGGTATTATCATTTTATTTTTCCTTTATTTCACTGCTGAAAAGCAGTGGGACGAAGGAGGAGGAGCCGCCATTGCAGCAGTCTTTACATATTAACAATATGAAAGCACCAAAGAATAATCTTACATAGGCACATTTTAACATAGTCAGCAATGACTTATAAACATAATATGAGCCCAATGTCTTAACACTTTTGGGCGGCATGCATGACATTTTATTGAAAGTAGAAACACAGAGGTTTGATTATTTTCACACAATTGTATGTCTATGCACGAAGTTTATTTTAAATAAATCAGAAAAGCATCAACTCAGATACATTTTCAGGTAACATCACATAGTTCCTTCCACGACTGATGCATGTAGTCGTACTTTCAAAGCTACGAAAATACATTAACAATCCCACTTTCGAGAGCCCTAAAGTTTTCACTCTATTAAACTATTTATCAATGTGTTCTTTACTTTTATTGTGTTGTTTTTCTAATTAGAAAAGTGGCATACACTTTTCAGGCATTGCAAGGAGTACATCTCTTTCTAATGAGGTAGTTTTATTCCAGTGTTTGGCTTTGACAACTTTCAAAGTTTGCACACGTTTCTTTTGCTGACCAGTTGTATTTTGAAAATGTCAAGAACTGTCTTGTCACCAGCATGCTTCAAATCCTCCTCTTTTCATGTGTCCCTACCTCACTTTCAGGGCCATAGCTTCCATTGGTGCAGCAGGGGTAGTGGCACCAGGGCTTGAGGTCTGCGGGGCCCACTGAACCCTGACTACTACTGTGTTTTGCAGTTGAAACAGCTCGTAAGTATAGGTTCTCCTTCCTTGTACTTAGGCCCATGTGACCTGGCAATTACCCTGATCGCTTCCGGGTCTGCTTTGACCTCTGAGCTGGTGGCGCTCCTTCGGCAGAGAAATGGGGAGTTTCGTGAAATGAGGGCATCTTTTGTAAAGCTCTAAGAGTAATGATGCATACATGCCAACTCATACTAGTCATTGTGTGTCACACGATTTTGGCTCCCTTCACACAGTCACCCTGTGAGGAGCCGAAATCACATGGTGGCAGGGACCAGGAGCTGAAATCTACTGTAAACAGTGAGTTTTCAGGTCGTTTTCGGGCGTAGTTAGCCGCCAATGTCCATTAAAAGGTGCCAAAACACCCCAGGACATCGGGGCCAGCCCCATGACCCTTTGTTTTTTGTTTTTTTTCTCTGGAGGGGGTGAGGGGCTTGGTGAGGGGCAGAGTGCCTATTAGTTGACCCTGCCCCCATCGTGTGTGCACACACCCATCGAAAGTGAAGTCCGTGACGCGAGAGAGTAGGACTTGTGTAAGGCACACGAATAGTTACATTTATAACCATTTGGGGCCAGATGTAGGTAAATCGATTTTACCGATTCTAAAATACCGAATTTTTCCGAATCGGTACTTTAGAATCGGAAAATGGTATGTAGGAAAAAAATACTGATTCAGTAAAATTCGGTATCGTACAATCGGAACTTACCAAATCGGTATTTACCGAATCTGTATTTACCGAATCGGTATTTAGAGAATCGGTATTTACCGAATCGGTATTCCCCATTCATTCCTATGGGCCAAAAGGCCCATAGGAATGAATAGGGAATACCGATTCGGTAAATACCAAATCGGTAAATACCGATTCGGTAAATACCGAATCAGAAAGCAAACAAAAGTGAAACTCAAGTAGGCAGCCAATCAGGTGCTACCACCCTCCCCCTCCCTACCAGGAAGTGGCTACACAGGCAGCTGCAACTAATTAGAAGCTTCTGGAAAGGCAGTTGGAGCTGAGCAGAGTGCAGGAGCAGCAGAAAGGGTTTTGAGCACTTTTAAAAGTGAAAAATGACAAGCAGCCAAGAAAAAGAGCAGCCTTAGAGGAGGTGGAAACTGTAATTCAGCAGCATGGAGCTGCAGGTCCTTGTGGAGGAGGTGGTGAAGGTGCACCACAAATTGTTTGGCAGGCAGTCCCTCACTATGGCTGAATCAGCCAAAAGAAAAATCTGGCTGGACATTATGGAGAAAGTAAATGCCGTTGGGGTGACCACCAGGGACACAGAGGACCTCAAAAAACGTTTTTATGACCTGAGGAGCCAAACCAAAGAGAAAATGGCAGAACATCACAAGCAGGCATCAAAAACAGGCGGAGGCAAGAACCCAGCACCCCCCCTGACTGACCTGAAGGAGATGGTAGCCTCAACCATAGAACCAGACAGTGTCTGCGGACTGGGAGAAGTAGACAGCTCAGCCAGAGCTGCAAGCAAAAAAGGTAAGACAAATGCACTGCATTTCCCCCAATACCAACACCCTTACCTGTACCCTTAGTGGGCAAGTGAACCCAAGTCCAGTACTGCTAGCAATATACAGGGCCAATGTAAGATGCGTTATGTAGACAGGAAATGTAAGGACATGTCATACAGCACACCAACCAACTAGTTTGTGTAATGACTGCATACAAAACATGGCCAATGTGTAGGCTTTCCTGTTTTCAGTTTCTATTTTTGATAAATTCTGGTGGTGTTTTTTCAGTGTTTTCCAGTGATTTCAATACCTCAAAAAAACAGTGCTTTTCAGTGGTTACTCATTTTCGCGCCATAAAAAACAACTGAAACGGTGTTTTACCGGTGTTTATGGAACGCTTTGCTTTTATTATTGCTTGCTTTCTTCATTGATGTATAGTATATAGACAGTCTATGTACAGTGTATATGAGGTCCACATGCATTTTTACAAGTCGAAGGTTAAGTCAGCACTTTCAGAAATTTGCCTGAAAAGGGAGGCTCTGTGCAAGGCACACCTCTTGAACTGGGTACAGAGAGAACTTTTTGGAAATGAGAGATTTCTGGGGGTGTTGGGCGTTGTAGGCAAGGCAGGCAGTTCTCATCGCTCATTTAGAATCAATGTGTTGTCATTTGAAGAAAGTGAGAGCTTGGTGACATGTTCATGGTTTTGGGCACTCCTCACAAATCACATAGCATGATGGCACGGCTATTGTAAATTGTAAATTGATACTTGTATAGCGCACTACTTACCCGCAAGGGTCTCAAGGCGCTTGTACGAATACCGCTGTGCAACCCATCCTGGCTTTCCCTGTGAGGCGTCCACTCCTGGGCACCCCCAGGGTGAAGGCCAGGCATCCTTAGCGTTGTGGGGGCCGTTGTGGAGATTAAGCAAGCTATTGCCCAGAGTTGCAGAGTGGGACTCTATGATTAGAATAGGCACCGAGGCGAGACTTATCAGGTCCGTGGAATTTTGAGCCCAAGACCCGCCGAGGCGGGGAATTGAACCCTGGTCCCAGGCTAGACCTCTGCATCAGGGTCTGCCGCTCTAACCATTGAGCCACACTTCCATTGAGCCACACTTCTCCCTATGAGTAAAGCTAGGCTGATTTTCACTGCTATTTTTTCCCCCTCAGATTTATATAGTGCTAACTTGATCTGAAGGTATTAAAGCGCTTCACATGAGCACCTGTTGCGTTACACAAGGGCACATTCATTTTTGTTAGGGACGGGTAGATTGCGTGATTTGGCCAGAATCACAGGATGTTGAGTGTCATTGCCGAGACTCGAACCCCGTTCGCCAGATTTGAGGTCCACCGCCCTAACCATTAGACTACATCCTCTGCTGCTGTTATTTTCAAGGTTTATGGAAGAGTCTACCATAGCATGGTGCTACCAGCCTTGTGTGAACCTTGTAGGTATGTTCTCCTGTAGCGTGGAAAACAATCTGTGCTACCAAATTTAAAAAAACATGCACATCACAGTGCAATCGTCTATAGGTCTCTGCTCCCCCTTAGCTTAGAGAGACCATTTCTGCGTTCTCTGGATGGCCTTAAGATGGTTTTATAGTTCCCTCGGAGAGAGAGGGGAAGCATTTCAGAGTTTAGGGGCTAGGAATTTGAAGGAGCGCCCTTCACTCCTTGCACTTTTAATCCTTGGTGGTATAATGAACAGTTGCAGCCTGGCTGCCCCCCCCCCACCTAAGAACACCAAACTTCTGTGCAGTTAGTTTCATCCTTCGCTGCTTATTGTTGTTCCCTCCTCTCCTGCCCTCCCTCCAACATCCCCTCACACTTTTTTATTTTTATTTTATTTTTTATTTTATGTGTTTTTATATAGCGCAGACTTTACCCGAAGGTGTCAGAGCGCAAAAGGAACAGTAGTGATACATGACGAGAAAATGACAAGTGAGAATGTTACAAAAGCAAATGTTACGTTACATGAGGCAATGGTGACAAATGTGAGCAAACAAAATACAAGAGGTAGCAAACGCTACGTTACAGGAGGAAAAAGTGACATGTGTGCATGTTAAAAAAGAGTACACAATACAAGTAGAAGTACAATACTGCAATAAATGGCAGTCCTGAGTATCCTTCTACCATTAGATTGTGGTGAGAGAGTGAGCTCTGGGAGGAGGGAATTAACAAGGAGACCCTTCACAGTACTGACTCTGGAGCATCCTGCCACCATGGGGTAGAGGCAGTCACACATCGGCCGTGCAGGGACAACCCGCTGCTCCCAAGAATAGCCGCTATATCCCTAATAGAGCTGCACTCGCCTCTGGGCGCTACAACAGAAAAGTGTTTAAGCGCTGGCGAGACAGCCCATACAGCAGTGCTCTGTGAAGCAAGGCGCTCCGAAACAGCTGAATGAATGTGCATTTGATCCTAAGGCATTATGTGCCAAAGCCCCCTTTCCAGACACTGCTGGTCCGCTACCAACCCCAGCTAAGATGTATGTACCGTGCTACCTCTGCACACGAACACAGCGTGAGATGCGTGTCACATACAGACAAGCACAAAAGGGCGTGACTCAATGCGTCTTGTAACTGCTACACGGATCATGCACCTGTTCTGCCATAACATGCTTATCTTTCAACTAATATTGGGAAGTGAAATACAGATGGGAGTAGGGAAGAAACACGAGATCAAAGGGAGACAGAGAAAGAGTAACGGAAACACGAGAAGAGAAAGGAAGCAAGGGTGAGTGAAAGCAGGCGATAGAAAGAAGGAAAGAATAGGGAAAGAAATAAAGAAGGTTAAAGGAAGAAAAAGAAAGAATGAATGAATGAATGAATGCAAGAGAAAAAAAATCACCTTAAAGGAGACAGTGAGCGATGAAGTCACTGAAATAAATGAGAAGTCACAGTGCCGAGTGTAGAGTGATGTCACAGAATGCACCCACTTTCTCACAGACACATGCATCTCCCTCAACCCCAGTTTCCTCTCCTACAGCTCCCCTCCTATTCTCTTTTCAATCCTTCCTTCCGAGCTGTGATGGAAATGCGAGCCGACCTCCAAAACGAGAGACATCTGCACAGAGCACAATCACATGGACACTGACACATCCTGATGAATGAGGGCTTTGGCACGCCCCCAGCCACCTCTTGTGGAAAGTCACTGGAGGCTCATTAACAAGTCAATGGTCTTAAAGACCTGTGAAGTACTCCCCGCTGGCAGATCAAAAACGTGTCTGCCCTGGAGGCTGCTCAGCCCGGGCTGACACACTAGGAGGGGTGAAGGAGGTGGGAGGGGGGGACTGAATCCCGTTTGAGCCCAATAGGTGTCTTCAAGCTCCCTGGTGCAGCTGCCAAAGTAACTCCCCGGAAGGAGGGGGTTAGGGGGGGAGGGGGGAGGTAGGGGAGGCGGGGGAGGCCGAACCCTGCAATCTACCGTGCATCACAACAGCACGTTACTGCAGGTGATATTTTTATTAATAGAAGAGAATATGGGGAAGCGAGGGGAGGGGCGCCCGCGTTCTCTCTGTGAAGGCGGCTGTTCCTCTCGCCTGCACACACTCTGAGGCTATGCCCCACCACTTCCAAAGTTCAACAGCCACCCCTGCTTTCTTCTCAACAATTGGAGTATCTGATAAGATGATTGCCACAGACCTGCCGACAGTCAGAGAATAGGTAGATTGGACTGTGGGAGAGCTAGTGATGTCTAAAGCTGCCCCCGTTTCACATTGAGCAATACTTGGATAGTAAAACCGCTTGAGAGCCACTGATTCTAAAGATTGGAGGTGGAGATCAGCAATTAGAGGTGTCCACGTGAAGTACACATATGGTGTGCACAGGTGAGATTTTTATTAATGGAAGAGCGTTTAATACACAAATATTTATGCATATCACCAGTTAGTACTGGCACTTTTTCGCACCTCTATAAGAGGGTTAATCCTACTTATGAAGGACATCAATCCGGGTGCCCATGTGCACAGGAAGGCATCAGAAGCATCACACACCAGATAGGTGGACTTGTTTATGCCAGGAGCAGTGTGTAGCTCTGAATCACAGGAAGTGTGGGCAGAGAAAGGGTGAATGTCTCCTAAGTCACAGCAGTCAGCCCATGCTTGGCTCCGCCTCTGCCACAGGCTTTTTCAGGACTTTGGGTTTCCTTTTGCTTGCACCATTCTTGTGCGCGCTGGGTTTCCACCTCTTCCTCCACAGACGCCAGAGTGCCCTCGCTCCAATTTCCCACGCTCTGCTCTCCGTCTCCCACATCCCCGAGCGCTGCTTTCTCCGCCACAGAGCTGGTGTTCGTGTCCACAGTGACGCCCTGCGGGCCTCGGCTGCCCAGGCGCCGGCTCCTGGGGAGGGGAGTCTCCACTCCCTCGGGGTGTTCGGCCAACTTCAAAGGACAGGACTTCACTCCTCTTTCGTATTAATGGAAGAGATTATGGGGCAGTGAGGGGAGGGGCGCCCGACCGCGTTCTCTCTGTGGAGGCGGCTGTTCCTCTCGCCTGCACACACTCTGAGGCTCAACAGAGCCCCCAGGGACTCTGAGAAGGGGCAACAGAACAACAAAGCCTCATTAAGTGAATGATCTTTTTAAAGACCGTGAAGTACTCTGGTGCGGCCGGCCGCAATTAAACAGACGGCAGACCACAACAGCTCCTCTCCCTCCACGTCAGCTATGAAAATCAGTGACACTCGGTTTAAACCGGGTCACCTGATTTTCATCCGGAGGTGTATTGTCGTTGAGAGTCGGTTTTAACCGAATTCCGAACAGCCTACCAATGTGATAATTATTTAATTGTAGTGACTGTGAGACAGTAGCGCTTAGCTAATGTACGCTCATATGTCCACAGGTGAAACGTCTCGCAGGCGTTCGCAGGAGGCTGAAGGGACACCACCTGAGAGGGAGGAGAGTCAGGATGCATTACAAAGTACCCCCATCCGTACCACAGGACAAAGCTACATCAAGTAGCCATCTACCTGCCCAAGACACAGAAATGGCCCAAGAGTTGCTGGCATCCCCTAGCAGAACTCAGTCCCCTCTCCTGCTGTCATCACCAGAAATGCCAACATCACAGTATGACGTGATACCCCCATCACAACCAGGCAGGAGGCATGTCGTGGGTCCACTCCCCGATTTGGAGTCCGTAGCAGCTGACATGGAGGGTGACGGACCACAGAACTTGCCTGTAGCAGTGAGCTCTGGCACAACACACTCCAGTGCAGGGATGGGCCATAGTACTGCAAGACGCCGCAGAGTGCAAGAAAGGCCAGCAGATGCACCAGTTGAGGGTCCAAGTGTGTTCCTTGGTCTGGAGTGGAGCATGGTACGCAAACAAAGGATGCAGGGAAGAGCCATCCAGGCATGCCAACGACAGCTGAGGTCCCTGAATAGTAACATGGGAGAGATAGGAAAGGGCATCAGTGAGCTGGTACAGGTCAACAAGGAGATGGCAGCAGGGATGCGGGGAATCAACAACTCGGTGCAGCTACTTTGCACCAAACTAGACAATGATTTTGCTGCAAGGCACAAGGATAGGCATCGTGCACATGTCCAAAGTACAGCCATCAACCGCCTGGCCACTGCCACATCCCTGTTATGCAGGAGAAGCAACAACATGCAGGAGGCCATGACACAAAACACAAATGAGGTCACTAGGGGCATGGCCAGGATGACCAGTGCTCTTGATGCGCTGTTGAATGCACAAACTGCACACACAGCTGCTCTGGATGTGCCTGTAAGTGAGGAGAGCACGAGCAGGAGCAGCATTGGAAGCACCCTTGTACCTGAAACTAGGAGGAGCAGGCGCCATGCTGAGGCCACAGGCCAACAAGACAGTGAGCAGGTTGAACCACCTACTAGTGTTACTGGGAAGCGAGCACGGAAATAACTTTCACAGTTCATGGTGAAGTTAACCAGAACTGAGAGCATTGCAGTTATATGCTTTTTGTTGCACTTTTGTGCTTTAAAAAAACGTCATTACAAAATTAAACTAGTGTTGTAGCATACTACGCCTGTCTTTGTCTCCTTACTTACTTAAAAATAGTTGCGTGTGACCTCTTCCCGTCTGTGTCTGCCATCAGTTGATGTTGCTCCTCCATATGTGTGTGGTTCAGGCACTGCTTCTTTGTCGCCATGGTCCTCATAATCTGAGATTTCCACTTCTGTGCCCTTCTTGACCGCCAGGTTGTGCAGCATTGCACAGGCTGCAATCATTTTGCAGCAGGTGATTGGTGTGCACTGGCGGGCCCCTCCACTTTTATGGAGGCAGCGAAACCTGCTCTTCCACATACCAAAGGTGCGCTCCACAATGTTTCTAGTTGTTTTGTGTGCCCTGTTGTATCTCCTCTGACTTGGTGTTGGTGGGTTGAGGTAGGGTATGAGGATGAAGGACCGGAGGGCATATGCACTGTCCCCTATTAGTAAGAAGAAATTAACATTGATGACATGCTCACACACATCCACCTGTAATATGATTCAAGTGATTTTCACACAGTGTCTCACCTAGCAAGTATCCTTCGCCGAATTCCCCCGCAGTGAGGCGTGCGTAAATCCCACTGTTTTGGAAGATGTTGGAGTCCTGGGTACTCCCTGGGAATTTGGCTACTATGTCAGTGATCACGTATTTTGCATCACAGATAACCTGTACATTTATGGTGTGGGTGGATTTACAGTTCCGATAAATGTACTCTGTGGCAGCAGGTGGGCATATTGGTATGTGGGTACCATCAATGCAGCCAATGATGTTTGGGAACTGCGCCATCTGATAGAAGTCTGTCTTTGTCCTTAGCAGTTCTGAATGCGTTGCAGGGAAGCTAATGTAGTGCTGCATTCTCTGCAACATGGCATCAAGGAATTTTTGAAAGAAACGGGACAGACAGCTCTGGGACACCCCACCTACCGCAGCAACCACACTCTGGTAGCTTCCAGATGCAAGCAGGTGTAGGCTGCACAGCACCTGCCCATGGGGTGGGATGGTGTGCGCCCTTGGGGTAGGATGGTCCAAAAGTGGATGTAGGTCCCTGATGAGGTCCAGGATTGTTTGTGGGGCCAGCCTGTACCTCTGTAGGATCTCAGGCTCAGTGAGCTGGAATAGTGTGATCCTCTGCCCATACACCTGCTCCTCCCTCCTCCAGACCCTCTCTCCTTCTGCCTGGAGCCGTAGCCGCCTCGCAATGACATAGAACGCCGCCATTCTGGTGTTAGTGGTGAATTTTGGGGCTTTTTTTATAGCCTCCACCTGGTTACCACCTGATTTCAATCCATGGTAAATACCGACTCTTAAATACCGAATTTCATGCAAATTCGGTATTTAAAAGGGGACCTACATCTCGAAATTCATTTTTACCATTTCTTATTTACCGATTCGGTAACTTTACCGATTCGTAAACTTTACCGAATCGGAAATATACCGAATCGGTAAAGTTTCCGATTCGGTAACTTTACAGTTTCTGTAAATTTACCGATTCGGTAGCGTTACCGATTCGGAAACTTTACTGATTTGGTATATTTACAGATTCAGCTACTTTTTGGTCACCTACATCCCGAATGCCCAATACCGGTCGGTAATGGCCGAAATTACCGAATTTCGGCCGTTACCGACCAGTATTGGGCCACCTACATCTTGCCCTTGGTAAATTAAACTATATTAAAGAACTAGAAAATAATTGAGCTTTTGTGGCATGAGTGTATTTTTACCACTAGATGGCAATAAAAGTCAACGTAAGCGACGTTCTCTTGTTTTAAATAGTTGTTCTGAAATAATGCGCTTTGGTCATCTGGAAATTTGACAGCGCTAGCTGTAAAACATTAAAAGTAGGTCTTTGACTCCTGTACTCGCAAAAGTTCTCATTGTTAGCTTGTTACTCCGCTGTAAAATGTTATGAAAGTAGCAACATTAAACTTATTTTTGTTCATTTAGAATTTTTCGAGATTTCTGCGTCTATGCAGAATCAGAGTTTATAGGATCAGACAGATGTTAGACAAACCTCACAATCATAGGTCGCATACCGTAAAACAAGACAGATCTTCCTGTAATACTACTTCTAAATTACACAGGACTTAAAGGATGAGTCAGCAGGAAAGCTACTCCAAACCAACATGTGTAGGCACAGAACGTAGTCATAATACCACACTAATCTTTGTCATTATACATTAAAAAATGCCTCCAAGCAAGTAATAAAAGATCAACCATAGCAGCGTGTGCCTTCTGGTACAGTGGAACTGAAAACATCAAAATGCCTCCCGAGTTTAGCATGAATTATTCATTAAGTATAACCTTTAAGATACATTTCACAAGTACAGTCATTTTTTCCTAAACCATCAGTTTGCAAGCTTTTGAAAATTAAGAAATATCACTATGAAATACATTCTATTTTTGCATAAATAAACTCATTTTCATGTAACTAACAGCATTTACACCCTCAAATACCAGATTAAAACTTTCTCCAAAAATCAGCCTTTTATATTTACCTAGCAATCGTATATACTATCAAAGAGGGACAGATACTTTCATGGCAATTTATCATCATCATACATTACCAGGGATGCTTATCATAAGCCATGTTTTTTTACCACCATTAGCCTAAGGTTAGTCTGCATTATGTAAAGAACGGCCATATTAAGTCATAAATGGGCGACAATCTCCCATGGCCATCATGTTGCAAATGCTCAGCACAATTGGTCAAGGACACCCACCACAGTTCAAGAATGGGCACCATTATACAAAAGATAGCACTGATAACTCTGTAGGAAGGTGAAATCGGTGCACCCACAGACCCGATGAGACCAATTCACTTTCTAGGAGCCTTGGAATTCTTCCTCCCATCCTTAACCGTAATCCTTAATCTCTCATTTGCTACGGCCACGGTACCCACCTGCTGGAAACAGGCTTGGGTAACTCCGATTATAAAAAAACCCTCCCTAGACCCCTCTAAACCGGAGAATTACCGGCCCGTCTCACTGCTTCCATGGGTCGCTAAACTAGCGGAAGCACACGCGAATAAAATACTCAGTGAGCATATGGCGAAAAATAACATCCTGGACCCCTCTCAGCACGGGTTCAGGCCGGGCCATAGTACGGAATCCGTGCTCCTCACCTCCACGGAAAGCTTACGAGAAATTATGGACACCGGCAAAAGTGCCGCGCTGATACTGCTCGATCTCAGCGCGGCCTTTGATACGGTCTCCCATGCCATTCTACTAAAACGCCTTGAAAACATAGGGATCGTAGACTCGGCGCTTCAATGGTTCCGATCATTTTTAACCAACAGATCATTCAGGGTATCTGCCCCTCCGTTTATCTCTCAACCCCAAGATATAGGACAAGGAGTCCCACAGGGCTCTGCCCTCAGTCCCTCCCTGTTTAACCTATATATGCAACCCTTGGCGGAGGTTGCTAAGACATGGGGCCTCACAATGGTGTCGTACGCTGACGACACTCAGTTGGTCATCAGCCTTAGTGAGGCCCCCTCTCCTGATGCCACCAATTTCAGGGATGGACTGACTGCTGTCGCTAAATGGATGACAGCAAACTGCCTCCAACTTAACGGTGGCAAAACCGAGGTGCTGATAATGGGGAAAAACAGCAACAACTGGAACGATCTCTGGTGGCCCCAATCGCTGGGCCCAGCACCCCCTCCAAAAAATTTAGTAAAAAATCTAGGAGTGTGGCTGGACTCGACTCTTATCTTCCAGTCGCACACCAAAAAAGTTGCCGCAACTTGCATTGGCCTACTGACAAGTCTCTACCCCATCTTAGGCTACTTCGACTCCAAGACACGACAACTCATCGTACAATCTACCATCTTGTCCAGGCTGGACTACGCGAGTGTCCTGCTGTTAGGAGCAAACAAAGCTGAGATAAAAAGATTCCAACGAATCCAGAATTCGGCGGCAAGAGCTATAGTAGGTCTTCCAAGAAGGTGCTCAGTGAGAGCGACCATTTACAGACTACATTGGCTGCCCATGGAAGCCCGCATCCAGTTCAAGGCCCTCATATTTGCCTTTAAAATCTTGAAGAACGAAGGTCCAGAGCTCCTCCGTTCGTTGCTGACCCCCTATAATCCCAAACGGAATCTCCGGTCCATGGAGCAACACCTAGCCTTGATACCCCATACAAAGTTCTGTCGCATCGGAGGGCGCTCTTTCAAACTACTGGGGGCCAAGTTATGGAACTCCCTCCCTCTCCACATCCGATGCATGGATAATTTGTTAGCTTTCCGCAGATCGATCAAAACCCATCTCTTTCCCTCCCCGTAGGTCCCTCTTTCGTTGTCAGCTGGTTGTGTTATGGTTCTAGCGCCGGGAAGCCCCGTTGCTGGGGCAGCTGTTTGCGCTCTACAAAACAGGTAACATAACATAACATAACATGAATGATATTGTCTCTGGGGGCCACAGTAAATCAAGAATGACCCACTATTATGCCGCATAGTCAGAATGCACTAACGATTACAATGAGGAAGCCGGAGATGGCCTTTACAGAGAGGATTTACAGGGCATGGGGAAGACGGCAACTAAAGACAAGAGGGTGCTGACAGTGTTGAGGCCACGGATGTGCAAAAGCAAAAATGACTGCCTCGTACTCTGTCTGTCACTTCCAGATCATGATCTCCAGATCCTGGTCCCTGGTCTCCTGGGTATCGTAGCGCTTTACTCCCCACTGCTGCCAAAAACGATTCTGTGCTTTGCTCGCACTGCCTTGTATTTATTTGTGCCTGCTCAGTATTTGTAGCTCTTTATTTAGTCACTGCGACCAAGAAGTAATTGTGCACTGCTCGCATTGCTTACATATTAACTGTGCCTGTGTTTTATCGTAGCGCTCCACTGCTCGCATTACCTGCATTGCTCGCTAATTTTAATTAGTGCCTGATTGTGCCCATAGCAATATTTGACATCGTCCCCCAATCTCGTCCTGCTTGGCTTTTGTTGTTGCTGCCATTTTGTTGTTGTGCCTCCAGCCCGTCTCTCCACCCCGCTTCCTCCTCCCAGCTGCTCCTCCCTCCCTCCGCCCCCCTCCACTATCCACTTATGTCAGATGCACTTGCGAGCAGCGTTCACGGGCAGCGGAAGCGCCCCATGTGCGCCAAAGGTGCGCCAAAGGTAAGCCCGTCTACGCCCGTCCGCCTGGAGCGTACCCAGCGCCAATCCCCCTGGCCCCCACAAAATCCACTCCACCCGCACAACGTACGACGCCGCAACCCTCTCAGCACTTAACCCCCGCCGACTCCCAAACTGCTACCATGCCGTCCCAGGACACACCAATGGACCCTTCACCTGCCACTCCTGCAAGTTCGACTGCATCAGGACCCACACCAAATCCACAAACTCCAAACAGAGCTCCGACACTAACCACCTGAAGTGCATCCTGCTCAACACCCGCTCGATCCACAGACACGCCATTGAACTTTGGAACCTACTCGACACCACATCACCGGACGTCGCCTTTCTTACAGAAACCTGGAAGAACGCCTCATCAATGCCCGACATCGCCATAGCCATCCCGGACGGCTACAAAATTATCCGAAAAGACCGCATCAACCAAACAGGAGGAGGCATCGCCATCGTCCATAAGAACACCATCCGCATCACGACCAGTTCTGACGACAACCTCGCAGCCGCCGAACACCTTCACTTCCAGATCCACACCAACCCCAAGACCATACTCAGAGGCACCCTCATCTACAGACCTCCAGGATCCCGCACACAATTCAGCGAAGACATCACTGACTTCATCAGCCCACACGCCCTCCCCTCCGAGGACTACATCCTCCTTGGGGACCTCAATTTCCACCTGGAAAAGAACAACGACAGCAACACCACCACCCTTCTGGACAACCTCGCCAATCTCGGACTCAAACAACTTGTTGACACCCCCACCCACTATGCCGGGAACACGCTCGACCCAATCTTCACCTCCAGCAAGCACATCTCCTTCAATCACACCACAGCTCTCCATTGGACGGACCACAGCTGCGTCCACTTCAACTACATTCCCCGCAGAAACTGGAACAAAATTACCACCGACCAGCTCTTCACATCGCTTCATCAAAACCCTCCTGCCAAATCATCGAACCCAAACCAAGCTGCCACCAACCTCACACAATGGATCACCCACAGCGCTGACGAATTAGCACCCTTGAAAAACCATCAAATCAAGCAAGGTAGCAAAAAAGCCCCCTGGTTCAATGATGACCTTAAGAAATCCAAGAAGACCTGTTGCACCCTCGAGAAAGCTTGGCGTAAAAACCCAACCACTGACAACCTGGCCATCTTCAAGAACGCCACCCACAAACACCACCAACTGATCCGATCCACCAAGAAATCAGCATTCAAGGATCGGCTCGACAAGAACACCCACAACAGCAAGGAACTATTTAACATCGTCAAAGAGTTTACCAACACCACCGCCGGCACCAACGACATCACTCCCTCCCAAGACCTCTGCGACTCTCTAGCCTCGTTCTTCCACAACAAAATCCCTGACATACATAATAGCTTTGGAGACCAGTCCGGAGACCAGTCCACCCCACCCACCTCTGAACTAGAACCCCCCTCCAACAACCTCTGCGCCTGGAACCCAATCACCACCGAAGACAAAATCCACCTGATGAACTCCATCCACTCAGGGTCGCCAACCGACCCATGTCCCCACCAAATTTTCAACAAAGCAGACTCCATCATCGCACCCCATCTCCGAGACGTCATCAACTGCTCCCTCAACTCCGCTACCTTCCCGGAAAGCTGGATCCATGCCGAACTCAGCGCCCTCCTGAAGAAACCCACAGCAGACCCCACTGAACTTAAGAACTACCGCCCCATTTCGCTCCTCCCATTCCCTGCCAAAGTCATTGAGAAAGCTGTCAACAGTCAGCTAGCCGCCTTCCTCGAATCCAACAAATCCCTCGACCCTTCACAGTCTGGCTTCCGAGCCAAACACAGCACCGAGACCGCCCTCATCGCAGCAACAGATGACATTCGAACTCTACTGGACAACGGAGAAACAGCTGCCATCATCCTACTTGACCTCTCCGCAGCCTTCGACACAGTCTGTCATACACCCTTATACAACGCCTCAGCAACGTCAGAATACAACGAAAAGCTTTGGACTGGATCATCTCGTTCCTCGCCGGAAGAACCCAGAGAGTCCGCCTCCCCCCTTTTAGATCAGAGGCCACCAAAGTCATCTGCGGCGTACCACAAGGATCATCACTCAGTCCCACCCTCTTCAACGTGTACATGAGTCCTCTCGCATCCATCGCGCGCCAACACAACCTCAACATCATCTCCTACGCTGACGACACCCAGCTGATCCTCTCCTTCACCAAAGACCCAAACACCACCAAAACCAACCTACACGAAGGGATGAAAGAGGTAGCCAAGTGGATGAAGAACAGCCAGTTAAAACTGAACTCAGATAAAACGGAAGTCCTCATCTTAGGTTCATCCCCCTCTGCCTGAGACGACTCATGGTGGCCACCGCCCTAGGAAACGCACCCATACCAACGGACCACGCACGCAACATGGGCTTCATCCTGGACTCCTCCCTCTCGATGACCAGACAAGTCAACGCCGTCTCATCATTATGCTTCAACATCCTACGTATGCTAAAAAAAATCTTCCGTTGGATCCCCACCGAAACAAGAAAGACGGTCACCCATGCACTGGTCACAAGCCGATTGGACTACGGAAACACCCTTTACGCCGGAACCACAGCCAAACTACAGAAAAAACTCCAACGCATCCAAAACGCCTCAGCCAGACTCATCCTAGAAATCCCCCGCCAAGCTCACATTTCTGGTCACCTGAAAGACCTCCACTGGCTCCCCGTCAACAAGAGAATAACGTTCCGTTTCCTCACCCACGCACACAAAGCCCTCTACGACCTAGGACCCGAATACCTCAACACACGCCTGTCCTTTAACACCCCCACCTGCCAACTACGATCGTCCAATCAAGCCCTCGCCGCAATTCCACGCATCCAAAGATCCACCATGGGGGGAAGATCCTTCTCCTACTTAGCGGCCAAGACCTGGAATTCTCTCTCCACCCACCTCCGCCTTACGCAGAACCACCTCTCCTTAAGAAAAAAACTAAAAACTTGGATATTCGATAAGTAAAGTACCCCCCTCCCTCAAGCGCCTTGAGACCCTCTGGGTGAGTAGTGTGCTATACAAATTTTAAACTTGAACTTCCTCCACTCTCATTGGTTGAACATCCGAAGAGTCAACTAAAGAAAGGAGAAGGCAGGGTATGGGGACGGTATGATGGACAATGCAAACATTCACCTGCAGTCACAAGGATCTGGGTATAATCCATCATTTTTTTGCTCACCACACCACCCAAATTTGGACCCAGCTATATGCAAATCAGTCTTGACCCTGTTCCTTGTGGGAACAGTCCAGCCCAACCTGCCAAGCCAGGTGTCCCTTGTGGGAACAGTCTAGCCCGAACTGCCAAGTGGGAAGGGTATGGCCAGAGAAGGGTCCCGAGCTCATTACACCACTGGATTCAAGCTAGGCTGACTGATGCCCTGAAACCAGTCCCAGGATGCTTGTTTCCTTTCCAGGCAGGACCTGGCTTGGCAGTCCGGGCTAGACTGTTCCCACAAGGAACACGGTCAAGCCTGATTTGCATATGGCTCTGTCCAACCTCGGGGGTGTGGTGAGCAAAGGAATGATGGATTAAACCCAGATCTTCGTGACTGGGGTTGAATTTTGCATTGTCTAGCATTCTGTCCACAGAAAAACCATCCGAATCATGACCAACTCCAACGACACCCTCACCACCGCCGAGCACCTTCACTTCCAGATACACACCGACCCCAAGACCACCCTCAGAGGCACCCTCATCTACAGACCCCCGGGACCACGCACACAATTCAGCAAAGCCATCGCAGACTTCGTCAGCCAACACGCCCTAACCTCCACAGACTACATGCTCCTAGGGGACCTCAACTTCCACCTGGAGAACAACAATGACAGCAACACCACCACCCTGCTGGACAACCTCGCCAACCTCAGACTCAAGCAACTGGTGGATACCCCCACCCACTACGCCGGCCACACGCTAGACCCCATCTTCTCCTCCAGAAAGCACATCTCCTTCAGCCACTCCACCGGACTACACTGGACAGATCACAGCTGCGTCCACTTCAACTTCAGGAGAACCACGACTCACCACCACCCGCAACAGGTTTCCCGCAGAAGCTGGAGCAAGATCACCGCCGACCAACTCACCACCACCCTTAGCAAGAACCCTCCCACCAACACGAGGGACCTCAACAAAGCAGCCTGCAACTTCACACAGTGGCTCACCAACTGCGCCGATCAACTCGCACCACTGAGGAACCCTCTCAGCAGACCCGGCAGCAAGAAAGCCTCATGGTTCACCAACGACCTCAAAAACTCCAAGAAAACCTGCCGCACCCTCGAGAAAGCCTGGTGCCACAACCAGACAACAGAAAACATGACAGCCCTCAAGAACGCCACCCGCAAACACCACCAGCTGATCCGCACCACTAAAAGGACAACATTCAAAGAACGACTGGACAACAACACCCACAACAGCAAGGAACTCTTCAGCATCGTTAAAGAGCTCTCCAACCCCAGCGCCTGCAACAACGACATCACACCCTCGCAAGACCTCTGGAACTCACTCGCCTCGTTCTTTCACCGTTAGATCGCCGACATACACAACAGCTTCGGCGCACAGACCACGCACCCAACCTCCGAACCTGCGCCCCCCACTGCCACCCTCTGCACCTGGACCCCGGTCAGCACCAAAGACACCACCCGCACGATGAAAACCATCCACTCTGGCTCCCCAACCGACCCCTGTCCACACCAGCTCTTCAACAAAGCCGACTCCATCATCGCACCCCAACTCCGGGACATCATTAACAGCTCCGTCGCATCCGCCACCTTCCCGGAGAACTGGAAACATGTCGAGCTCAGCGCCCTCCTAAAGAAACCCACCACAGACCCCACGGACCTCAGGAACTTCCGCCCCATCTTGCTCCTCCCTTTTCCTACCAAAGTCATTGAGAAGACTGTCAACAAACAACTCTCCGCCTTCCTCAAGACAAACGGGTCCCTCGACCCCTCACAGTCTGGTTTCCGAGCAAACCACAGCACTGGGACCGCCCTCATCGCAGCCACCAACGACATCAGGTCCCTGCTCAACAACGGGGAAACAGCTGCCCTTATCCTCCTGGACCCCTCAGCAGCCTTCGACACTGTATGCCACCGCACCCTGATTCAGCACCTCAGCAACACCGGAATCCAAGGAACGGCCCTGGAGTGGATCATCTCGTTCCTCGCCAGAAGAACTCAGAGAGTCCGCCTCCCCCCATTACTCTCCGCAGCCACCGAAGTCATCTGCGGCGTTCCACAAGGATCCTCGATCAGCCCCACCCTTTTCAAAGTCTACATGAGCCTCCTCGCAGCCATTGCACGCCAACACAACCTAAACATCATTTCCTACGCTGACGACATCCAGCTGATCCTCTCGCTCACCAACGACCCTGACACCGCCAGAGCCAGCCTCCAGGAAGGAATGAAAGACGTCGCGGAATGGATGAAGTCAGCCGTCTGAAACTGAACTCAGACAAGACGGAAGTCCTCATCCTGGGACCATCCCCCTCGGCCTGGGACGACTCCTGGTGGCCCCCTGCCCTGGGCACCGCCCCCAAGCCAACGGACCAGGCACGCAACCTGGGCTTCATCCTGGACTCCTCCCTGACGATGACCAAGCAAGTCAACACCGTCTCGTCATCCTGTTTCAACACCCTGCGCATGCTCCGAAAGATCTTCCGATGGATCCCCACCGAAACCAGGAAGACGGTCACCCAGGCCCTCGTCACCAGCCGACTGGACTACGGGAACACCCTCTACGCTGGTACCACTGCCAATCTCCAGAAAAGACTCCAACGGATACAGAACGCCTCTGCACGACTCATCCTGGACATCCCCCGTCACAGCCACATCTGAAAGACCTGCACTGGCTCCCCATCAGCAAGAGAATCACGTTCAGACTCCTCACCCACGCACACAAAGCTCTCCACGACATGGGCCCCAAATACCTCAACAGCCACCTCACATTCTACACACCCACCCGCCAGCTCCGATCCGCCAGCCTCGCCCTCGCCACCGTCCCACGAATTCGCAGAACCACTGCCGGAGGAAGATCCTTCTCCTACCTGGTGGCCAAGACATGGAACTCCCTCCCCATCCACCTACGGCTGTCCCAGGCCATCTCACCTTCAGGAAACAACTCAAGACCTGGCTGTTCGAACAGTAGCGACTCCTCCTTCACCCAGCGCCTTGAGACCCTAACGGGGGAGTAGCGCGCTATACAAATTCGCTGATTTATTGATTTGCATATGTCACCCTAAGTGGGAAGGGTATGCCCAGACGTGGGTCCCGTGCTGCTCACTACACCACTGAATTCAAGCTATCCTGGCTGATGCCCTGAAACTGGTCCCAGGATGCTTGTTTCCGGTCCAGGGAGGTCCTGGTTTAGTAGTTTGGGCTGTAATGTTCCCACAAGGAACAGAGACAAGACTGATTTGCATACAGCTGGGTCGAAACTGGGGTGGTGTGGTGAGCAAAAGAATGATGGATTAAACCATGATCCCTGTGACTGGGGGTGAATGTTTGCATTGTCCAGCGTTCAGATCATCAACTGTTTCTTTTGCATATGTCACCCTAAGTAGGAAGGGTATACCCAGACGCGGATCCCGTGCTCACTACACCATTGGATTCAAGCTAGCCTGGCTGATGAAGGGTGATGGCCTGAAACCGGTCACAGGCTGCTTGTTTCCAGTCCAGGGAGGACCTGGCTTGGCAGTTTGGGCTGGACTGTTCCCACAAGGAACAGGGTCAAGACTGATTTGCAGATGGCTGGGTCCAAACTGGGGTGGTGTGGTGAGCAAAAGAATGATGAATTAAATCCAGATCCTTGTAATTGGGGGTGAATGTTTGCATTGTCCAGCATTCTGTCCATCAACTGTTTCTTTTCCCTATGTCGTCCTAAGCGGGAAGGGTATGACCAGACATGGGTCCTGTTCTCACTACACCACTGGATTCAAGCTAGCCTGGCCGATGAAGGGTGAGGCCCTGAATCCGGTCCCAGTATGCTTTTTTCGGTCAAGGGAGGACCTGGCTTGGCAGTTTGGGCTGGACTGTTCCCACAAGGAAAAGGGTCAGGACTGATTTGCATATGGCTGCGTCGAAACCGGGGTGGTGTGGTGAGCAAAATCATGATGGATTAAACCCAGATCCTTGTGACTGGGGGTGAATGTTTGCATTGTCCAGCATTCCGTCCATCAACTGTTCTCTTTTTCAACGTTTTAAATACACTGCACCCTGCCATCTGGGATATTCAGGGCATACCCTAGGAGCGACTTTTATGTATTAGAAAAGAAGGTTTTCGGCCTGGTAAAAGATTTATTTTGCCAGGTCGAAATGGCAGTTTAAAAGTGCACACAGAGACTGCAGTGGCAGGCCTGAGTCACGTTGAAAGGGCTAGTTAGATGGGCGGCACAATCAATGCTAAAAGCCCACTAGTAGCATTTAATTTACAGGCCCTGGGCACAGGTAGTGCCTCTTTATTAGGGGCTTAGAAGTAAAAATGCTAATTGGGTATAAGTGAATTCTACCACATTTCAGGTAGAGAGCACAAGCACATTAGCACTCGTTAGCGGTGGTAAAATGTGCAGAGAACTAAAGCCAAGGATCTCGGTTCTAATAGTTAGGACATAGGAAATGCCATGCACTCTTTGTCTGGTACTTGGTATGTCGGAAACAGAAATTGCTTATGATCGGAGAATAAGGTTAGATTGTATAGCAGAAAAATAAAGATTATGTTGGATATTAAGGCCCAGATTTATCAAGGGCTTGTGTTGCCCTTGAGCAACACAGGTCCTTAACTGAGATTTATAACGCCACCCTCAGTTACATGAGTTTCAGGCAATGTCTAAAAACATGGCTCTTTACACAAGCATACAACTGAGCCCTGATCAGCAGAGCACAATACTTATGTTACTTAAGCAGCAAGAGACCGTTCCAGTTTATGTGTGCTCTACGAATGCCAGTAACATAAAATAACATAGCATGCCACCTTGCATGGGTCTGCGTGGCATAGTAAATTTGGAGTAACACAAGGCAGCACAAGTCACTGCCTTGAGCTAATCTGTCTTGCACTGGAAAGACGTCCCATGGGTGGAGCGTGGTGACCCCACATATTCACTGATGGTTTTTGATGCATTCCCAGATTTACCATCACTAATAAACCTGGGAATGCATCAAAATGATACACCTTCCCAGGGGAGGAGTAACAAGGAGAAATATGTTTATTTCTCCTCATTTTTCTCTCTTTCAATGTGTGCTGCATTCTGCAGCATACATAGAAAGAGGAAAAAGCCTCAGACGAATGTTTTTGTGAAGGAAGGTTTCTCTTCGTGCAAAAAAAACAAATCATGACGTTAACACAGGAAGCCTGCATTGCCACTTGGCAGCCATAAGTGCGCCAGTGCAGAGGGAGAACAGGAATGCACCATATCTTAGTAGATATGGTGCATTCCTGGCCTCTCCATTTGATGCAGTGCAGAAAGTTGTCTTCCTGTGATGAGCTGTGCCACATTTGTCTAAATCTACCCCTAAGAGGCAACACTATCAACAAATCTTCTATTGCAGTAGTCTAAATCACTATGGGGCAGATTTATGTTGGTAATGCGCCACGTTTGCATCACGCAACTGCGGCGTAAACGTGGCGCATCCCTATGACCCATTTACAACGTGACGCATCTAGGCAGATGCGTCGCGTTGTAAAGCCCTGCGCCACTTATGGGCATTCCGGCGCAGGGTGGGCATTCCGGGGCAGGTACGCCTCGCAAAAGTGGCTGAGTGAAATCTATAAGATTTCACTCAGTCACTTAAAGGCCAATGCTGCGTCAAAACCCTGCGCCTGCTTGAAGCAGGCGTAGATCTTGATGCAGCATTGTAAAGATGGGGCACCCCCGAGCCTTGCTGGAGCTGCGTCGCGCTTGCGACGCAACTCCAGCAATGCGGCACCTTTACGGCACAGATGCGTCACGCATCTGTGCCGTTTTTGCCCCATGGTGCGCCGCATTGTAAATGCGGTGCACCATGGGTGGCGGAGCAGCGGCGCAAAATAACTGGCGCATCCCTGGGGATGCGCCAGTTATCATAAATCTGCCCCTATGACTTTATTTCACTGTATAGATATTCATTGCTGCTAGATAGGACAATTATAAAAGTATGAACAATTGTGGGTACCTTACCAAGTGCAGTTACTACATTTCAACAGATTTAATATTCAAAAGACGTAGTTTGAATTTGATTTAACATATGAACAATTATGCACTATGTACAAGCAGAAAACATTGTAAAGGAACACTTCTGTGTGCATTATGTAATTATCAAAGTGCCTGGGAATATCTCTACTACATCTCTCAATCTTTCTACCATCTATCAACGTATTCCACTAGTCTGTCAGACGATGCAAAGCAGCAACACTTCTTATTAACCACACTAAGGCTAACAAATAGGGGAAACATCCTGAACAACGACTCTGGAACAACAAGTTCCGGAGTCGCGCAAGCCGAACAACGACTAAGTCAGTCTAGTTTTCGGGATGGGCGGAGTTGAGAGGCCCGTCAGACAGGAACAGGACAGGTAAGAGGGGTTTGGGGGTGGGGAGTAGTGTTAGTTTTTAGGAGTGGGAGGGGTTCGGGGTAGTTTTTAAGGGGTGGGGTTCGTGTTAGTTTTATGGGGTTGGGGAGGCTTAGAGGTAGTTATTAAGGGGTGGGGGTTTGTGTTAGTTTTTAGGGGGTGGGAAGGTTTTGAGTTAGATTTGGGTGGGAGGGTTCATGTTAGTTTTTAAGGGGTGGGGGTTGTGTTAGTTGTTAGGGTGTGGGAGGGGTTCGGGTTCGTTTTTAGGGGATGGGGAGTTCCTGTAAGTTTTTAGGGGGTAGGGGGTTCATCGTTTTTAGGGGTGGGAGGGGTTTGTGCTAGTTTTTAGGGGTGGGATGGGTTTGTGTTCGTTTTTAGAGGGTGGGAGGGGTTCGGGGTAGTTTTTAGCAGGTTGGGGGTTCCTGTTATTTTTTAGGGGGTGGGCGATAGGGGGGTATGGGGTAGTGGTTAGGGAGTGGGAGGGGTTCATTTTAATTTTTAGGGGGAGGGAGGGGTTTGGGTTAGAAGGCTGTTTACCTTGCATTCCTTTACCATGAATATTTGTTGTAAAGGAATGCGTGGTAAAACAAACCATGGTTGAGACGCGGTCATACTAGAGACCGTGTTGCTTAGGTAGTCGTTGTTGAGGAACTCCTTGTTCCTACTTACAACCGACAAATAGGGCTTGGTGTTGAGCCAAAGCCATTAAACTAAGCACTCAGCATGAGAAAGGCATTTCAGAACTGTTTTGCTCTAATTTCAAAGTCCTCTCTCGCTGTCTCAATGACTTCTCCTGCTCATCTTACTCTATCTAGTCTGTCCTTGCTTGTCCATGCGTCCAGTATTAGCAAAAAAAGTCAATTATAAATCCCTGGAAAATGCCACGCATTTCACTTTATTATAACGCAGACCCAGTAATTTTCCCGCATTACTGCAATGCCTGAGATTGTCACGCAAAAGAACAATGGGGCATATTACCAACAACTAGCGTTAATTTTTGTCTCTAACTTGTTTAGAGACAAAAATTATCGCCGCACATCGGCGATTTTTATCGCAGATAAACCTTGCTATTAGCAAGGTTTATCGCAAATGCGATAAAAAACGGCTGCAATGCATGAATATCGCTGAAAAGTCCGCGATATTCATGCATTATCGAGCAAATGCTCTTAGCCATGTTATCCACCTCCCATTGGATAACATGGCTAAGAACTGCTCAGGGCAGGTGTTAGCTTTTGGAGATATTCGCGCTTAGCGCGAATATCTCCAAAAGTTGGTAATAGGAGATAGCGATGTTAGGGACTGTTTCCAGTCGCTAACATCTTGGCACGCCCACTTTGCATGTCATTAGTGATAAATATCACTGACATGCAAAGCGGGGCCCAAGATGGTCGCTATCTCCTATTAGCTGTCACTAACTGGTGTTAGCGACAGCTTGGTAATAGGGAGATAATTTTATCTCCGCTTTCTTGGCTTTTAAAGCCAAAAAAACGGAGATAAAGCCCCTTGATAATATGCCCCAATGTCCTGAAGTGCGATAAAACCGTGTAGTTCCAGTTTCTCACTTTTCTGGGAAGAACGCATAAATCAGAGCTAATTTTTTTAAAACCACAAGATGGCGGTAGTGTACAACGGGAGGTATAGGAATCTCAATATATTAAGACACTGAAATATCCTGCTTTCACAGAAACCTATATGCAGGTCATTCAATCTTCAGAGATTTGCAGATGAAACACAAAACTACCCCCCCCCCCTCCCCCAATTAATGAAAAAAGCAACCCCTGCTCAAACCATAGTACCAAACAAATATGGATGTCCAGCCAAAAAACTAAGCTTCTAAATACATGCCAACACCTGGGTCAGTGTAAACTGCAGTAAAAAGGGGCCTAATTGAAGAACTGTTCAGGGAGAAGATTCTTGCTGGGCCCCTCTCACATTCTGTATTCGGACCCCAGGTGGCAGAGAGCCTGGACAGATGCTGTCAATTGAAGATGATTTGATCATGCCATTAGTTTGATTGGCTACCAGCCAGGGAGGCGCAGGCTAGGTAAGGCAGGGAATATGTGTTTAATTTACTACTTCTCTGCCACTCCAACAGGTGTCCGACCTAGGCTGTGGGCTGTGCCATGCTACCACTAAGTGTGGGTGACAGTATACTGTTTGCGAGAAAGTGTCACTCATAGTCGTTGAATGTCACTCATAATTACACTGAAGTTATGAAAATGTCACACATAAGCAATCTGAAACTATGGCAGCTTTGAATATATACTGTTGGAAAGCAGGGCTGTAGGTAATGCTTACTGCTCATGACTCCGCAAGCACAGTTCAGCAATACTCCAAATCCGCTCACACGGAGTCCTTCTCAGGGAAGGAAAGGCTGGCAGTCCTTGCAGAGTGTCAGAGCTGTCTGGAATAAGGTTTTGTGTGGGTGGAGTATGTAGAGTAGTTGTTGACTCATTGACCACGCGGACAACTGCTTTTGTAGGGAGCTTCTTTATTCATGTCTTACAGGCATGGTGGTCAGCAGTGAACTGCCCTTTCGTCCCCCAGCTCCTCCCTTTCCTCCCGCCCTCGGCCTTTCCTCGGGCTGGTCCTAGTGCCTGACCAGTGTGGTCACTGGGCACTGTCTATTGACTACATTACATCTCCCCCCTCGGTGGTTGATGACACAATGACATGTCCCTGGTCAAGTCACAAGTTCGTTTCTTTAAGGTTCTTCAATCAGACGCGATGGTTTCTTAATCACACGTCTGGGGCGTGCTTGAGGTTCAGAGTTGTCGCTCTCATTCTCGTCAGCGATCCCCATGGGTAGCGAGCTGTTGGTTGTCAGTATCTCGGGGTCTTCTGGCTCCAGTTTGGGATTGGCCAGTAACTCGGTGACAGTGGGTCCGCACTTTTTGAAGTATGTCACATTTCTAGTGAGTCTCTTCCCTTCGGTCTCCGCGGTGATCATGGTTCCCTTTTGTTGGATCACTTTGAGGGAAACCTCGTTATATCGACAGTCTGTCTTCCGGTGCTGCTCTTGTCTTGCCAGCACCCAGTCTCCTTCTTTTATTTGCTGGTGGGCCGCATGACGTCGCTCATCAGCATAGTCTTTCATCTTTTCCTTCTTTTCTTTGTCTCTTGCCACGATCTCTTTCTGATCAGAGTCAGTATCCAGTTCTGGCGCAGTCAGGTTCATCATTGGTATTCTGGTGCGCACTGGGCGTCCTAGCATGATGGTAGCGGGACATTTGCCCGTGGTGGAATGAGGCGTGTTTCGATAGGCCCGCAGCACCTCGTCAAGTGCTGTCTGCAGGCGCTTTCCGGTGAGTTCTGCTTGCTGGAGGGTCCTCTTGACCGTGGCCATGAAACGTTCAATCTTACCGTTGGCCTGTGGCCATAGTGGCGTGATCTTGCGGTGTGCGAAGTTGAGGTGTTGGGCGAACTCAGCAAAGTCGTGGCTTTTGAAAGGTGGTCCATTGTCCGACTTCACCACTAGGAGAATTCCCCATGCGGCAAAGACCTCTTCTAGGATGGGTATGGCACTTGATGCTTTCGTGGAGGCGCAGAGCTGGGCGATGGGGAATCTGGAGTATTCGTCCATGATGACCTGGACATATTGGCCCGAAGAAATCATTGGCAATGTGTTGCCAGACGCCCTCCGGTAATGGGGACATTTGTAGCAGTGCAGGGGGGTCTGGACGACTTACGAGTTGACATTGCGGACAGTCCTTCAATGTCGCCTCCACCATCTGATCTAGGGTTGGGAACCAGACCCTTTCGCGGAGTGCTCTTTTTGAAGCTACCACACCCCGATGTCCCTCATGCGCTAAGTTGATGACCCCTTGTCTGAGTTGTCGTGGTATTACTATTCTCGTGTCTCGTAAGATGAGTCCATTGGCGGCTATCGACAGTTCTTCATGGACATGTTTGAATGCCGCCATGTCAGTGTCGTTTTGTCCATTGCTTGACTTGCGTCTCCAGCCGTTGGTTTGGATCATGTTTTTCACTTCTTGCAGAGTGGCATCTGTTTGTGTTGCTTCACAGATGGCATCCAGTGGTACAGCCGGAGGCCTCGCTTGATTCACTACGAAGTGAATGTACTCATCCGATATTGATTGTTCTGGTTTGTTGTCTTTGATGGGGTGTCGTGACATGGTCTGCCGGGTTTGCATCCTTGCCTGGCTTGTGGATGATGGTGTATGTGTACTCTTGCAGCCTTAGGCCCCACCGCTCTATTCTTGGTGGCATTTTCGCTTTCGGGTTTCCGAAGATTGTGATTAGGGCCTGGTGGTCAGTTATGAGTGTGAAGTGTTTTCCAAAGATGAAGATGTGGAAGTGTTCACACGCCCAGACAACCGCCAGGCTTTCTTTTTCTGGTTGCGAGTAGGCCCTCTCTGTGTCCGTCAGGCTTCTGCTAGCATACGCTACTATGTGCCTTTGGTCTCCTTCCCTGTCATACTGTGCTAGGATGGCTCCTAATCCTACAGGACTGGCATCCACCGTTATCTCCGTATTTATTGTTGGGTTGAAGTATGCTAGGTTCTTTGCTGATTCAACAGTTCTCTTAATTTCCCGAAATGCTCCTTCACACTGGGTGGACCACTGGAAAGATTGCCCTTGTTTAGTGAGCTTCCTTAATGGGTAGCTTAATGTAGCATAGTCAGGAATATATCTGGAGCAGTAGCTGGCCATACCTAGGAACGGACGTATATCGCCAACGTCCTTCGGGCTTGGTGTGTCATTTAACGCTGCTACCATTTCTGCGTCTGGTTGCATTCCATTTCCAGAGAATAGGTGTCCGAAAAATTTTAGTGTTGGTTTGTGCAGTTCACATTTAGCTTTGTTAAGTGTGAGGTTTGCGTCCATCAGTGCTTGACAGACCTGATTCAGCGCTTTGTTGTGTTCAGCTGCCATTGCTCCGAATACGAGGATGTCATCACTGTTGTTCAGAACCTGTGGGATGTGGTGTATTGTTCTCCTGATGGCCTCTTGGAATATCTCTGCCGCTGATGACACTCTGAAACTTAGCCTCTTATATCTGAATAGTCCAAGATGTGTTGAGAATGTTGTGATGTATCTTGACCTTTCATGCAACTCTAGCTGATGGTATCCTTTGTTAAGGTCCAGTTTTGAAAATATCTTTGCTCCGTTGAGGGACGTGATCATGTCACTGATGTGTGGGCCAGGATGTCTCTCTCTTTTGATGGCCGTATTGGGCGCTCTCATGTCTACACACAGACGAACTCGGCCCGTTTCTCCTTTCTTTGGGACCACCACGACCGGGGAGACCCACGGGGTCGGCCCCTCCGTTCTCTCGATGATGTCTGCTTCTAGCAGTTCTCCGAGTTCCTTCTCCACGGCTTCTTGTAGGTGAAATAGAATTTTTCGGTGGTGTTGTGCCACCGGCGTGACTTGTTCATCTATATGTAGTTTTATTTGACAGTTCTTCAGTTTTCCTAGACCTTGGAACAGCTTTGGGAATTTTCGGATGAGTGCTGGTTTGTCAGTGACTCTGAATAGGATATCTACCAGTTTCAGCCGTTCGGCAGTTGCCAGGCTCAGGAGGCAGTCGGCTTTGGGCCCTTCAATGACATGGATGTACGCTGGTATTGTCCGATCTTCATATGAAAGGTCAGTTTCGAACTTTCCAAGGCACGTCAGTGGCTTTTCAGCCATACACGTATACACTTGCACATGGGCCTCCATTAGTTCGGGCGGTGGATTCATCCGGTGATATTCAGTGGCTGGTAGATAGTTTAGTGTTGCCCCACTATCGAGCACAAACTGGGTGGGGTGAGAGCCAACGTTGATGTCCAGACGCGGGTATTCCTTTAGTTGGTCAAGGTCTGCCACCCGATAGAGGTATTCTTTTCGGGGAACGGGTGATGGAGATCGAGATCCTCTTGAGGATGAACGCCGAGACTGACATGTCCTGCAGGAGTGGCCACTTGATTGTGACGACCCAGAGGATGAGTCACGTTTGTCTTCGACAGCCCTGACATGATGGTGACTGTTTGGGTATCGTCGGTGGCTTCCCTTGTGATCGCTCTTCGACACTGCCCGCACATGCTTTCAAAATGGTTGTCTCTCCCACATTTCCGGCATTGCTCACCCAGTGCTGGGCATGCATCTGCATGTGGGAAGTCGTAGCCGCATCGGAAACATTTGGTTTGCTTGTCCGAGCGTCCTTTCGTGTATCTCGTGTCTTTGTGCCCTCTGTGGGACTGGTGGTGATGTTTCTTAGACCTGGACGAGTGATCACTTGGCGGAGACCGCCGATGTTCGTGCCGAGACTGCATCCTGAAGGCTTGTTCCGGTCTCTCGCTTTTCCCGCTTTCCATGCTCTTTGCGTAATCGTCAGCTTGCTCCTCTACTCTCGTCATGTCCACGATTTCTGCTAGTGTGTAGCTTTTCTTCAGTAGCTTACGTCTCAATGGTTCAGAGAGGCATCCTTCTATGACTCTTAGTCGCAGAGCGTCTTCCTTTGAAAATTTGTCAAACTCGCAGTGCTTTGCTAGGCGGTTCAGATGAGTCACAAACGCCTCCATTCGTTCACCTATCTCCTGCACGGCCCTGTTGAGGGTGTACCGCTTAAGGTCAACGTTCTTTTTGTGCAGGAATTTACCGTCCAGGGCTTCCCGTGCTTTTGTGTAGGACACCAAGGATTGTTCTGGTAGTTCTTTCAGGACCTGGCCCCCGTCTCTGCCAATCAGGTTACTGAGGAAGAGTAGTTGTCCTTCCTCGTCAGTTATCTTGGATGCTTTTATGAAATCGTCAAAGTCTTCTATCCATTTTTGCCACCGCAGGCCATGCTCCTGCCAGATTCGATAATGAGGGGTTCGGGGTGCCGCAGAAGAGATGCTCGCGACGTACTCTCAGGGGCAGGGTCAGTCATTGTTCGCTCGTAGTGCCTGCCGTCTATTTCAGTCCGTGTTCACTCTCTCTCTTGGCCGGTCTCGTTGCACTCACCAGTGCTTGTTCGTTGTTTGCGTTGCACTCGCCAGTGCTTGTTTACTATGTTTGTTGCACTCGCTAGTGCTTGTTTATTATCTTTGTTGCACTCGCCAGTGCTTGTTTATTATCTTCGTTGCACTGACCAGTGCTTGTTTGTAGTTTTCGTTGCACTCGCCAGTGCTTGTTTATTATCTTCGTTGCACTCACCAGTGCTTGTTTGTAGTCCTCGTTGCACTCGCCAGTGCTTTTTTTTCGTTGCACTCGCCAGTGCTTGTTTGTAAACTTCGCTGCACTCGCCAGTGCTCGTTTGTTACTTTAGGACCTTTGCCTGACTTCAAAATGGCCGCCGGCAATCCCTCGCAGGGGATTGGTCGAGACTGCCTGACTTCAAGATGGCCGCCGGGAATCTCGTTTTCGGCGGGATTTCGGCCGATTTCATTCAATTTTCTACCGGGAGTCTGGCTGGGTCGGCGTCTTCACTCACCGAAGCCAGGGAACCGCCGCTGGAGACACACAAGGTAGAGAGGCAGTCTTCTTCCTTTTCCACCGCCGAGGTGGGCACTCGGTGGGTGGTCTTGCCACGCTTCCGCCGCCAAGGTGGGCACTCGGTGGGCGCTCTTCAGGTACGTGTCTGGCCCAGCTTCTGCTGCCGAGGTGGGCACTCGGTGGGCGTTCTTCTGGTCCGCTTTCGCCGCTGAGGTGGGCACTCGTGGGCGTTTCAAGTCGGCTTTCTTGTGGTCCGCTTTCGCCGCCGAGGTGGGCACTCGGTGGGCGTTTCAAGTCGGCTTTCTTGTGGTCCGCTTTCGCCGCAGAGGTGGGCACTCGGTAGGCGCTTTGGGCAACCGAGGTGAGCGCTCGGTAGGTCCCTGCACAATTCTGCCGCCGAGGTGGGCACTCGGTGGGCGTTTTCTTATCTTGGCACGCAGCGCGCTCGAGCCTCCGGACGTGGGGCGAGCTCCGGGCCAGTCGGTCGCTGCAGTGGCAATTCACAAGCGCAGGGTGTCTTTAGCCTCGTCGCTAGTCGTTGTTGACTCATTGACCGCGCGGACAACTGCTTTTGTAGGGAGCTTCTTTATTCATGTCTTACAGGCATGGTGGTCAGCAGTGAACTGCCCTTTCGTCCCCCAGCTCCTCCCTTTCCTCCCACCCTCGGCCTTCCCTCGGGCTGGTCCTAGTGCCTGACCAGTGTGGTCACTGGGCACTGTCTATTGACTACATTACATCTCCCCCCTCGGTGGTTGATGACACAATGACATGTCCCTGGTCAAGTCACAAGTTCGTTTCTTTAAGGTTCTTCAATCAGACGCGATGGTTTCTTAATCACACGTCTGGGGCGTGCTTGAGGTTCAGAGTTGTCGCTCTCATTCTCGTCAGCGATCCCCATGGGTAGCGAGCTGTTGGTTGTCAGTATCTCGGGGTCTTCTGGCTCCAGTTTGGGATTGGCCAGTAACTCGGTGACAGTGGGTCCGCACTTTTTGAAGTATGTCACATTTCTAGTGAGTCTCTTCCCTTCGGTCTCCGCGGTGATCATGGTTCCCTTTTGTTGGATCACTTTGAGGGAAACCTCGTTATATCGACAGTCTGTCTTCCGGTGCTGCTCTTGTCTTGCCAGCACCCAGTCTCCTTCTTTTATTTGCTGGTGGGCCGCATGACGTCGCTCATCAGCATAGTCTTTCATCTTTTCCTTCTTTTCTTTGTCTCTTGCCACGATCTCTTTCTGATCAGAGTCAGTATCCAGTTCTGGCGCAGTCAGGTTCATCATTGGTATTCTGGTGCGCACTGGGCGTCCTAGCATGATGGTAGCGGGACATTTGCCCGTGGTGGAATGAGGCGTGTTTCGATAGGCCCGCAGCACCTCGTCAAGTGCTGTCTGCAGGCGCTTTCCGGTGAGTTCTGCTTGCTGGAGGGTCCTCTTGACCGTGGCCATGAAACGTTCAATCTTACCGTTGGCCTGTGGCCATAGTGGCGTGATCTTGCGGTGTGCGAAGTTGAGGTGTTGGGCGAACTCAGCAAAGTCGTGGCTTTTGAAAGGTGGTCCATTGTCCGACTTCACCACTAGGAGAATTCCCCATGCGGCAAAGACCTCTTCTAGGATGGGTATGGCACTTGATGCTTTCGTGGAGGCGCAGAGCTGGGCGATGGGGAATCTGGAGTATTCGTCCATGATGACCTGGACATATTGGCCCGAAGAAATCATTGGCAATGTGTTGCCAGACGCCCTCCGGTAATGGGGACATTTGTAGCAGTGCAGGGGGGTCTGGACGACTTACGAGTTGACATTGCGGACAGTCCTTCAATGTCGCCTCCACCATCTGATCTAGGGTTGGGAACCAGACCCTTTCGCGGAGTGCTCTTTTTGAAGCTACCACACCCCGATGTCCCTCATGCGCTAAGTTGATGACCCCTTGTCTGAGTTGTCGTGGTATTACTATTCTCGTGTCTCGTAAGATGAGTCCATTGGCGGCTATCGACAGTTCTTCATGGACATGTTTGAATGCCGCCATGTCAGTGTCGTTTTGTCCATTGCTTGACTTGCGTCTCCAGCCGTTGGTTTGGATCATGTTTTTCACTTCTTGCAGAGTGGCATCTGTTTGTGTTGCTTCACAGATGGCATCCAGTGGTACAGCCGGAGGCCTCGCTTGATTCACTACGAAGTGAATGTACTCATCCGATATTGATTGTTCTGGTTTGTTGTCTTTGATGGGGTGTCGTGACATGGTCTGCCGGGTTTGCATCCTTGCCTGGCTTGTGGATGATGGTGTATGTGTACTCTTGCAGCCTTAGGCCCCACCGCTCTATTCTTGGTGGCATTTTCGCTTTCGGGTTTCCGAAGATTGTGATTAGGGCCTGGTGGTCAGTTATGAGTGTGAAGTGTTTTCCAAAGATGAAGATGTGGAAGTGTTCACACGCCCAGACAACCGCCAGGCTTTCTTTTTCTGGTTGCGAGTAGGCCCTCTCTGTGTCCGTCAGGCTTCTGCTAGCATACGCTACTATGTGCCTTTGGTCTCCTTCCCTGTCATACTGTGCTAGGATGGCTCCTAATCCTACAGGACTGGCATCCACCGTTATCTCCGTATTTATTGTTGGGTTGAAGTATGCTAGGTTCTTTGCTGATTCAACAGTTCTCTTAATTTCCCGAAATGCTCCTTCACACTGGGTGGACCACTGGAAAGATTGCCCTTGTTTAGTGAGCTTCCTTAATGGGTAGCTTAATGTAGCATAGTCAGGAATATATCTGGAGCAGTAGCTGGCCATACCTAGGAACGGACGTATATCGCCAACGTCCTTCGGGCTTGGTGTGTCATTTAACGCTGCTACCATTTCTGCGTCTGGTTGCATTCCATTTCCAGAGAATAGGTGTCCGAAAAATTTTAGTGTTGGTTTGTGCAGTTCACATTTAGCTTTGTTAAGTGTGAGGTTTGCGTCCATCAGTGCTTGACAGACCTGATTCAGCGCTTTGTTGTGTTCAGCTGCCATTGCTCCGAATACGAGGATGTCATCACTGTTGTTCAGAACCTGTGGGATGTGGTGTATTGTTCTCCTGATGGCCTCTTGGAATATCTCTGCCGCTGATGACACTCTGAAACTTAGCCTCTTATATCTGAATAGTCCAAGATGTGTTGAGAATGTTGTGATGTATCTTGACCTTTCATGCAACTCTAGCTGATGGTATCCTTTGTTAAGGTCCAGTTTTGAAAATATCTTTGCTCCGTTGAGGGACGTGATCATGTCACTGATGTGTGGGCCAGGATGTCTCTCTCTTTTGATGGCCGTATTGGGCGCTCTCATGTCTACACACAGACGAACTCGGCCCGTTTCTCCTTTCTTTGGGACCACCACGACCGGGGAGACCCACGGGGTCGGCCCCTCCGTTCTCTCGATGATGTCTGCTTCTAGCAGTTCTCCGAGTTCCTTCTCCACGGCTTCTTGTAGGTGAAATAGAATTTTTCGGTGGTGTTGTGCCACCGGCGTGACTTGTTCATCTATATGTAGTTTTATTTGACAGTTCTTCAGTTTTCCTAGACCTTGGAACAGCTTTGGGAATTTTCGGATGAGTGCTGGTTTGTCAGTGACTCTGAATAGGATATCTACCAGTTTCAGCCGTTCGGCAGTTGCCAGGCTCAGGAGGCAGTCGGCTTTGGGCCCTTCAATGACATGGATGTACGCTGGTATTGTCCGATCTTCATATGAAAGGTCAGTTTCGAACTTTCCAAGGCACGTCAGTGGCTTTTCAGCCATACACGTATACACTTGCACATGGGCCTCCATTAGTTCGGGCGGTGGATTCATCCGGTGATATTCAGTGGCTGGTAGATAGTTTAGTGTTGCCCCACTATCGAGCACAAACTGGGTGGGGTGAGAGCCAACGTTGATGTCCAGACGCGGGTATTCCTTTAGTTGGTCAAGGTCTGCCACCCGATAGAGGTATTCTTTTCGGGGAACGGGTGATGGAGATCGAGATCCTCTTGAGGATGAACGCCGAGACTGACATGTCCTGCAGGAGTGGCCACTTGATTGTGACGACCCAGAGGATGAGTCACGTTTGTCTTCGACAGCCCTGACATGATGGTGACTGTTTGGGTATCGTCGGTGGCTTCCCTTGTGATCGCTCTTCGACACTGCCCGCACATGCTTTCAAAATGGTTGTCTCTCCCACATTTCCGGCATTGCTCACCCAGTGCTGGGCATGCATCTGCATGTGGGAAGTCGTAGCCGCATCGGAAACATTTGGTTTGCTTGTCCGAGCGTCCTTTCGTGTATCTCGTGTCTTTGTGCCCTCTGTGGGACTGGTGGTGATGTTTCTTAGACCTGGACGAGTGATCACTTGGCGGAGACCGCCGATGTTCGTGCCGAGACTGCATCCTGAAGGCTTGTTCCGGTCTCTCGCTTTTCCCGCTTTCCATGCTCTTTGCGTAATCGTCAGCTTGCTCCTCTACTCTCGTCATGTCCACGATTTCTGCTAGTGTGTAGCTTTTCTTCAGTAGCTTACGTCTCAATGGTTCAGAGAGGCATCCTTCTATGACTCTTAGTCGCAGAGCGTCTTCCTTTGAAAATTTGTCAAACTCGCAGTGCTTTGCTAGGCGGTTCAGATGAGTCACAAACGCCTCCATTCGTTCACCTATCTCCTGCACGGCCCTGTTGAGGGTGTACCGCTTAAGGTCAACGTTCTTTTTGTGCAGGAATTTACCGTCCAGGGCTTCCCGTGCTTTTGTGTAGGACACCAAGGATTGTTCTGGTAGTTCTTTCAGGACCTGGCCCCCGTCTCTGCCAATCAGGTTACTGAGGAAGAGTAGTTGTCCTTCCTCGTCAGTTATCTTGGATGCTTTTATGAAATCGTCAAAGTCTTCTATCCATTTTTGCCACCGCAGGCCATGCTCCTGCCAGATTCGATAATGAGGGGTTCGGGGTGCCGCAGAAGAGATGCTCGCGACGTACTCTCAGGGGCAGGGTCAGTCATTGTTCGCTCGTAGTGCCTGCCGTCTATTTCAGTCCGTGTTCACTCTCTCTCTTGGCCGGTCTCGTTGCACTCACCAGTGCTTGTTCGTTGTTTGCGTTGCACTCGCCAGTGCTTGTTTACTATGTTTGTTGCACTCGCTAGTGCTTGTTTATTATCTTTGTTGCACTCGCCAGTGCTTGTTTATTATCTTCGTTGCACTGACCAGTGCTTGTTTGTAGTTTTCGTTGCACTCGCCAGTGCTTGTTTATTATCTTCGTTGCACTCACCAGTGCTTGTTTGTAGTCCTCGTTGCACTCGCCAGTGCTTTTTTTTCGTTGCACTCGCCAGTGCTTGTTTGTAAACTTCGCTGCACTCGCCAGTGCTCGTTTGTTACTTTAGGACCTTTGCCTGACTTCAAAATGGCCGCCGGCAATCCCTCGCAGGGGATTGGTCGAGACTGCCTGACTTCAAGATGGCCGCCGGGAATCTCGTTTTCGGCGGGATTTCGGCCGATTTCATTCAATTTTCTACCGGGAGTCTGGCTGGGTCGGCGTCTTCACTCACCGAAGCCAGGGAACCGCCGCTGGAGACACACAAGGTAGAGAGGCAGTCTTCTTCCTTTTCCACCGCCGAGGTGGGCACTCGGTGGGTGGTCTTGCCACGCTTCCGCCGCCAAGGTGGGCACTCGGTGGGCGCTCTTCAGGTACGTGTCTGGCCCAGCTTCTGCTGCCGAGGTGGGCACTCGGTGGGCGTTCTTCTGGTCCGCTTTCGCCGCTGAGGTGGGCACTCGTGGGCGTTTCAAGTCGGCTTTCTTGTGGTCCGCTTTCGCCGCCGAGGTGGGCACTCGGTGGGCGTTTCAAGTCGGCTTTCTTGTGGTCCGCTTTCGCCGCAGAGGTGGGCACTCGGTAGGCGCTTTGGGCAACCGAGGTGAGCGCTCGGTAGGTCCCTGCACAATTCTGCCGCCGAGGTGGGCACTCGGTGGGCGTTTTCTTATCTTGGCACGCAGCGCGCTCGAGCCTCCGGACGTGGGGCGAGCTCCGGGCCAGTCGGTCGCTGCAGTGGCAATTCACAAGCGCAGGGTGTCTTTAGCCTCGTCGCTAGTCGTTGTTGACTCATTGACCGCGCGGACAACTGCTTTTGTAGGGAGCTTCTTTATTCATGTCTTACAGGCATGGTGGTCAGCAGTGAACTGCCCTTTCGTCCCCCAGCTCCTCCCTTTCCTCCCACCCTCGGCCTTCCCTCGGGCTGGTCCTAGTGCCTGACTAGTGTGGTCACTGGGCACTGTCTATTGACTACATTACATCGTATGCACTATGCAAAAGCGCCCAGATGACGACTACATTTCCCAGCAGGTCATGCACTCTCAGGAAGTTTTGAAATGCAGCAGTTATGCAAATGAAGTTTGACGTTGTGTAGAAATTAATTTTGATCTGGTTTGAATATTTAATAAAAACTTTCCAAAAGATTAAAGGATTTTTACATTACACTTGAGGTTTAGCCTGTGACAAAAAGTTAAGAGTTCTTAAGTCAGGATTATGTTGCACAGTTTATGCATCTATGTCAACGCCTAAAGGGGCAGAATTACAATTACTGGCGCATCCCTGCATATCGGCAAGGATACGCCAGTAATTGTGCGGCGCAGCTCCGCCACCCTTGATGCGGCGCATCATGGGGCAAAAACGGCACAGATGCGTCACTCATCTGTGTCGTAAAAGCGGCGCATTGCTGGAGTTGCTTCACAAGCGCAACGCAGCTCCAGCAATGATCAGGGGGGCCCTATGTGTACAATGCTGCGTCAATCCTTACGCCTGCTTCAAGCAGGCGCAGGGTTTTGACGCAGCATGGGCCTGAGTGAAATTTTGTAGATTTCACTCAGCCACTTTTGGGAGGCGTTCCAGCGCCAGAACGCCTCCCCCTGCAATAGTACGCCTCTTCTGGCGCAGGGCTTTACAACGTGACGCATCTGGGAGATGCGTAACGTTGTAAATACCCCGCACCATGGTGCATCTTTTGCGCCTCCGCTGCGTCACAAAGGGACGCTACGGCAGCGTAAAAGCAGCGCAAGGGGCTTGTAAATCTGCCCCAAAGTATTGTAGATCTGCTAAAGCCTATAAGAATTGCTAAGAGGAATTCAAAAATATGAATGTTTGCTAATTCCCTTTTAGTCACACAATAGTCAAGCAGAAACTATAACTCATCATCAACAGAAGGCCTAGTTATATTACTCTTTAGATAACTACATCAAGGTTTGTCACTACACACTCTGCTAATGATGTGCTTAGTGACGAATCTTAAGAGCTATTAAGTGCCACTATACTTATATTTAAGATAATCCTCTCTTGCATAATGTTTTATGTTTAATCTTCACAGCCCTGGACAATATAGCACTCAGCATAAAGAACGGACATAGGGGAAGGATGGTCACTTATCTTTATTGCACTGGTGTAACAATACTTGAGTGGGGGCCCTTGCAATGCACGTTGAGGACCCCCTCTGGACTCAATTCGGCGCTCTCCGGCCAGAGTACTGTGCTGAGGGCCCCCCTGGAACTTGGGGACCCCCGCACTGTGTGGGATGCGGGATCTGTGTTACACCACTGGTCTATCTGTTAAAATAGCCCTCATCATGTGTGGAGTTGCTCTCCACACGTCCTCTTCCCTCATCCCAGCCCTCTGGAGCCCCCTTCTCCATCTTGTCCCTCCCAGGAGGTTTATTATATCCAGTTCCTCTCTGGGGCAGCTAGACCGCTGACCAGCTTATGCAGGCGTGTCCTTTCCCAGATGACATTACATCTTGCATCTTTAATTTCAAGAATTACAAGTTCAATATTAAAGTACAGAGGGGCAGATTTATGTTAACTGGTGCATCCCCAGGGATGCGCCAGTTAACGTGTGCCACAGTGCGCACAGCTCCGCCACCCATGGTGCGCCGCATTTATAATGCGGCGCACCATGGTGCAAAAACGGCACAGATGCGTGACGCATCTGTGCCGGAAATGTGGCGCATTGCTGGTGTTGCGTCGCAAGCGCGACGCAGCTCCAGCAAGGCTTGGGGGTACACCATCTGTACAATGCTGCGTCAAGACCTACGCCTGCTTCAAGCAGGCGCAGGGTTTTGACGCAGCATTGCCCTGAAAGTGACTGAGTGAAATCTCATAGATTTCACTCAGCCACTTTCAGGAGGCGTTCCTGCGCAGGAGCGCCCCCCCCCCCTGCGCAGGAATGCCTCCTTATGGCGCAGTGCTTTACAACGTGACGCATCTCCTAGATGCGTCACGTTGTAAATAGGGCGCATTGTTTGCGCCGCAGTTGCGTCAAATAAAGTGACGCAATTGCGGCGCAAAGAGGCGCAACAGCCTCATAAATCTGCCCCAGAGAGTTGGCTACCCAGGCATATCACTAATGTACATCCATGTACTGTTGCAGTTAGATTTAGGAGTTTATTGAGAAGTTGGTATAGATTGCTCTTTGCCTTCAGATACCCTCTATGCATCGCAGACATAAGTGACCAGCAGAAGTGACGAGTCAGAGGGGTGGAGTCCAATGGCCCCATTTTCTCTCCTATCACATTCCCGTTTTTGACACTAGCCCTCATATCCTTCTGTATGTGGTCATTGGAGGAGGCAGTGAGAGAGGGAATAGTACATCATTGCCTTTGGATTCCGAGTACAGGGTGAGTGCTCTTGGATATATATATATATATATATATATATATATATATATATATATATATATATATATATATATATATATATATATATATATATATATATATATATATATATATATATATTACCTACTGGCGGTCGCCAGTAGGTATATATAGTTATGATTTTTTCTCTATGAAACTTTTGAAAATTCTATGTCTAATAACTTTGGCGTTTGTGCACGGAATCGGCTGAAATTTTCAGGAAAATGGCACATTTTGTTTTTGATCAGCCCCTGGAAATTTGGGGGGGTTTCATCAAGGGGGGGCCGAGAAAAAAGGGGGGTCCAAAAACGCGTTTTTCCCATTCATTTTTCTATAGGGCGTTTGGCCTCACTTTTAGCTCGAACGGCTGAAGGGATTTGCACCAACCTTGGCAAAATTGTAGGGACTGTTAGCCCGATGTGCCTTTGCTGGGTCTCAATATATGTGCTCCAGTGGATTTTGAGAAATTAACGTTTTAAAAAAATTATATATCTGTGACAGCGTCCTGGATAGCGCACCAGTTCGCGTACTTTTCGCGTAACGGAGCTTTGCGAAGCAAAGCTGATTGGCTCTCCGGTGTCTGTCAACATTCTAAACAGTCCGTAGCGGCCGCCATCTTGTCTCTCGGTAGGATCGAGAGACAAGAGGAGGCGAAAACGAAGGGGGAAATGAAGGAAAGGGGGCAAGGTAGACCCCTTCTGACCCCCTAGGATTGATGAGGGGGGATATTAAAGTGCCCCGCGGGGCCAAAAAAAAAAAAAAAATTGTTTTTTTTCGTGGGGTGCGCCCGGTTCGCGTACCGGAAAGCGGTCTGGGGAGCGTACTATAAGGAAACAAGAATGATCGACTTTTAACTTATTGTATGTTTATTGATTGTTCGTTTTGTTTTTTTTTTGTTTTTTTTTATTTACGTAGCTACATGTAGGTATCCATGTAGAGTCTATAATTTAATAAACGCCGTCTCCTTTGTAGATATCTTGCTTGTTGTTAAAGAAGTTATTGTGGTATATGGAATTCATACCATAGTCTGTCTGGAAAGCCGGAACAACATGGTGGCAGGAGATGATAAAGAGATGTTAAATACACATTGGGGATTATATAGTGGGAGAAAGGAAGTAACTATGAACAAAGTTAGTATGTAACACAAAAAAGTTGCACAGTATATTTTAAGTCTCACTTTATATTATATCTATTTTGGTACTATTTCATAATTTACATATAAAAAAGAACAATGTCTCAAACTATTTTTAATTTTTAAATAAAAATTTATTGTTGTGATTTTTCAAAATCTAAAAGAATTTCCAACATTAATTCATCAGGTATGTCCTCCTTTTCATTCCATGATTCAATTTCTTCTACACAATTAATTAAGTCTTGGTCCAGAGAGTGATCCATAAAGTCTATTTCCTCTTTGTCTTCTTTAGGATTGTTTTCCATTTCAATTTCAAATGAAATATTAATTTCATTTTGTTGTCCTTCCATTTTCTTGCTGTAAATTGCATAAAAAATAAATATATCAGTACAGATAGGGCACTGTTGGGTTTCAGTACAGACAGGCAGTTTGGTTATTTAAACCATGTTTTTTTCTTTGGGCAGTGTATGGTATCAAATTGGAAGTAGAAATATGAAGAAAATTATCAAATAAACTCTTAGTCAATTCTGAATTATACTAGAGAAGTCTAACTCTATCCTTAACTCAGGGCCGGCACTAGGCATGGGCAGCGTGGGTTGCCGTTCAGGGCCTCGCACTCAGCCCACCAGCATGGGGCCACGCACTGGTGATGTGTCCTTTTGTTTTCCTGGAGATCTATCACAAAGAAAGGTGTCGCCTGCAATTAAGGTCCATTGGCGGGGGCCCCCTCCTTGGGCCTCTCATGGATGGTGTCAGGAGGTATAGGGGAGGAAGAAGGAGACGCTCCTTCAATTGCAAGGAGACCATTCACAGACATTGTGGGGGGCCCATTGTCCAGCATTTTGGCGCACCCTCAGTTTTAACTTTTAGACCACAATCAATTCTCACACCTATGACATTCTAGCAATTTTTTTTAAAAAGGGAAGGTAGTTCTGAAAAGAACTTTTTTTTATTATTTTTGATGTTTTATATTTTTTTGTGTTTTTTTTGAGGAAGGGGAAACAAAAACTGATTTGCTTCAAAGGGCTCCACAGGAGCAACAAAAAAAAATTACTTTCTAGGACGTTTTGGACATTGATGATTTTCATATGATCTATTTATTAAAGTAATACTCATCTCTCCACATGAAATTAATTTTCCACATGCTACACAAGTGAATCTCATCTGCCCAAAGTTCTTTTGCAGATTTGGGACCGTTTCCCTTGCCTCTGACTCACTTATTGCTAAGTCATTGGTGGATGTTTTTGCCGGTTGGGGGTTATTCACCATATCTCGAAGTTGCGCTTTAGAATAATTAAGAGGGTGCCACCTCTCCATGTGCCGATGCATGGTATGATTACCATAGCTATATTTTTTTTCGGTCCCTCTCGAGAGTTTTTTTTTGCAGATGAGGCAGGTAACGAACCTGGCATTAACTTTCTTTTCATGAGAAGGAAAAGAAAAAAATTGCCAGATAAAATTCACTTTCACATGGGACGTTCTTGGCATTTCTTTCAGAAAGCCACTTGTCCCTTGCTCCTGTTCCTCGTCTTCCTCTTCTTCTTCTTCCTGGTCGAAGATGACCTGGCTAGTCGGTCCTCTCTTATTTGGTGGTGGAGGAGGTGGTGAAGATCCACCAGCTGCAGCTAATACAAATGCCATGTCTTAGCAAACAAAAACAGGTCTTTCTCTCATAAAAATGAAAGTCGGAGTGAGGAAAAAAGGTGGGACTTTCATCATTTGAGAAAAGAAAATGTTCTAAACCAATGAAAAGTGTTTGTTTTACGTCATATGATCAAGCGTTCCATCATTAGGAAACTAAAAGTAAAATCAACCAATGAAAAGTTTTATTAACTAGTCACATGACCTGTTATGCTTACGTTCCGCGTTCCGCGCCGCGCCTCCGATCGATTCCGGGGATTTACGTTTTGCGCCTTGGTTCGCGTTCCAGAACGCTTCCGGATGCGCTAACGCAGCACGTCATAAGGGGCATTACGTAGTAACGCGATATGTTGCGTTTACGGGACGCGTCACGATGTGCCTTTCTAACGCGGTATTTGCACTAACGGAACGTTTACCGGTTCGCGGATCGGCAGCGAAACAAGAAAAAATAATTTAAACTATAATATAAATTGAATTAAAAAAATATAATACAAATATATATAAAATATATTTGTGAATTAGAATAAAAATATATGTTACAGCTATAGATATTAGCTTTCAAAAAACCAATGAAATTCACTGAAAAAACCATAGGTTATAGACCATATATAGTTAGGGATTAGCATTTACAAAACCAAGAAAATTCACTGAAAAAACCATTGGTTATAGACCATATATAGTTAGGAATTAGCATTTTCAAAACCTTAATTTACTCGCACAAACCATAGAAATTCGAATATATAGTTAGTTGCAATAACTATATATCGCGCACCCGCAATCCACTGCTGATAATGTCACATATTACATCATTCATGACATGGTCAGTGACATCACTGATGACATCACTGATGACATCTCAAATGACATCACTGATGACATCTCATTTGACATTACTTATCACATCACTGATGACATAATTCATGTGATAATACGATGAACCTCTTCAGACTCTAATATAATGTTAGATACAATTAGTGTAAACAGACACTCACAGACTGTCACTCATCCATGGAGTTACTCACACACCTAGTCAGTCATGCAAAGAATCAATCACACCTCCATTTCCTCAACTGTACAGTTATACATACTTTACTTATTCAAACATATTCTAACACATATTTACTCCCTTATACAATCCCTGATACAAGTTCACAATGATTCATACAGCCACTCTCACATTCACTGTCTCTTATGCACAGTTATTTATATATGTCATCTCTCACATGTACTGTGTTTTACATATGTACTTACTTTGACATGTAGCACTGAGATATCCATTCACTCACCAATACACTCATGCACACAGTCAACTGCCCATACAGCTGTTTCCACATGCACGTTTGAACCCATACATCTAGTGAATCAACTGCTCACACATCTATTCACAGAGTCACACACCTCCCAGCCACCCCCACACACACACTCACTCTCCCATACAAATACTTGGGCAACCAATCAATAACCCATATAGTTACTCATATAGCTACTGATCAACACATGCAGCAGTTTACAGAACAACAGATATAATGATGCACAAATTAAGACAGTTTAGTCACTAACCCATGCACTCAGTGAGACACATTTAATCATTCTCTCATACAGTCAGTCATGCACCTACTAAATCCTTCATCCAGACACTTATACATCCACTCATTCTTCAATATGTAAGACATATTTTAACTTTACAGAAACATACAATCACTGGATGATGTCATCAGTGATGTCATCAGTGATGTCACTGACCATGTCATGAATGATGTAATATGTGACATCATCAGCAGTGGATTGCGGGTGCGCGATATATAGTTATTGCAACTAACTATATATTCGAATTTCTATGGTTTTGTGCGAGTAAATTAAGGTTTTGAAAATGCTAATTCCTAACTATATATGGTCTATAACCAATGTTTTTTTCAGTGAATATATATATATATATATATATATATATATATATATATATATATATATATATTCTTTCATACCATGCTCATACGATTGAAGAAGGCGCTGACTCCGTGAATCTGAATCCAAACTTTTATTCTTAGATCAGTGTCTGCTTAGACGCGTTTCGGCGTTGCCGCCTTGTATATATATATGTCACCTAGAATTGATGTGGGGAACTTCTCAAAGATAAAGCATTGTTTGTATTTTATAATTGACATAAAACAGTACAAGGTGCAATCGTCTGTGACTCAGATAATGATTGTATTTATTAGACATCTAGATCTTAATTGGTTTGAAACATGCAGAAGTTTATTCAATCAAGATACACCACTCAGATATGATTGTAACAAAATACTGCAGGATGTTGACTGATGAAGAATCACAATTAAGAAGAAATATTGCCTTTTCTCATGCCCAGTATAGGAAATGAAAGCAGATTGAACCCCACAAGGTAATGGAATGTGAAACTCATAGAGAATAGTCAAAGCTGACATTCTTCATAACATAAACTCACTACAAACAGTGGCTAATACATATCATGGAAAGTATTTGACACCAGAACAAACAGTGCAGAATGCACGGCTGGAGCAAAATACATGGCACTTGAAGAAGCACAATAAAATTAAAAGGCACCTAATAACCGACATTTACATCTCATCTTCCTTATTTTAATTACATCCCCATTTAAAGTTTGCTTCTTTGCACGTGAATGACAGGGGGTCATACTAGATCAATACACAGACTACCACAGCCTGTGATGCAGGTGGTAGGGAGCATTCCATGACCGACCCATTCCTGACTCTCTTTCATAGTATTAGAGAGAGTTATCTACATTATTGTCTCGAACTTCTGCCATACAAAAGGTGATGGGAGGCTCCTTCTTTTGCCCACCATACCACTTCAGATTAGACTCAGCCATATACAAATCAGTTGGTCCTGCTCGGGAAACATCCTTTACAACGAAACTTTTACCACGCAGTGCCTTTACCATTAAACTTTTACAACGCAAACCATTACAACGCATTGCGCTGGGGGGCGCTCTAGGATAGGGAATAAGTTTAATTTACTATCCAACACCTTCCCTAGTGTCCACGGGGACTGGAGTTGGAATAGTAAATTAAACTATTCACTATCCAGCACCCCAAAGCGCTATGCGTTGTAAAGGTTTTCGTTGTAAAAACCGCGTTGTAAAGGCATGCGTGGTAAAAGCATGCGTTGTAATGTCATACATCCGTCCTGCTCTAATAGAAATATTCCAGCCTAAACGTCCAAGCTAGGTCCTCTCTGAGCTGGAACACAAACAACCTAAGAACAGCTTCGGCCTGATATTGGGCCTCTTCAGCTAAATGTAGCTTGCTTTCAGTGGCAAGACCCTGCAGGGGCCTGAGGGGCTCTGCTGAGTGCAATGCGTCCCAAAGAATCCTACGTGAAGTAAGTCTCTTTAAGGCCCTAAAGCTGTTGCCTGAAAGAGGAGAACAACAAACCTGGCTGTCATTCAATTTGGGAAGTGCTCAAGTCTACTAACATTGGATTGGGACACTCGCATTCAACTTCATGAAGGCACCTACAATTCTGGAATAGTGCTATGTCTCACTGGATCATTCAAGTGTCTCAATGGAAAAATGTTTTTTTCTCTTTTTAGAGTTTTATATAGCACAAACTAGACCTAAATGTATCAGGTATCAGAGGGCTTCACATGTGCACCAGTTGCCATACATGAGGACATATTCATTTTTGTTAGGCACGGGGAAATTAAGTGATTTGCCCAGAATCACAGGATGTTGCATGTCCTTGCCAACACTCAAACCCGGTTCCCCAGATTTCAGGTCGACCGCCCTAGCCGTTGGACCACAGCCTCTCCCCGAGTGTTGAATTCTCTGGTGGTGCCTAGTCTGTTTGTACATCCTGTGAATAATGCATACCCACCACAATTTAAATTCTCGCAAGGCCACTGTCAATTCTCTCACTTGTACACTTGTATCGACATAAACTTAGGTTTAGTCAGTAACCTGTGCACTCTCCAGGGAACGACCTGATTACCTGGGGTTTTAAAACTAGGAAGTCCTTCAAAAATAGAAAACAGAATTTGCTGGTGGGAGATTGCTTCCAGCTAACTGGCTTCAGGATCCGCGATGGGCGCTGACGCAAGGGACAAAATAATGAACGAGGAGGTTCGTGATGAATTTTCCAGAAATCTAGATACAATAAAAATTTGCAGTCACTGACCAGCTGGGAAAATTAATCTGACACCCAAATCCCAATACACTCTGATCAAGGTATTTGGAAAGGCATAGAAAGAATTAAACAAATATGCTCAGCCTTTGGTAATTTATGTTTTGGATTTTTTTAATGAAAAAGAGGCACTAATACCTTGTAGTGTAAATGTAGTAAAATACAGCAGTTTTGTAGATACAGGATAGTAATGATACACAAGACTCTAGGGTGCTTATTTTTATGGCCCCTGCACCACTTGAGCGACAGTTTTTGTGACGCTCCGGTGGCGCTGTGTCCTGATCCATATTTACAAGCCAGTGCTAAGCCACTTTGTTTGGCTTAACCGATTCTTGGAAATATCCTTCACTTTGAAGCAGTTTTCTGTGTAAAAGATGCATGCAATGGGTGTTGCTGCTGGTGTTCCCGGCATCACCCATGCCTTTTTGACACGGCCCCAGATTTACAAGGAAACGTAAATCTGAGGCAGTGCCAAAAATGTAAACCTCCCCAAGGGAGGTGTATGGGTGGGGCAACGTGGAGAAATACTTTTATTTCTTCTTGTTTTTTTCTCTTTGTATGTGTGCTGCGTTCTGAATTTGTTAACCAGTGCTAAAGTGTTTGTGGTCATTTGTTAAAACATGGTATAACTGGTCCACATCTGCTTGGTACATTTAAAAATACAGAGATATTTTAACGGTGGACTGTTGTTTCTGCATCTCACATCAGTTTCAATTGCATCAGGTCTCTTGCGCAACAAGCCCTTGCACCAGCCGTCAGGTGATGCCACTGTAAGTCAGATCCTAAGCAAAATAGAGAGGTTGGGCGTGCATCAGGTGATGAAGTCCAAGAAGCCAGTATTTAGTTTTTGAAATTATTCTTTATTTTCAATCAGTTAATTCTCACAGAATAGGTGATTTAACAGTCAGCCAACCCGTTTCGTTCTCATGACGAGAACGGCGATAATGGGCTTGCTAATATGTGTTATAGAATTCCAATAGAAGCCCAGGTTAGATGTCCTGCACATCTAACCATGGGCTTCTATTGGAATCCTATAACGCATATTAGCAAGCCCATTATCGCCGTTTTAGCGTCCGTTTCCTGCCGCTAAAACGGCGATAATTTTAACGAGGTTCTTGCTAACATACCCCTAATTTCGTTGCGCGCTATGCAACGTGTAGCCGATTTGAATCTTTTAAAATTTAGGCTTTTAATAACTTTGTCAATTTCGCACGATTTAATCTCAGAACGTGAATTCCTTGACCGGTTGTTACCAGTTTAAACCACTTGGTGGCACTATTGGTCCTCAAATAATACAATGTTAACTTATTGTCCTTGCCTTAACAAACCAAACAACTCTGTTCATGCCATTTATCGGGGCACCTCGAGGGCCTTACCTGCCCCTTTTTAAAGTTTGAATTATTGCTGACCTTGTAACCCCGACAGGACAGAATTAGTTGCCCTGCAATTTTATTTATTATCATTGCACATTTTTTTTTTCGATAGTTACCCTAATGGTTCAAACACCTTGCAAATCCCCACCCTTGCGCTTATCACTTGAATATTTAGAGCGCCCTTACTTCATTTCACCAAGTATTCTGAGTTTATTCATTTTAGATATATTACTGAGGCCTACTGAGGCCCTGCGATACCCTATTTGTTTCCAGAGGAATAGCCTGGAACACAGACTTGACTGAAAGATCGCTTTTTCTATTTTGACACGAGAGGTGAGGTTATTCAGCCCTAACTACAGTCATACCACTAACCTCATCTAGATACTGCTATGCTACTATATACTGACTCCCACTTTTACTACTTTTGGCGTATAGGTCACATTGGACCTAGGGTACATTGCACCCATTATACCTGTAGAGTGCGATCATTCTCAACGTTTCCCTTTAACTTCAAAGAAAAGATACTCGCCTACTGAGGTGAGACCTGACTGTTACTTCAGGTTTCCTTGAGAATCGTTACTTACATCCTTTTAAACTGATAGGTGAGGTGCACGGCAACCTTGCTTTACAACCCTTGAGTCCGCTGTCCTCTTGCTTTTTCGTACATATTCATTGGTTGACATTATTTTTAGACACCATTCTTAAATTATTAGCTAATGTGCACGTCTGGCTTGCTTTACTCTCCCTTGCTCACTGTTTTCTACTCTTTTGTGTATTTATACTAATTTTTCAGAGTTTAAATGTGTTCTCTGCCACATGTTAGACATGTGTGTCTTTTAATTGTTAGTTTTTACAAACTAATTCTGTAACACTGTCTGTTACAAAAAAGTGTTTTTGTTCATAAGATCTATGTAATACTTCACTCTACATCATAGAGTGTACTGAAACTACCTAGCAAATGCGTCTCTCCCTTCATGTTGGAGTTTTATATAAATGTTAAATTAATTATGTTTCTCACTCCCAAGACATGGGGGAACTCATGTGTCTCTTTGCTCTTACTTCATCTCTTCAAACACTCAACTACATAGCAGAGAGTACTCTTGAAATATTTATAATTGCTCATCAGCTTTCATGTTGGAGTTTTTAAAAAATTGTGACGCGACTATGTTCTTGACTTCTCAGACATGGGGGAACTCATGTCTTTCTTTACTCTTTCTTCTTTCCTCCTTTTTTTCTTTCCCTGTTCTGTAAAGTTATTTCCTCTTCTAAATGTATGTTTATGTTAATATCAGCCCAGAGGAAGTTCTCATAATGAGAACGAAACACGTTGGCTGACCGTAAAATCACCTATTCTGGGGCGACACCGCCTTCCGCATCCAAATGGGCAACAGAACTTGACAGATACATGATTGCAGAGAGAGAAGTCTTTGTAACCCGGGGGTGTCCTAAAAAATGGGACAGAAAATGGGCTAAATGGAATGCTTACTGGGGTGTCCTATGTCTATCCCCAGTGGCGGAGTTGGAACTACATAGAACTATGGACAGAGATGTGACTAATATAATGTGATTGCTTCGCTGACCCATGTATATTGTATCATGATGTGAGCAACTGGTCAATATTGTCAATCGGTAACATATGTATGTTTGTTATACTTTAATTTAAAAAAATAAAGAAAGAAAGAAACACCTATTCTGTGAGAATTAACTGATTGAAAATAAAGATTCATTTAAAAAACTAAATACTGGCTTCTTTGACGACATCACCCGATGCACGCCCAACCCCTCTATTTTGCTTGGTGCATTTCATTTACTTACTAGCTTACTCGTCGCGCGTTGCTGCGATCTCAGAAGAAAGGAAATTTAAGGAAATTTGTTATGATAACATTCAATTTACATTGTGTCATTGTTATTGAAACTTAGTCATTTTAATATGGAAAACATTTTAAAGTGTTGTTTTAATTCTGTTTATTTATTCAAGTGCTTGTGGATACACAGTATTTTTAGTTTTTTCATCTGGTGCGTACAAGAATAAATCAGAAGGTTTTCCGACGCGTGAGCTGGCCACATACAGTTGGCCATGTGAGAAGCACGGATTCTCCAAATCTAGTCCACACGCTTGTAGCGATTGTCCTTGTGCTTTGTTGATGGTCATTGCAAAAGCGAGTCGCACCGGAAACTGTAAACGTTCAGTATTGGAAAGATTATGAGGGCCATGGGGGGACGGGGAGCCGATATTTAACAATTTTCTTTTTGCCAGAAACCTTCGCAAGAGTGTACTCACCAACTTTTAACAAATTATTATTAATTTGTTTTTTTTTGCCAGAAACCTTCGCGGGAGTGTAACCAACAACTTCCCAAAGTTTCATGCTGATCGGATGAATGATGTGGTATTGCATAAAGGACAAACAGACATACTTTCGTTTTTATATATATAGATAAGGCCTTAATAAACTAGTACTACATGGACATAGGGCCTATAAACCAAAAGTTACTAGTCAGCCTGTAACGCTTACACTGGCACCCACTTAAGTAGCCCTTATAAAAATGCCCCAGGCCTGCCTCTGCAGCCTGGGTGCAATTTTAAATTGTCAAATAACCCTTTTGCCAGGCCTAATCCTCACTTTTTAATACACACAAGTCAGCCCTAGGGTAGGCCCTAAACAGCACATGGGGCAGTGTGTGCCAGCATATAGCAGGGTTCTTCTCATTGCACCATGCCCATGTGCTAGATTCCTCTATCAGGGTGAAATCTGAAACAATATATTTATTCCTCCTGGAGAAGAAGGTAAGAAATTCCCAAATATCCCGAACTTACCTCTAACAGAGAACTGGTGCGGCGTGAATAGTAGTAGAGCAATGCTCTATTACACACAACATAAGTTTAGCACAGATAGCATTAGTACGTTTCCTTTATACACACCCACACACCCACACACACACACGCACACACACACACACAAACACACACACACACACCTCACAACCAGCAGCAGAACACACTTCTTTCACCCACAGAGCAGGGGCATCATGAGCTGTAGCTGGACAACCTCTCGCACATGCAGCACCAGCAGAAGCACCAGGCTACACTCTTGCCTCACACACAACACAGGTGCAGGTTAAGCCCATGCATTTCTGATTACTCGGTGCACCATGAGCCCTTCTGCTCATGCCTGGTGATTACTGAAAAATTGACCAAGTCCCAGTTACCAAAAATGCAGCGCGCTTCCAATGCTGCTGGTGCAGCCCTGACTAGAGGCCAGCAGCAAGGACTTTGAGCTAGGGTGGTACATGTTGCACTGAACACAGCAGATTCATAAACCCGGGTGCCTGCCGAGCTGCTGGGGTCCTCATAATAGGAAGCAGTAGAGGCAGTGGTCGAAGTGGAGGGGATTTGAGGGGCATGACGTGCCCATATTTTTTAGTTTTAGAAAAACAGTTCGCCTACTTTTTGAGTAAAGACAACCGTCCTGGGTCAGTTAATTCAAGTTGAAAAGCTTCAGCTAGAGTGTAAGGTTGGGAGTTTCCTGTAATGTGAACCCGAGGGGTGACAGACAGCTAAACAAGCCTTCCTGCCAGGGTGCCTGCTGTTGTAAAAAAAGATGTAAATGCACGCAACTGGAGAATCTGAAAATATAAAAACTCCATGGAAGCCAGTATTGGCTTTAATTGATGGAATCACTTGAAGATTCCTGATGACATACACTTATTCTTTTTGAGCGGCATTGCAAGGTAGCTATCAGCTAAGCTGTGAAGTGTGTGTTTTTAAAAGACAGTTATAAAATAAATTGTACTACATACAGTCTGGGTATTAGAAGTTTCATAGCGTGTGATAGTGCATTTTCCACTAATTAACATAACTTGCATTTAATTTCCATTTAAACTGTGTGTTATTTTATATGTACTTACCTCAAGATGAAATTTTTTAGCCATGCTTTTGACCACGCCCCTTCACTCACCCTGCCAGCATTGCACGCACGCTGCCACCATCTGCCTTTCTTATCTCTTCCTCCGCATAGCTCGCCATTAGTTTCACTTTCACGCCGTGCGGCCATTGCTTGTTTAATTACTCACAATGCCCTGTTCTTTTCTTCTGGAAGGCGTTTGTTTTACCAACTTTCTTGTCTGCTCAAAATTGTGCACACCTGGCAACAACGTAGCCTTATGCTAATTGTGAGAAATACCAGGAGCGTAAACCGGTGCACTTTTTATCCTTCTTCTATGTGTATCACTAATGCTGTGAAACGCTGTACAGTCAGAAACAGTTCTATTTCCGGGTCACAGTCACAAGAATGGCGGTCCTGGCATCAAATTCAAATATTCCTATAGTAGTCTTTGACGTTACTGTAAGGGGGCAGGTGAGGTGTTTTACGGAAGGGGAAAGGTTAGGACACTCCTGACTTCTTATGCTGTGTTCTGTGCGCACAGTAGTTAACACGCTCCCTTCCGACTGTCGCCGATATATACCTGGTGTAGCACCTTTTCCTGCCCCATGTGCTGCACGTTCTCTTCCATGTGGTTCCGTATAGACCGGCATCGCCAAGTTCACCCTTTTCTATTAACTGTCCAAGGATCTGTCTGTCTCTCGCTCTTTACTTTCGTAACTGGTGGGTATACCCATATCGTGTGATTTCGTGAACCAGTCCTGGCTTTTTAGTCCACAAAATGTTACTTTCTGCTAAGAACTTCTAATTTCGATCACATCATTTTCGTGCATGGCTACATTTTGGTGTGTATGCGATTAAGAATTGAATATAGAAATCTGGAGAATTTTATTTTCCATTTTACTTGGACTATTTAGTTATAAGAGCGGAAACTAAATATCCTCACTTTTAACTCACAAAACCATGAGTCTCTAAGTTAACTAACGCACTAAAACATAGCTAAGTTAAATAACGCACACCAGGAATCATAAGTTAATTACTAAATGCTCGCATTTACAACATTGAAAGAATAGGCTCACCAATTATTTTATGAAATCAGTGTTGTCTGAATTCATGGTATATATTAAATCTCCATCCGATACAGCAATTCACTACCCGTCAGATAGTAAATATCACAAACCTACGTGCATTTGCGGTAAGAGAATTTGCAACAACAGTAGCTAATAACAACAAGCATTGGCATAGCCAATAGGTATCGCCTTTGGGACCTTATAAGTGTTTAGCCATGCAACAGTTGGTGTTGTTGCACCAAGGATATTCTGCTGCATAACTAAATACTTATACGGTCCAAAAAGCGAGACCTATTGGCTATGCCAAATGCTTGTTTTTAATGCACTTCAACCACTGCGTAGAGGCGATGCTGTGGCTCACGTAGGAAGCAGTAGTAGAGGCACGGAGAGGGGAGAGGAGCTGCTGTGGCAAAAGAAGCGGTTAGAGGCTGAAGTTGAGGCACGGAGAGGAGCAGCTATGGCTATGGCAGGAGGCTGCAGTGGAGTCATGGAGCAGGAGAAAGATTTACAAAATGCAGAACACCAGGATGGGCAGCAGACATCCAGCAGCCACTGAGGGGAAGAAGGGTGGGGTTTAGAAAAAGATTCGGCCCAGTAACAGGATGAGACAGCAGTCTACAGGCGTTGGGAGGGTGCTGAGGCGCACACCAGCAGTAGTGCACAGAGACTGTCATCTTAAAGGATGGTATCAGTGGAAGGAAGAGGACAAACCTAGGTGGCAAGAATCGCCCATAACCACAGTTGTTATTGCTTGCATCAAGGAGGAGGAGTAGGGAACAGGCAGGCTCGGTCCCTCTTGGATTTGCATTTTGTTAGCCATTATGGCTAAAGGCCGTCCATAATGGCAAAGAGATGTAAACAGCGAAGTCTAACTTATTCTGAGTGTAATATTTAAGTTTCCAAAATATTATAACAGTACATTAGACAAAAATATTGCAGAGTTAATTTGAACCATGGTTGCTTCATGTTCTAACCAGAGCTTTTTATAATGCTCCACGTAGGTGCATATTATGCATATGAATATAATAACAAGGGTTAATATAGCAGTGTGAATACTGCAGTGTTACAAAACCCAGTTTTTCTAATGTAAAATTCAACGGTATTCATTTTATCAACCTTGAAAATATGAAAGGGTGAGTGAACCCAACCAAGATTTAAACCTGCGGATTTCCAGTTGTACACATAATTTAGCTATCTTACTGGCTGGCACATTTATGCATATGTAAAACATCACAATATTGGTGCTATATGAAGTCTGTGTGTTTTTTAAGGCTGGACTGGACTTTAAATCTCAGACCCCAGCCTCAAAGAAAAGAAAAGGTTAGTAATCCCAAAGGAAAAGGAAAATGAAAAACAGACGCAAGGGATGCAAATAAGGTACTGCCACAAAAACAAACTAGCCGGTAAAAAGTGAACCTGAACAATTCAAAAACAGTTGTAAACCTATCAGACATAGAGCTATTAAGCAAGAAAAATACATTTTATCATTGGGCCTCACCTGCTGCGCACCAATAAACTTCAATTATGATCAAACAATTTGTATACATTTGTGAGAAAACTCAAACTTCAGAAACACTTTCATTCTCATGTGATGGAACCTATTGCCCAGAGTGAAAAAAGTCACCCGTTCGGCAATTTGGCAGTGGCGGATCTAGAACTACTCCAGGACTTGAATCAACTGGAGAGGGAAGGCCATGTCAACAGTACTCAACTTGGTGACAATTTGGGGTTAGATCTCTTTTGTAGGATAGGGTCACCATTCAAACCCAAGTCTGTGTCCACAACAATCATGCCGAGGGATGGGTAGGGCATATTTTCAGAACTGGTTACTATTGGACCTGAAAAGACTGGCAACAGAACTGAGCAAAAGATGTAGACTAGAGAATACAGGGAGAATGCATGACTACAATGCAGTGGTATTGTAATGCGTCAATCTGACAAGGGGGGCAACATAGTGCTGTTGCCCCATAATCTCTATAAAGCTGAAACGTACCTGCAACTCAATGACAAAAGTTGTTACAGTAGAATGTCACAGAATAGTTTCAATGTTATCAAAGACAGGTTTCATGAAGTGTTATCCAGGTGGCGTGGGATGAGTCTACTAACAAATGATGAATTCAAATTTTTGAAGTTAGAACATCCAGTTATTCAGATCATGTCTTTGATTCCCAAAATCCACAAACATCCAACCAACCCCCCGGGAAGACCTATCCTATCAGCAATAGGGTTGTTATTTGTTACAACTTCTAAATACATAGACCACTTCCTACAAGAGTATGTATGGAACTCACCATAATTTATTTTAGATACTAGTGATTTTCTCAAGAAGGTGTACAATATTACTTGGGATGACAGTTATGTCTTTATTACCCTGGACGTATCATCCCTGTACACTAGCATCCGACATGAACAAGGATTGAGGGCAACTGTAATGTCTGGATTTTCTGAGTAGGTGGGATCAGCCCCCAGGGGCCCCTCCAACCCAGCCAGAACGTACTCACCTTCCCTCCTCAGGACTCCTCTATCGAGGCACCTGGTACCTACCTGAGGATGGGGAACTCGCAATATACAAGCTCATATTATTAAAAACACCACTAAATCTATAGGGATACTAAGAATACTCACTGATTACTAGGGATATCCATACCCTACACCACACTTATTCACATCAGTTGGTCTCGCGGCCACCCTGACCCAGACCGTTCTACCCTAGGGCAGATATGACACACAATCCGGTGTGTCTACACACGGGCCTGCAGAACCCAATGCTCCCTTTTCCAAACTGTTCGCAATCCTGCGAAACTACACACTAGTTCAACCACCTAGTGCTCTCATTTACTCAAGCCACAATCCTGTGGGTATCGGCACTGGTCTCCCACCCAGTGTTCTCACTAACGCCGCATATCAACGACGACCACATTCCTATGAACACCTATACATATATATATATATATTGGGAAGTCTCTTCACTAAGGGTCTGCTACTACAATAATATTAATATCTCAGTTGTCTACTCGGGATGAAACTACAATAATAACTTTGAATATAGTTCCAGATTATATAGTGTACTCCCTGCTCTTGGCATCAAAGGTCCACTCACTCCCTATTTATGTGATCACCACTTACCTGATTGGGATTACTCATCCATTCACGTAGTAACTACCTAGGAGATACATTTACCTTCAGTGAACAAGAATACAAGGGGACACGTGCCAGTTTTCTACAAACTGGGGGTTGTTTTATTATAACAATATAAACATTTACACAGATCAACAAAGGCTATAGGTAGAACACACCGCTTGAAAGAGAAAAGATTAAACATAACAGGAACACTCCGCTGAAAGGGAAAAGATTGGACATAAAGTGTAAGTGTAGCTAATGTGATGAAAACAATATCACCTGATTAGTGTGAAGTCTTGTTCTAGCTGTCATCTGGGTTCCTCTCTCGTCTGTGCCTTGGCTCATCTCAGACTCTCTCTCTCTCCTGCACTCTTGGGTACACCTCTGCGCTGATCACTCTGTCTCTGGACTCCTCTCCCCCACACGAACTGTCTCTCCACCTTCCGTCTTCAATCTTAATGGTTCCTGCCGCTCTGATCACCGTTCATTCCACTAGCTTATTCACTCTGTCTCTGCGCCAATGTCCAATTAACTCCATCTGCTCCCATAGGTTAGTCCACGAGCTCTCCTCTATCTCTTCTAAAAGGCATTACTTCAGACTCCAGCTATTCACACCTCCTCCTGATAAGCAACTGCTTCTGACTGCTTCCTTCAGTTCCAGCTCACTCTTCAACTCAGCTCTTCTCCAGCTTGAACCCTCTCTGCTTGACTCCCTCTGCTCGACTCTCTGGCTGACTGACCCTCTGCTTGACTCTCTGCTTGACTGACTGACTCCGCCTCTGCACTTCACAAATATAGAATGCTGTTTCCTCATGGAAAGTTCCAGCCATCAGCTTCCTCCCACCAATCCCATGCACCAGGCTCCTTGCGCTAGACGCTCCCACAGTGACCAGTCTGCTTGTTTCGTCTAGAGACCTGAGCCCGGGAACAATTCCTGATTAGATTCAGCTCTGGCCGGTTCTCTCCGGTCCGCTTAGGGCGAACAACAGTTATAACTATAAACATTGCCTTTGCCCTGAAAAGCCTCCCAGTTTCATCAAAATGGAGTCCCTCTAGCTCTAGGCCTGTAGGCCTGAAAGGGGTGAAATGCTCCTTAGCTCTGTCAGAATACCTACATAAACCATACCAATGTGTCTAATATGTCAAAGCCAATAGGCAATAGACAGGTTAAAGTCAAGAATAAAGGCATATTAAGCAGCTATTCTCTTATAGGTCTGGAAAAAGGGCTTAAAAGGGCCAACACAGGCTAAGAATACCTATACTAGATGCGAGCAAGACTAATGATCTATATCACTGCTAAATAAAGCCAAAAACTCTGCCATTACATTGCACCCTAGATCCTTATCTTGCGAGCATCTTATAAACAACAACAACCATCAAAACAAACATCAACATAATCTATCCAACATAGGCTAAGAATACCTATCCTAGATGTGAGCAAGATTAAGATCTATATCACTGCTAAATATCTCTGCCATCCACCCTTAGATCCTTATCTTGCGAACATCTGACAAACAATAACATCTAGATAAACAAACATCAACACAATCTATCAACAAATCAAAACCTAAAAAACTCCCTAAAAACAATGACAACTCAAGAAAATTCCACCTGAAACTCAATTGTAGGTAATAGAAACCTAAAAACAAATCAAAGCACCCTTGACTTGAATGCTGAAACATATCTGATAACAACAGAAACTAACCAAAGCATCCTCAAACTAAATGTGCCTCAACTTCTAATGATAACTGGTGAAATCTAGTGATGTAGGGACTTATGTGTTGAATGAAAACAGCAAGGGGCCTAAATGGGGCCTACTTCGGACAACTTAAGGCTAAATGAGGCCTACCTACTATTGTCAACTTAAGAACTAAATGTGTCTCAACTCCTAATGAGAAAACAAGAAAGGCCCTAAATGAGCCCTACGTACTATAGGCAACTTAAGCTAATGATGACTCATGAAACTATTGGTGTAGGGGCTTGTTTGTGGGATGAAAATAACAATAGGCCTAAATGAGGCCTACCTGCTGACATTTGTCAATTTAAAGTGAAATCTGAGAAATACAGTTGCAAGGTCTGGGCAAACATTAATACATAATCATACTAAAAGACACACCACCCAGAACAATCCAAATTTTAAGGTAACCACCCTTTGATCAATCAAGGTGAAAATGTAAGAACAGTAAAAAACTACAACAACCCCATTTGTACAAGATAGCTGGTGTAACATTAAGAACACATGTGGGCACCGCCATTCAAAAAAAAAGTCCTTCATTGAAATCACGCAAAAACTGTTTTGAAGAAAACAGAAAAACTATAATAGGTGACATATTTTTTGCTTTAAAAGTGGGGCCTGCTTGTCCAAGGGATTATTCATGAAATCCTTTTAAAATTCTGTCCAAAAGTCTTCAGTGTAGGCCACCACCCTGCATCCTCGGTATCCGGACACTTCCTCCAATGCGGCCATCCATTACCCGGTCTGGTCTGGTCTGGTCTGGTTCCATCATCCAAAAATAATAAACTAAAATAAAAACATGAAAGTAAAAAGCTAAAACAATAAAGGGAGTGGGAGGGGGGTGGGCCGACGCACGCACGCACCACAACCCAGCAACCTAGGAACAAGAGAACAAGTATCATTATTCTTGTAAAATAAAATTTTCCATTTAAAAAGCACCCCGGGTGCCTTTCATTATTGAAAAGAAAATATCCTAATTAATTAAAAACATTCAAAATTTAACTTTTAATAACTTTTCGCAGGGCCTAACATACCCTAATCCTTCCTAAGCCAGTCCCACCCTTCAGAGCAGGAGCCATGCTACAGTGGGAAGCTACTTTAAACACTGCAATATGATGAGCCTCTCTAAACCAGCCCCTCCCTTCAGAGCAGGAGCCAGGCTACAGTGTGAAAAAAAAATTTGGATTACCGCCAAATGATGAGCTCACAGCATCAGCAGGGCACTGCAAGCCTCCCATTTCCCTGATCAGAGAAGCCCGCCCAGGCTCACTACGACTAACTAACACCAAGGGAAGAGCCAGGTCACCCCGCCCTTAAATAAACAAGCCGTTCGCGGAAGAAAATTGAATTGTAGCCAATCATAACAAACAGGGACGTGATCGAAACTTGCACAATGAAGGAAAAAAACTCGTCTGCACAAACCAGCTGGTCTGCCAAGGTCGAAAAACAAATTTCTCATGCCTTATTTTCTAACTAACGGAAGCTAGAATTTAAAAAAAAATTCTGTTACAGTGTACTGCCAATTAAAAAAGCTCCAGTTTTTTTTAAAAAAGACGTTAGTCCAACTAATTCAGCTAAAGGCAAGACACTTAAAATATGGGCACTTATTTAGAAAGGGGCAACTACCTTTGGCACACAAGATTATACATTCTGCATTTGAGAAAAAAAACGAATTAACATGGTCCATTTGTCAGCTGCTGAAAAGAGAAAACAACATAAAATGCAGATACATTTCAACATTGTATTTAAGTTAATGTTTTGCTGACACATTTATAAAAGCATACATTTTAATTTACATTTGGGAAAATAATAATGTTACATTTTAACATTTTTCCTTTCAAAGGCACATGGTTGCCTTTCACTAATTAAAAGCACATGTCACCATGCACAGTCGGGCAAGATTTATTATTCTCAAACCAACACATTCCTGTCTAGATGGAAACCCCTCACAGAAATAATTAATGAAAACAGCTCCGTAGCGTGCACTCTAACGGGCCATTTTTTTTTTTTTTTAACATTTCACTCATTTTAAAAGAACACAGCTTTCCCCGTAATCAGACTGGTCGATTTATAACCACATCAGTTCCAAGGCAAACCCACACAAAAATTCGTAGACGCATTCCAAAAGGAATGTGAAATGAACAGAACCCTTCTCAAAACACAAGATGTTACCTTCCCGTCAAGAAACTGACAAAGCACGTAGGCAGACCAAGGAACCAAACAAAAAGTGAAAATCAAACCATCAAATAATCCTTAAAATAATTCACTGACTTTTATAGTCAGGTCAGATAACCATGCATGTTGACAGCATGTAAAAAAAATAAAGACTGCCATCTCAACTCAAGATATTAACCCTTTGGCAGCTCAAGCAGAATCATTTCCCAACGTCCATTTATACATGGGAAAATCATTAGCACATTTCTTCACGTTTACAGATGACACATACGCATATTTTCAAAAACGTTATCCCCAAGCACCCGAGAGAGATCCAGCTCTCTCCTGCCAAACGTAATGATAACATGCCCTGTCCAAGCCATGACCACATGGCGCTATTCACAAGCCATATTTACAAGACAAGCCTTTCACAAACAACATTTCCAAGGCGCAATGCACAAGGAACACAGCAGATCAACATGAGAACCTGCACCTCACAAGCCACATTAATATGGCGCTATTCACAAGTCATATTTACAAGGAGCTATATTCAAAGAACTTCACAAATCATATTACAATGAACATATTTCACATTGCACAGCATAAGCAGATGCAGCAAGCAATTGAATGGGCAATTTAAAAGCATTTTTTACACACATTTATACAATTGGACCATCACAAAGATGTAACTGGCTTCCTCATGTAATGCCATCCTTCAACTCTGACAGTTTAAACACCAAGATGAAAACCATTCCTTCCACCCTGAATAAACCAAATGCCATGATGTAATGCAATCTCCTCACGCTGCAACTGTTCAAGCCCATAGGTCTCACAGGCTACATAAACTGCAACATTACGCCAGATGGAACCAGCGTTCAGGGCACTCCCTCAGAACACATGGGAAACTCTCTAAGCACATGGCCAGGCACACAGGTTTCGTAAGATGACGACTACGCCAGATGTAATGTCTGGCGCTCAGGGCACTCCCACACAACACATGGGAAACAATCTAAGCACATGGCCAGGCACACAGGTTTCGTAAACTGTTCGACTACGCCAGATGTAATGTCTGGATTTTCTGAGTAGGTGGGATCAGCCCCCAGGGGCCCCTCCAACCCAGCCAGAACGTACTCACCTTCCCTCCTCAGGACTCCTCTATCCAGGCACCTGGTACCTACCTGAGGATGGGGAACTCGCAATATACAAGCTCATATTATTAAAAACACCACTAAATCTATAGGGATACTAAGAATACTCACTGATTACTAGGGATATCCATACCCTACACCACACTTATTCACATCAGTTGGTCTCGCGGCCACCCTGACCCAGACCGTTCTACCCTAGGGCAGATATGACACACAATCCGGTGTGTCTACACACGGGCCTGCAGAACCCAATGCTCCCTTTTCCAAACTGTTCGCAATCCTGCAAAACTACACACTAGTTCAACCACCTAGTGCTCTCATTTACTCAAGCCACAATCCTGTGGGTATCGGCACTGGTCTCCCACCCAGTGTTCTCACTAACGCCGCATATCAACGACGACCACATTCCTATGAACACCTATACATATATATATATATATTGGGAAGTCTCTTCACTAAGGGTCTGCTACTACAATAATATTAATATCTCAGTTGTCTACTCGGGATGAAACTACAATAATAACTTTGAATATAGTTCCAGATTATATAGTGTACTCCCTGCTCTTGGCATCAAAGGTCCACTCACTCCCTATTTATGTGATCACTACTTACCTGATTGGGATTACTCATCCATTCACGTAGTAACTACCTAGGAGATACATTTACCTTCAGTGAACAAGAATACAAGGGGACACGTGCCAGTTTTCTACAAACTGGGGGTTGTTTTATTATAACAATATAAACATTTACACAGATCAACAAAGGCTATAGGTAGAACACACCGCTTGAAAGAGAAAAGATTAAACATAACAGGAACACTCCGCTGAAAGGGAAAAGATTGGACATAAAGTGTAAGTGTAGCTAATGTGATGAAAACAATATCACCTGATTAGTGTGAAGTCTTGTTCTAGCTGTCATCTGGGTTCCTCTCTCGTCTGTGCCTTGGCTCATCTCAGACTCTCTCTCTCTCCTGCACTCTTGGGTACACCTCTGCGCTGATCACTCTGTCTCTGGACTCCTCTCCCCCACACGAACTGTCTCTCCACCTTCCGTCTTCAATCTTAATGGTTCCTGCCGCTCTGATCACCGTTCATTCCACTAGCTTATTCACTCTGTCTCTGCGCCAATGTCCAATTAACTCCATCTGCTCCCATAGGTTAGTCCACGAGCTCTCCTCTATCTCTTCTAAAAGGCATTACTTCAGACTCCAGCTATTCACACCTCCTCCTGATAAGCAACTGCTTCTGACTGCTTCCTTCAGTTCCAGCTCACTCTTCAACTCAGCTCTTCTCCAGCTTGAACCCTCTCTGCTTGACTCCCTCTGCTCGACTCTCTGGCTGACTGACCCTCTGCTTGACTCTCTGCTTGACTGACTGACTCCGCCTCTGCACTTCACAAATATAGAATGCTGTTTCCTCATGGAAAGTTCCAGCCATCAGCTTCCTCCCACCAATCCCATGCACCAGGCTCCTTGCGCTAGACGCTCCCACAGTGACCAGTCTGCTTGTTTCGTCTAGAGACCTGAGCCCGGGAACAATTCCTGATTAGATTCAGCTCTGGCCGGTTCTCTCCGGTCCGCTTAGGGCGAACAACAGTTATAACTATAAACATTGCCTTTGCCCTGAAAAGCCTCCCAGTTTCATCAAAATGGAGTCCCTCTAGCTCTAGGCCTGTAGGCCTGAAAGGGGTGAAATGCTCCTTAGCTCTGTCAGAATACCTACATAAACCATACCAATGTGTCTAATATGTCAAAGCCAATAGGCAATAGACAGGTTAAAGTCAAGAATAAAGGCATATTAAGCAGCTATTCTCTTATAGGTCTGGAAAAAGGGCTTAAAAGGGCCAACACAGGCTAAGAATACCTATACTAGATGCGAGCAAGACTAATGATCTATATCACTGCTAAATAAAGCCAAAAACTCTGCCATTACAGCAACCCAACACATCTTAAGTGCCAGACCAATTAGTGCATACCAACACACTTAAATGATACTCCAGATGATGGAATGGTGCTTGGACAACAATTCTTTCTTGTTTGACAAACATATGTTCAAACAAATACAGGGTACAGCGATGGGCACCTGCTTCGCCCCCAGCTATGTGAATCTTCATATAGGATGGTGGGAGGAGTCAAGTCAAGTCAAGTCAAAGAATTTATATAGCGCACTACATACCCAGAGGGTCTCAAGGCGCTTAGGGAGGGGAGGAGGATTACTTGTCAAATATCCACGTTTTAAGTTGCTTTCTGAATGCTAGGTGGTTCTGGGTAAGGCGAAGGTAAGTGGGGAGTGAGTTCCATGTTTTAGCTGCCAGGTATGAGAAGGATCTACCTCCCATGGTGGTCTTGTTGATGCGAGGTACATTAGCGAGGGCTTGGCTGGAAGAGCGTAGTTGGCGGGAGGGGGTGTAGAAGGACAGTCGTGAGTTGAGGCATTCTGGTCCGATATCGTAGAGTGATTTGTGTGCGTGGGTTAGAAGTCGGAAAGTGATCCTCTTATTGACGGGTAGCCAGTGGAGGTTTTTCAGGTGACCAGAGATGTGTTCGTTACGCGGGATGTCTAATATGATCCTTGCTGAGGCGTTTTGGATTCGTTGGAGTTTTTTCTGGAGTTTAGCGGTAGCACCTGCGTAGAGGGTGTTTCCATAGTCCAGTCGGCTCATGACCAGAGCATGGGTGACTGTTTTTCTTGTTTCGGTGGGGATCCAGCGAAATGTTTTTTTGAGCATGCGAAGAATGTTGAAGCAGGATGAGGAGACGGCGCTGACTTGTCTGTTCATTGAAAGTGAAGAATCCAGGATAACGCCTAGGTTCCGTGCGTGGTCTGTCGGGATGGGTGCTTTTCCAAGGGCTTCCGGCCACCAAGAGTCGTCCCATGCAGAGGGGGATGTACCTAAGATGAGGACTTCTGTTTTATCTGAGTTCAGTTTCAGACGGCTGTGTTTCATCCATTCGGCAACTTCTTTCATTCCTTCGTGTAGGTTAGTTTTGGCGGTGCTGGGGTCATTGGTGAGAGAAAGGATCAGTTGAGTGTCATCCGCGTAAGAGATGATGTTGAGGTTGTGTTGGCGGGCGATGGCCGCGAGGGGGCTCATGTATACGTTGAAGAGGGTGGGACTGAGTGAGGATCCTTGTGGTACACCACAGATGACTTCAGTGGCCTCGGACTTGAATGGTGGAAGGCGGACTCTCTGGGTTCTTCCGGTGAGGAACGAGGTGATCCATTCAAGGGCTTTTCCATGTATTCCGATGTTTCTTAGGCGTTGTAAAAGGGTGCTGTGGCAGACTGTGTCGAAGGCTGCAGAGAGGTCGAGGAGGATGAGGGCGACTGTGTCTCCATTGTCCAGTAGAGTTCGAATGTCGTCTGTTGCTGCGATGAGGGCGGTCTCAGTGCTGTGTTTTGCTCGGAAGCCAGACTGTGAGGAGTCGAGGGATTTGTTGGCATCGAGGAAGGCGGCGAGCTGGTTGTTGACAGCTTTCTCGATGACTTTGGCCGGGAAAGGAAGGAGCGAGATGGGGGCGGTAATTTTTGAGTTCGGTGGGGTCCGCTGTGGGTTTTTTCAGAAGGGCGGTGAGTTCGGCGTGTTTCCAGCTTTCCGGGAAGGTGGCGGAGTTGAAGGAGCAGTTGATGACGTCTCGGAGGTGCGGTGCTATGACGGAGTCTGCTTTGTTGAAGATGTGGTGAGGACATGAGTCTGTGGGGGATCCTGAGTGGATGGAGTTCATCAGGCGGATGGTGTCCTCCGTGGAGATTGGGTTCCAGTCGTTAAGGGTGTTCAAAGGGGGGAGAATGTTCAACATATGGTTGGGTGGGTTGGTCTCCGGGTTGGTTGTCGAAGCTGTTGTGGATGTCTGCAATTTTGTTGTGGAAGAATAAAGCCAGGGAGTCGCAGAGGGCTTGAGAGGGGGTGATGTCGTTGGAGTTGGCCGAGGGATTGGTAAATTCCTTGACGATGTTGAAAAGTTCCTTGCTGTTGTGAGCGTTGTTGTCTAGTCGATCCTTGAATGCTGATTTCTTGGCCTTTCGGATTAGTTGGTGGTGTGTGCGGGTGGCGTTTTTGAAGGCGTCCTTGGTGCTAGTGGTTGGGTCTTTTTTCCAGGCCTTTTCAAGGGAGCGGCAGAGTTTCTTGGACTTCTTAAGATCATCGTTGAACCATGAGGCCTTCTTGCTGCCAGGTTTACTTTGACGTTTTTTCAGTGGTGCTAGGATGTCGGTGCTGTTGGATAACCATAGGGTGAAGTTGGTGGCGGCTTGGTCTGGGTTAGAAGAGTGGGCTGGGGTGTTTAGAAGGAGCGATGAGGAGATCTGGTCGATGGTGATTTTGTTCCAGTTTCTTTGCAGAGTTGGTTGGGGGTGGTTGATGGGTTTCGGCTTGTTGTAGGTGAAGTGAACGCAGCTGTGGTCAGTCCAGAGGAGATCCGTAGTGTGGCTGAAGGAGACATGGTTGCTGGAGGTGAAGATAGGGTCGAGTGTGTGACCTGCGATGTGGGTGGGGGAAGTGACCAGTTGTTTAAGTCTGAGGTTGGCGAGGTTGTCCAAGAGGGTGGTGGTGTTGCGGTCGTTATTCTTTTCAAGGTGAAAATTGAGGTCTCCCAGAAGGATGTAATCTTTGGAGGGGAGCGCGTGTGGAGTGATGAAGTCCGTGATGTCTTCACTGAATTTTGCGCGGGGTCCTGGTGGTCTGTAGAGGAGGGTGCCTCTGAGTGTGGTCTTGGGGTCGATGTGGATCTGGAAGTGAAGGTGTTCAGAGTTGGCGAGATTGACGTCAGAGCTGGTTGAGATGTGGATAGATTTTTTATGGACGATAGCGATTCCTCCTCCTGTATGGCCGGTACGGTCCTTGTGTGTGATCTTATATTCTTCAGGGATGGCAATGGTGATGTCTGGGGCGGAGGAGGCGTTCATCCATGTTTCTGTTAGGAAGGCGACGTCTGGAGAGATGGTGTCTAGTAGATTCCATAGGTCGATGGCGTGCCTGTGGACCGATCGGGTGTTGAGAAGGATGCATTGTAGGTGGTTGGTGTAGGGAATCTGAGGTGTGATCGTAGCGGAGTTGGTGACGGTACCGATGAATTTGCAGGAGTAGCATGAGAAAGGACCATGGGTGTGTCCAGGAACGGCTTGGACGCAGTTGGGGGAACGGCCGGGGTTGAGGGCTAGGAGGGTAGTGGCATCGTAGGTAATGCGGGAGGGCTGGGCAGCGCGAGGGGCAGGGGGTCTGGCGCTGGGCGCGGTCCAGGTGCGGACGGGCGTAGACGGGCTTACCTTTGGCGCACCTTCGGCGCGGATTGGGCGCGGACGCTGCGCGTAAACGCTGCGCGCAGGAACAACTGTCATATATGGATAGTGGGGGGGAGGGGCGAGGGCGGCTCAGCTGGGAGGCGGGGCGGGCTCCAGAGGGCGACCACAACAACCAAAATGGAGGCGGAGGGGTCAGCAGAGCGGAGCGCTTGTGGAGAAACGCGCAATACCAGTTAAAGTAGCAATAGCGCTTTAAAAATGCAAAAAGAGTAAAGCGGCAAGCAGGGCAGACTGCAGGCAACAATTAGGAGGCAGTAAATAAAGTAAATGTGGAGCAACGATACCACAGGTCACCAGGGGAGCAGGGGAGCGACCACTCAGCTCGAGAGCGAAGCGAGTCACAGCGCGTTCAGGTAACGGAGCGCTGTTTGTGCTTAGTGGGAGGGCGGCTCAGCTGGGAGGCGGGGCGGGCTCCAGAGGGCGACCACAACAATCAAAATGGAGGCAGAGGGGTCAGCAGAGCGGAGCGCTTGTGGAGAAACGCGTAATACCAGTTAAAGTAGCAATAGCGCTTTAAAAATGCTAAAAGAGTAAAGCGGCAAGCAGGGCAGACTGCAGGCAACAATTAGGAGGCAGTAAATAAAGTAAATGTGGAGCAACGATACCACAGGTCACCAGGGGAGCAGGGGAGCGACCACTCAGCTCGAGAGCAGGTGCTCACAACTGAGTTCACTGGTGAATGGATGGACAACATTGTCCTCTGGGCCCGTATATATCGATGATCTCTTTGTTTTATGGAAGGGGTCCTTAGAATCTACTAGAGGGTTTGTAAGTCGCATACATTTTAATGACCTGAACTTACCTTTTACCAGCAAGATCAGCAAGAGGGGGGTTGAGTTCTTAGACCTTAAGGTATTTGTGCATGACAACAAGATCCACACGAAAACATTTAGAAAGGAAACTGCAGGGAGCTCAATCCTTCATGCGGAGAGTTTTCGTCCATTGAAATTGAGGCAGAGCATTCCCTATGCCGAAAACCCACAAATGAAACGTAACTGCAGTGATGAACAATCCTTAGAACAGGTCCAAGAAAACTAGAGCAGAGATTTCGAGCAAGAGGCCATGATCAAATATTATTGAATTGCTCCAAGGCTAAAGTGAAATCTATACCTAGAGAGACATTATTGTTTAAAGAGAGAAACAGTGAGGCAAGCAGCAGTGAGAAGGATTACAGGCTTCAATATGTCAATAAACAAGAAAAGAGTGTCAAATGGTTATACCAGACCACAGTTAGGAGCAGCTAAGAAAGGGGTTGACGGCCTCACTCAGGACGTTAAGGAAAGCCCTCACTCACCACCTGGTGATGACATGTTTCATCATCGGGCCCCATCAAAGAGGCCGAGTGCCTCTTTGGTGTGCTACAATGCCAGATCTACTGCGGAGCAGGATAGTGAGATTCAGACGTGTTGTGCAAAGCAAATTAAACTAATGAGTGGTGAGGGTTTAAAAAGTCAGTAGTGTATCAGAAATAATTTTATTCTTTGATCACTAAGGACAGGTTATTAAAATTGTATGTGTTTGGAAAAGAGTCCACAATTAATTGAGTGGTAGTTTCCTTACAAATCAGTCGACATGTTTCAGCCATGAAACGGTGTAATGTTACCAGGCATTCTTCAGGACTTATTGGTGTATTAAACCCTGGCGGTACGGACGCGCTAAGGCCCACCCTTACCTAGGGACGTGAAAGTGAAAATAACAAAAAAAGGTGAAAAAGTGCAAAAAATTTTTAGGAAGTAAGATTTGCTTCCTAATTACTCCTGGTTTAGGAGGCTTCCAGCTTTATGGTATCTGCACCTGGAAATAACAGAAGGACATAGACGCACATGTAGGACAGAACAAACGTTTAGTAATAGTACTGATCGCAGTTGTAAGTCTATGGTGCTCCAGTTCGTGGTATAGAGACATTCGTGGCAAAATAACGATATAGTTATCACCATCTTAGCCCCTGGGTTCTTACTCACTAGCAGGAAGGAGGTGCTGTGTACTATACGTGATACAAGATAATCGTGATGGTGAAAGTAAAAAGGAAGTAAACTTCCTCATTGCGATCAAGGTTATGGTATGATCGCTTCAAACAATAAAATTAAAATGTCTCACTTTTGTGGTGTCAGGGAAGTACACCATGGGTCACAGGAGGGGGGTGGGAACATAATTGGCACACCCTGCGCGTTTGTCAAAAAGGGGTAAAGAAAGACATACAATAAGTCTGTAACACAGCGTCGGTACTTAGCTTTGAGATGAAATGGCAGTTGAATTGCAGCTTCTACTCACGCCCTCGACGCTCGGCACCCTCAGTGTACCTGCATCACCCTCAACTGGACCCCGAAGATGTGGACGCGGGGCCGGGAGCTCTGTATATACCGGTTAGACAGCGAGGCGGTGATTGATTTCCGGGTGGGGCGTGGCCGAAGACGGAATGCCGCCGGCGCCCTGGTTTGGACCAATCCGAGAGCCTTCAGGACCGTGACGAGGTGGTCACGTGCTCGGATCAAGTATGCTCGTTGTCAGGGAAACTGGGCGCGTCACCCTGCGCGCTCGCATTCGCGAAGGCGGAGATGACGTCCTACTGCGTTGCCATGGTGATGTGAAGCAATGCGGGAGAATGTAGCGCATTTGGTACGCTCTTGTCAGAATCTCACATCGTGTAAATGCCATTATGAAGCGAAGTGAGAGTATGATATAAATGGACGATGCAAGTGAAATACTCCCTTAATCACGTGCATTTAATGCCGGAGGGCGAAAAAATGTGACGAACAAGTGCCACGTGAAATTGAGGACTCAGTTGGCAAGTAAGCTAATATAAGCCAGTGCAAGAGGGCAAAAGAAGGTCGTTACAGTGCCAGGTAACTCTCATGCACTTCCATACTAGGTGGAGAGCGTACAGGCTATTGTACCCCTTATCTAGTGTGTAGAGGGTGAGGCTGTGCATTAAGACTGTGAGGTGACATGTCATTCTAGCTGCAAGGTGGTATCGAGTTGATGATAATGTCTGAGCTCACACGATGTTCACTTGATCACGGAATTCCAGGAGATGTCATCATTTAATCCAATGACATGGGTCCCAAGTCTATATACCCATTGTTGTTCTTTCTCAAAGAGGCGATTGCAGATGTTGTTGCCACTGTTCAGATGTTCAATGACCGTCCATTGCATATCATTGGTTGTATGGTTGGTTTCCAGAAAATGTCTGCTCATTTTTGTTGTCGTTTTTTTGCACCTAATATTGGAACGGTGCTCACAAATTCTTTGTTTGACCTTCCTGCTGGTCATGCCCACATAGCGTAGGTCACATGGGCACATGATAAGATATATCACGTTTTGTGTGTTGCAGTTAGTGTGATCTCTTTGAGTCCACGTTTTGCCTGGCTCAAGCTCAAGTGTTTTAGAGTGTGTAGTGAGATAGCAAACACTACAATTTGAGCAGGGAAAATGGCCAACCACTTTTGGTAGGCCCCATCAATCTGTGACTGATCTTACTGTGTCAGGGGCAGCAGGTTTTGGTCGTGTATGGACCAACGCATCTCTTAAGCTGCGCGCTTTCTTAAAGGAGAAAAGGGGTTTTTCCCAAGTTTTGTTTGTACTGGACAGGATTCTCCAGTTTTTTGGGATCGATTTCTTCATGTAGTTAGACAAAGTGTTGTATGTAGTTACACATGTTAGTGGTATGTCTTTGGGGCCACTGACCTTATCCTCAAGGAGTGCCTCCCTTGACTGGTTACACGCTCTTTTGTAACCTTTGTCTACTATTGCTGCTGGGTAGCCTCTTGACTTCAGTTTGACTGAAAGGTCTGCAGATTGAGCCTTGAAACGCTGCAGGTCAGAGCAGTTGTGTCTTAACCACAGGTACTGGCCATATGGGAGATTTTCTTTCAGTGGGCGGGTAGTGAAAACTGTCATTATTTGCACTTTTTCCCCTTTTTTTGTTATTTTCACTTTCACATCCCTAGGTAAGGGTGGGCCTTAGCGTGTCCATACCGCCAGGGTTTAATAGACCAATAAGTCCTGAAGAATGCCTGGTAACATTACACCGTTTCATGGCTGAAACACGTCGACTGATTTGTAAGGAAACTACCACTCAATTAATTGTGGACTCTTTTCCAAACACATAAAATTTTAATAACCTGTCTTTAGTGATCAAAGAATAAAATTATTTCTGATACACTACTGACTTTTTAAACCCTCACCACTCATTAGTTTAATTTACTTTGCACAACACGTCTGAATCTCACTATCCTGCTCCGCAGTAGATCTGGCGTTGTAGCACACCAAAGAGGCACTCGGTCTCTTTGGTGGGGCCCGATGATGAAACATGTCATCACCAGGTGGTGAGTGAGGGCTTTCCTTAACGTCCTGAGTGAGGCTGTCAACCCCTTTCTTAGCTGCTCCTGACTGTGGTCTGGTATAACCATTTGACACTCTTTTCTTGTTTATTGATTATAACCGGGGAATAAGAGTGTTGCTTAACTCTCCCTACCTCTCCTCCTGTTGAAGCAGGATTCAATATGTACCATCAGAGAGTGAGAAATAACCTCAGATCACATTGGAACCTAATCCGCAGTGACCCCATCATTGGGCAATCTATGCCCAAACACCCCCTGCTCTCCTTCCAGCGGGCCAGATCCATGAGAGGAGAACTATGTACTAGTAGCCCTGAAATGGTTAAATCAGAGTCTTGGCTCACTTCCACCACTGGGTTCAGAAAATGCCATAAATGTAAGGCTTGTACTATAGGTCTCAATAAGAGTGAATTCCATAGCCCGCTGTAAAATACCCCTTTTAAGATCTGTCACTCCTCTAATTGTAGCAGTGACTTTGTGGTTTATGTACTACAATGCTCATGCCCCAAGATGTACAAAGCAGTACAAAACATATGGTGCAATTAAGGATTTTACAGCACTTGCATGCCGTAGCTAAGGATGACAAACCTATCCAGTAGCACGCAATATTCACGAAAGCCATGCGGGGTAATACTTATGATCTGGGGTACTTTGTTATTGATTCAGTCCCGAGCAATGTGAGGGGAGGAAACAGAGAAAAGTTGCGTAGATTGGAATCTCGATATATCATCATGTTGAACAGTAAAATACCAAATGGTCTGAATTCAGATGAAGAACTTTACATACATTTATAACTGCATCAGATAAGGTTTCTATGAAGTTGTTCTTGTTATTTCTCAGCCCAGTATAAGTGTTTCATGCCGCAACTGCAGAGGTCTTATCTGCAGCTCACAAATGTTTTATATTCACCAACACTTGGGTATTGCTATGAGCATAATTTGCACATTATTTTGCAACAGGTTAAGTGTAGGTCAGTTTTGTAACTACTTAATTTTACTATGTTTGTAAGTGTCTTTCCAGAGAGCAATTAGAGGCAGGGTGAGTGTGGCCTGCATTATTTCATATAACATGCTATTCCATCAAGTTTGAATGATTTGGACACTTGTCTAAAGTACAGCTGTCAGTAGCTCCTATGTCTCTCCATCAAACACAGTTGTAGAGCCCCAATGGGGCTGACTTGTGTGGTAGAGGACACTATGCATATATGTGTGTGTGTGTCTATATATATATATATATATATATATATATATATATATATATATATATATATATATATATATATATATATATATATATATATATATGGGGCCTCTGGACCATTAAGGATGCAAACAAAACAATGCTGGTCTCAGCGATGGAAAGGTTTTAAAATTTAGACAAATATATGTAAGTCTATCAGAAATGCCCAAAGCATAGCTCTCTTGAAATCAGATTGAAGCAGAGTGATTGTGGTACCTTGTATGGTGTAAATTCATGATAACATGTGTAATTGTTTAATAGATTGCAATGTATTATTCTTTGATATTCTTAGATATGCAATACAATATGTAAAGGATTTATCACACTGCCTTCTGAGATATCTAACAACGATATGGAATTTTAGGAATGCCATGTTATTAATTTTGCACTCTGCACTTTATGGTATTTTGTTTTATTGTATTTTATGTTACTGTATTTTAGTACAGTGAGTAGCTTAATGATTTATTTACCTTTTACACATTGAATGAATTGTATTTGTTGCATATAGTATTTCTTCGGTGTGTACACTAAGTTGAGTAGTCCCAAGTAATATTTAAGGGCAAAGAACAAGGTGGTAGTGACCACCGAAACGCGTCGTCCTGGGTCAGCTTCTGCCATGAAATAAATAAGTTTTCTGAATTCCATGTTGCCAGTGCCTGCTTTGGAAGAAGAAAGGACAGGAACGCCATTGATATATATATATGTATATATACATATTTATATATATATATGTATATGTATATACACACACACATATATATATATATATATATAAATATATATATGTGTGTGTGTTTATGAAATGGAAAAATAGACGTGCAGGTACTCTGTACCAGAGTACCTGCCTGTTTCTGAGAAGTGCTGGTACTCTCCAATTAAAAGATTTACTTCTCTCTTGAGAAGTGCCGGTACTCTCCCACTCAGGTGACACAAATCAGAGCTCTGCTGAAGCGCTTCGTAAACAAGCTGGACATTTACATTTTTGCCCTTGGATATTCCTCTATCAGAGAAATTAACTGATTTAATGGAAAGTGGAGCACATGCAGCGATGGACCACATAAAACAAATATTTAAACCAATATGCAAAATATGGGTTCTTTGAAACACTAAAAGGAAAATTAAAACTAAAACCACTTTCCCATGTGTGCTACAACGAATAGTTTCCATAATATTGCAACCATTGGCAAACCCAATAAGCCTAGCTCCGGCAAGCTGGGTTGGTTTTATTTTTTAATTTTTGTTGCAAGCATATGCTTAAAAAATGCCATCACCTTAACGAGGCCTCCCTATTCTTGCATTTAAAGAAATCATTCACTGATGTGGCTGTTTTATTAGTGTTTTTTTTATAGCAAGCCATTCAATTAAGTTACACATTTTGGTTTTCTTCAGAAAAGAGAGAGAGGAATAAATCACCGCCTACCTAAGCACTCAATCGCAGGCAGCTACAATATTACAATGTCACTTTATAACTGCAAGGTGGAAAATAAATCACAATTTAACTGGACCCCTGAAATGCAGGCACAAAAGCAAGTATTTGAAGTTATTATAAAAAATAAAATGGAAAAGTGCACTTTGAAACAGCTCTGACACTGAAAAGAAAGGCACTGTTTTATGTAGAAATGAACTACATACACATGCTTTGTGCAGTCACTCAAAGTGAAGGGAGCCAGTTGGTAAATGGGTTGACCAACAGCCCCATGCTGTATGCTATGGTGGGCAGAAGCAAAGTGTGAATGCCAATTAAATAAACCAATAGATAAAGTGCACGGACCCCCCCCCTGCCCCCCTCTGTTTATGTATATCAACTATGCATTTTATTGTACAAATAGTACGGTGAGGCAGCTAAGGCTGTCTCAAAACCTCAAAGGCCAGACCTAAACAAAAGTGTCTGTGTATTGAAGCAGCACCTTGATACACTGTCATAATTTAGAAAAGTTCAAACGACAACCAGGCACCTAGTTTCAGGGAGGTGTTTTGGGTGTGACACCCCCTCAAATAAATGCAAACGTGAGTTGATAGTTGGGTCTATGGGCCCTGAGTCAAGTCTGATATCTCTGTTTCCAAGTGTCAACTTTATTTATTTAAGTTGCTCAGTTACTTAAAAACCTTGCAATAAGGTTTAAAGGACAATAAAGGCATACCTTTCCATCAGTTTAAAAGAATGTAACAGCTTACAAAAGATGCTTTCAGTGATGGTGAGCAGGTTTAAAAGACTAAAATTAGTCTACAACATCTGCTAATGTGATGACAGGTCGGATAATACGAACTAGTTATCAACATAATGACAGACAAACTTGAGGGGGGCCGTGTGCAAGGTACATGGAGGGCCTCCCAATCCAGATTTAATCAGGAGCTCTCAGGCCAGAGTACTTTGCTGAGGGGGCCCCCTACAACTCGGGTTTCCCGCACCACAGGAGTTGTGGGGGCCTGTGTTACGCCACTGCATAATGACTTGCCTTTACCAGAACATTGGGGGCGAAAGGATCTTTAGAGCCCTTTAGAACTGGGGTACCCATAGATTTAAAAATATTTGGCATCTTACAGCAAAACGTAATGGCCGTGAAGAGCAGGATAAAAAAGTATAAAACAAAAATCTTGTCCTTTAAAAAATAAGCAAGATCACTACAAGCTGTAAGAATGATGAGAAAGATCTAATAGAACCAACAATGTCGGGCGAGGAGCAGCAGTACACTAGAATACAGGTTGGGGAAATTCGACCTGTTAGGCCGCCCTTTCCGGTAGTGTGTGAGATGATAGTACTGTTGGGCCATTAGCCACTTGTGTGTTCGAGTAGATTGGTTGCACCGCCCCCCACACCCCACTGTCAGTGGATTACGGCAGAGTGGTGCTGGGGTCCGACTATGTGGCTTACAATGTGATCGTCACATAAGTCTGCTATCACTGGGTCAGTTTTTTCCTCATGAGCCAAGAATGAAAGACAGAATAGTGACCTTTCATGAAAACAAGAGACAGAGAGAAAGAGAGAAAAACTGAGAGTGACACCCATTGGTGGGTTGAATTCAAAAGTGTGAATCTAGGTTACCCGGAAAACTGCTTAACTGCTTGTCCAAATTGTGCGGTCCTAGGCACATATTTTATCACAGAGCCTCCTTTTTCTTTATCTTTAATATCACATATGTGCTCTCTTTTAAAAACTTGAATTGAAGATGTGCTCTGTACAAGCACCTCTTATATTTGATTAATTAGACTGTAATCTTGCTCCATCTATAACAAGAATCTAGGAGGGTTTACATGACGACTGACTTGCCTCTCAGTTCACTAATGGCATTGTTGTGGGGGAGAGCTAGTGAGCCATGAATGTTTCTAAATGTTTCACTTCATATATAATATGTATATTATAAATGTCCGTCTATGCAGCGAAAAATTCTGATGTACTAAGGTGAAACACATCTGCATGTTAAAGAAATACACTTTCTTGGATTTTGAAGAGATTGTATCATATTTTTAAATTATGTTTGTTGCATGATATACATGCCAAACATTTTCATGGCTCGCCTTGGTCATAGATCTTAGAGCCAACCCAGACTTGTGGCTCGTCTTGCCCTCTTTATTTGTCTGCATGCCCTCATCTAGTTGTGTAGAGGGCTTAGAACAAGGGGCCATTAGTCACTTGAAAAAATGATTTGTAAAAGGCAAGGGCTCCTTAACACATGCACCTATTTGACAACTCTACAGTCAAGGCTTCTGGTAGCAGAGCCAAAGAAGAGCAAATGCAATGAAAATACATTTAATATAAATTAGTGATCCCGAGACAGGGACTCCTGGCCATTGTTGTCTACATGACCATAGACATGAGTGCTCAGGGTGAACTAGTTGAGGTAGGCTCCGCCGACCTCGCCCTAGCAGAAACCCTACGCATCCACAAAACAGAGCAGGTGGAAGAGCCTTCTCCTACATCGCAGCCAAAGCCTGAAACGAGCTCCTGGTCAGCATCAGATGCTCCCCTACTCTGCACACCTTCAAGGAGAGCCTCAAGACCTGGCTTTTCAGCTGACTCGGAGCTGCACCCCCCACCCCCAACACCTTGAGACCCTCACGGGTGAGTAGATTGTACTACCAGGCGCAGGTGAGACAAGCTGGGGCAGAGCTTCAACTGCAGTGTTTGGGGTGTGATGCACCTCAAATTCATCCTTGTTTTGGTAGATGGGTCTGGGAGCAATAGGTTGAGTCTGCTATGTTGTTTTTTCACATCACATTTCATTAAGATCTTTAAACCTGGCCATTTTTTTGATTCGTTCTAAAATATACATAGTGACCAGTTAACCAAAATAGTAGTAAATATGCACTCACAGAAGTACTCTTTGTTTGTATCCAACTTTACTACTTTGTGGAATTCACAAACATTGGCAGTAGTAGGCTTGGAAAGTTGTGCCAGTCTCGGGTTTCCAAGCATCCTACTGGCAATCAAATGCACCAACATAGTCTAACCAGTGGCAGTCGCTTGGGGTATCATTCCAGCTCATCGTTTTTCCCTTACTGTGCCACTCTAGGGAGAGGCCCACCTAATGACCATATTCCTCACAGAAACAGTCCATCCTGAACCTTAGTCATCACAGCCCTCCACACTGCAGCCCATTACTTTTTTAGTTGGAAAATATGGGATTCACATCCCTCGATTCTCGCTGACTAAGCTACGCCCCTGAAGACAACTTCTTTCTTCTCTCTGTCCTAGTTGAATGCGCTCTCACCTTTTGGCACTGGCAGTCAACCACACTCCTTCACTTTTCAGTCACATCTTTCTCCTCAGTGGCTTAATTTGTATGTGCATTATTTCTAAATTAATTTGCATAAATGTAGTTGGCTTGTGTATATTTGAATGCTTGTGTAGTAGATGGATATGTATTTAGTTGCTGATGAGCTCGTGTGAGCTCGCGATTATTACTGGCTTGGGGCTCGTGTTGAGCTCGTGTGTTATTGTGTTCTTTTAAATACATGTGTGTGTTCTGGGCTCGTGCGTCACTCAGTGACTGCAGTTGCTGAAGCGGACTCCGGGCTGAGAGCACACATTATTTGTGGGTGAACTTCTTGAAGAATAAACCTCTTCTTCTTCGAACAAGAAACTGTAGACAGTCTCATTTATTACAGATTGGCGACGATTGGGATCCTCGTTCACCCACCAACCCACGCTAGATTTTTTTTTCTCCTTTTTGAACAGTAAAAAGTTTGTTAACAAGCTGGCATATTTCACCTTCCCTACGTCTGTAGCATTGATTTCTTAAGTGTCGGATTACGGTAGGATTAATGCATTAATGTTGCTGCTTGTTTAACTTGACTTTAAAAATAACTTTTTACTCGAGAGTCTAAACTGAGCGTTTTTGATGGATCGATCGCTCTACTCTCCTTCACGTGTTGCTCTCCTTTTTCATTATTCAAAGAAATTTCAGATTAAGAAAATCTTTGATGAGTTTTGACTTTGTTATTATATAAAACATTATTCAACGTTCTCTTACCAGCTCGCTCAAGTCAGTTCAGGCTGTGGATTCTGTGACGTCGTCGCTAAGAATTCTGGGAGCGTCTGGTGAATCCTGGGACAAAACGTTTGACGTTACACGAAGCGTATGATGTTTGACGCTGAGACGCTCCATCTCCTGCGAGTCTCAGTGTCACTTCGCTGAGAAAAACCACATTTCGTGGTTTACAGAGCTGCTTCGTCTGGGAAGCATTATCGGAGCCTGTAACTATTTCGCTGAAGCCGTTTCCATTACCGGAGTCTACAATTTCTTCACCGGAGTAGTTTCCTCAACAGAGATTGTTAATTATTTTTTTTTGGGCAGTTTTTAATTATTTATTTTCCTTGGTCTTCTGTTCGTTCTGCAAACACTGAAGGTAACTTTTGGTTTTCCTTTCTTCAAGACATTTATTTGACTATTTGGAGCTTTAACTGTTTCAAGCTTTCAGTTGGCACTGGTTATTTTTTTTTATCTGTGTAAAAAGAATCTACCATGTCTTCTATTAAGGAGATTACACAACCACCACCATTTCTGGATAAACCTGGTAAACCAAACCTCTTATGGCGGAATGGTTAGTTTTATTTCAGAATCATTTAGTAGCCATTGATGCCGTGGATTATTCCCCACCTCGCAAATTTGCATTATTACTTGGCAGTTTAGGTCTGGCAGACCAACGTATTTTTAATAGTCTTACACCTATTCCTCCTCCTGTAGGTCAATCTGGTGACAGACAGTGGAATGTGTATCGCTAAGCTTTAGCTAGACTTAAGAAACAATTTGATGAGTCTCCAAATATTATGCTTGAAAGACATAATTTTTACAAAAGGAAACAAAAAGATGATGAGAAAATAGAGGAATATGTGGCTGCTTTAAGGGTTTTGGCTATTTCTTGCGACTTTGGTCCCCTCTTAGATAATTACATTAGGGACCCGTTAGTGTTTAACTGTGCGTCTTCTAAAATTAAAGAAAGAATTCTTAGCTGTAAAACCCCTTCTTTATCTGAGGTGATTGACCTAGCTTTAAGCATAGAAAGATCTGTGTTATCCACTAAAGCAATGTCTTCGAATTCCAATTCCAAGATCAATTTAGTGTCAGAAGAGACTGAGGAGAATGGTTTGTATGCTGTGGTTAACAAAGATAAATTGAAAAGTTTTCAGAACAAAGGTCAACATTTTTGTTTTAGATGTGGATCAAAGTTCCATATAGGTAATTTTAAAGGCTGTCCAGCTTTGGGGAAACATTGCTCTGTTTGTAAAAGAGTGGGTCATTTTCAAAAAGTATGTAGATTTCAAAAGAAAAGTGTTAAAATTAACAATGTGGATTGGAGCGATTGTTCTGAATCTATGGACAATCTACTTTTATCATTGGACTTGGATGAAGAGGAAATCAAAGGTCCTTTATGTGCAGCAGTTATTGGTGGAGTGGAACTACAGGTGATGGCGGATTCGGGATCACCCATCACAATTCTTCGAGATTCTACTTTCTTTGAAAAGTGGGGAAAAGATGTCAAGCTTTCTGAATCTGATGTGAACCCTAAAGCCTTTGGGGAAAAGGATATTGATATGTTGGGGTTCTTTGTGGGTTCTGTGGAAGTTTTGGAAAGGTCCATATGTACGAAAATATATGTGGCAATAAAGGGTAAAAACATTGAGGGGTGGAAGGATCTTGCCAGAATGGGACTATATTTGGTTCCAGGGGATAAAAATCCAATTAGAGTTAGAGATGTTCCTATTTGCAATGTTGAAGAAATGATGTTGGATTGTGTAGATCTGGTTAAAGAATTTAAAAAGGTCTTTAACAATAAGGTGGGTCTAGTGAAAGGTGTGGAACATAAAATCAGACTTCTTCCAAATGCTTCACCCATAGTTCACAAAGTTTGTAATGTTCCTCTTAGTGTAAGATCTGAATTGAAAAAAATGTTAGATGATTTGTGTGAACAAAAGATTATTCAGCCTACAGAATCATCTCAATGGGTCACCCCGATTGTCATCGCACGAAAAAAGAATAACGAGATTAGGTTGTGTGCAGACCTCAGGGGTTTAAACAAGAACATCAAGGTGGATTGTCACCCTCTGCCTAAGATTCAGGAATTATTGGCAAATCTGGGGGGTGCAAAATGGTTCTCTTTAATAGACCTAAAATCCGCATACCATCAGGTCCCGTTGAGCAAAGAATCTCAGGAGTTGACCACTTTTGTCACTCCGTTTGGGGCGTTCAAGTTTTTAAGACTCCCCTTCGGTTTGGCATCAGCGGCCAGTGTGTTCCAGAGGCTGATGGATACTATTTTTAAAGATTTGAAGGGGGTCCAAGCTTATCTGGATGATATTCTAATTTTTGCTGATAGTCTGGATGAGCACAATGTGTTATTGAGAAAAGTTCTGTCTTTGTTGAGGGAGCGTGGGATGACAATCAGGGAAGATAAGTGTAAATTTGGGGTTCTGGAACTTGAGTATCTTTGACACACTGTTTCCCAGGTTGGTAGTAAACCAAAATGTTCTGTACTCAAAGCATTGAAAGATGCGAAAGCTCCTGTGGACAAGGATTCTCTGTGCTCTTTTTTAGGGCTGGCGGAATATTACGCCAGGTTTATGAGTAACTATGCACAGGTGGTGGAACCTCTCAGGGTGTTGTTAAAAAAGGGCCAAAGCTTTGTATGGTCTAATGATTTGGAAGGAGTTTTTGAAAAGGTGAAAGAGTTGATTATAGCTGCTCACCCTTTACATGCATTTCGTGATGATTGTGTCTCTACGATTGCGGTGGATGCAAGTATGAGTGGTTTAGGTGCAGTGTTAAGTCAGGAGGTGCATGGGGTTGAGAAGACAGTGGCTTTTGCTTCAAGGTCTTTAAACAGCGGCGGCTCGTGGAGGGAGTTACGGTGGGGCAGGAGGGTGGGGAGGGGGAGGGGCAGGGTGGAGGTTGCTAAAAACCGGCATATGGATAATTGCAGGTAAGTAAACAATTTAATTAATAAAACGAATTTCGTAGTGCGCCTTGCATCGCAAAATGCAATGCAGTGCGAGCTACGAAATTCGTTTTATTAATTAAATTGTTTACTTACCTGCAATTATCCATATGCCGGTTTTTAGCAACCTCCACCCTGCCCCTCCCCCTCCCCACCCTCCTGCCCCACCGTAACTCCCTCCACGAGCCGTCGCTGTCTTTAAAGGAATATGAGAAACGTTATAGCACCATAGAGCGGGAGGCCTTGGCTTGTGTGTGGGCAGCACAGAAATTTAAAATGTATGTTTGGGGCAGAAGGTTTATTATGTTGTCAGATCATAAGCCTCTCTCTTTCATTTTTAGTAAAGTGTCTGGGAGTAATAATTTGTCTCCTAGGTTGACTAGACTAGTGTCAAAGCTTCAGGAGTACAATTTTGATTTAAGACATATTTCTGGAGGAAGAAATTTCAGGGCGGATTGTCTATCTAGGATGTCTTTGGAGAAGGATGAAATTTATGATTTGTTGGATGATGACGTGGAATGTGTAACCTGGGTGGACGTTTCTGATGAACTTAAGCTTTCAGTCTCGGAAGATGCTTGGTTAAGTGCAAGTAAAAAGGATGTGACATTGACCAAGGCTTTGGAATTCGCGTCTGGGAGTTGGCTGGATGGGAGAAACTTGTCGGGTGATCTGAGGTCTATGTCTGAAGTGGCGGAGGAATTGTCGGTAAATGGTAATGTTCTGCTACGCGGGGACAAGGTTGTTCCGCCTGCTGAATTAAGAAAGGAGATTATCAGGTTGGCTCATGTGGGTCACCTGGGTGTTTCTAAGACATGTTTGAGGATTAAGCCGTATTACTGGTGGCCTGGGTTGGATGCACAAGTGAGATCTGTTGTGGATAATTGTGAAGAGTGTTTGCTGTCGGACAAACACTGGAAGTTACCTAGTGTACCATTACATCCCACTGTGTTCCCTGATGCTGCTTGGGAAAAAGTTGGTTTGGATTTCTCCGGGCCTTACAGTATTTTGCCAGATAGTATGAAGTTCCTGATTTTGGCGGTGGACTACTTTTCGAAATGGATATATTTCAAGTTTGTGGACGCTCCTAATTCGGATAACACAATATTGTTTTTGAGGAAACTTTTCAGGTTGGAGGGGTCTCTGAAATTTTTGGTGACGGACAATGGAACCCATTTTGTTTCAGAGAAAATGTGTTCGTTCTTGAAGTCTCAAGATGTTAAACATCTTAGGGTGGCGCTCTATTCCCCGGCTTCTAATGGTTTGGTGGAGGGGGATAATAAAGTAATGAAAGAGGGTATCCAAACGGCTGTGGCTTCAGGTTTGGAGGTAGGAACTTTTGTTGAGGAGAAAGTTTGGAATTATAACACGTCTCCGCATTGTACTACTGGAGTTACCCCATTTGAGTTACTTAGGGGCAGGAAGGTTCATTCGTCTCTATTCCCTTCTTGGTTGGATAATAAATGTTCAGGAAAAGGGGTGAAAAGCGAAGATGGAAAATTTATGGAAGTGGTTAGACAGAAACAAGAGATTATGAAAAATAATTTTGACGGGAAAATGTCCCCGATGACTCAAGGTTTGGTGGTCGGGGATTGGGTGATGATTAAAAAACCATTTAGGGTTTCGAAAGGGAACTCTGGGGCATATTATCAAGGGGGTTTATCTCCGCTTTTTTGGCTTTAAAAGCCAAGAAAGCGGAGATAAAATTATCTCCCTATTACCAAGCTGTCGCTAACACCAGTTAGTGACAGCTAATAGGAGATAGCGACCATCTTGGGCCCCGTTTTGCATGTCAGTGATATTTATCACTAATGACATGCAAAGTGGGCGTGCCAAGATGTTAGCGACTGGAAACAGTCCCTAACATCGCTATCTCCTATTACCAACTTTTGGAGATATTCGCGCTAAGGGCGAATATCTCCAAAAGCTAACACCTGCCCTGAGCAGTTCTTAGCCATGTTATCCAATGGGAGGTGGATAACATGGCTAAGAGCATTTGCTCGATAATGCATGAATATCGCTGACTTTCCAGCGATATTCATGCATAGCGGCCGTTTTTTATCGCATTTGCGATAAACCTTGATAATAGCAAGGTTTATCTGCGATAAAAATCGCCGATGTGCGGCAATAATTTTTGTCTCTAAACAAGTTAGAGACAAAAATTATCGCTAGTTGTTGGTAATATGCCCCTCTGTTTTTTCTAAACCTGTACAAGTGATCAAAACAAGTAAAGGGGCTGTTTTCTTGGGTGAGAAGGGTTGGTGGAATGTCAGACAACTTGTTAAGATGTCTGAAAGTCAAACGTTGGTGGTTAATAGGCATAAGGACAGTGGGGTCGAGCATAACTGTGGCTGGTCTCACTGGTTACCTAATTCTGGTGGGCGTAATGTGAACTCTGCTGTCCCTGATGCCTCAAATTCCTTCACCTCGCTTTCTGCTTCTGCTTCTCTCATTCAACCTTCTACTTCTACCTCTTTGAGTAGAAATGGTAGGGTTTTAAAAGTCCCTGTTAGATTTAATGATTTTGTTAGATATTAGGTTTGATATTTTTTTTTTCTTTTTCTTTTTTCTTTTTCTTCTTTCTTTTTGTTTTGGTGTTTTCTGATAAGGGGGAAGGTGATGTAGTAGATGGATATGTATTTAGTTGCTGATGAGCTCGTGTGAGCTCGTGATTATTCCTGGCTTGGGGCTCGTGTTGAGCTCGTGTGTTATTGTGTTCTTTTAAATACATGTGTGTGTTCTGGGCTCGTGGGTCACTCGGTGACTGCAGTTGCTGAAGCGGACTCCGGGCTGAGAGCACACGTTATTTGTGGGTGAACTTCTTGAAGAATAAACCTCTTCTTCTTCGAACAAGAAACTGTGGACAGTCTCATTTATTACAGCTTGGGAGAATGATCAGCACGAGGAGTCAGATACTTTCCACGATTTTATGGGGTAAGCATGGCAGAGCAAAATTGATTATTTCTTGCTGACCATAAATTTGCATAAAGGATGCTTGTACCTCATTGTTACAACCATGGCGTGGCATAAGGGACACCAGTGGAAGCTCTCTTAGCGAGCAGGCAGCTTTTAGGCCTTAATCTAGCAATACTACAAAAAAAGTTAATATGATGGTGCCATTACGTCAAAATCTAAAAAGAAACAGCTAGTCTTCTGAAAGTAGTGCCATGAAGCCAACTAGGCATCGAGGCACTTTGGAAACTAGTGCCTTACTTTCTAGTGCTGTGACATCATAATCTTCAGGTTCTCTCGTTTTCATGGTGACAGAACCTCCCCAGTTCCTTGCAGTGTCCGTCCAGAGTATGGCAAATGTTACATTATCACATATGTAACGTTGTGCATTCAAATTAGTTTAGAGAACTCTGGCCAAGTACATCTAGAAAATGTACACATAGAAGGTGTTCTCTTCATATCCACACCAGTGGTTCACTCTTACGAGACAAACACCTTTACATTCATGAAACGTATGCCTGCAGTAAACAAACCAGCCCTTTTGTTGTAATGCAAAATGGTTTATTTCAGGTTAAAAAGAAAATGTCTAAGATTTCGTATACCTGAAGAAAATAGGAAAAATGCATCATACACAATGCCTTGATTTCAAACTCCAAGACTGAGAACAATCTTGCTTTTAAAACAGACATTAATATATTCCAGTTTGTTTGCTGTGGTCAAGTCTTCTGAGTGTTTAGGATTTGTGGTAGTAGCAGGTGCTGCAGTGACAATCCGTGTGGTTCTCAATATTCATCCGATCTAAGTGAGAGACCTGGAAGAGAAAGAGACCAAATTATTGCCAGCACATTACTAAAATATGCTGTCAGCTGTGAACAATTGAAGTAAAATGCACCATTAGCTGGTGTCCAACCAATAACATTCGTGAATAATGACTCACTATAGAAAAAATAGCAAGAAGGCAAATGAGCACATATTTTTATTTCCCCTTTTTATACAGAAATACATTAATGACAAATATATTACCATTGTTGCATTAGATTGCATAGTTTATAGAATTACACCACAATTGAAAGATTATAATCCTTTATAAATACAAGTATAGATTTTGACGAAAATGCTACACAACCTTGTGTGCGTCCATTTTGTTCAGCAGAATGCTACATTACTATTTCCATCTAATAGGCACAAACTCTGAAACAGAGAGGGTGGTGGGGGAAAAGATGGCGGCCGGTCTGTGAGTCCGGTCGGGAGCTCCGTGCTGACCTCTTAAAAAAACTATGGCGCGTTCATCTTTCAGACCCGAGAAAATGCGAGCATCTTAGCCTCATCTTTCGGTAAGCTATCGGCGCACCGGTCAACTGAGATCTTGCCTAAAAATGCACCAAATCTCCATCTGCTAACACGCTTGTCTGACTTTAAACTTTGGCAGCCTTTCTCCACTGATTTTACTATTTCCGCGCTCGCACTCGGACTCGAGCTCGGACTCTAGTCAGCCTCACCACGTCTCATCGCGTTAAAAACGCACTTTACAAATCGGATTTTTCTCTTTCCGCCCTCCTACCCCCAGCTCTCACGGACATGATTATTGGGTCCGGGGGTTGCCGTGCAGAGACGCTGCTTTCCTTACCTGTTTCACGTGAGAACCGGGCGCCGCAGCTGCAGCCGAGCTCTGTGTTCCTGTCTCTCCTCAGCCGGTGGGAGGCGGCCTCTGAAGCTACAGAAAACTGCCGGAGGGCTGCAAGGAGAATCTCCGTCTTCTTCCGGGGCAAGGGAGGTGGAGGCAGCACACCCTACGCTAATGCTGCTGGTCTCCGCAAGAGTCCCGGACTTGAGTGTACAGCAGTAAGGCTTGACTTGACTGCAGTGGGGCATGACTCGGAGCTCGCTGCGAATTCTTTCCTGACTGCAGACACGGAGGGGAAGAACACAGAAACCTCTTCTACGCAACATATGATCCGGGTAAGCGAGGGGGGGATCCTGAAGGCGGGGTGCAGCGCAAAAGGTCCCGATAAGGCACAGACAGCAAACAGCAATTGTGAAAGTGTGAGCGTGGAAAAATTACATAAGGGGGATTGCTCTTCTGATACTGACACCGGGGCGTTCTCCTGTGCTTCAATCAAAGAGGGGGGTCGTGGGGCTGTAGAAAAATCTTCTGATATCCCGGAGGTCCCGGAGGTGACGGGGCAGACCCCTGATTGCTCAGGAAAATCAACATACTGTCTAAGGAACAGGCAATTTCTAAAGTCCAACCCTGCCATAAGTACAAAACCCTTGGTTCCCCCTCCTCCTCGAAGTACTAAAAAGAAAACCAGGAAAGCCTGTAAGGTACAGGCTAAGGGTGGGAAGACATTCAAAAAATCCGGGGGTCCTACTGACCTACGAGAGGGGGTTGACCCCCCTAAAATCAAAGTGACTCCCTCTTTGAGATCCTTCTTTAAAATTCAAGAACAGAAACAGGAAGAAAAGAGAAAGAAGGACGGTGAGCTTAACACCATTCAAGTGTCTAGTGGAGCTGAGCCCAAGGTCGGAGCCCCTCCTTGTATCAACTATAGCCCCCCCCAAACCTTAGCCAGCCTGATGTCTACTCTGCCCCCGTCTTTAACGGAAGATGAACCTCTAATCCCCCAAGACCCTCCCTCCATTCAGATTGAGCCTCAATCAGAGACCCCTATTTTAACCTCAGACCAGTCTCACTCTGAGCTCCCGACAAAATCCTCCACTGAAGTCTTTTTAGAGAAAATGATGGTTGAAATGAGGTCCAGATTTGAGATCTCGGAGGGAAATCAAGGCAAGATACAGGTAGCCTGTGATCTCTTAGACACAAAACTAAATGCCCTTGGAGACAGAGTCACGGCAGTCGAGGCGGAGGTTGTCTCACTATGCAGGAGAGTGGATTCCAACCAAAAGGAAATAAGAAAGCTAAGAGAAAATGATAAAATCTTTGCAGATAAGCTTGAGACGCTAGAAAACCACTCCAGACGTAATAACCTGAGAGTCTTAAATGTTCCGGAAGGCAGAGAAAGTACGGACATCAAAAAATTCATTATCGCACTTCTAGAGGAGTATTTCCCTTGGTGCAAGGACCTAGGACTGGAGGAGGACATACAGCGGGTTCACAGAGACCCCTTTGGTAGAAGTAAGGAGAGGAAGAACCCAAGAAAAATTCTAATTAACTTTCGAACATACTCCATCAAGGAAAGACTACTAAGTGAAGCAATAAAAAGTGGTTCTCACAACAAGGACGTTTGGTCCTTTAGGATCAGATCAGATATCTCCAAGGCTACCCAAGACAGGCAGTGGGAGCTGGGGCAGTTGATGCCGGAGCTGAAAGCTCTGGGCGCTTCAGTCCAGATGAAATTTCCTGCATCTCTAAGGATAATGTGGAGAAACAAAATGCATAACATAAAAGACATCAAAGAAGCCGAAAATTTCTTAGAACAACTGCGAGATCAGATGAGGAACTAGTTGGCGCCTCATGTTTCCTTTTCACGTCTGTCAAGCACGGAGCTCAAAGAGGGCTTTAGTAAGCCCAAAGAAGAAGAAGGGGAGGTTTTCCCAGGGGGGGGGGGACTCTTAATTTACCTCGTTTTTATAGGTACACTAGTGATTTAATGAAACAAAAAAATATAAAAAATATGCACGGGATACGGGAGCAAACTAGGGAAAAAAAAAAGAAAAATAGTCCTCAGCAGCAACAGAATGAACAGAAGGAGAACTCGGAGCACCCAAAAGATAAAAACAAAAATAAAAGAACCCACATAAAATGAATAAAGATAATTCTCAAGTTAAAATTATTTCCTGGAACGTCAATGGACTAAGAATCAAGAGTAGAAGAAGGAGAATACTAGAATATTTAAAAACGGTAGACAGCGAGATAATAATACTTCAAGAAACTCACTTATTAAAAAAAGAGTGGGAAGACATCGTGAAAAAACTTCACTGGGTCGATTCATATGTCTGTACCAACCAGGAGTGTGTTATCAAAGGCATTGCCATCCTTTTTAAAAAATCTCTGAATGTCAAAGTGGAAGCTTTTGAAGCGGACCCAAAGGGGAGATGGGCCCTGGCTAAAGTAAGGATTCGAAACAACGCCCTAACAGTGGTGGGGTATTACGGCCCTAACTCGGATGATCCGGTCCCCCTACAATCACTATATTCTCATTTACTCCTGGTCCCTGCTCCAATAATTTTAGGGGGTGACTTTAATATAATCCTTGACCCAAAAACTGACCGACTCCCCATAAGAAGACAAACAACTTTGCCGAAAATGAGAGACTGGCTGGGGGTTTATAAAAGAGATTTGAGGTTAGTTGATATCTGGAAATTAAAAGGAGACAATCAGAACAACTTTACTTTTAAAAACAAAAAACTTGGAGTACAATCAAGAATTGACTTTTTTCTTGTGGACCATAGTCTGATTGAAAAAACAGTCATCGTAGAACACATCCCCGCCCATCTCTCAGATCATTCAGCAGTCCAGATCACCATGAAATTAGAGCCGAATAATGACATCTTCAGATGGACTCTGGACCGCACAATTCTCTTAGATCCCCAGATTATTGACCAGTTAAAATCACGAACTAGCACTTTCTTTGAGGAAAATAAAGAAGGTACCTCTGCACAGATCACTTGGGATGCGTATAAAGCTGTATTAAGAGGCTATATTCGTAACTTGGCGGTGCACAAATCAAAGGGCCTAAAACAATCAATTTCAATCTTGGAAGATAAGATTAAAAATCTGGATATACAAATAGATGCAGCTACATCTTCTGCTCTTAAAGAACATCTAGAGGCGATCAGAATGAACCAAAGAGAAAACCTAGCTGAAATTTTAGAAAATAAAGTGAGAGAAAAATGGGAAGCAAGCAAACTAGCTCATTACGAATATGGAGAAGGATGTGGCAAACTTCTTGCCTGGAAAACGAAGACAGAACAAACTAGGAATAAAGTCGTTTGTGTCGACCCTAGAAACATTGTAGAGAATGGGTCTGATGATATAGTAATAAAACAAGAATTCTTCTCCTTTTTTTCTGATTTATATAATGAAGATTGCTATCCTAACTTGGAAGAAATAGATCACTTCCTAGACCCCCTAAATCTTTCCAGTTTAACGCCTGAATTGAGAAAGGAACTAAATGCGGAAATCTCAACTCAGGAAGTGGAGGAAGTATTAAAAAACCTTAAGAATGGTAAAGCAGCTGGGCCAGACGCCCTTCCCAATGAATTTTACTCAAAATTAAGAGAGGTCTTGATTTCACCTATAACTTCACTGCTGAATAAAATATTTGTAGATAAAGCTAATCTTCCCGATTCTTGGAATGAAGCCATAATTACCATCCTTTTAAAACAGGGCAAAAACCCAAGAAAATGTGAGTCATATCGTCCTATCTCGATCCTTAATTGCGACTATAAAATCTTCACGCAGATTATGGCGAAGAGACTGGGAAAAATAGCAGGGCTCTTAATAAACAACGATCAGAAGGGGTTCATTCCGGGAAGACAACTACAAGATTTAACGCAGGAGTTGTTTGCCACCATAGATATTGCATCCAATGAGAAAACCCCTCTATCGATAATTACCATCGACGCCGCAAAGGCGTTCGACAGAGTCAACTGGGTATACCTAAACAGAGTTTTGGAAAGGTTTAATTTAGGGGGAAACATACTAAACGCGGTCTCTAAAATATATACTTCTCCGAGAGCCCAAATCCTAATAAATGGCAGTCTGACCCCAAACATCCAGATAAAGAGAGGAACTAGGCAGGGATGCCCCCTTTCGCCTCTCCTGTTTAATTTCTTTATAGAACCGATGGCGGAACGTCTTAGATCAGACCCCTTAATCTCTCCTTTTACTTTTCAAGACTGGTCTAAAAAAATCGCGCTTTACGCAGATGATCTTATGATCTTTACAGATAACCTTAGGGGGGCACTAACTACAGCTGAGGAGTCATTGACCAGGTTCGGGAGTATCTCTGGCTATCAAGTCAATCAAAACAAGACTGAAACCATGACCTGGAACGACAACTTTATTAGTCCCCATAACAAAGATAAAATTAGATATCTTGGTATAGACCTAGTCAAAGACTTAGACAAAGTCACCCATATAAATCTCCAAAGAATAGACAAGGACGTTAAAAGATTATTGAAAGTTTGGGGGGGTCTCCCTTTGTCGTTTCAAGGCAAATCGAACTTAATTAAAATGTCAATCCTGCCAAAATTTACTTTCATCTTTGGTGCTATCCCCCTTGAATTTAATAAAATAACTCTAAAAAAAATCCAGAGCGAGATCACAAGCTTCATATGGTCTTCAAAAAATCCTAGAATTGCCTGGAACAAGTTAAGAAGGAAAAAAATCCAGGGGGGCATTGCAAGCCCTGATCTCTATGATTATTGTAGAGCTTTCCAATTTAAATCTAATAGAAAGCTCCTATGTGTTTTTAATTGCTACCCTTTGTATTTCCAGACTATGACCGGTAAAACCAGCCACTTTCTATATAAATTCGGACACCCGAAGTTCTTTAAAAAAATTAAACTAAAGATGCTGAAATCCGCGGCCAAATTGTGGTTTAGCATAAGATGCACTCTAAACATTCCCTATTATAGCGACCTGGCCCCCATCTGGGATTCTCCTGGCACCCCTGAGTGCCTTAAAGACAAACTAGCTCTCCCTATAAAAGCAGCTGGTCTAACCACGTGGGGTCAACTGATGTCTGGAAACAACCTTTTGGAGTGGAATATCCTATCCTCCAAGACTTTGGGCACACTTTCTAAATTCAAGTTCTATCAACTTTCAGGTTGGTCGAAATCATTAAAAGAATCTAGATCTGGGAACCCTTCCCTGGAAAGTGAAATGCAGAAAACAGACACTATTCATAAAGAAATCGCACTTTGGTATTGGGCCTTGATTCTGGGAGGAGAGGAAGATTTCAGGATTCCGGAGAGAGTATGGGGGAAAGATCTGCCGACGCCGGAGTTAAACAACCAATGGCAAGTATCTATGAGTAAATGCTGGACAATCTTGTCTTCAGCTGCCTTAAAGAGAAACCATCTTTTCACCTCTCATAGAGCCTACTGGACCCCTAAAAAGTTATCGAAGTTTGCTGGGTCAACGGTGAAGGCCTGCCCCAAATGTGGGCTGGAAAGAGCCGACGATCTACACATGTTTCGGCAGTGCCCCCTTCTCGACGGCTTCTGGAATGATGTGGGTAAGACCTTGGATGGGGTGTTAGGAAGACATCTAAATGTAAGTACCGACTTAATTATCTTTGGGGTGAGGAGCTCAAATGCATTTGATAAGCTTTCTACTCTCCAGGAAAATCTCCTTTTTTTATTAATTTTGCTTGCAAGGAGAGAAATTTGTATAAATTGGGTAAGCTCTTCTCCTCCAATTCATAGTGATTGGTTAAACTCCTTACTAAGAATCTATAGACTTGATAAAAGAAAGGCCCCCAGAAAAAAACTCAAGTTCTGGGAAATCTGGGAAAATTACCAGCAAGGTGCAAATTAAATAATAGAGGTATCCAAGATGTAAAACTGGCTGTGTGATTGATACGACAAACGTTTACATAAGTCCAATGATTATGTGTAAGCAATGGAAACGCAGGAGAAGGCCTGCTGAGTAGCCATAATGGCTAGCTCCACCCCCCCGTACTCAATCCTTCTACAAAGTATTGGAAACAAGGGGACCCTCCTCTCTCATAGTTGACGCTCCAGGGGAACTGTCCAGTTACACACACCCTATGTTAGGACAGTGAAGGGTCAGATTTAATGAGAGAAAGGGGCCCCGACAACTCCTTACTTCAAATATTGCACTTATGAGGACTAAAAAAAAAAAAAAAAAAAAAAAAAAATAGGCACAAACTCTTTGTATATACTTTCGGTACATTTTATTATATGGTTCTATATGCCGTGATAGCCAACTCTTACGTGACCTCTTGACATTGCTGGGTACATTGTTGGTAAGCCCTGACAGAATCACACAAAGACTATCTTTGGGGGGACCGGTGCGCTATGAGGACTGGTCCCTGAGGTGTTTTAGGTAATTTCGAGCGAGTGTATCAACAAATGTAAAGTGCAAGAATGTTTGCCCTGGTCCGCTTCATAACTTGCCCCATTATCAAAGTCCGCAGGGAGGTAGAATAGTAAGTACAGACTCGATTCTGGTCAATGGCTGTTCCTCATGAAGATAGAAATAATAAAATGGTGTGGGACTATTTCCTTGTCCCACTGTGTTCAATATCTCCTCTGTCAGTGTCTCCCTTTCTCGGTCTGTGATTTTCCTGTGTAGCCTTGTTTGAGTGGAAGTGACAGTCTTTCCCTGTTTTCTTCGGGGTTTGTTTCCCTGTCCTAATATCTGTGTCCATGTTTCTCTCTCATGGAGCCATGTCATATGTCTCATGTCTCAATGTCCTAGTATCTGTGTCTAAATGTCCCAATGTATTCCCTGTCCCAATGTTTTGTGTTATTGTATTCATTGTCCTGTGTCAGTGTGTTTTATTTCCTTGGTTCATTATGTTCCATTTCGATTGGCAGTGTATTCTCTCTCAGAGTCCGTGCTTTGCAAACAAAGTGCTTGTGTTTCTTTATCCGAGTGACTGTTTTCAGTGTGTTATTGTATCAGGGTTTTCTCTATGTCCCTGTGTCAATGCATTTCCTGTACTCAGCCGCTGCCTGTCCATACACACTAAAGGGCCACACAACCTCAACTTTTTCAGAGAAGAAGAGTGTCTGTGAGGCTGAGTAAAGGTCAGCCTGACAGACATTCTTTTTGTTCAGGTCAAGCAGCCAGGAGCTAGACATGCACTAAATGTGGAGGCTTCTGGCTCCTTGAGCTGAACTTTGCCAGGCAGAGGATTTCACAGCCCTGTTTGTGTGACCTCCTCAGTGTAGCAGAAGTGCCTCAAGGCCCTCCCCCTCATGACAAGGGGCTGCATCACTGATTTACTTGGACCTGGGAGCTTCAGTTTTAAGCCCTGGAATGCTCAGGGCTGAATGTCAATTATTGATACCTCGTCACAGAGTGAGGTGGAGTCAACAGTCTCACTGACCCCATACGACTGTGACGAGTGAGGGATTGATGCCTTCGCTCAATGGCTGGGACCTACGAGGCTTTCTGCTCCGGGTGTTGCAAGGCAGGTAAGTTTTATGTTTTTGAATGTTTGGTGCATGCGTGCATGAAGTGCTTAATTTGTAAAATAATAAGTGCCAGGGCACTGACCAGGAGCCCACTGCAGCTTGCACCACCTATCACCCCTGTCATCACTACCAAAACAACTACTAACCATCTCTTTCACCTTCAAGTGGGACAGTTCAGATTATTCCAGGTCCCCAAATCTAAAGGAATGGCTGGGGAGGCAGGTATTAGTACATTTTACTGTATATTGTATTCATAAACAACTGTTGTTCTGCTCATCTCTAAATTGGATAAACAGCGCCACCATGTGAAAGATGGTCCTAAGTGCTGGTGATAATTAAGTGTTGGTGCAGAGCACCAGAAACCAATAAAGTGCTGGTGCTGAGCACCGGAAACCACTGGCTCAAATTAAGCACTGCACACATGTATGTATAATGGGTGTGTGTGCGAGTGTGTCAATGCATGGGTGTGAGTAAATGTGTGCATATCTGTTTCCCACCCACCCTCGTCCCTGCTATTATTACCTGCCACTACCGCCTGTACTATTATCATTGTAATCTCTGTCACAGTTTGTAGGTTTACCCCTGTCCCAGTTTTGGTGCCTGTATGTCCTAGCATTACAGTATCCACAGTCTAAATGTAAGTTTACTCCCTTTCGAAAGTTAGGAGTCCCACTGTTCCAGTCTACATCTCCTGTGTCCCAATGTATGTCTCTGTGTATCACTAACTGCAAGTTTCCGGTCTCTACAGGTGCTCCCTTTCACTGTATCAGTGTAACCCTGGTCCAGTGATTATGGTGTCTGTGTTTGTTTCACAATAATGATGTCTGGATGTGCGACATTACACTTATATTTACTGCCCCATTGCTCATACCTCCCTGGTTCAATATGAGTGTGTTCCCTGTCCCATTGTTAGTGCATTTAATGCCTCACTCAGTGTCCTCACATTCCATTGTAAGTATATTTCCTGATTGCACTTATACACTGCGAGGGGTGGGGAGATGTCAGAGGACTTTGCGGAGCTACAACTCCCAACAAGCCCGACCACGAGGTACGTTGGCCCCACTCAGACAATGCTTGATAGGTCAGGATAGCCTGGTCCACAGACTGCCGCTACAAAAGGTTCCTTACGGTAGAACTATACTTGTACCTATCTCCTTATACAGCTTGTCTTAAGAGCCATCAAGTTTGGTAGGTAATGCACTCTAGTCAGACTATTATGCATTTTGCTAGCTGACCTCGGTGTTGTCGCTAATTGACTGGTCCTCAACAGACGTAATTGATATGTTTACCGATTAAGGTGTGCCACCTAAGGCCAAACAAAGTAGATTATGCAACTTGCCTATGTTCTTTATTGTAATATTATTATGCATTTTTGCTCACTTAGATACAAGGAAACTAATAAACAGATATTTTTTTAAAGCATATTCCCTGGTCAAAGATATGACATTGTCTATGTCTGTTTCAGTATACGTGCCTTGTCTGTCTCAGTGGGTGTCTGAGTTACAATAATTACCAAAATCAAGGGCTGTCCAAAATCCACCAGGAACCAAGGGGGTATGGACAGTAGCACAAACAATGGTTCCAGATTGGCCATGGAATTAACAAGAACCAGCAAAGGTTTTCAAATATCAAAAAGGTAAAAGTGACACAAAGAACACAATTAAAGCAAAACCTGGTCAGTTTACAAAATATATACTTGTATCAGTCCTAGTGGATGGGGTCCCTGGGGCCTTCAAATGTGTTGGGAAACGGGGTGGCAGACTGAATGATTTAGATTACCATTTTAGAACACTGTTAGCAAGCTAAGTGCACTTTTCCTCTAAGGATATTAATGACATGCTCTTGTGTTAATATCTATCCTTCAAGATGGACTTCAGAAGTCATCATAATAAAGAGCCTAGGTGCACTCAAGGAAGAGGTTACCACAGAAATCAACGCAAAGGGATACAAACATGATAGATGTTGATGAAATCCTCTAAAAATAAGTGTGATTAGAGAAGGGATAGGTACAAAATATTTTTAAGTAAGGTTCCATATAACCCTACTAGGGAGGACAACTCTTTGGCAGTTAACAACTGATAATATGTGATCGTCGTATTTGTTGCTTGACAATAGCATTGTTTAACTTTGTATGTGTGCCTTGACATACTATGGGCCTCCTTACAATGTGCCAGCAAACTGTGTTTGCGCTTAAGTGGTGTTGCAACGTTTTACTGCCATTCATACATATCTGAAATATTACCCAGCATATGGTGCATGAAAACATCTGACACAACGTGCAAAGAGGCAAAACATGCACAGATTGGGGGGACAAATTCTAAAAGCAAAGGTTATGTCTCATTTCATGCGGGAAAATACAAAATGGTGTTGTAATTACGCACCCAGCAAACAGCACACTATGGGGCATATTTACAAGGGCTTTATCTCCGCTTTTTTTGCCTTAAAAAAGCAGAGATAAAAATATCGCCCTATTTACAAGAGGGTGCTAACATGCATAATCGCATGTAAGCACCCTTTTTCCCAAAGCCTCCCTTTGCATCTCTAATGAGATGCAAAGTGGGCGTCACTGGGTGTTCCCCGGATGGACTACCTTGCAAATATCGCTGATGTTCACATCGCGATATTTACAAGGCAGCCCACAGGATTTTAGCACACGTTAGATGTTGGCGAAAACTGCGGTTTTTGCCAAAAACTAACGTCTGCTACAATCCAGACTTACCTATGCTTTACATAAGGGGTGGATTATGCTGATACGACCACAGGGTGTATCAGCAAAGTTATCACCATTTTGTAGGAAACATCGCTGGAAAACCAGCGATGTTCCCTGCAAAACCGATAATCTCGCTATCTCTGGAATTGTTATCGCCCTGTAGAAACGCATTATTAATAACGATAATTATCGCTGCCCGTTGATAATATGCCCCTTGGTGATGTCAGTGTTTACTGAGAGCACAACTACAACGCGAGATTGTGCGCTTTTGAGTATAAGCCTGTATATGTCTTTCACAATAGTAGAAGCTGTCTCAGGATCGCACTGTGCACAAAGAGCTCTGTGGCTTCTCCTTACCCTTGTAAATGTCTTTGCTACACAACATGTGGCTTCAGATGTAATGTTCTTTGGAACCAGCATGGTCTTCTTTGATCTCATTGGAGTGGGATAGGCTCTTGAGAAACAGCATCCCATGCACTGAAACACCGGAACTCCGACTAGCCTCGAGATATATGTATTTTCTTTCAGTCTGCATTCTGGACACCCTGTCCCAAACAAGACATAAAGAGACTTTTGTTTTAAAGTGCATTGGATTACAAGGATCATTCCTTGAGAAGATGGAAACAACATTCAGCAACCACATATTATCAATCCGAACTAACTGGACAATTTGTGAGCAGAGCACTAAAGCTTTAGTCAATTTACACCTTGTATTTCTTCATGGTCCTTGTCGAGACCATGTGGAGTCGGGACAAAGTACTGGTAACACTCACTTACTTTTCTTAAGTGAGGTAGCAGGGGTAGGAACTTTTTGCAATTCATCAGCGAACGTACTTTTGTTGGGCAAAACTCACATTAAACAATTAGACACAACAAAAATCAAAATACAACCGTGCTATAAATGCACTGACTTTGCCTTGTATTTTCCTCAAACTTGCCTCTATCCTTTCACTCTTATAGAAGCCTGTTTAGGTGTTCCAGATCTACTACCAATGAGAACCAGTGAAGCACGTGCTATGACTTACTTGCTTGCTGGTATCTTTTTCTACATTTTGTCCTTGATATTGTGTCCAATCAGTTTTATTAGGTCGATATTAAGAGAGCACACCATGGAGAGATGAATGAAAACCTCATTAGAGCAATGAAACTAAATAGGGCACATAAAATAGGACGGTGCTGTATTTTTCTTATATTTTTATTTGTATTTTGTATTTTTGCATGCTGGCAGCAATGCACGTCCCTCTGCTTATCTAGTATGGCTTAATAATTTTTTTTAAATAAAATTCCAGAGTGACGCAACTTAGATGGAAAACTACTAGACTGGTGTTTAGACAGAATATCAGAAACAAAAATGTTGTGGAACAAAATATTGTGTCAAGAATATCAAGGACACAAATACTGTGAAGGTAAGTTTCTATAGGTAAGCAAAGTTTTACTATAACTCCACATATATGTACCTTGACAATATACATATAATATCTCCAAGGTATCTAGATGTGGAGTTAAGAATGGTAAATCCATACTTACCTATTTGCACTTATCTTCTCTATATTTTAATCCTCAATATCTTTTAAATGATTTTCTGTCCACACAATATTTTTTTCTGATATTCTTTCAGTGATCTGTCGAGACGAGCATGTTTAGTAAACAAGAAAAACAATAGCAGATTGATCCTTAGGGAAAAAAGAACGGTTGTGCCTGACAAACAGCCATACTGCCTTATGATTGTGATTTCAGTAGACAAAGAGGACAGTGCTGGGCTGACATGATGAATATGACCAACCTTCATGTTCCAACATCTCTAGTGCTACCGAGAGATGACCTGTAAATACAGGAAGACAACAAGTAATACTGCATATTTCTCAGTAATATTCAAAGATGTCTCTTGATTTGTGGAACCACATGCAGAAACAAACTTTCTGCATTGTTAATTCACATGTTACCAACCCTGAGTCTAAACATGACTGCCTTTAAAGGCATAACAAGTTAAACCCTTTTCCGCCATTTACTGGCTAATTTAGTAATCGGAGCCCAAGTTTGATTATAATCTGAGTCTTTGGAAGGACTCAATCTGATCTCACAGCAACATCCAAGGAGGTATGAAATTTTGGTGTTAATAAAAACTGTATGTGGCAAAGGTAAGAATATTAAACGATTGCTACGTAGTTCAAAGCTGAAAAATATGATTGATACGCTGCTTCTATCTAATGTACCATGGTCTGGCCCAAGTCCATCTTAACTCCAAGATTCCGCTCCACAAAGACGGGGACAGACTAATTGGGTGGACAAAAAATGATTGGACCTTAGAGGGGGATTCTATTCATGAAATTTATGACACATCCTTACACTGATGGTGAAAGGAGTTGCAGGAAAGGTGTAAATCTTCAATAATACAGTAGAGAGAACAAGGACCGGAGGCTCAAGTGTTGCATATACACATGCTGAAAATCATCTTATTAATTGAAAAGTGCAGTGAATTTTCCTCTACAATTGAGAAGCAGGGAGGAAGATATTTCACCAGTGAAGTCTCTTTCACATTTACTCCTCCTACTCAATCCCAGTCTGAGACATGTGAATTTGACCTACTCAATCCCAGTATGAGGCATGTAAATTTGACACGTTTGACACTGGGCAACTTCCTCCATCTATCAATCTTGCAGTCTGTAAATGATTTGCATTAGTTAGGATTAAAGTGCACAGAACTAGCATCCCTACTTGGAAAGGGACTTTACTTGTTTACTTTATTGTGAAGGAAATCTTGAAGATTTAGGCTTTACGTGATAGAGCGAATGCAATTGGGACCTGACTAACTTAGGAAAGATGAGAACCATTACTGGTAATAACTAGATGGCTTAGGAGTGTAAGAAGCATGAGGATAAGGGTTTAGCTCCATGCCTAATCTTTAAAATGTAGTCTGAATTGTTCAGCTGCTCTTTTCTGGGATCGAAATGTTGTTTCTCAATGTGACAATGTAGTGGGCCTAATACTCTTAAACCAGGAAAATGGATTAGGGGTAAGTTAGAGACTGGGGGAACGCAAGAAACCTAAGGTAGCTCAGGGGTCTCAAGACTCTTCCACTTAATTATGTAAAAACATCAAAGACTGTGAACACTGTAGCATATTCTTTCAACTCACCTGTCACTCTTCAATTGTTCCTTCTGCGGAGAGGGTGTTTGAGAAACACCTCCAAAAAATCAGGCCAAGTTAATGCAACCTCTGAGTCAGGTCTGCAGCCTATCAATGCCAATTTATGATGCTTCCAAAAAGAGTTTTTCTGCTCCTTGACCAAACCTCTTGAAATAGTCTAGGCATACTGCTATGAGTTTGGGGAAGAATAGCACACAGGATGTTTTGCAAGACAAACTTTAGAGGTCTAAACACATGGCCAGGCAACAACATTTGCAGAGGTAGCCAGGATTCAGGTGGTGTAGATCTCTTAGAATAACAAGGAGTGCTTATGACCGCATAGTTGCACACTCTGACAGCCAATGAATAGATTTCACGGCCAGTGGGGGGCGGGTGATCAATTCTCTTATGTGATCGGTAGTTCTAAGCACCATTACATTTGGTCATCTACCCGTCTGGTAGCTCCACATCAATGACATCAAAAGTTGAGGTGGAAACTAAGCAGAGATAGGACCAGAGTAGTCTTATTGGGAGCGGTCAATGTGTAAACACTCCAACTCAGAAGTCTCAGGTAGTTTGAGGCTCTTTTATGAAGATCACTGCTTTGGATTGAAAATAGCTCAGAAGCATTCAGTTGAATGAAGCTGTGTAAAGGGTAGCTTTAATACAGAAAAATGAGCTGTCCTAAATTATTACCTATACACCTTTACATACCACTAGGAAAAGCAATCTCTCTAGTTTTGTGTAAATTATTTAAACATGTCTTGTCTACAAGTATATCAATGTTTATGAGGTTGGTCGACTAGTGCACAGCTGGTTGTGAAGTAAGTTTAGAAATGTGCTTATTTGAGTAAGTTCCAACTAACTTTATTTCCCTCAGCGCTATGGCGACGAGTAAGAATATCGCGCTATATAACGAAAGTCGACTAGGCGTTTTCTGATACGTCCTTAAACCGATACCACGCCATTTTGTTCACATTTTATGAAAAAGGCGTCTCTTAAACAACAGCATAAATTCACGCTACTTAGATTCTCGATACTAACGCACTAGCCAGTTGCAAGTAGTCACTCACAATTCACCGCTTTGAAGAACCACGCATTTAGCCCTGTTTTAGTTACCCAACAGCACGCCCTCACCGCTAGCCGATCACCATCTTAGTTTAATAGAATTCACCCATTCACCTACACACACTTTAAGCATGCCATTAACTATCAGAGTTTTTATGATTTTTGTGAATTTGATACAGATATGTCACATATGCCATATATGTTGTTTTTTTTAGATGCTCCCAGAAGAAGGCTATTAACCCGAAATGCATTGGAGCTGGAGAATGTAACAGTTGAGAATTCAAAAACTTTATTGATTATGTGGAGAAACATACATCAATGGAAATGAATAAACTAAACCTTTTTCTTCAAGAATAACAAGAGTTCATATATTCTTTCTCATTAATATACGGAGGATAACTACCCCGATATCAGTGTGCCCGAAGGGATGCCATCAATTTCCAATTGACAGCACTTCCAGTTGTCTACAAGTATCACATCTGGAACTAGGGTGTGATGGGGAGGATGGTTGGAAGCATGGCAGAGCCATATGATATTTTAGCCAAGTTCTGAAGCCCAAACTTGAGCACAAACCTAAGAATTTAAAGGTCAACATCCTAGCCATTAGACTACATCATATATGTTGAGCAATGCCTCAGGAAAGTTTGATTTTGAGTGAAGAGGCTCCAGTAGTCATAGTGGTGTAGGTCCTAGGTGAGCTTACAAGCTGAGGTAGGGATGAACTTGACAGGGTAGATGCCTGGGAGAACTTTGGAGTAGTGTAGGATCAATCATGCCTAGAGATCATTCTCTGCAAGAGTTTCACTGATTGGGCCACTGTGCTTGAGGTGCTGTGTACCACGTTTTAGGAGGTCTTAAGAACTTTAGTGCCAGAGAACGGGACTACTTTAGGCAGGATGTTTAGAATAACACATTAAAAACATTCACCAACTAAAGAGTTAAAACATATCTCAAGAAATTGTCTAGAAACGGAGTACTCAAACAATGTTGCATTTCAGAAAGGCAACAAACTACAACATAACTTCACATTTTAATGACCCATTACTATATATTATGTTGGCAATAACTGCATACAAGCGAATAAATAAAAGGAACAGGAATTCAAATGATACAATGAAAATTATTACATTTAGGCAGTGGTTTATGGACTAATAAGTACAAATAGGTTTGTTCCTTGTTAAAGAAAACACGTTTTTTGCCAAAATGTAGTATTGCAAAATACTTTCCACTTAAGCTTCTGCACTAAGTAATAGTTCCTGACATTCAATGTTCACGGCAATAGGACTTGTACCAAGGGTCACCTCCTAAATTTACATTGTAAAGCAAATGATGTATATTTTAAACCCATTTCACTTCTGCCAGCTCCACAGCTAGGCAAAACAAATCCTTGAAAAACTAATATTCATTTTGGTTTTAATCTAACACTCCAAAATAGCTAATGTTATTGAAGGTTCACAGGACAGCAACCAGAACAGGGTAACATTGGAGAATTACTTCCTTTGCTACCTGATCCACAGAAAAACAAAGTATCTTTGCATGTAGAGGCATTTGGTCGCCATGGAGTACAGGGGTCCTGGGTAGGGCAGCACTTTGTATGGCACAGATCTGTTGACAGTGTGGTGTGGAAAGTTTTATAGTTAGTACAATCTAAGCGGCTAACTCCAGGTCATACAAACAGTATACCGAGAAACAGGTGAGTCACTTGTACAGCAGCTTGTGCTGCAGAGTTTTGGCCTTTTGGACTCTGATCTATTTCAGAAACACTTTTGTAGTGTAATCCTTAGAGGCAGGTGCTTCTAAAACAATGCCAGTAGGAAATTTGCATTTTTTTAATGCTTTCCACTTTTCTCATTCTTAAATACTGAGAATGTAATGTACTTCTTCAAACTTCAATTAAGAAGCATCCATGTTGCCAAAAACGATTTCCTCTGCCCTTTGTGGCCCTTTAAACCCAACTGGTACCCTCTTATGGGGATAAAAGTCACCTTTCATGTGATGGTTAGGTGCAGAATGGCTGCGTAATTATTGAAAGGAGTCACATTTTCTTCAGGCAATGAAAAACAGAAGAGAGAGCTTCACTGCATCCAGTTCTTGACTGTGAGTTATGGGTGACAAACATCTTAACATTGTCCTCACATTAAAAATAATGTAAAATTTCCTAGGTTAAAGTGTACCCTTCAACTTGTGTCCCACTGCAACATATTAGGTCAGCCTTCAACTCTAACCGTGTTATTACTTTCTAAAGTATAACATTGTATTTATAGTTTTATCAAAGGTTATGTGACAGCATCATTTTTTGTGACACTGTAGAGTCTTGCTAAATGGTGGGCGCATCATGATTTTTGTATTAGCACTCAGTGGTGAGGGCCCGATTGTATGATGGGGTTTGAACTTGTGATGGTGTTTGCATTGGTGTATAGTTGTGGATGTAATTTGATATGGTTGTGTCACCTGAGTAATCCCTTGACTAACTTTGAAATGTAATTTGTGAAGGTTATTTATGTTTGTAAGTGATAATAGGATGTTTAATTCCATTACTAAGGGACTGGATTGACAGTGTATAGTTCAGTTAAATCTTGGTTTAGAGGTTGTATGGCAGCCATTGTGGTGGCTTTAGAAAGTGGATGTTTTGGTGTATTACAGATGCTCTTAGTATATGCTGTGGTGGGTGTTCAGATACATAGGTTTTTTAAATGTAGATTTGCTGGCATAAAATGGTGCCTTGTGGGTGTAGTATGATGGGTGGGTGGGTGTGAATTTAATGGTGGGTCTTTGGCGGCTGTGTGGTAATATACTATAGTGAGTGGAAATCTGTATTATATTTGTTGAGTTGCGATTTTATGATGAGATGTTCTACATATGAATGTGTTTATGTTGATACAATATGTTGTTTTTGTTGATGAATAATGTTAATTGAATATATGCATGTGTTGGTGTGTTGACTGTGTTTTGTTAATTATGTATATATGTATAAAACAAAACACAGTCAACACACCAAAACCACACACACATACACACACACACACACACACATATATATATATATATATATATATATATATATATATATATATATATATATATATATATATATATATATATATATCATGAGTGATTTATTATGTGAGGTCATAAGCAGTGCATTACGGGAGCGGGAGTTATAGTTAACTCAGCTAACTATAACGGCTGAATTTCTCTGGTTTTGTATGATTAAAATCTGACCCTAACTATAACGTTCCTGTAACCTTTGTTATTTTTACTTAATTTCTAAGGTTTTTTTAATTCAATTTGACTTACTATAACGTCCTTGTAAGCTTTGTTCTTTTGGGTGAATTTCTAAGGTTTTTTAAATGCTAATTCCTAACTATAACATCCCTGTAACCGTTGTTTTTTTTTCCTAAGGTTTTTTAACTAGCAGTCACGTTTGTAGAATGGTGGAGAAAGGGAGCTGAGCCTCCAACCAGCTCTCAGGAATTAAGCTGCTTAGGAGTTACAGGAGGTACCAGGAGGTCTTCTTGGTCCCCAAGGTCCCTCTAGAGCCAAGGGGGCTTTATCCACCAACTAGTAGTGCATCAGGATGTGCCTTTGAAGAGTGGTGGAGAAAGGGGGCATGGCCTCTGACAACTTCTTAGCAATCCTGCTGTGTGGGACTTACTGGAGGTAACAGGAGGGGTAGTAAGCCCCCAAGGAAGTCTGTGGTGGTCAACTACCCTCCTTTTACCTCCAGTAAGTCCCATAGAGCAGTATTGCTGAGATCAGAAAGCAGGTCAAGCCCCCTTTCTCCACCACTCTGCAAATGCACCTCCCGACGCACTACTATTTGGGGGATTGAGTCCCCTTGGCTCATGAGGGTCCTTGGGGGCCAACTAACCCTCTTGTTATATTTAGTATGTCCCACACAGCCAGATTGCTGAGAGGTGGTCAGAGGCCACGTTCCCTTTCTCCACCACTCTGCAAACGCACTTCCTGGCACATTGCTGCTTGTGGGATGAAGCCTACTTTAGTCCAGGAGCCTGACTGCAGCGTGAACAAGGGCACTTGTGCTCGAAACGCGTCGCTGAAATGGCTTGTGAAATGCAATAAACAAAATATGCTGCTTGAACTGGTGGTCCGTTTTTCCTTCCTGTGGTTGGCGTGGAGGCTTTGGCCGCATTCGCAGATCTAGAGAGAGGGAAATCTGTGCTCTCATATATATATATATATATATATATGTATATATATATATGTATATGTATATATATATATGTATATGTATATATATATATAAATATATATATATATATATATATATCATGAGTGATTTATTATGTGAGGTCATAAGCAGTGCATTACGGGAGCGGGAGTTATAGTTAACTCAGCTAACTATAACGGCTGAATTTCTCTGGTTTTGTATGATTAAAATCTGACCCTAACTATAACGTTCCTGTAACCTTTGTTATTTTTACTTAATTTCTAAGGTTTTTTTAATTCAATTTGACTTACTATAACGTCCTTGTAAGCTTTGTTCTTTTGGGTGAATTTCTAAGGTTTTTTAAATGCTAATTCCTAACTATAACATCCCTGTAACCGTTGTTTTTTTTTCCTAAGGTTTTTTAACTAGCAGTCACGTTTGTAGAATGGTGGAGAAAGGGAGCTGAGCCTCCAACCAGCTCTCAGGAATTAAGCTGCTTAGGAGTTACAGGAGGTACCAGGAGGTCTTCTTGGTCCCCAAGGTCCCTCTAGAGCCAAGGGGGCTTTATCCACCAACTAGTAGTGCATCAGGATGTGCCTTTGAAGAGTGGTGGAGAAAGGGGGCATGGCCTCTGACAACTTCTTAGCAATCCTGCTGTGTGGGACTTACTGTAGGTAACAGGAGGGGTAGTAAGCCCCCAAGGAAGTCCGTGGTGGTCAACTACCCTCCTTTTACCTCCAGTAAGTCCCATAGAGCAGTATTGCTGAGATCAGAAAGCAGGTCAAGCCCCCTTTCTCCACCACTCTGCAAATGCACCTCCTGACGCACTACTATTTGGGGGATTGAGTCCCCTTGGCTCATGAGGGTCCTTGGGGGCCAACTAACCCTCTTGTTATATTTAGTATGTCCCACACAGCCAGATTGCTGAGAGGTGGTCAGAGGCCACGTTCCCTTTCTCCACCACTCTGCAAACGCACTTCCTGGCACATTGCTGCTTGTGGGATGAAGCCTACTTTAGTCCAGGAGCCTTTAGGGGGCAAGAGGACTTTATCTCCCACCAGCAGTGCACCGAGGGGCGCGTTTGCAGAGTGGTGGAGAAAGGGGCATGGCCTGCAGCCACCTTTGTGCAGTCCCACTGTGTGGTGCTTACTCGAGGTAACAGGTTGGCTAGTTGAGCCCTAAGGACCGTTAGCAGCAAAGGGGACTTCATCCACCAATCAAGAGTGTGCCAGAAGGCGTGTTTGAAGAGTCGTGGAGAAAGGGGACAGGCCTCTGGCGAGTTGCCGGCTTCTGGGTTTTTTTCTATTTGAGGAAGGGGGCTGCGTGGCCCCCCTTTCCTTGACACTGTTGGGCCCTGGGTACCCCATCCCCCGGCTCCTGACCCATTGTTCCATTTTTTTATTATATGAAATGGAGGAGGATGCGAAGTCTCCCTCCCGAGGCCGATTTTGGTCCCCGGGTCTAGGCCTTTGCTTTTATTTTATGTTAAAACGAGAGGGAGGTGATGCGCCCCCCCCCCCTCCCAGGCCGATTTCAGGCCTGGGGCCGTCCATTTATTTTTTTTTAAGAAAAAAAGGGAGGGGCAAGCGGCCCCCTCCCGGCCCCCCTCCCGGTCCATTTTTGTCCCTGGTAACCCCATCCCAGGACATGGCCATCTCCTTGGGACCCGTTGGATTGCTTTTTACCCCCAGGGAGCTGCTGACATGCAACTCCCCGGGTGTAAAATGCAAAGGGCTCCACTTTGAACAAGTGAGAGCAAATTGGGCCTGGCCCACCTCGGGGCCTAAAGTAAAGGAAGATTTTTGACTGGATTCACAGATCCAATGCGAATCCCACCTAATTCCTTTTAAGAAAAATGCTTTTTTGGGCACTGGGGGTCCCTGTGGGAAACCCTGAACAGGCCTAGTGGGTCAGGGGGTTTCCACGCTGCCCCCTTTTTAATTTTGTTATTTCTGTTAACGGTTGAACCGAGTCACAAGATGGCTGCCAACACTTCCTGGTTTGAAGTGTTGGCAGCCAATCAGATCTCAGGCTCGAGATCGGGAGGGTTCGCGGATCCACCGTTGTATATTAGAGAAATCTCTAAATTTCTCAGGAACTACTGAATGGATTTACACCATTTAACAAAAAGAGTGCTACCTTTTTGCCAAGAAAATGTGGAAGGTCCCAAAACACGTTTTTTCCCATGTAATTTCCCATAGGAACTTTAGACATGATTACAACCCAAAACGCTGAATGGAATTACACCAAATGTGGCAGAAAGCTAGATCTTAGTCCAGAAAGAGGGCTTTTTGTAATATGGTGCAAATCTGTTCAGTAGTTTCGGAGTTAATAAAGAAAAAAGATTTATGTATATCTAGATGTGCGGATCAATGGCACCAACAGCAATGCCAAAATTGGCTGGCCGCAACCTAAGGGGAAAGTTGCGGCTGCCATTTTGTGAATCAGGACTCCAGGGGGGGAATAAAATGCAAAAAGGATAGAGGGGGTCAGGATAGAGGTACACATGACTGCATGGGACCTATGGAGGGACTAGTGAAAGACCCCTCATGGACAAGAAATTGACCATCCACCACGGCGCTCTGTGCGGCCCCCTTTGTGAGTCTGCAGTTGATCCAGGACCAAATTTTAAAAAAACACATACACCCACTCACAAACCCACTCACACTTTCTCGAGCACCCACACAACCACTCACACATCTACTCACACATCCATGCACCCACTCACACACCTATATACACAGTCACACACCCTCTAACATACCGATACACTCACTGATACATCTATCAAAGACCCAGAGAACCACTCACACACCCACTGACAGACTCACAGTCACGTGGATGCCCATACAGCCACTTACACACCTACAGAGCCAGCCATTCATGCACTGACAGACTCACAAGAACCACATACATACCCACACAACCAATCACACACCTACTCACACACCCATACAGCCACTCACACATCCAGTCACTGATACATCCACTAAGAAATCAAGAGAACTATTCACACACCCACGCACATGCCCACACAACCATTCACACATCCAAACAGCCACTCACTCACCCACTCAGAAACCCTGAAAACCACTCACAAATCCACTCACATACGGATACAGCCACTCACACATCTAGAGACCCAGAAAACAATAAAAAATCAATTTGCACACTCATACAGCGAAGCACACACACACTTACAGACTCAGAGAACCACTCATCTATCCACTCACAAACCCACAGCGGCACTCACACACCCACATACAGACTTCTACAGCTAGGGACACACCCACTCACAGACACCCACAGCCACTTACACACCCAGGTGCCTGAGGGTTGGGTGCCTTTGGGGGGTTGGCCTAAGGCTGTGTGGCTAACCATCACTATTCACAGTGAGAGGCTGTGCATAGCATGGGATTCGCTGCATTTGGACGGTTTGCCACAAGGCCTGGCTGGAGTTATACTTATCTCAAGTAACTATAACTGGCTGCAGACTCTTCAGACACTCCTGCAGCCCAAACAGCTGAATGGAATAACACCAAATTTGGCGGAGAGCTAGCTTATGGTCCGCAGACTGTGTTTTTTGTTATTTGGTATAAATCCGTTCAATAGTTCTCTATATAATACAGGAAATCCAAATTTGACGATTTGTGGTCGAGAAGCCTTCACATATAATGACAAGCTCATGCAGAGATCTACAGAGATCTGATCAGCTACCAACACTTCGAATAGGAAGAGTTGGTAGCCATCTTAGGACTCAGCTTCAGCTGAGTACCAAGCAAAAAGTAAAAAATGAAAAAAAAAGAGGACAGAGTAGGAATACCCTGTGAGAAGTTGGCCTGGTAGATGATGCTCACTAGTTCTAGTGATCACCTTGTACCATGCCAAGCAACCCTTATGATGATTGGTTGTAAGTCAACCTTATAGACCAGCTATCCTAGAGGTAGCGTGGACAAAGCAGTCTTAGGCTAAACTCTGTAAAGGCATGTGAAGCAAGCTGTTGTTTTACCATATACAATCCCCTTGAATACCAAACGAAAGGACACCACACAGATATATATTGAAAATATATATATATTTATTTACTCCAAGTATCCCCTATACTCTTTATGAGCACAGAAGCAAATGCGTTAAAACAAAACACTGTTTAAATTTACAAAAGTTGCACAATATGGATAGGCCCTGGTGGCCACTCAAACCATATACTAAAATAGTGGTATAAGTATCACTAATCGAAAAGGAAGAAGGCCTAGAGCCTTGGGAATCGCTGGGACTATTCGGGACTAGCAGTGAGGAAGTCGGGAAAGGCCCGCGGGACTCGGGTGCAGCGCTTAAAGCACACGCATGCACCAATTCAAAGTCAATGGTGCGTAAAAGTTACAAAGTTACTGCAAAGAGAACCTTCCGGTTATCCTAGAACCTAGCAACTTGGAACATAGACACTAGAGGTGTATTGCTACACAGGAGCACTGGAGTGCCAGGGTTACCTCACCCACAGGAAGCGGGTGCATATGTCTCAAAGTGTGTCGGGTTTCGTCGCGCTGGTCTATGGAGCCTGTAGATGAAGATGCTGCAGGCGGGTCGTCGAGGAGAGTTCCGGTGGATCCAAGGGTGGATCTGAAGAGGTGAAGACCTGAAAGCAGAGGGGACAATGTTCAAAACCACTAGCCAGTGACTACCATGGAACCAGGAGGGAACCAGGCGATGTCGGGTGCAAACAGGCGAAGAAGTAAAGATTGTCTCTGCAGCCACGTGGACACGAAGAGGTCGAGGACATCCAGGTGTCAGTCACGAGTTGTCTCACAATGGCTCTAGCTGATGGCAGTGTCGGCTTCTTGATTTGAGCCAACAGGCCTTGGCTAATGCAAGCCACGCAGGAAATGATGCAAGCTTCTCACTCGGACCAGCAAGGTCAGAGGGGCTGCTCCTTTTTACAGGAGTGAGGGCCAGTCTGGAGCAACCAGACCAGCAGTGTTGATTTTGGATTTCATCACCAAGATGGCCACTAGCCAACGGGCCAGTAACCGGGATGACACGTCGAGTGGCAAAATGCAAAAGGGCCCCACGCAGATCGTAGAGATGCTGGGGGGCTCCTCTTGGGTGCAGATGCTGCTTGGTAGTGGGGCTTCTCAAACCCCATAGCACAGCATCGAGGATGCCTCGGGTGCTGCGTAGTCAGCTTCTCGTGAATCTTCCAAGATGGCTGGTCCCACGTCCCTCGGTGCCTCCACGGGTCTCTTCTTTTCAGGGACTGTGGATCGGGCTCTGAGATGTCTGGGAATCCAGGTCTTGTTGGGCTCTGGGCTCCGGCTCCAGCAGGAGGCGGCGGCAAAGCAGACATTGAGTTGCTGGATGGTGCCTGTATTCACAGGGTGGTCACTCCTTGGCCAAAAGGGAGATGCTCTTCAGTCTTCTGTGCAGCAGAATGTCCAAGTCCATTTTTCTTCTTAGTTTCAAGTCGAGTTCAGGATGATCTGAAGTCTTGGGACACAGCTCCTACTCTTATTCCAAATCTAGGGGCCAGATCACCTGCTAGGTCCTTCCTCTGGGTGGGACCAGGAAGGGGGGTGGTTACACCCCCTTTCCTTTGTCCAGTTCCACGCCAGGACTGGGGCTGGAAAGCCCCAGCATCGGTTTGGACTGGCTTATGCACAGGGACACCTTGTGTGCCCCAGGCATGTATCATTCTATTCAGCCCTGTCCTACCTAATACACAAAAACCTGTCTGGGGTGGTGCTAGCACCTCCCAAGGCAGGAAACCCTTTGTACAAGCCTCCCTCGCTGGAAGGACTCCCAGCAGCAGGAGGTCAGACTTGTGTCTGTGGTGGCAGCATCCATTTTGTGATGCTGAGGCTCGAGTTAACTTTAGCCGGGGTTCAGGTTATGTACATGTCGTGTCCCTCTAGAAGGGTGGAATGCTACCCCCGTCACCAGAATTGGCGACGGGGTAGTATTCCAATTCGTATGACACCATACTCGACATGTTTTGATAAAGCCAAACCAAAGTTAGCAAGTAACCGCGTGGATTATAATGCACTTAAGAGTATATGGTATGGCAATATCCCGGAACAGCTAAGGGAGTTGTTCCCGACAGCTGCAGACAGGCTCAGCTCGTGCCAGAGCACCATCTCACATGAAACCAAGCACTCTGCCTCCAGGATTGTCGAGGCCTTCCATAGGAGTGGCTTATAGGTTAACATGCATCCAGATATGTTAGATATAGATATACTATATCTAAGTAAGAGGGGATTACACCAACTTACCCCAGCTGATTGATCAGCCAGTTGTGTCAAATATGGAGGCCAGGCCAGGGGTGGCATAATACATGCTGCAGCCCCTGGTAGGCCTTGGTTACACCTATGCCCTGGGTGCCTAGGGTACACTGTTACAGGGGCCTATAAGTTGAACCAGTTCCAATTGTGTATGTACCTAAGGTACATGGAGTCCATTTTAAGGAGAGAGCAATTAGCCTGGGGCCCTGAATAGCAGGATCCCAGGCCAACTAAGTCAAAAACCATCTAAACACCAGGCAAAAAGTTTGAGGGTAACCATAGTCAGATATCCACCTTCCTACATACCCCTACTCTCTAGCTCTGGTGCTAGGGTCCCACAGGGGCCCCACCAGGGCAAAAAAAACTGGCCAGTGACATCATTGATCACATCACTGATGACATATCAAATGACATCACTGATGACATCATCCACAGAAGCACCCTCTCTCACCCCTGTAGAACTTCTCATATACTCACTCATTCATAGACCCACTCACACACCTGCCTACACACTCATACAGCTGCCCCCACAACCACTCACTCACCCATACAGCTAATCATACAACCAGTCATTTATATATACAACCACTCACATCACACAGCCACTCACTCACCCATACAGCTACTCGCACACCCTTATTCACCTATACAGCCCACTAACACACCCACTCACTCACCCATACAAGCACTCACACAAGCAGATCGTAGAGATGCTGGGGGGGCTCATCTTGGGTGCAGATGCTGCTCGGTAGTGGGGCTTCTAAAACCCCATAGCACAGCATCGAGGATGCCTCGGGTGCTGCGTAGTCAGCTTCTCGTGAATCTTCCAAGATGGCTGGTCCCACGTCTCTCTGTGCCTCCACGGGTCTCTTCTTTTCAGGGACTGTGGATCGGGCTCTGAGATGTCTGGGAATCCAGGTCTTGTTGGGCTCTGGGCTCCGGCAGGAGGCGGCGGCAAAGCATACATTGAGTTGCTGGATGGTGCCTGTATTCACAGGGTGGTCACTCCTTGGCCACAAGGGAGATGCTCTTCAGTCTTCTGTGCAGCAGAATGTCGAAGTCCATTTTTCTTCTTAGTTTCAAGTCGAGTTCAGGATGATCTGAAGTTTTGGGACACAGCTCCTACTCTTATTCCAAATCTAGGGGCCCGATCACCTGCTAGGTCCTTCCTCTGGGTGGGACCAGGAAGGGGGGTGGTTACACCCTTTGTCCAGTTCCACGCCAGGACTGGGGCTGGAAAGCCCCAGCATCGGTTTGGACTGGCTTATGCACAGGGACACCTTGTGTGCCCCAGGCATGTATCATTCTATTCAGCCCTGTCCTACCTAATACACAAAAACCTGTCTGGGGTGGTGCTAGCACCTCCCAAGGCAGGAAACCCTTTGTACAAGCCTCCCTCGCTGGAAGGACTCCCTGCAGCAGGAGGTCAGACTTGTGTCTGTGGTGGCAGCATCCATTTTGTGATGCTGAGGCTCGAGTTAACTTTAGCCGGGGTTCAGGTTATGTACATGTCGTGTCCCTCTAGAAGGGTGGAATGCTACCCCCGTCACCAGAATTGGCGACGGGGTAGTATTCCAATTCATATGACACCTTACTCGACATGTTTTGATAAAGCCAAACCAAAGTTAGCAAGTTACCGCGTGGATTATAATGCACTTAAGAGTATATGGTATGGCAATATCCCGGAACAGCTAAGGGAGTTGTTCCCGACAGCTGCAGACAGGCTCAGCTCGTGCCAGAGCACCATCTCACATGAAACCAAGCACTCTGCCTCCAGGATTGTCGAGGCCTTCCATAGGAGTGGCTTATAGGTTAACATGCATCCAGATATGTTAGATATAGATATACTATATCTAAGTAAGAGGTGATTACACCAACTTACCCCAGCTGATTGATCAGCCAGTTGTGTCAAATATGGAGGCCAGGCCAGGGGTGGCATAATACATGCTGCAGCCCCTGGTAGGCCTTGGTTACACCTATGCCCTGGGTACCTAGGGTACACTGTTACAGGGGCCTATAAGGTGAACCAGTTCCAATTGTGTATGTACCTAAAGTACATGGAGTCCATTTTAAGGAGAGAGCAATTAGCCTGGGGCCCTGAATAGCAGGATCCCAGGCCAACTAAGTCAAAAACCAGCTAAACACCAGGCAAAAAGTTTGAGGGTAACCATAGTCAGATATCCACCTTCCTACATACCCCTACTCTCTAGCTCTGGTGCTAGGGTCCCACAGGGGCCCCACCAGGGCAAAAAAACTGGCCAGTGACATCACTGATCACATCACTGATGACATATCAAATGACATCACTGATGACATCATCCACAGAAGCACCCTCTCTCACCCCTGTAGAACTTCTCATATACTCACTCATCCATAGACCCACTCACACACCTGCCTACACACTCATACAGCTGCCCTCACAACCACTCACTCACCCATACAGCTAATCATACAACCAGTCATTTATATATACAACCACTCACATCACACAGCCACTCACTCACCCATACAGCTATTCGCACACCCTTATTCACCTATACAGCCCACTAACACACCCACTCACTCACCCATACAAGCACTCACACACTTGCTCACCCACACAACAACTAACATACCCATTCACACACCCATACAAGCACTCACGCACCTGCTCACTCACTATACATCCATTCACACAGCCACTCGCTCTACAATACAACCACTCACATACCAACTCACTTAACCAAACACCGACTCAAACAGCTATTCAATCACCCATACAGCCACTTTCACAGCCATTCACTCACTCATGCAGTTGTTTAGACATCCACTCACTCACCCATACAGTCACTTACATGCCCACACACCCACTCATACAGCCTTTCCCACAGCCACTCACTCACACATACAGCCACTAGCACACCCTCTCACTCTCCAGTACAGTCACTCACACAGCCACTCACTCACCCACAATGCTACTTACACACCTACCTATACACCCATACAGCCACTCACACACCCATACAGGCACTTACCTGTGGAAGCTCAACTCTTTATAAAATGAGTGCTGTAGGTTTGTGGCAGCCAACGACTGTCTCTCTTCTTGCTGCACAAAAAGAAGAGAGAGAGAGAGACCGCCTCCTTCCAACCCTACGCTGCCTCACATGCAAACACTGCAGGGAGGCACCTAGTAACCACTTCACCTCTAAGCCAAACCAGACACTGTTCCTGCTGTTACAGCAGTGTCAGGATTGGCTTTGGCAGGCAACCTCACAGCACATTACAGGGCCGGAGTGACGGCTTTGAGTCACCCCCGGCTCACCAGTGCCCAGATGGAGAGACTCTGAGAGGCCTCTAGTGCGCATGTCATGCTGGTCGGATAAAAGCAGCCATCCAACCCGACATGAGCATTTGGGGCCAGGTTCAGTGGCAAGTGACGTGATGAATACATACTATGAGTGTCTGTCGATATTGTTTAGCCCCACCCTTCGGGCCCTCACTGGCTTCTCCAGCACCTGCCTCAGGCACTTAATGCATGCTGCAACCGCCCTGCGGATGAAGGACTCTAAAATGTTTAGTAGTTTACTAATACATTTAATTGGGGGTTCAGAGGGCCAAAGTATGAGTGGGGCAATGCCCTGAGGGAGGTATAGCCTCTCCTTAGATTCACACTTTGGAAAATACGGCTTTCTGGAGATGCCCGTGGAGGCAAACAATTCAGAAGAACACTGTCTTCATTTGAAATGGCCCTTTGTAAGCATATGGTTATCACAAGAATATGATGGTGCTCAGCCAAAGTCTATATACATCGATCACAATGTATGTTATGTGATAAACAGGAAAAGAGCCTTACCCTGCATGGCGAACTCACCATCGGGAAAAGAATGTAAAACATGGATGAACACAGACAGCATGGCCAACATGACAGCCAGGTATTTTCCATAGCAATCCATCTTTTTCTGCAAATACAAACAGAGTGTACGTTAAGAACTAGCCACATCATGTATTTACTTTTATGAACTACATACAGAGAAGCTGGGGAGTACATTTCACAAGAATAATAGTTTATAAACACTTTTAGGATGATTCACAATTCACTTAGTTATGCAGAAAGGCACTGTATGGATTTAAATGCACAGTCTAAAGCTTGCTGTTAGTTTACATCCAGAATGTATTCTGGAGGGATTGGTCCGATCACAACTGCAGGGCAAGGGGGGCTTGCTATGTTTTAAGTCAAACTCACAAGTTTGTGGATAGTCATGTAACTCTCGCTAACAGGTTCCCACAAAGAAACAAACACATACAGAGCCACCCTTCAGGTTGAAGCTGAATTTAGACAAGATGGATGTCCTCATCCTTGGCTCCACCCCCTCAGCCTGGGACGACTCCTGGTGGCCAACATCGCTAGGAACAGCCCCAGAACCCACCGACCACACACGCAACCTGGGGGTCAACCTCGACTCCGCCCTCTCCATGACCAAGCAGGTCAACGCCGTCTCCGCTTCCTGTTTCAACACCCTCCGAATGCGCTGCAGGATCTTCAATTGGATCCCCTCCGACACAAGAAAAACCGTCACCCAGGCCATCGTCACCAGCAGACTGGACTACGAGAATGCCCTCTACTCAGGAACAACAACCAAGCTCCTGAGACGGCTGCAATGCATCCTGAACGCCTCGGCACGACTGTTCCTCGACATCCCCCGACGCAGCCACATCACACCCAACCTGAAAGACCTGCATTGGCTCCCCGTAGACAAGAGGATCACCTTCAAGCTCCTCATCCACGCACACAAAGCCCTACACAACGCCAGACCAGCATACCTCAACGGTCGACTCAGCTTTACACCCCCACCTGCAGCCTCCGCTCAGCCAACCTTGCCCTTGCCACAGTTCCACGCATCAGGAAAACCACTCCCGGCGGCAGATCCTTCTCCTACCTCGCCGCCAAGACCTGGAACACTCTCCCTACCGGCCTACGACAGACCCGGGACCTGCTGGCCTTCAGAGAACTTCTCAAGACCTGGCTTTTTGATCAGTAGCAGCCCCCCTTCCCCCTTCCTCCGCCCCCCCCCTCCAGTGCCTTGAGACCCTCACAGGTATGTAGTGCGCTCTACAAATGATTGATTGATTGATTGATTGATTGATTGATTGATTGATTGATTGATTGATTGATTGATTGATTGACCCTGAGCAGGGTTGCTGGGTGGGAGGTTCTCCAATGTGAAAAATTATTTTACCTGGGAAGATAAAGCAGCTCTATGTGCAAAAGCACATTTGTGTCACGTTTCTACATGCAGAACTGGCTTCCATGAGTGTTATGCAGTGTATCGTCCAGGGAAGCAATGGCTGTTTCCAGGTCTGCATTGTGCGATTAAATGCGAGGAAGCCCAGCTGGGATATGTACGTACTGCCCCTTTAAATGTATGTAAGTCCTGCTGAGAAGTACTGGTATTGTCCAGAAAGAGCATAGCGTTCCTGTAAAGGACAGTACTGTCTTTTTTTTGCTTTGAATGTTTACTGTTAATAGAAGATTTGAAGTAACCCCGTTCATCAATTTTTGCCATAGTATGGTTATGACCAAACATGAAAAGAAAAAATAATTGTTGCCTCTGTGCCATTTAAAGTATTTCAACTAGGCTGAGATACTGTCCACAAGAAGTACAGAGGCAATGCTCGGAACTGATGGTGCTAAAGAAGTGTTGACATGGTCCTATAAGATGCTTAGAAAAACTTGCTCCCTCTCCACAGCATGACTGTTTCTATTCCCAGCACTAGTTGCAGGTACCCACACTTGGCAACGTCATAGTGTAGATGCATTAGTCGCAAAGGAGGCCCAGCAAGTTTGTGTATACCTGTTCAAAGCAAAAGAGGCAGCAGCATAGGGGAAGCATGCCCAGGGTCTGCTGCTATTGAAGGAGTGGAGGCGTTCTCTTTTTAAAAAAATGGTACTTGAGCACAATTTCCTATTTAAATTACACATGATTATGCTCCAAGGTAAGCATAGTACGCCTGTCAAGGGATAGGCTCGATCTCAGACCACACGTTTGCACGCAACCTGTGTCACCACCGCTCATTACACTAGCCTGTGAGACAGTAATGCTGGCTCAGCTCGTAGAGCAAGATGTACAACGCATTTAACTGGGCCATTTGCGACCAGTAAAATGCATTTTCCTAAGTACCAATCCTATTTCCCGAGTTGGTAACCTATTACCAACTTGCAAAATTGGGTTCGCAAGTCGCTATTAGGAAGGGGCGTGTAAAGGGTATCCCTTCCTAATAGCGAGTCGAACTGGTATGTATGAATGCTTTGCGACTGGGACTGCTGTCATAAAACATTCGCAGATTAGCACTAATCTCAAATTGCTGGTAAACCATTCGCAAATGGGAAGGGGTCCCCAAGGGACTCCTTCCCTTTTGTGAATGGGGCGCCAACATTTTTTCAAAGCAGGTAGTGGTCTCACGAACCACTGCCCTATGTAACAAAAATTTTAAGAAAACTTTTCATTTTTATTTTTTAAATGCATCCCGTTTTCTTTTAAGGAAAATACCCAAAACTTTTCATTTTTATTTTTTAAATGCATCCCGTTTTCTTTTAAGGAAAATACCCTGCATTTAAGTTTTAAAAAACTGCTTAATTTAAAAAGTAGTCACAGATATGGTGGTCTGCTGACCCCAGCAGGCCACCATCGCTATCAGTGTTGTCATTCCAAATGGAAAAAGAACAATTGATGGACAGAATGTTGAACAATGTCAAACATATAGAGATATTGGCCTAAATCCATTGTTTTTTGGCTCCCCATTCCAGTTTAGACCCAGCCATGTGCAAATCAGTCTTGACCCTGCTTCTGATGGGAACAGTCCAGCCGAAACTGCCAGGCCAGGTCCTCCCGGACTAGAAACAAGCATCCTGGGACTGGTTTTGAGGTTTCACTCCTCATCAGCCAGGCTAGCTTGATTCCAGTGGCATGGACACAGGACCCATGTCTGGGTGTACCAAATGGGACACAAATTGTGACCTGCCTCATGAATATTAATGAGGCAGGTAACTTAAGACCAGCACCAGACTGGCCTTACCGGACATCGGGCATTTCCCCGGGAGGGTGGGGGCCTGTTCTGCATTGGTGGGGGCCGAAATTGTTACTGGGGGGCGGTTTAACAGCAGTGCTGCAATATTGGCCCCTGGTAATAAAAGCAGCAATCAAGACTTTCCAGCCTCCCGGGGCTACGCAGTGCTTGCCATGGGGCTGGTCTGAGAAAAATGCCAGGGCTGCTTTGGGTTCCCAGTCTGGCCCTGCTTGCGACCCATTTGGTAATAGCAAACAGTGTCTGAAACACTGTTGTACATCAAGTTTTGTGAGTCGCTAAAAATCACAATTTGCGAGTCGCAAAACCTGATGGTTGTACATGTGGCCTGTAATCCTTTAACTGAAGCTGAATATTGGAACATGGGTTGCAGTCCTGCCAAAGGCCCTCATGCCCCCACCCTCAAATGCAGTGAGAAGTCCCTATCCCCTCCCCTGACTCCCACCCACAAACCCTGTGTTATGTTGGTGTGGGAGGTCATGCCCTCAAAGTCTATACACATGACTGCATGCCCACGCTCACGTATGAGTTTGAGATCAACGTTCCCCAGTGACTTTTGAGGCACTGGGAAACACAATGGAGCACAACAACCAAGTTATATTAAGATGAGGAATAATGTGTGTGTATTTTGAGTGAGGTGTGTGATGGAGCACACTATGTATTTATTTTGTTGCAGACCAAATGCCCTGTCACATACCCAGGGCATCAACTGATTACATTCTTCTGATTGTACTACTGATTATCGCCACCAACAATATCGTGTCAATCTAATATCGAGGACAGAATATGGAAGGACAAAATATCGAAAAGTAAGTGCACATAAGGTAGTACAGATTTACTATTCCTAGCTCCACATCTACATAGCTTGAAGATATATGTACAGCTCAGGTACATATATATGGAGTTAGGTTAGAACTCTAGACTTATTGTCAATATTTTATTGTTAATAATCTGTCCCACCAATATGGTTGATTTGATATTGTAGGGGCACACCCAATGGACTTGTTAATGTCACATGGAAGGAGATGAATCCCAAGAGGTTGTACCAGTACTGTATTTTGCTGTGTGCCCTGTAGTGTCTTGTGAGAATAGATGGCTGCTTGTAAGTTGTCTTTTTAAGCTTTTGTTGGTAATGCTTTATTGTTCAGATGCACATCACTATTTCAGAATGCTGATAGTGAAAAGAAAGAAATGTATGGTTGAGGGAATTGCAGTGGTGGCCCGCACAGGTAGACACCGTGGGGTGGGGCAGGGCTCGGTAGGTAGTGAGCCGACAGATGACGGAATAGGTGTTATTTATTTATTTAATTATACCTAGTCTTCATGGTGCAGGGTGTTCATTTTGAGGCTCCACGCAGTGATGCAAACTCGCACCCCTGCTCTTTAACTAGGGCTGCGAAGCTCACTCACTGACAGCAAGGAATGAATGATCGCTCTCGCCAGTATCTGGTACCCGGCTCTCCTGCCGATCTTGCAGAGTTAATAGTGCTGATTCGTTGGTTTATTCTGCTGTTAGCAAGTTGAAGAACAGTTTAGGTTATCAGGTCAAATGATTTAGCAGCATTGACAATGAAAGGCAGTCATTGGGTGATTTTAAAATAAAATGTGATTCAAGATTATCAGTTTTTTTGCTGATGTATTTTGTCAAGGAGTGGCTGGGTTATTGGGCTGGAATTGAAGCCATTTGGGGTGCAAAGTAGGTTATGGAGTTCAGAGACTATTCTTAAGAACATTTTTGGTGGGCATGTGACATCTGGAATGTGACTTCTCTTGGTAACCTCGATGGAAGCTTCGAGATTTTGCAATGTCAATGGAGCCAATTGTTATCAATGAGAGTGCATGCATTTCTCTATTGACTCTCAAACCTTCTGGTTTCAGTTTTAGTAGTTTTACCTCTGTGTTGACAAATTCAGCCTTACAGCAATAAGGTTAACCATATGTTGCTCTGAAGGGAACAACTATGGTAAAACAATTGCTGGAATTGCTTTGAGGACTTTGTTGGATTCAGGGGCAGTGGAGCAGTGGATTTTCCTAAAGAACCTAAAAGTTGAAATGAAAAAATAATGAAAGTGGGTAAAAAGCAATGTATGACAATGTTTTCATCTGTATTTTTTTACTGCAATGGCGCCACTTTACCAAAGCCTTGACACCAATGAGAGGGGCTCTTTAGAGTTCAAATAGGGACAGAGCACCAGTAACAGTTTAGTTAAAATAAGTTTCCCTATGGACTAGATCACTAAAGTTACACCTCATACACACCACTCATTTGTGGATTTGGAACAGATCAAAAGCAAATAAAGTATGTATCTACTCAAATGTATTCAACTTAAAATAGTTAAAAACATTTCTTCTATGTCTTGTCACTCTGTAAAATAGTGCATTTCGAAATACATAACAAATTCATACATGTACAAATATATAAAATATTTTTAAAAAACACAGTGTATCAACAATGAAAGGTTAAAAAAGCAATATATGAAAGGAAACCGAAAACCGGGGCCCTGTGTATCAGCCCTCAAAGTTGTTAATCTGTTTCATGCTACAAACACGGCTCAAATCGGCTATACGATGATAAGGCTCTGTGTCCTGCTTCAGATTTAACATAGACCAAAGCGTTGACGCGTTTCAGTGGGGTAAGATTTTTTCTTCCACCTTTATCAGGACAAAGTATCATAAATTTCCTTCCTTATACAGTTCTTCTATCCTAATTTTAGGAGATCGTCTCTTATTTCAGCTTTATGATTTCTAATCGAGATTCAGTTGGAATACACTTTCTGTTCCGTATTACATAGTGGCATTCATATTTCATTGCTCAAATTAGTCGGTCAGCTTTCTATATCTTGTTAGCAGCGTGTAAAACTTCTACCAGACCCTTGATATGGTTCTATGCTCCACTTTCTATTTATCTCATTTATCTTTTATTTGTGTGGAGACATGTTCTGGCTGGAGATGTTTTTATGGTCGCCTATCACTTGTGTGGCGTCTCTCTTTTCTGGCACCGTGCGAGAAAAGAAAGACGATCGCGGTAGCTGCCGGGTGTAACAGGAGCCATATAGCCCTGAAAATCCTATTACAAAGAAAACAACCACAATGAAAACGCCACACAAGTTGATAGGCGGCCATAAAAACCGGGGTAGCTACAGTTTTTAGGCCTGTGCTCAGCTACCACCCATGGAAATCTAATTGTAATTGTAATTGTAGCATTTCTAAATCGAGCTAAACCCGCCGGCATCAAAGCGCTAAAACAAAGGAAACTGTGCGAGACGTGAGGACCCAAAGCAAAGAAAACCTCAGCTGTCTAATTACTTTGACGAAGTACTAGTTAGCAAATAACCATGTTTTCACCTGCTTTTGAAAAATCAGGTACGAGTTTAAGCTCCTGATGTGTTCCGGGAGGGACTTAAACAGCCTGTCGACTGCCAATGTAAGTACACACTCCCCCACCTGCCTTTCCAACCGACCCAAAAATATTTTGACAACTAGGCACCCAGAGGAGTTCAGGGTAATGTGCCTTGCATAGATCCCACACATAGTACCCTACACACCACAAACCCTGCCCTGCCCTGCACACCACAAACCTTGCCTATAATCACACATGTTCCTCACATTTCTGTGATGGAAACCTGAGGAATCAGCAGGAATCCACAGAATTGCTACCACCCAGTGTTCACACCCTTTTCCAAACTCTATTACATTTGTGTGACCCAACCTAACACCCACAACACAAAGTGTATACATCAACATTTCCCAAGTGGGGTATTCTTTTTATGGGGAGTACTGGATGGTAGGAACTGTGTGGATCCACACAGATTCTGAAAGTTTCCCTTATAGAAATGGAAGGAAAAAGTGTGATTTTTAGGCATAGTTTGAGGTCTGTTGGACATTCTGGATGAAATATTTTTAGTGGGATCCACGCATGTCACACCACCCTGAACTACCCTGGGTGTCTAGTTTTCAGAAACATTTGGGTTTAGTAAGTTTCCCTGGGTGGCGACACCAATTAATGCAGTCATTTAGCATGGAAAGAAAGAGGGAAATTCCACCCCCAAAAATGTGAATTTCTTCTCGCCATGGGGATGCAAATGCTGTGTGCCCCAGTTGTACAGTAAGACCTTTGAGGGATTAAGGATGGAGAATAATCTCATCTGCAGGGAGGCCCACCAACACGCCTTTTTTCTTTTCTCAAAAACAAAAAATATATCCCTGAGTTCTAGTGGGCTTTTGGCCTCACCGAAGACAGAATTGTTTTCAGCCTCCAATCTGCCCTGGGGAAAGTCAGAAAGAGTGTTGGGACTGTTCTGGGGGGAGCATTGCCAGATACTTGGAAACCCCCCACATCTTTTATTTTGGCCATTTTTTCCATGGCACCTAGTTGGTGTTTTGCCCACCACAGGGGGTAGACTGGGGGTAAACTCCTGCAATCTCCCCCTGGAGAGGATGAAAGACTGTTGTGCCAGTTCTTGGGTGGGGGCACAGCACAATTACTGGGTGGGCTACTACCGCCCCCACTTTTTTTATAACTTTCTTCCCCTGGTGTCTAGTGCGCTTTCTATCACCTGGGGGAGGGGGTTAACACTTCCTTTCTGGCCCAAAGATATTAGAAAGGCTGATGTTTCTGTAGTGGATTGAGGCACAGGCCCATGCCCATGAGGGCCACTACCCCTCAAACACTAATTGAAAACATTCATGAGTTGTATAGTGGGCATGAAGGTTGGACATAAACACCTTCTATCTGCCCCGAGAGGGGCAAAAAGACTGTTGTGCCCCAAGTTGGGGGACGAGCAGGGTGATGCTTGGAGTCCTTCCCCCATAACAGTAAATAAAAACATTCACTGGTGGTCGTGTCGCCTTTCTGCTGCCTGAGTTTGAATGAGTATCAGCACCCCATACATGTCTTCAAGATGGAAATAGAAAAACCTTGTGCCTGGGATGAATAGGGGAGCACAGGTCTGTGGCCAGGTGGGAAGCTCTCTCCCAGAACAGTCTATAAAACATTCCCTGGTGTGGTGTTCTAGTGGACTTTCTGTTCCTCCAGTGGCAGATTGAGGGTGTAAACAGCCCATACCTAGCTACAGACAGGTAGACAGACTGCTGTGCCCATGGGTGAAGCGACACAGACCCATACCCAGGTAGCACTCTTGCCCAAAACAGTAAACTGAACATTTCTCTGGTGCCTGATGGGCTTTCTGAACCTCTGCGGGAAGATTGGGGCTAAACAACACCTATCCCCATCCCAGGGGAGCCAGAAATACTGTTGTGCACTGGGGAGGTGGGATGCAAAGGACACAGTTCACTGGACAATTCCCTGGTACCTAGTGGGCTTTCCACCGTAGGTGGGGCAAATTGGGGTACCACCTATCTGCTGCCTCGGGTGCAGAAAGACTGCTGTGCTCAGGGAACATGAGAGCATACTCCCATGGCCAAGGTGGCAACTCCCCCCAAAACAGTAGACTGACAATTCTTTCATGCCCACTTCAGGTGAGCAGAAAGACTGAATTGTCAGGGATGAGAGGGAACACAGGCCCATGCCCACAGGGGCTGCTCTCCCTCAAGAAAATATTCCTGCTGTTTAGTAAAATTGATCCCTGCTTGGGGATTACCTTCTCTGTGTGTTCCTTAAGCAGGGATCCAGTATGGTGAGTGAGTGCTGGGCACATTGTTCTCTTTCCAATGCTGCCTCAGTCATGTTGATTGGTGTTTGGAGGGCAGAGTTATGCCCCCCGGCACTGATCAAATGTGAAGTCGGACGCGCCTTTAGCGCAATCTGCTTTCACGTTAGTTTTGTTGTGACATTAGCGCTCTATGTTTGTGCAGCTCGTCACAGCAAAACAAAACAAATTTACACTTGGAATGCCACAACAACTCTTCCCTTGCATAACAACTTTGATTTCAGAAAAGAAAATGTTTCTTGTGTTTTCATCAGAAACATTTTCTTTTCCAGTACAGTGAATGACCCGTTGACATCCACCGTACGATGACAGTAGTGGGGTAGACATTAAAGCGTCATCCACCGCACTAAAGTGGTTAATGGTGGAGCTTGATGAATTGTTCTGCATGCCATCACTCATTGCTATTATCCCTTGCAGCCCTGCCAATGGCCGTATCAACACAACTACTACTCATCACACTCCTAAAAGTGTGACAATTCAAATAATTCCAAGCCACACAAATCAATTAGAATGGTGTGGGAAACAAGTATTATCAGTTTTTAATGTGCATTGATTTGTTAAACACTGTTATTGTGCTCATCTCTAAATTAGGCAGACAGCGCCAGCATGTGGTGGACTGCCATTAATGTCGGTGTTGAGAATTAAGTGCTGGTGCCGAACACTGTAAACCACTCCCTCAAATTAAGCACTGCCATCACTAGTCCTCCATGGCTCTTCTTATCCTTGTTTTTGTTTTTCTAAATCTGGTCACCCTGCAAGGTGCCCATTGTCAGTTAGTGCAGTTTTAATTTCTTTATTTTGTATTTCGTGATTTGCATTCTAAAGGTTCGAGATTTCTTTTTGTTAAATGGTTTTTCAGTTGCGTTGTACACTTTCAATGGGAGACTTGACATCAGTGTTTCTTTTCTTTGACTTTTTTACCTCCTTTCTACCTTTTCTGACACTTTCCTTATAGCATTAGTAGTTCCCTATCCTTTTCAGTTATTCTTGGTTAATATGACATTTTTGACAATTTATCACATTGGTAGTTAGTAAGGTGACCAACTGGCATGCGTGTAAATTCAAGATGGTGAGTGTAAAATTTCAGTACAAATTGTCCAAATTCAGGACAAAGCTTCGGGACAAAATGTAAGTTTTACAGACCCATAAGAGGAGGTTGCACAATAGTATATAAGTAAGCCCATCCATATCCAAACATATTAAACCATTTGCAAACCTATCCATCATGTATCCTTCCATCCATCAATTCACTCATCCATCCCTCCATCCACCCTTGCACTCTTCTATCCATCCACCCTTTCCATCTGAACACTCATCCATCCACTCTTCTACCCATCCATCCATTCACTCATCCATCCAGCCATTTACCCTTTCACCCATCCAGCCATCCTTTCACTTACTCATCCATCCACCCAGTCACTCATCCTTCCACCCATTCATCCCACCAGTCATCAATTCTCCCTTTTGCTGTCCATCGACCCTTTCACTTAACCTCCCTTCCATCCTCCCACCCATCCATCTACTCATCCACTCATGAATCTATCCATTGACCCTATCACTCATCTATCCTTTCTCTCGTCCATCCACCCTTTTACTCCATCACTCATCTATCCATCTTTTTGTCCATCTTCCTTCCCTTTCACTCACTCATCCATCCTTACATCCACCCTTTCCATCATCCATCTATCCATTCACCATTTCACTTATCAATTCATCAATCCATCATTTCACTCATCCATCCACCCATTCACTCGCCCATCATCCACCCTTTCACTCATCCATTCACCCTTTCACTCATCCATCCACCCTTTTACCCATCCATCTACCCATCCACCCATACATCCATCTATTTACCGTTTCTCTCATCCATACTTCCTCTTGTTCAATCACCCATCCATCCTCTCTCAGTATTCATCCATTCAACCTTCCATTCATCCATTCACCCATTCACTAACCCATCCACCCATCCCTTCAATTACTCACTCGCCCACCTTTTCATAATAATTATGAGCTGAGACTTTGTCTGCAGAGTTGCAGACAGAAGAGGCCCATCAAGTACTTCTAACTTGCTGTAGTTCCTAAAGCAAGAGATTGGGTGGGGGTGGGGGTCACTATGCCCCTGCACATAGGCAATCTGAAAAAGTGGAAGTCATGAGTCATGCATGATGCACAGTGCCAGGCCATGAGATGACTGTGACATGGTGTTGTTTCCAGGGCTTTAAGTGGGATAATAAAACTGAGGGGGTCTCTCCAAAGAGGGTGTTTGATGTAATAAAGGGCCTGGGTTAAAACATCTAAGCTAAAAATCTGTGCTTAGTATAGTGTACCGCCCTGGTATTTTGCCTCTTCTGTCATTGTACCAAATATATAACACAACAAGTAACGTTACACCTGCAAGAAGCCAGAACTATTGGCTTTGTCAATGGTTGTTAGTTGCACAATATAAAAAAGCAGAAACCATGGCTTCGTTGAATAGAATATTGAAAATGCATCAGTTTTAAAATGATGAGACTGTGGAAGAACTCCAGCCCCTTCTTTTTACCTTCTATTCTTGAGCTGGATTCTCACGTAGCAGCATTGACGTTTTTGCACATTTCTTCCTTCTGGCAGAATGCCCTGCCCTAGACGGAGGCTGAGGGAGGCCTTCACATGCTTTAACAGCCCAGATTGCCCATTGTCATTCTGTATGTAGCAATCATCAGCCGCATACAGAATGACAAAGGGCGGGGTGGGGCTGCTCTTGTTCTCCGAGGAGGAGTGCGAGGCCACCCAATCAGGGAGTTGAGGCTCCATGCAGGGTTACAGTGCCCATCCCCAATGCCCAAAATTACGGACAAAAAGCATCCATAAAAGGGATCCTCACGGACAACGGACGTGAGGTCCAAATTACGATTACGGACAGTCTGTGAAATTTATGGACGGTTGGTCACCCTAGTAGTTAGGTTCATTTTTCCATGTTCTCCCTGTCCCTCGCTTTCATTGTTACTTTGCGGCCTCAATGGTGGCTGACTAGAGCTGGCCGTTCTGTCTCGGCACTCGGTGAATGAGATTGTTTCATTGCTGTCTGAATTGCGGTATTGGCATCTTAACGGCTCCGTATTGCTCACCGGTGCCTCTTTGTTGGCAGAAGCCAAAAGCCTCAAGCGGTCTAGTTCCATTGGGCACAAGTGCACAGTGCTGTTCAAACGTTCCGGGCCGCGGGAACTCTTTCTTGCTCCTCTTCTGACCCTTCTACCCCCTGGTGCAAGCTTCCATCTTCTCGCTGAGTGCAGAAACATTGTTTACCCTAAACCCCTGTTGTCGTGATGGCTGGGATTTATTTTTTGACCAAGTGACAACAAACAAAACAAGCACTGGCAAACCCAAGATCTCTGGTGTTGGCTACTAAGATTTTGACGTAGTCAGTCAATGCTTGTTTTGCTATGGTATTTATAAAACTTTAATTTTGAGGAAGCTGTTAGGCCCTTGCCAACATAAAAAAGAAACTGGTTACAAGCAAAAATAAAATGGTCTCGTATAGTTTGCATAGCCATGTTAGTCCGTGCCACTGAAGTGTGCTACTTTGTGTATGAATGAACTCCTTGGAGAAGAGCGGAAAGCCATCACTCACAGTGAAATTATCCAATCACTGAGCTCCTAAATGGGCTACCCATTGATCCATGCAGAAGTGGGAGGATGGAAAATATAAACAACACAATAACAGACCAATGGATGAAAGGAGCTGGTTGAAAGGTCCTGTAAGTATACTATATATATATATATATATATATATATATATATATATATATATATATATATATATATATATATATATATATATATATATATACATATATATATATATATATATATATAAATATAAATATATATATATATATATAATTTTAGTAAAATCAAAAGATATTGGCTAATGCCAGATCTAATAAGCCTCATCTAATAATGCAAGGTCTACAGCAAAGTGCATCATAGGGATTAAGAATTTACTTTCTGTATATGATTTTTATGACATAGTCTTGGCTGATACCAGCCTGTTTATCAATACTTTATGAACAGGCCCTTCTGATTACAAGGTAATGTATCAGGAGAAATAGAAAAGGAAAAGGGGGAGGTTGAGCTGTAGTCACTCATCAGTCATTAGATCTCTAAATACTCGAGTGTCCGCACAGTACCACACAACTGATTCATTATTGAAAGAGTTTTCAATGAATAATTCGTGTGCCATCCACTCATCACTAACGCAGGCTACAAGTGCTGACGTCAATCAGCTACAATCTGTTCTATTAGGCTAACTGAAAACATATCAAAGAGCATTACATAATATTGGTGATAGCAGGGCTCCTCACGTGATACATTCAAGTCAAGACTTGATGATTTTGTAACGAAAAAGATCGGAGTATTAGCGAACCAACAATGTGAAGAGGGAACTCACATTTTGTGTTGATGCAAAATGGCATATAAATTATCAGAATTTTCTAATATCTAGATTTTCTGGTGAATAGGAACAGTTGTATAGCTGTTCAAACCTCAACTAAAATCAAATAAAGTTTTAGAAACTTTTAGAATATTAAATAGATACATGGAGGGTATTTCCAGAGTATAGAAAAAAAAATATTGATGTACAAAAATGTGATCTAATTTTCAGATCTCAAAATACCATGAAGATAAGTTTATGAATGTAAATATGTATTTGCTATTCATAAAACCACATCGATGCACCTTGACAATATATATGCGTATTTGTGCATGCTTATTTAAAAAAGTAAGTGGAGGTGCCCCAGGGTTTCTTAGAAGCTGTGGAACGCCTTGGTTGCTGTATACCGATTATGCTTAGTTTTGACTCTACCTAAAAAGATTTTCTTCCACCCACTACGCTTTCTATTTTCTCACTGCTGTAGGTTATTTTTTCTTACCTCCTTGATCTCTCACTGTTTTATATATGTTTCTTCCTCCATATTTCTCTCTTTTATGCCTATCTCCCTATTGTTCTCGGTCAAAGAGTAAGGATGAAAAAATCAGACCTGGTCCCTAACAATGTGTGGGAGCGCCCACCACTGTCAATCACAAGCACAAATACAGGGCTGATTTCCACCAAACAGAACAAATAATACCTGCCCTCAGCTCAGTGGACTGGATTCTGCCTGCACGTCACCCCAAAGTTGATCTAGTTTGATTTCATTAACAGTCATTTTGTTGTTATTCCTTTTCAGGATGGAACAAGGCATACAGAATTGGTCTTGAACAAACCGCAGCACCAATGAGGTGAAATGTTTGCACCAATTTAAGCGTGTTGAGAATCATGTTGAAATTGGGTCTGCAGATCTTTTAAAGACTACAGCATCTCTGTGTTCACTTACAGTTCCAACTTGTTGGAAGAGTAGCATTATCGTTTAAACTCACCTGAAATATTTCCTCTTTAAGATTGCCAAGACAACTCTTCTATTTATTTTATTTTATAAATCTTTTTATTGTTTTGAAACACAAACAAGACATGAAAAGGGGCCAATACAAGTACAGAGCATTCCACATTCCGTGTTGAAGTAAGACTCGACAATTATGCAGCAATTAACACAGCATATAATCCCTATTCAAATCTGATGCTGTAATGTCAAGCCCTTCAATCAACACATGGTCGCGCCAAGACAACACTTCTATATCCTAAACTTCTGGTATCCTAAAACCAAAATCGTTCAAATGTATGCTGCACTATTTTGCTGCTTGCATAACATTTCTGCCACAATCTAAAGTTTGAAACGTGCAGAAAATGCAGCAAAATATTGCACATTACCATGTTTGCCTTGTCTGAATAAGGAGTGGAGAAAACCCATTTGCCTCTGTCGTTCCAATGCGAAAGGATGCATCAAACTGGGGTAAAATAATTTGGTGCTGTTCTTTCAGTAAGAGATTAGCAAACTTTGTGCACCCTATTCTCTATTACACAACTTTCAAAAGTGTTGCATAATGAATTAGCTTTATTCATGGCACCAGGGATTACAGAACATGCTCCCCATGCAGGAAATGGAAACATGGTCAAAAGCAGTCATTGCATGTCATTGTCTCACTGCTCTGTCTCTCTGGCTCCCAGGTTCTCTTGCCTAAATCACTGCAGCACTGGACATTGTCGACAGAATGAAAACTAGTGAACTTTGAATCAAAAGGAACGCAGAGTCTTCTGTGTTATGACCAGTCCAACGTATGAAGGGGTGTGTGGGGGGGGGGAGGGGGGTATGGAAAAGCCCTCTAAAATGCAGTTATTTTTTATTTATTTATTTGCAAAGCAGGAGGCTGGTGAGACAGCCATAGCTGTCTCTCGCCTAGACTTTATAAAACAACCTTATTTTTCCTCAAATGCATTTCTATCTTTTACGTGGGAGAAAAAATGTATTTCCATGTTCTCTTGTTATATCAATAGAAGAAAACATGTGACAGTCTTGTTTTCTCGCTTTTTCGCTGGTACAAAAGTTTAGGGTATACCACTTCCGGTTTGCACCATTGCTCTTTACACAAGCAGCAAAAATTACTCAAACCGGATTCACTGCTGTTATATAGCCCATCCCAAGTGTTAAGGTAATGAAAGCATTCTGATTGGTTTGACTGTTAATTTGATTCCATTTTTCTTTTATTGATGTTGCTACTAACAGCTCTGGAATTTGAAAAAATGCACTTAGGGAACCAATACATTGAGGGTGAAGGTGTGACTGAAGAAAGGGTTGGTAGTCACAAGAGAAGGAGCCATGAACGGCAGTCTGACAGCCAACTCATACATTCATTAATTAAAAAATTACTGGAAAGAAAGTGGCAACAAGGACAAATGCGACATTAAACCTGTTCTACCTTACTTAATTGGTCACAAATAGGCTGCATTTAAAATATCTTACAGGTTTAAGACACCTGCTGCACATTGCTTGAAATGAAAATATAGAAATACAGGTACTCTTTGTTCGAGAGTACCTGTTTGCTGCTAAGTGCTGATGCTCTCCCATTAAAAGCACTGAAGTAGTAATGAGAAGTGCCAGTGTTATCTCTTGCAAATTAACAAAGTGCAGGTACTGAGTATGTGATGGTACCTGAGCATTTAAAACACTGTTGCTGCAGAGATCTTTGTGTGCCAGATAATTTTGAGGGGATTCTAAAAGTATTAAGACAACTCTGGTGGTTAATGGAGTACCAGGAGAGTCCTCTGTTTTTGCAATCACAGTGCTGATTGATAAAGTAGCCTAGATGGCTATGTGCCTGCTGCAAAGCATACTGTGTAACATGTAGATCACAGATTTGTATGGCATGTAGGTAAGTAATTGGATTACTGCTTTTGACACCAACATCCTTTTCTTACTTCCAGTCCATTAAATGCAATCCTAACAGAGCAAAGTGAGCTAATGGCCAGCATTAGCGACCTGCACACAACTGAAAGTCATGGATTTAGATACTTATTTTGTTCTCAATCTGTTGTTATTCTAGATTTGGAAAGAAGGTTCCTTTGGCTAGTAATAATGTTTTGTTAGTACAGACAAACCAAACGCTGCTTTACATTTTAAATCCCGAGTTTGTGTTTCTCTAGACACGTGGGGCCTCATTTATGAGAAATTACGCATCGCTGCGTGAAAGCAGCGATGCGTCACTTCTCAGTGCGCACTTCTTGCGACAATCCTGATGCGTCATATTTAAAGTATGACGCATCATGAGGCAAGGAGTTACAGATACGTCAGTATTTCTCACGTATCTATAAGTGCAAAAGTGACGCATTGCTGGAGTGTGTCACAAAAGTGACGCAACTCCAGCAATGCGTCCTTTCACATGGGGCAAGCCCCATATGAAAGGGCCTGCATCAGTCTTACGCCTGCTGTGAGGCAGACGCAAGATTTCTACGCAACGGCGTCCTAAAAGTGACGCAGTGACATCTATTTCACTGCGTCACTTCTACGACCCTTCCTTGCGTCAATATGCTCCCCTTGCATACATTATACCTGGCGCAGGTATAATGTGGCGCAGGGGTTTACAAAGTGACGCATCTACCTAGATGCGTCACCTTGTAAATATGGCGCAATAAGGCGCATTTTTTACGCCACTGGTGCGTCACAAAAAATGACGCACCGGCGGCGTAAAAGTGACGCCCGACCTCATAAATGAAGCCCGTGCACTCTTAACATATATCAAGAAGTATACATAGATACAACTGGCATTTTTTATAGCGCATGCACATTTCATATATGGGACATGGGGAGGTAAATAATGTCAACCGACTGCCTCCAAATCATAGTTTCTCATAAGCACTGATGAAGTAATAAGTTGTGGGCCTTTGCTTCCTTCCATTACTTTGGCAGGTGTTCGGTTCCAGATGACTCACATTAAGGAGGACTCTTGAACAAAAGAAGGGCTGATGGCCTTTTAAACCCTGCAAGCTGGATGTGAAAATAAGAAAGCACTCTCATGCCCTGCACATTGCTGCTCTAAACAGATAGCAGGCATGCGCATCTGTAGTGCCCGATTCAGGAAGGAAGCTCTCGATTTTGTAAGCCAAAAATGGGTTTATTTTGGCTGTCATCCATGGAATTGCCCCTCATTTAATTTAAGTAAATGGGAGAAAAAAAGTTCACCTGATTTATTTAGAGTGTCTGCCATTTATTGCAGTATTATCCTTCTACCTGTTTTTGGTATTCTTTTGTAACACATGCCACTTTTCTCTTGTAACACACTGTTGGCTACCTCTTACATTTTGTTTGCTTTAGATACTTGCTCAAGTGCCACCATTGCCTACGTAACGATTGTTCTTGTGTTTGAGTGTCTACCATTTATTGCTGCGTCATACCGCTACTTGTACTTTGTATACCTTTGTAACCTGCACAGATGTCACGTTTTCCTCCTATAATTGTACCGTTTGCTACCTCTTGCATTTTGTTTGCCCACATGTGTCACTTTTGCCTCATGTAACTTAATGTTTGCTGTTGTACTTTGTTCACTTGTAATCTTCTCCTCATGTATCATTACTGTTCCTTTTGTGAAGCGCTCTGACACCTTCGGGTAAAGTCCGCGCAATATAAAAACGCATAAATGAATAAATAATGAATAAAAGTTATTGCGGGAAAGTTGGAAAACAGTAAAAAAAAAACAGCAGAGGGCGCTCGTTATCTATCTGACCCGGAAAGTATAATTGGAAAAAAGACATGCAGTTTAGAAGGTACCACAAAATGGATTGCTTTCCGTTTTTTTATTTTTTCAAACGGTAATAAATTTGAGACAGATAGGAAGTAATTTGTGCTCCTCGTGGTGAAATCCTGTAGTGGCTCCTCTGCAGGTGAACCCGGGGAAAAAAGGTCCGATTTTGAAGGGAAGTAGTTTAATAAATTAAAGAGCACTTCCAGTAACATATCAATACATAAGGACTCTACAAATATTTAATAACAGCAGAAATCTCCTGCTGACATTTTTTCTTAGTCACTGTGTCGGTGCTTCGATTGGGAGTTCTGATTGGGCTGTTACTACACCAAACTGCGTCACTGAAATATAAGTTAGGAAAGATGCATAAAATGAGAATGAGTTATTTGCTATAAACAGGGCCGGCTTTAGCACTGGTGGAGTCCTGTGCAACAATGTCTGTTAGGGCCCCCCTAATGGCCACCTCTGCCACAGATTCCCTCACAAGCACCCTTTAACAGTGCCCCTCAAGTCCCCATAACCACCTTCTCAAAAAATCATTTAGGGCAAGATGCACGACGCTTGCATTTTGCGACTCGCAAATTGGGTCGCTTTGCGACTAGCAATTTGCGACTCCCAATTTGTGACTCTCAAACTGCAATGTACAACAGTGTCTCAGACACTGTTTGCGATTCCCAATGGGGTCGCAAATTCCATGCCTCATCAATATTCATGAGGCAAGCGCAATTTGCGACCCCATCGGGAATGGCCAGCACTCCCAGGGATTGTGGCCTGCTGGGGTCAGCAGACCACCATATCTGTGACTGCTTTTTCAATAAAGCAGTTTTTTATTTTTAAAGCAGCCCGTTTTCTTAAAGCCACCTCTGATACTAACTATCTCATTATGAGTAAGGCCTCTCCCCACCACTGGTCACTTATCAAAGTGCCTGGGCTAGAATCAAATACTGCAGGCGAGCTCTACTCTCTGCACTACTTATAACTACAACCACCCCACCACCATAAAAACAATCTTAGAAACTCCTGACCTACTGGCCATTACTTACCTACCACCACTGGACAGACGTGCAAATGCTACAGTCCCTGCCACCTCTGTCAGTAAGCATTTTAGTGCAGTGATGCGCATACCAGACCCTTAAATGTGTTAATCTAACTAGCCCCTAGGTACTTGGCAAGACTCTAAACATATAATTAAATATTTTGCACATTTTGTATGCTTCTGAATCAGAATACTGCTTTTAGAGACCATGACTAGGGAGGTGCTTGCCCTCTACCAAACCTAATTGAACAATGCACACTACATTGAACTCGACTGGACAAAACCCTGGTGCAAATTCCATTTAATAAGTTGCAAATTGTTTTTAGTAAATCAAGCTGGTAGAATATACGCTTTTGACGTGGTCATATTAGGTACAATTGTATAGGTGCAGGGCAATTTTGTATCAATGTTTGCAAGAAACAATGGGAAAAAAAACATGAATGGCCCGACTACTGAAAAAAACAAAAAATAATATTTCACACTACTCAGTAAAAAATTCTATTTTACAAATTCAAATCTGAGTGCAAAATTGGCCTGTAATGGTGAACATCTACGTAATCTGTCCTATTTTACACAATTGAGAAGAAAAACCCAGTTTATTTCAGGTGCATTTTGGGATTGTTTATTAGTGCCAAATTGTGTATGTTGGTTTTAGTAGTTATCTTTTAGGCAGTAGATTTTTGGTCATTTAGAGTACAATCCCGAAAAATATATGTTCTGCACTATACATGCACAACTCTTCAGACGGCATTCAACTAGCCGAGCTGTCCTGTTTGACTTCAAGCACACACAACATAAAAGTATTTTTGTAAAACACTATCTCACCGCCAAAAGAATTTGTTTTTGCTCGTTTTATAGGTTTACTTTTACCCAACTCAATGATATTCATTTTATTTACCTCAGAAGGATGAAAGACTGAGTAGAGCGGCCAGGAATCAAACATTTAACCTGTTAAAAACAGGCCCCTGGATTTATTGTATCAGTCTACTGAGCAAACAACTTTCTCTAAACATAGGGGCATCAGAAAAGAACATCTACTTCGTGAGATTCATTTCTGTGCGCTAAGTATGAAAACAGTGGTCGCTATGACAGACTGCCATTGTCAACATAAACACAACTTTTTCATAAACGAGATAGGAACTTACATGACTTTGAGCAGCAAGAACAGAGTGGTTGGTTTGGAGTACAAGAAAAGATGGTTGCGTGGCTTGGTGGAACTCTGCCCTCCTCTTCACTGCTGCGGGGTCAGGCTTTCTCCTGCCTTTTATACCTGTAGCTATGGAAGCACCCACTCGTCTGCTTCTAAGCCAGGGGCTCAATTCTAAACTCTGCTCAGTTTCCCGGTGCTACTCTATTTAATTACAACACATCCTTTTAGCCGGATCTTCCCCTTATCCCTAACACGTAAGATATATATATATATTGTTTTATGCGAAGATGCGAAGGTTAACTCGCCGGCAGCGAAGGCTCATGGAAATTTGTTATCTGGATATCCTCGGTATCAATTTACAATTTGAGGTATTGCTTGTATTTGCTATCAGCGGCTTAAAAAGTAGCTAATATTGAAATGTGCCATCAAAGAGCAGAAATACCCAAAACAGATAATCCTGTGAGACAGCTGGCGACACACTAGCGCCCGTCTCCTATTTCCGCAGGTAGCGTGTCGATGAAAGAGCAAACCGTGCATGTAATCAGCATTTAACCTGCTACGAACATAGGAGCTTCTCAAATGATAGGCCTGTAGAGGGGCCTGCACGTAGAACAGAACATCTCAGGAGATGGACCTAAGCAGATATTTGATCTAATGGATAGGCCGTTATAGGGAATGTTACATAAGAGCTAGAAACCATGGGGCATATTATCAAGGGGGTTTATCTCCGCTTTTTTGGCTTTAAAAGCCAAGAAAGCGGAGATAAAATTATCTCCCTATTACCTAGCTGCCGCTAACACCAGTTAGCGACAGCTAGTAGGAGATAGCGAGAATCTTGGGCCCCACTTTGCATGTCAGTGATATTTATCACTAATGAGATGCAAAGTGGGCGTGCCAAGATGTTAGAGACTGAAAACAGTCGCTAACATCGCTATCTCCTATTACCAACTTTTGGAGATATTCGCGCTAAGCGGGAATATCTCCAAAAGCTAACACCTGCCCTGAGCAGTTCTTAGCCATGTTATCCAATGGGAGGTGGATAACATGGCTAAGAGCATTAGCTCGCTAATGCATGAATATCGCTGACTTTTCAGTGATATTCATGCTTTGCGGCGATTTTTACCGCATTTGCATTAAACCTTGGTAATACCAAGGTTTATTTGCGGTACAAATCGCCGCAGCGCTGCGGTAAATTTTTGTCTCTAACCAAGCAATAGCGATAATTATCGCAATAGCGATAATTATCGCTATTGCTTGGTAATATGCCCCCATATTTTAAGTCAAATCTGCAAGCTCGTGGCATTCTAAAGTGATAAGGTCAGAAATTCGCAAGTCAGAAATTTGCTCCCATGATATACCTCCTACATTCGGGCAAATTTCCAACTTCTATGGGTTTCACACATGATACCAGGATTATTCAAGGAAGTCTGTGACAGTTGCACATTTCCTTGAGGACTACTGGATGTAAAATGTACGCATTAGAATTGTCAGATGGTTGGCAAAATCTGCATAAATCAGATACAAATGTATATTTGCGTACATAGATATATTTTTTTGTTTCTCCCGAAAGGAGAAACACCTTCGGCTACAACCACGTTATGAAGTTTTCCTTTACTTTTCATACGTTGGTAACACACAGTGCTGCATTACAGATATGATTTGCCATCAATTTCTAGGGTGGAAATCTACATGCAAGAGGAGAGTGAATACCCACACACAGAGCTTGTTCATTTGCCTACATTCACAGGTGAGCCCTCTAAGAACTTCCAAAAAACCCACCCATAACAATAACCAGGGCAGTTGCCCCCCGCCAGATTAGGATGGCTGAGGGATCTATTTTCCGTCCTCCGCTTTTCCCGCCGCGGTCGCCTTCCGACCGTGGCGGAAAAGTTCTAACATGACTGGCGGTGTCTATTAGACACCGCCAGCCATATTACGATAGCTGCGGTCATATGCCTTTCCACGGCCGCATTTCCGCCGTGGAAAGCCATACGGTGTCGTCTTCGGGGGCCCGTTGCGGGCCCCCAGGGGTGAAGGGGTAAAGGGGGGGTGGGGGTGCACATGGGGGGGTACCTATGGTACCCCCTGCCTTTGCGTGCACGAAGCGGCAGGCACCACGCGGTGCCTGCAGCTTCGTGCACGCAAAGGTAAACATTTTTTTTTTTTTAACATTGCGGCGTGTGCTGCTTCAAGCAGCACCCACAGCAATGTTAAAAATACAGGATGTGACGGCCAGGGTGGCGGTCACATCCTAATTAGCACGGAGGGACCGCCGCTGCCCCTGGGGACGGTCCCTCCTTCTCTGGGGTGGTGGCCGGACGCAGGTCCGTCTGCCATCCTAATAGGCCCATAATTGGTGCCGTAATTGGCACATGTTCTTCTCGAATCACAATCAGTGCAACAACACACATACAGAAGAAGCACGAAGCGGCTGCAGTCACTGAATATGTAGATAGCAAAGGATAAACACCCTCGTTCATATACTTGGATAATGCCCTGATAAGCGGACATTTGTTCAAGCACAATGACACAAACGACTTCCCACCTCAAAACTGTTGGTTCCTTCGCAGGTTTATGTTACTAGCCAAAGTAAGCTAACAGCCCCACCTTCACCTCAACCCCATACACGTGACAACACATAAGGTATTGATGCTTAGATTCTGACATCCTTCCTAAACCCGACCACGGCAAGACACCAGTATCAAACCAAAGCATCTCTCGTTACCCGCAGTGTAACACGCAACCGCCATCTTGAAATCTCAACACAAACGCCTCTGCAAATCACCTTACAATGTATTCCAGTGGCCTGCTGAAAGATAGTAACAAAATAGGAATGTTACATAACCATTACAAGATAAGATCATGTAGAAATACAAAACCCAAGCAGATGAGGATGAAAAGCTATGTGTACACAAGGACGTGATGAGAACCGAGTCAGTGACGGCAGAGCAAGAAGGAATAAAATGGCTCAAAATGTTCAGCAGCTTAAAGATGCGCAAGTGCAATGAATAAAGTAAAACAGAATATATGGATGCTCTGCATAACTTTATGTTTGATGGTAAAAACATGAACATCTGTAGTCCATAAGCTCGAAGTCTACACCGAATGTATATACACATGCAATGATTCTGAGCAGGTTGGTTGTATGTCACAATATCAGCCACACAAATATTGTGGTTTACAACTTTCATTGATAAAATATTGATACAGAAATGCTGGCATTCCATATTTAAAGTAAAAAAAATACAGACTCTCGAAATATCAACTGTAAAAAATATAGTGAATGCAAAGCTATGTATTACAAAATTATCTACTACGAAAATATTGTAAAATAACATACAATTATAACAAATATCTACTAAAAAATATAGCTCATAAAAAATAGAAAAATATTATTAAAAACTATTGTTAAAAATACTACATGAACTTGTGAGGATTTGGTTGTATTATATGGAATGGTCGTGTGACCTCCTTACCGTGTAATACACTTGCAGAAACTATCTTGGACCCAGTCAGGCTTATTTGTACAACCTTTAGCTCAACCCTGAGTAGCAGTGGCTTCGAGCAGCAAGGCTTAAACAAAGGAACTAGTGTAAAGCGTATAGAAGCACCAAACAGCAAAATAAGAAACTCACACAGCACAAAAGAAATCCAACACCAATTTACAAAAATAGATTATATTTTTATGCATTTCTACTAACCACGATGAGCAGGACTCGCCAGAGGGTTCTAGAGATATAGATTTTTAAAGAAAACATAAATCTCAGTTTAACCACAAACAAGCATTGATAACCATAAAGTTTGCAAACATTGAAAAGTTTGAAAGACTGGAGTGAACAAATCCTGCAGGGAAAAGGTCAGGGGGCCACGGTAGGCAGACAAAATATCGATTTTTTAATATCGACCCACAATAATATCGATGTTTTAATATCGAAGGGACAGAATATAGAAGGTAAGTAATATCGAATTTTTGAATATAGAAGGGACAGAATATCAAAGGTAAGTAATATCGATTTGGGTAATATCGAAGTAAGTAATATCGATGTTACTAATATAGATGTTAGTAATACCGATGGTACTAATATCGATTTTTATATGATTTTTCTGTATAATGTTATGTATTTAATATGTATTTTATAATTTTTTTAATGTAATTTAAGTACATTTTGTATTTTAGTACCGTAGCGGGTTCTGGGTTTATAGGGGAATAGGGTGGGAAGTAATTTAATTATACTAAATTAATAATGATTTTTTTGGATTTATAAATTAATTTTAATTAATTGGTAAATATTTTTTTTAATTGGTAATACATTTTAATTAATTGATTAATTGATAGTTATGTTCTGTAGCGGGTTGTGGGTTTATAGGGGAATAGGATGGGAAGTAATTTAAATATACTAAATTATTTATTAATTTTTAGGAATTATACATTAATTTTCATTAATTAGTAATTAATTTTTATTAATTGGTAAAAAAAATGATTGATTAATTGATAATTATGTTCTGCAGCGGGTTATGGGTTTATAAGGGAAAAGGGTGGGAAGTAATTTAAATGTAATTGCGTAATAATTTATTTTCATTAATTGTTTTTGCTAGTTATACTATTACTAATTGGTAATTCATTTGTACTAATTGGTAATTCATTTTTATTAATTGATTAATTGATAATTATGTTGTGTATTATTTTATTATTGACGTTTGTTGTGCGTTTATAAGGGAATAGTGTGTAAAGTAATTGATATGTATTTAAGTAGTTATTAAAGTTTATAGTTGTATATTAATAATTAATTTATTGGATATTAATTAGTCATTGGTAATTATGTTTTTAATCATTATTTATTGGTATTTGTAAATAGTTTAGATTTATTTAATAATTTATTAAATATTTTTAAATATTGATTTATTTATAAGTATGTTATTTTTAACTTCTACGCTATCCAACACTTTCCCTTCTGTTGCACTCTCTGGAGTTGGAATAGTAATTGTTACCCCTATTCTATCCAACACTTTCCCTTCTGTTGCACTCTCTGGAGTGGGAATAGTAATTTTTACCCTTACGCTATCCAACACTTTCCCTACTGTTGCACTCTCTGGAGTGGGAATAGTAATTTTTACCTCTACGCTATCCAACACTTTCCCTACTTTATTTTGCATAATTATTTTATTTTTATTTATGTTATTATTTGATGTGTATAGATACATTTGCAATTTATCATATTTATAATTATTTAGAAGTTATTAAAATAATTATTACAATTGATTATTAAGGGGTCCATTAGGATGGCGGGCGGAAACAGTCCGCCCGCCACCCTAACGGAGATCGGGACCGCCCGCCTAAAGGGCGGGGGTCCCGACATTGGCATTAGGATGCGCCCGCCACTGTGGCGGGCGCATTCCTCAAAGTAACATTGTGGCGGGCGGTGCTCACTGCACCGCCCGCCACAATGTTAAACACAAATGCACGCATTTGCATACTCGAAGCGGCAGGCACCGCGCGGTGCCTGCCGTTGTGATTATGCAAATGCAGGGGGGTACCACAGGTACCCCCCATGTGCCACCCCCCTTTGCCCGTCACTCTGGGGGCCCACAGGGGCCCCCCAGAGTGAACACTGCATGCCTTTCCGTGGCGGCATTGCCGCCACGGAAAGGCATTGAGAAATGCCTATGCTAATATGGCTGGCGGTGTCTGATAGACACCGCCACCATGTTATCCCTTTTCCGCCCCGGCCGCTATGCGACCGGGGCGGAAAACAGGCGGGCGGTCTTTCCGACCGCTGCGGTCCCCTCCGCCATCGTAATATGGCGGGGGGGAATGCAGGGAAGGATGTCGGGCGGATTGCCTCCGCCAGGGTGGCGGTGGCCACCGCTACCCTGGCGGAGGCAATCCGCCCGACATTCTAATGGGGCCCTAAGTATCCATATTACATATATGTATATGTTAAAGTAATTTGTTATTACATTTAATATATTACTTATTAATTATAACATATTTTTAACTATGTTTATTATATTTTTAAGTATTATTTACTTTATTTTACATATTTTTGTATTTGAAAAATGACATTTAAAAAAAAACGATATTTTTGACATCAATATTTTTTTTCTCAATAATTTTGCACTTACCATGTTGTAGATAGGATGTTGATATTGTTGACATCGATATTTATGCTCGGATATTTTTGTAGGTCGATATTTTGTCTTTCTATATTTTGTCAGACATTCGGGGGCCACTAAGGAGTATTTGAACAGCTATCTTTCTGCTGCTATAGTACAGAAGAGTTCTTACTCTATTCAATATATCCTTAACTAGACAATCACTTTTTGTATATACTTGCCACATATGTTCCCAACTTTAGTGATTACATTAGATGTCAACCTATGTGCCTGTTAATGTCAGGATTCTATTGCAATAGCCCCCTTACATGTTTTACCCCTCATAGAAATGATCTTACTACATTTGGGTCTTCATGTCTTTATCTGTCTTTATCTTATGATGTTTAGCTCCTATTGGTCTCATGCTCTTAGTATCTGTTGTCTATGTTTAAAAGTTTTCTGCCATTCCAGCTGCGGTCTACAGCGAGCACTATTAAAACAACCTAAAATAGTTATTTGCACATCAGGGAGCATCAGGGAGCTCTTGGCTCCCAAGGACCATCAGCAGCCAAGGGAACTTCATCCTCCACAATAATCAAAACAAGAAGGTTTGCAGTTCCTAAGAAGGGAAGAGGGAGCGGACAACAGGACTGGGTGGTCCACAGGCCTAAGTTATAGGAGGAATGGGGGATTCCCCTTATTGTAATGAGGGCCCTCACACACCCAGCTGGGTGTCATGCTTCATCATAGGTCATGCTCCTTGTCAGGTCGGCGGTGCAATACCTGATCGGCTCTCTATGAGGGGATCTTTGTTGGTACCACACTGTAGGTTTTGGCTTGGATAATCAGGGTCACATTACCAAACATCCCTGAACAGTATTTCAGCAGTGTGCCACCCTTATTTTAAATGGGTTGGATGTCTCGCTGATTACAATATTTCTCTTGAGTACTTCCATATCCCATTTTAAACCACCACTTAGAGCACTCACATGTACCATATCTGTCTACACACCAAGGTCCTATACCCACACGGCACCCAACAGCACTTTGGAATAAAAGATCTCCAACAAAGAGCCCCTCATAGGGAGCCCAAGGACCCTCAATAGCCTAGGAAACTTCCTCCCCCAATCAGTAGTGTCCCAGGAGGCGCTTTTGCAGATTGGTTGAGAAAGAGGGCAGGGCCTCCGACAAGGTCTTAGCAATCCCACTGTAGAGGACTTACTGGTGGCAAAAATCGGGTTTCTTGGCCCCCAAGGGCTATAGCAGCCAAGGGGACTTCAGCCCCCAAACAGGAGTGTGCCAGAAGGCGTGTTTGCAGAGTGGTTGAGAAAGGGGGCGGGTCTCCAGTGCGGTCTAAGCAATCCGGCTATGGGGGACTCACTGGTGGTAACAGGAGAAGTTTCTGGCCCCTAACTACTCTCAACATCAAAGGGGACTCAATGAGGGCTGGTGGAGCAATACTCCAACCACTCAGGGAACTCCACAGAATTTAGCAGAGTTTTTCGGTAACTCTACGGAAATCCGCAGAGTAAAACTCCAAGAGCTCTGCCCAGGCCTAACAGAAAGAGGAAAAATAAAGGTCAGCAACAAGCAGGAAGAGGCAAAATAAAGGTCATAAGTGAGCAGAAAAAAGGCATAAAACAAGCAGAAAATGAACAGAACTCACTCAGACACTCCTGCATCCACTCACAGAAAAACTCAGACACTCACGCATCCACTCACAGACCCACTCAGGTACTCATGCACCCACTTACACACCCAGTGAGACACTCACTTACACACTCACTCAGACACCTACTGAGACACTCATGCACACACTCACACACTCACTCCCAAAGGTTACAGGTTACAGTTAACCCTGGGTGGAAGAATCCGCTCTGCTTGCGGAGTCTGAAGAGTTTTGGCAACTCTGCGTTCCACGTAGGACGCAGAGTTGCCCTAAAACTCCACCTCCGCAATGGAGCGGAGTCTTTTTTTATGTTTGCACACCTGAAATGTATTTTCACATGTGCAGGAGCGACTTACCGGATGCTTGCGATCGCCAATGAGATTTGCTGAGCTATTTGCGAGTGCCACAAGGTTTGATAGGCACCACAAGGTCCCGCAAGAGTTTGCCATCGCGAACATGTCATTCTAGCGCACCATCAGACTTCCGGCGGAGGTTTTGTGAAGAAGGTGATCCCAAATGTGCAGAATCTACCATGACTACAGTCTGGAGAAGGTTCTCTCCACGAGCAGCATTAAAACCTTCTCGAAATGATGATTTTGATTTAAAAAAAACTCCTCAAATTGACATTTGGCTGTACTTTTTTGTGCATGGAGTCCTTTTTCTTTTTTAACTTTTTTTTTAAGAGGCAAGTAGTGCCCCAAAGTCTCCAAGTACCTGTTCCCGTCCAGCAGGCTCCTCCCAGTGCTTTGTCCACCTCCTGGTCACTTTTAATTTGGATTTGGAGCTGGAAGGATCACCTGCGTCTGCTGCATCATATATCATTGGATATGTGGAGTTTTGAATTTGAGATTTTGTAAGTAAGTTGGAAAATTGGTGTTGTTTGTTTGATTGGGCCATGCATCTAGATTTATTTGTACTTTTCATTGTTTTTTAAAATGTATTATGGTGGGTGGCCTGTAGTTTCAGTAGGAGCCTAGTTGTTTCTTTGCAAGTAATTTTTCTTCTTTTATAAAGGAAACACTTTGCACAGTTCACTACATTCTTCTCCATGTTTTGAAAACAATATGCAATATTTATTTAATTCACTATGTAGCCCAGTAGTCTGCCAAAAATAGGCCTTTCTCGGCCAGTAGGCCAAGAACTACTCATGGGTGCATCAAACAACTGTTTCTGTGGTGACTGTTGAATTTAAATTTTACTAACATCATTTTGGCCATGGATGGCATTGGATTGTATGTGTGTTAAATAAAATGCCTTTGTTGGATGTGTACGGTTGTTACTTGTAAATCGTTTTTTGGCCCCATGGATTTTCGTTTTTGGCATTGTTGCATTAAAGATGTGTTGTTTAGCATGCCTCCTTTGTCTTGCCTGTGTATGAGTTTTTTTGTAAAAGTGGGCCACCATTTGCCTTGTCTGAGCATTCCCATGTTGTCAGGGGCCTTTTTGTAAAGTCTGTGTCCATATAGGCCTGCTTGAGTTCATTGTTTTCCAGGCCCCCTTCTTCTTGTTGGTGTGACCATGTGGCTAGCGGCCATTTTGTGTAGCCAGTTAGTGTGCTTTTGCAATAGGCCTGCATGTCATTCCTTTGTTCCTCTTGGCTTATTGCTTCTTGTTGTGGTAGCCTAACCATGTGGCTGGCGGCCATTTTGTGAAGGTAGCAAGTGTGCTTTTTGCCATAGGCCTGTATTGTCTGTCTTCCCTTTGTAGACTTATTGCTTGTTGCTTGTTGTTTTAGCCTGGCCATGTGGCTGGTGGCCATGTTGTGATGGCAGCTAGTGTGTTTTCACCATTGGCCTGCATTGTCTTCCCTTTGTAGTCGTAATATTGTCTGTTTTTGTGGCCTGGCCATGTGGCTGGTGGCCATTTTGTAATGGCAGCCAGTTTGCTTCTGCCATAGGCCTGCATGCCTTCTTAGTGGTGGCTGTGTCTTCTTCGTGGTTGTTGTTTTTATTCAGTAAAAATGTAGCACAGTTCACTACATTTTCTCCATGCTTTTAATAAATGTGCAATATTTATTTAAATTGATTTGCTGTGTGACCTAGCCTGCCAATGGGTTTTTCAACCAATAGGCCCAGAGCCACTTAGGGGTGCATAAAACAACTGTTTCTGTGGTGTCTGTTGATTTTAAACATCATTTTGGTGGCCCTGAGCCTCCGCTATATGAGATCTGGCTGAGAGCAGTATTGAGTATGGCAAGACTGGAACAAGGGGAGGGGAAAATCTGGGTACCTTTAACTAGCTGGGGTACAGAAATGAGGCTGCTTTAACTACCCTACTGTCAAATGATTACACCAAGCCTCGTACGAAGAAGCTGGCCTGGTCGGCCTAACAGCGATGCAAGAGCATGGATCCAGGGTGCCTAGCTTGGAAGTTGATCAATATGCAAAAATGCAGATGCTTAAGGTGAAATGAGGACAAAAAAAAATTGTAAAAAAATAAACATCATTTTGGCCATGAATGGCATTGGATTAAAAATACAAAATGTTTTTTGTGGCATTTCACCAAGTTTGTTTTCATATGGGTTGTTAAATTAAATGCCTTTGTTGGATGTGTGTGGTTGTAACTTGCAAACCTTTTTAGCCCTGTGGATTTTCATTTTTGGCATTGTTGCATTAAAGATGTGTTGTTTAGCATTCCTCTATAGTATTGCCAGTGTGTGAGTGTGTTTGTAATAGTGAGCCATCATTCGACTTGGCTGAGCCTCCCTATGTGGCCACGGGCCATTTTGTAAAGTCTGTGTCCATACTCCAAATAGGCCTGCTTGAGTTCATTGCTTTCCAAACCTCCTGCTTGCTGTTGTTATGTGACCATAGCTGGCAGCCATTTTGCGGAGGCAGTTAGTGTGATTTTGCCATATAGGCCTGCATGTCTATCTTCCCTTTGCTCTCCTTGGCTTATTGCTTCCATTGTCATTTGTCAGCTGCAGCTCCATGAGTGCTGCATCCAACGTGATGCACAATGCCAAACCGTTATATTTGTATTTTTGTTGTTGTTCTTCTTCTTTCCTATCCTTCCTTAGTGTACTGTAGTGTACACAGCACACCATGAAAGCCCTTGTTCTTGTCAAAGTCTCACAAATTGTTACACTGTATTGTTAATTGTTTTACTAACTGAGGCCTAAACACTAACAAGTGTGACCACACACACTAAATATATGGTATTTATTTGTACTAGTAATTGAACCACAACAATGCCACGGTTCACGGATGTTCTTCTTGCTTCTTTGCTTTTAGGTGCACAAAAGAGGAGGAGACAACAACACCCATTGTACTGCCATACAGAAGGCCTACGCCCTGCGCATGACATCATGTGACGCGTGACCACAGACCGAGATCTCTTCAGCTTGTGCCACTATGTGCTAACTGACATCTTTAAGATGGCCCCCAAGAAAGGTACCAGGTCCAGTACCAAGAGATTTGCCAGTGAGAAGAAGGCACTGCCACTTACCACCACAGGTATGTCACCTAAGACCTTTTTTGGGAAACCAAAAATTGTACCTGCAGCAGCAGTGGCCGGGGAGCAAGCAGGGAGCAGCACCCCACATCAGTGGACCCACCACACCAGCCTAGGCTCAAGACCATGTCTGTCGCAGAGGCAGCCAATCTAATCATGACAACGCTGACAAGCAGGGATGTTGAAATTGACTTATCGTTATCGCAAAGTAGTACCCAATCAATGCAGGAAACTCAGATAATTGGGCAACAACAGCTGCAACCACCCCAATAGTAGTTGTTCCTCCCGAAGTAGGGGCAGTTCAGGAGACCGAGCTTCCTGCTAATGAAGAATAAGCGCAAGCCACTCTTTCAGAAGATCTATTGTCTTCCAGATCCCCAGCAAGGAAAAGTCAACTTCTTCTGCAAGCCCCCCTTCTGATGATCTAGATGCCACTGAGATCCCACCTCAGTCTGAGAGTGAGACACACCACAAGACAGGGCAAGGGAAAAGGAAGGTTCCAGAAAGCCTTAGAGTAATGGAGGCAGATGTAGAAGAGGAGGATGATGACAAGCCAGTCATCATGCACATTAGCTCTGCCCCAGTGGAGACTGATATTACCCCAACCCAAATTGCTGTGAGGGATGTGGCATGGATACCACCAACACAGATACCACCATAACCACCTCCAGCTGCCATATTTACAAAGACCTGGCAGCGACATACATGCACCACAACCACCTCAGTACAAGTAGGTACTGGGGAGAGTCAAATGTCATGGCCACCTACCAGTTTATCCGACATTGCAAGTGGCATTATCAGCGTCAGTAAGTTGACCTCCCTAGTTTGGGACTTCTTTTTGGTTAGCAGAAAGGAGGTGAACATTGCTCTATGCTCCATTTGTAGAGTAGGTGTTAGTCGGGATAATCTAGGTCCAAACTATGGCACTGGAGGCCAAACAGCCCATCTGAGAAAACACCACTTGATCCAGTGGGAGGCGCACCTTAACAGACAAAAAACTGCAAGTGTTGTTGGTGGAGGGGATGAAGAAGATCCGATCACTGTGGAAGGTGAACAAGAAGGAGAAATTTTCTCCGGTACACAAAGCAGCCCTGTCGCCAGCAGCGCAGTGGTACCACCCACATCATCATCAGCAACATCGTAATGGCACAAGAGTCATGCTGAGACACCAAGCGGTCCAAGGCAAGAGAGAACTGCATTGAAAAATGCTCATTGAGCCTAACATCTGGTGTCAAGAAGTCACCTGCATCAGTGGCATCAGAAAATAAAAAAATACAGGCCACCATTCTCAGCATGTTTAGGTCGGAGGGGCAGTACAAACGCAACCACCCAACTGCTGAAACTCCTCCCTTTTTCTTTTGTGGAAGGGGTGGGTTTTCTTGAATTTGTGGCAGCCATCTGCCCAAAATGGAAGGTCCCCGGCCGGTCCTATTTCACCAGAATTGTTGTTCCAGCACTACATCACGACATGCTGGAATTGCTTGGACAAGCTTTGCTGTTCACACTATCCACCTGACAACAGACATGTGGACCAGTTGCCAAGCCACTGATTACATGTGCATCACTGCACACTGGAACTCTTTTATGGGGGTTAGAGAAAAGATATCTGCAGCTGTTGACACTGCTGAGAGTTTTAATGCCACTTGGAAACGTGCAACAGTAGCCATGTTCGCCATGGAGAAATCTCATACTGCTGCAAACATTTTGGAAGACTTTGACAACAAGGTCTTTGAATGGCTGCGACCAAGAGGGCTTAACATTGGTTTTGTTGCCACTGAAAATGGCAGTAATATAGTTAAGAAAAACCAAAGGGGGTGATGGACGGAGCGTTGACAATACAAACACTCACCCCCAGTCAACTGATCTGGGTTTAATCCATCACCGTTCTTTAGCTCACTCCGCCACCCCAGTTCAGACATGGCCATATGCAAATCAGTCTGGCCCTGTGCCTCATGGGAACAGTCCAGCCCGAACTGCCAAGCCATGTCTTCCCTGGACCGGAATCAAGCATCCCAGGACCGGTTTCTGGCATTCCAGCCTTCTTCAGCCGGGCTTGCTTGAATCCAGTGGCAAAGTGAGCAAGGGACTCACGTCTGAGCATACCTTGCCAACTTAGGGCAAACAAAGAAAAACCAAAGGGGGTGATGGACGGAGCGTTGACAATACAAACACTCACCCCCAGTCAACTGATCTGGGTTTAATCCATCACCGTTCTTTAGCTCACTCCGCCACCCCAGTTCAGACATGGCCATATGCAAATCAGTCTGGCCCTGTGCCTCATGGGAACAGTCCAGCCCGAACTGCCAAGCCATGTCTTCCCTGGACCGGAATCAAGCATCCCAGGACCGGTTTCTGGCATTCCAGCCTTCTTCAGCCGGGCTTGCTTGAATCCAGTGGCAAAGTGAGCAAGGCTGATGAGAGGTGTTACCTCGAAACCGGTCCGGTCCTCGGATGCTTGATTCCGTTCTGGGAAGGACATGGCTTTTGTAGTTCGGACTGGACTGTTCCCATGGGGCAACAGGGTCAGAGCTGATTTGCATATTGCCATTGTCTAACCCAGGGTGGTGTGGAGTGCAAAAAAACGATGGATTTGGGCCCAGATCTTTTGACTGGGGGAATGTGTGACATTGATCCACATTCGGTCCATCACTTGTTGTTTTAGTAATATAGTTAAGGCCATGGCGGCTATTTCAGGGTTCTGTGTTTGGCGTACTGCATTAACATAATTTCTGAAAAAAGAAGACTGAGTCAGCAACTTACTGACCACCTGCAGAAGAATCTGCACACATTTCAGCCGTTCTTTTAAAGCCCAGAAGCAGCTGAGGATCATTCAATGTGAGAATAGCATGCCAGTTAAAGCACTCATCCGGGAGGTGCCAAAATGTTGGAATTCAACTTTTTACATGCTTGAACGTCTGTTTGAGCAGTACAGACCAATCAATGAATATGTCATGAAAAGAGGGGATGCTACTGTAAAAGGCATGATCATTGAGCTGGAGCAATGGGGCCTAATTAAATGCCTGATGGAGATGCTGTTTCCTTTCGAGGTCTTCACACGTGAAGTCAGCAAGGAGGACTGTACCATGGGCTAAGCAATTCCAATGTTGCAGGAACAGCTAAAGGAGGTGTCTGCAATATACACAGGTATGGAGGGAAACAAAAGAAGCATATGAGTTGGTGGAGAGCTTAACCCTTTGCTTATCTGAAAATACAAGGGTACTGAGGCATTGTGTCATCCAACCATTACATTTGTGCCACAATTCCTGATTCACGGTACAACTATTACTGCACACTTTAATTCCTTTTTCAGACAGGGATGTTGCCAGCTACAAAACTTGGATAGCTGTGTAAGCCAGTCAGCTAGACAAAAAACGGCCGGGGATTAGAGGCCCGCTCCTCCAGGGCACAGTGAGTACTGGAGGGCAGCCTTCAAGTTCAAGTTCAGAGCTTTAAGGCAGTGCGGTTGGCTCACAGCAGCCAAAACCACCAACAACATCAACAACAACAAAAACAGAAGCATCAGCCTCAAAATCGGCACAGGAATGGTTTCTACAGGCAGGGCTTAAGTCCAGTGCTGAGGCAAAGGCAAAGAGGCCGAGCAAAATGGAGCACCCATGACCATTGAACGGATGGTTCATGCCTAGCTGGATGACCCAACAGAGGTCTACTTTGATCAAAACCCATTGCTGTATTGGTATGGTAAAAGGAGCCAATGGCCAGTGCTCAGTAGGCTGGTGGTTGAAAGAGGTAGCCGAGTGGATGACGACCAGCCGCCTGAAACTGAACTCGGACAAGACGGAGGTCCTCATCCTGGGCTCCTCTCCCTCCGCCTGGGACGACTCCTGGTGGCCTCCCGCCCTGGGCACCGCACCCAAACCGACAGACCATGCACGTAACCTGGGCTTCATCCTGGACTCCTCCCTCTCCATGACCAGGCAAGTCAACAGCGTCTCCTCGGCGTGCTTCAACATCCTACGCATGCTACGGAAGATCTTCTGGTGGATCCCCACAGAGACCAGGAAGACCGTCACCCAGGCCCTCGTCACCAGCCGACTGGACTACGGCAACGCCCTCTACGCCGGGACCACCGCCAAGCTCCAGAAGAGACTCCAGCGGATCCAAAACGCCTCAGCCAGACTCATCCTCGACATCCCACGATCCAGCCACATCTCCGGACATCTGAGAGACCTTCATTGGCTCCCCATCAACAAGAGAATCACCTTCCGCCTCCTCACCCACGCACACAAAGCCCTACACGACCAAGGCCCGAGCTACCTCAACAGCCGAGTCAACTTCTACGCTCCCAAACGCCACCTCCGATCAGCCAACCACGCCCTCGCCGCCGTCCCCCGCATCCGAAGAGCAACTACAGGAGGAAGGTCCTTCTCCTACCTGGCCGCCAAGACCTGGAACTCCCTCCCGTCCGACCTGCGCCTGACCCAAGACCACCTCTCCTTCAGGAAGAAGCTGAAGACCTGGCTGTTCGAGCAGTAGCGGCACCCCCCCCCCCCCCAGCGCCTTGAGACCCTACGGGTATGTAGCGCGCTTTACAAGTGTCACTGATTGATTGATTGATTGGTGGTAAACTATCTGGATTGCCCCGAAGCAAGTGTCTCGGCTGAGTGTGTTTTCAGTGCTGCTGGTACCCTTCTGACAGTGAGAAGGACCAGACTCTCACCCCAAAGCGTGGAGAGAATAACCATGATCAAAATGAATCAACTTTATATCACAGGATTACACCATACCTGAAGTACCACAGCAGGAAGATGATGACAGCGACTCAGGTCATGGAAGTAGTGAGTTAGGTGACCTACTTCTGGTTGAATCACCAGAGTTTGAAGACAAGTTCTACTTCCCTAAGAAATAGGCTTTTGAGTTACTTTCTTTCTTGCTTTGACACCAAAAAAGCCCCAAAAAAGATATAGCTAAGGAACATTATTTACTTTATTATTTGCGTGTGTCACTCTCTTTCTGGTTCACAACAAATCCATCCCCACCATCTTACTCTTTTATTGCCGGATTGGAGTTGCAACTGTGTGCAGTCAGTGTAGAAGTAAGTCCAATCCCCCTGACTCGCCCTAAAGCCATTTCCCTCAAGCCAGAAAGTAGATGGAGAATACAACAAATGTGAAATATGTGGCTGCCTCCAAACCTGGGCCCTGACTATATATCTATCCTTTCCTAGCCTAGAGGGACTGCCCCGGAAGAAAAGGTAAATGATTGCATGCATTGCACACTGAGGGATTGTTGTTTGTTGTGAATGATGGCTTCTATTCTTCTACAACAAAAAAAGTGACTGAAGTTAATCTTTCCCTACTTTTTGTTCAATAACAAAATTTTACTACTGTAGGCCGATCCATTGCATTTTCAAGTTGGGACGGGTCTGGGACTTACTCTGGAATGGGGACACTGAGGGTACAGTGTTGGACACCATACCATACTCGCAGTCAGAGTCATAAGGAGTATCAGAGATGATTGATGGAACAACTCAGGGTGTGAAGTAGCCTAAAGGTAAACAACAACACCTGACCTACATGTCTGTGTAGTGGTGGTGGCGACTGTGGTGTGACTGACAGCGGTGCATTGATTTTTTAGTTAATTTGGCAAATGCAATGTTTCTGTGAGTGTGCTCACTGTGCTGTCTGGTTCAATTCGAAGCTAAGTGGAGATTGGGTGGGGAGGCTTGTTCCTGCTGTTGGAGGTAATTGCCGGAAACAGACATGATTTAGCCATGCCGCCTCTGAAAGTCTTCTCGTTGCTCTCCTCCTTAATTATGCAGTTTAACTGTTCTCCTTGATTTTTCAATATCCTTTTGGTTTTTCCATCTACAGGCCCTTTACCCTATGCCATACTGGAAAAACAACTTACACTTACATTGCCAAACCACATCCGCCAAGCACCCAAGATTAACGAATGGACAGTCTAAGGAAGGACCAAGAGGAATGCAGAGATGCAACTCCCAATTTGGCAATAATACAGTTTCATTTTTTTTTCTCTTCAATCATTACGATGGCTGTGTTTGCTGTTTATGTGTGCTTATATTTTTTACTCCTACAGATATTTAAATTGTATTTGCTATCTTTCAAAGGAAGCCCGGTACAACTGAACTTATTGTATGTAACGTGGGTCTCTCTGGGGGCAGACGGACAATTGCATAAAATATACTGCCCTGTACTAGTCTAGTACTACTCATCATCATCATGCATGCCTTTCCTTTTTCTCCCTTACCAGATCTATGATAGTTGACTGCCCAGATGAATGTGTTCTGATGGTGTAGTGCTTGTCTTTTTCAAACCTTAAATCCCCCTTCCTACCCAATTCATCAAACCCTAATCCTCTTACCCCGGGCTGCGTGATCTGATTTATTGAGGTGTAACTAAATTAAATTTATATCAATAATTGTTTACACACTTGCTGGATCAGATGTTGGGAAAGCAACAGTAGCTCAAGACAGGGCGAGGATCTTCTTATGCTCTAAGTATCACACTGGCAATATATAGATTAGATTGCCCACCCATGCACAGTATTCAATATTCATTTTTTTTCTCCAGAGGAACATAATCCATCATATTAATTGCCAGCATCATCATCCATCCAGCACTAAAGGTTACGCTTGTCCGCTTCATAGCTCGAGTTGACTTCAGTTTGTAGCTTGTAGTAGCCTAGCCCACCATTCTGTTTTTAGCATTGCTTATCATCATGGTTTTTCTTTAGCAGTCTTCTTTTCGTGTACCTTACTTCTACTAGTCGTTCACTAGTTTCCCACAGGTGACTGTCTTTTTTTGCAAATGCTACTGCTATTACTACTAACACCACCATGGCACCTTGGGAAATCAAAGCACCACCATGCAGCCATCGCTTCGCCTAATCATCAATCACAGGTAAGAGAAGTAGTGTAGGGGATGCAATAATGTACATACTATAGAAATAAATTAATTCACACACCCACACACTTCCCAGTCCATAGAGGTTTTAGTTGCAGACTGCATAGACTAGGAGGAGAGACTGACAGTAGCTGGTGTGTTACACTATCAGCAGATTTCAAAAACTGGCTGCGGCCCTGCAGGAAAGGAAACAGTGCGAAGTAAAAGAGTAAACCCCCAAAAAGATTTTTAACATATGTAAAACTATAAATAATTTGTTACCCTAACAAATATAAACTAGAAGGAAAGAAATTCACAACACCTGACCCACCCCTCTCCCTTATCCCAACCAATGTCCAGTTAAGCAACGCAAGTCCAAACATATTGTCCATAAAAGCAAATGTCCACAAAATAAGAACACCCAAGTTTTCCTCAACTCCCACATTCCCACCCTCTTCCCAACAAGTCCCACCCACCGAAAAAAAGATTAAAAAGGGGCAAGAGTCAAGAGATTGAGGTCTAGCAGCCGGCTAGCCGGATCTTGCACTTAAGATGGTGGAAGCGCTCCTCCATCCTGCTCTCTTCATGCCCCATGCAAAGGAGCATGCAGCGCTGAAAGTTTTTACAGGAACAGCAGAGGTGAGCAGCAGAGGCTGATTTGTGGTAGGCGGCTGCCAGACCACGGTGCCGTACCACCGGTGGCACTAGGGGGGGCCTGGCTGGGGCCGGGTGCATTGGAGGCTACAGCTGCTGTCTTCTCCTCCTCTGCCAGAGCCACCAGCTGCCAATATTCATCCCTGATGGCCTCCAGCTTCCGTTGCCGGGAGTTGGCTGCTAACTCCTGCCTATTGAGTTGGGAAGGAGTAGCTATATCAAGAAAGAAAAAAAGACAATTGTAACCAATACTCTTAGCAAAATAGTAACACAAAATTATACCCATAAAATTATAGTGGCACTAGCAGTACATAACATTTGTGGTATCCTCACTTCCTCAGCCCCTAAGATTTGGATGTGATTAGAGTTTCAGGCATTAGGCACTATGGAGTAGACAAATATTTTTCTCTCTCTTGTTTAGCTAAATTAATCTTGTAGGCATGCCAGCTCAGTCAGCTTGTGACCTAGACAGACGTACTCGTGTCGCAGACTCGCATTACTTTACTACTGTCTGCGGGTGGGTCAGCTGTACTAAACAATTATCTATTTTAATAGAGGTCCCTATAAACATAAATCTGGTAGTGACAAAAAATCCTGGTATAGTAAGAATTGTAGGGAAGCAAAGCAAGCTTTGTTGACCTCGCTTAAGGGGGCCGACAATGTCTGTATACGGGAAGCTAGGGCTGTGTTCAAGAAAACAATCGCAAATGCTAAATCTGATTGGGAAGCAGATAGATGGCAGGCCATCAAGAATGCTTTGGATCTAAAAGATAGTAGGAGCTTCTGGAACCTAGTTCGCTAAGGGAATTTGGTGGGCAGGACTACCCTTGACCCAAATATTGATGAAGAAGCCTGGCACCTAGACTTCAAGGAATTATACTCAAGCTCTTCTATCGATCCAAGTACTAGTAAGACCCTAGGGTGTTGTTCCAATTCTGAACCTCTATGGGATATACCACCATGTACTATGGCTGAGGTTCTAGCCGCCGCCGTTCTAGCCGCCTTGGTTATACTACAACCCAATAAAGCACCAGGTTTGAGCGCAATAGAGGTGAACCATGGTCACAACATATAATTAAGTGTTACACACGGTTTGTTTGAATTTTTAGAGCATTTCCCTGATGAAGGCGTGTAATCGCCGAAATGCATTGGAAAAGAATAAAGTCATGATGCATAACAAGGAAGAATAATCAGGATGGCATATAAGAAAGAAAAGTAAATGTGATTTAAACATTTAAGAAGAAAATCGAATAAACATATGAAAATACGCATTGAACATTGTGTACAATTTACTTATTGGAACAAGATTGAGCTGGATAACACAGCACACATCCAGTGCCCTAGGAGACAGCCCTATAGTCTATAGGACTGCTACCGATCAATATTGCACTATTCCCAGCACGGTTGCTGCAGCTTTCCTGATGCTTCGGCCTCACGTTGGAAACCCCAAGGACACCGGGCACCCTCACCCTCAGTCCCCAGCTGGGTGCCCTTATGCTACTCGCAGCACTCCCGCTAACCACGATCCCCTCCTGCGAGGGTGGAGCACCATCTCTGACAGCCCCACAACAACCACACACAGCAGGAACAGCAGCCTCTCTCTCCTCCTGCTGCACAGTAAGTGTATTCTTTTTCTTTTTTCTCGCCCTGAGCCTCGCGGGATCTCACACCATAGAGGCAGGGCCTCTACTCCAGCTCTTTTTCACTTAATGTTCGTGTTGACTGTACTGGCACCTCTCCCCCCGAATAAACAGTTCTGAGCAGGCAGCACCTCTCTCAAGGTCGGATGGGAAGCCTAGCTCCACTCTTCCTTTTACTTGCCACTGGTGTCCGCACTGAGGCAGCGGGCTGGAAGTGCCCATTTGGGCCTCCCGCTGTCTGGCATTTCTGCTTGCTGCCTCCGCTCACCCGGCTGTCACAACTTGCACATACCTTGCAGTGCACATCATCCTGGTGATTCTGCCTTCTCACTGTGCACTGTCACCAGCTACTACGTGCCTGGTGTTCCCAGTAGCTCGCTTCTTGACAGGGGTCACCTCTTGTGGTACCGCGCAGACACACCCCACGCTGTGCGTACAGGGCCGGACTGGGAACAGAATCCGGTCCTGGTAAACTGCTCAGCCGCCCCCCCTGGAGGGCTGGGGAGGTGCAGCTGAGCAGTTTGCAAAGACCGATTTCCGCAGATTTTGTTACCGGGGGCGATATTGCAAGCTCCTACTGGTAACAAAAACAGCCCACCCCCAGTGGTCCACCGGGGATACGCCCGGTGCTCACTGCGGCCAGTCCAGCCAGGAGTGTGTACCATAACACTTCAGCCCCCATTCTTAACCACACAAGGCGGGTGTCTCCCATGTCAGGCTCTACCTCTCCCCACTCCTCAGACTTGCAGAGTAATTATGATTATCTGCTTCACTGAGGGCCCTGTGGGCAGTCTCCACTCTCCCCTCTTGGGCTCTTCAGATGACCCGGCTTCATTCACCTCACACTCCTGGGCTCACCTCATGCCCCTCAGGCAACCAGGTGCTTCCTACGCCCACTGGCAGGGGGTGCCCTCAACTCAGGCTACTCGCTCACCTCTACCACTATCAAGGCAGCTACACACTCATGTTCAACCACTTGTCGCCTATGTAATGGGCTGGGGCCCTAGGCCCCCATACAGTATAATTAAGAACACATACACAGTTACATGGTGTCTAGAACTGGCCAAGGGCACGTATGCCCGGCCCCTTTTGTTACCAGGGTCACATGTACTGTGACGCCTGGGTTCAATGGATGTGTAAACCAGCCCTTTGGGAGTGGCTGGCACAGCAAAGACTAGAACAGTGACCAGCCGGTCATTACACCCTCCAATGTTTTGCTTGCCTCTACCCCATGTAAGGCTACCCTCACACACGGATTGCTACTCCCCATAGTTTACATTCATGTGTTTTCATGGCGTTTTCTTATCCCCTCCCCCACCACCCACTGTCCCTTCACACTGTGCTTGTGTTCGCACAGAACCTGCTACTCTACCCACTCTTATTTTCTGATTCACCTATGCAACCTCTGCCTCCTCACAGTGTTTCATGCTCCTTGCACACACTACACTGACAGAGGGGAAAGGGGGAAGAGAGAGAGGAGAGAAAATGAGAGAAATAGATACAGATATATACAGAGAGAGATGGAAAGAGAAGGAGAGTGAAGAGAGAGAGGAAGAGAGAGAAGTGAAATACAGAGTAAGGGAGCAACAGAGAGAGAAAGAGGATTGTGGAAGTTAGAACATCTAAGAGGAAGATGGGTGCAGAGGAATATGTGTGAGAGAAAGAGAGCAAGAGCCAAGCGATGGAGGGAGAGGCAGAGAGAAAGAGAGAGACAGACAGAGAGAGAGAGAGAGCGAGAGAGAGAAAGAGAGAGGCACATGAGAGAAAAGACTGCAGCTGCACCCACAGAAGTCAAACTAAGTAAAACAAAGGGACAAACTCTGAAGTTTCCCCTTCTCTGCATTCTGAGCGGTGGTGTTTATATCACCTATTGTGCTGCTAGCTTGTGTAGTGTTTGTCTGTGTCTTGTAGGGTATAGTGAATGGCTGATTACCCACATGACTTTTGTGGGTATAGTGTGTGGGTTATATTATACTCTTTGAGAGTATCATGTGCCAATTATGCTGTGCAGTTTGTGTTTGTATGTGGTGTGCAATTAATATGTGCTTGATATGTTGTGCTGTGCAGTTTGCGAGTGTTCACGTAGTATGTGTATTGTTTTGATTGTGGGTGGGGTGTGCCGTGTGGTAATGGGCTCTTCACAAGCAGGCAGCCCTCCACCTTCCAGTTGTGGAATGTGACTCAAAACAGTCCCGAACTGGCCATGATACACAGCTGGTTCAGTTGGTGTGCTGTGTATGCAGGCACAATGATGTGACACCACAGCCCCTGACTCCTAAACATTTGTGTATTTGGTGGTACCAGGTAAGGGATGCATGCATTTGTTCAGAAGTTCTAAGGGGGGGGGGGGGGGGGGGTCCCAGAGGCACATGCAGTGGGTTTTACAGAAGGTATCACAGGGATCTTATAGAAATGCGTGTTTGTTTACATGCGGAGAAATATAACGACATGTGCATATATAAAGAGACGCACTGAAACGTGTGCAAGTCTGTGTGTACTTTTAGGAAAACAGTAATACATGCATACATAAGTAAATGTATACGGAAACGTGTGTGTGGGTGTATACATTTAGGAATATAAGAACAGGTTCAAAAGTAATTATACACATAAAAGTGTGTTCGTACATGTACACAGAAAAATAGATGGTGTCATGCATAAACATATATAAATATATATATAAACATGCTTGTGTATATGTGCAAGTGTGCAAATATGTCAATAGTAACAAAATCATAAATAATTTGTTTGAACCGAAAGACACATGTTTACATTTTGGAATAAGCCTACATGTGCACACATGAACACACGTGTTTGGTTGCATGTGTAGTACAGCATATGGAATATGTATATACACAACTGGTGTGTGTCTGTGAGTGTATGTGTGTGTGTACCTCTTGTGGATCGCTAGTTCACGCAAAAATACATATATAAACACACGCATGTGCCTTTATGTTCATTTAAGCGTAAGCATGAGTAAACAGATGTACATAAACTCTGCTAAATGTTTGCAGGTGGTAGTAACTAATACACACACAAATATATGTAAACATATAAGACATAGGTCGTGTACTATGATGACATCAGAAGGGAAATACCGATAGAAGGAGTGACATTAAATTACAAATACGGTACACTACTGTGACATCAGAGGGGAAATGGTGATTACGGAGACCCACCGTGAAGTCAGAGTCCGAAAAAAGCCATCAGAAGGTGAAAAGAGAAATCTACAGTGACATGAAAGAAGAAATACACGTAACTACCTCACTATCAGAGAATTAATGTAGATAACTACAGTGACATCAGCAGATAAAGTACAGAAAACAATGTTTAAACCTCAACGGGAAGCACTTACAAAGATAAACAGAGCAGGTGCCCCAATTAAAGCTCCACTTCTGTAAAGGACAAATGATACTAACTTGCTGGCCATGGTGAAGGCAAAGCAAGTGTGTTTTTGTATTTAGTCCACATTGAAAAATGATCTGAAATCCTTGGTGAAGGTGAATGCATCTATTGGAGTGCAATCTGTAATGGGTGTGATAAGTGAGTTCTTTTTTGGCTTCTCTTGATGAGAGCAGAGTCCATGGTTAAATGACTATGAGTATGCAAAAGTGCAAAATCACCTGCAGGCATAGCCTATTTGGCCCCGGCCAGTCCACCTTAGTAGTATGCAACTCACAGACCCATTCATATACCCACAAAACCAACCAAACACCTACTCACACATTCATACACCCCTCATACACCCACTCACATACCCATACAGCAACACACACTCATTCACAGACCCATACAGCCACTCATACGTCCACACATAGGCCCATACAGCTACTCACAAACTAACTCACACACCCACAAAGCTACACACGCACCAACTCACAGACCCATACAGCCACTCACACACCCATAAATGCCCCCCTACACACCCACTCACAGACCCATACAGCCACTCACACACCCACTCACTGACCTATACAGCCACTCACACACCCTCTCTTAAATGTTACAGGTTACAGTTAGGAAATAGCATTAAAAAACCTTAATAATTCCCTGAAAAACACAAAGGTTACAGGGACATTATAGTTTGGCTCAGACATCAGTGATGACATCTCAAATTACATCTCTGCTGACATCACTGATGACATCATCTACAGAACCACTCACACCCCATACAACTTCTTGTTTGCCCACTCACCCACCCACACAACCACTCACATACCCATTCACAGACTCATAGAACTCCTGACACACACCACTCGCTCAGTCATACAGCTTCTCACACAACCCCTCACTCACCTCATACAGCTACTTGCACTACCACTCACTCACCCATACAGCTGCTAACAGAGCTACTCACACACCCACACAACAACTCATATACCTATTCACAGACCCATACCAGTACTCCCACACCCACCCACTCACTCCTCCATAAAGGCACTCACACACTCACTCAATTGTACAACCACTCACACAACCATTCACTCATCCTTACAGTCACTCATACAACCAGTCACTCACTCACCTGTACAGCCAGTCACGTAGCCACACACTCATCCCTACAGCTACTCACACACCTACTTATCTACCTACAGCCTCTCATTTCATTTCATAAAGTCTTTTTTCCGAAGTGTAACGGTATAGTGTCTGTGTGGATATTCAGCGGGTCTAGGTCCAACTCAACATCTGGAGCCAGAAGGGCAAACTGGGTTGCGAAATGTGAAACCCAAAGATCAGGTGAAACATGATTAGTGGGTTGTCCCCTAGGGTGCCCCTTACCCCATTAGACCAGATCCCAGAACGTACTCATGTTCCTTTCGCAACTAGCATGGTACAGCTACCTCCAATGCTCCTCATCCCATGCACGTTTGGCGTCCTGTTGCGCTTACTTATACGCCATCCGTGCTTTTTTAATGGCGTCCCTATTTTTCTCTCTTATAGCCTTTGCCAGGGCTTTATACGCATCCCTGCACGATTTACCATATCAGGATTCCTTCCTTTTTTTCGGCCGCTTCTGAGTGAGATACCTTTGTTATAAAAAAGCCCTGAGTTTATTAAAAAGATTTGTATGGATAGGGATAGCTTTGGCCAGCATATCCTCCTGTGTTGTACATTCCTGGAGGTCTACTGTCGCCTCTACTGCGAGATTCCTCATTGCAGCTAGATGGTCCTCTTTCAAGAGACAATTTGACCATTTTAGTCTCCTGGTATTGTTGGAGAGAAAGATGTCGGTCCCTTCAGAACAAACTTCACGGGGATCACATACGGCCAACTGAAAAGATAGTACTAACGGATCATGGTCGCTTTCCACTCTTTCTAATACGACCATGTCCATAATAGAAGACCAATTTTCCTCATTGAGGGGGATGTAATCTATACGGCTCCTACGTAATCCATTATTTAAAGTAGGAGCACCGGAGGAGGAGCTTCGCGCGCAACAAAGATGGCCGTGTGAGCACAGGGCTCCCGAGACCCTCGTAACCTCCCACATTTATCCTGTAGTGTATCCTGAGTTTCATATATGTCCCCGTGAAGACGAACCACTGGGGAGGTGAATACTGCAACCAGAATCCGGATCGGACCCCGGGAGCCGGAGTTATGACGATTTGAAGATTGCGGCCTGCGCCTCCGTGATGCCCGGCTGTGGAATTGGCATGGTGCCCGAGTTGTAGTTGAACAACATCGGCCTGAGGCGGTGGAGACGACCGGTCCGGCTCACTTTTACTTTCGTTTTCATCTGCTGAAGAGACCAAATACCGTGGGTGTCCCCCCCCCCCCTGGAGGTGACCGCCTGGTCTGGTACTTAAGTGTGCATATCCCACGGTTGGACCTGCCCTGAAGAGACGCTTAAGCTGAGTTTTTGGGCTGATTCCGCACTTCTACTCGAGAAACCTTAGCGGTCTTCATCTTTCTACTTTGCTTGACTGTCTTGGGCTGACCAAGTTCGATCGCTGCCGGGCATGGCCTTCCACCCAGTCTCTTGATTGCGCGTTTATCCCTCCGCCCCAGTTTGGATTCATTTTTACTATCTTTCAAGATAGCCGGGAAGCCAGAGGGGGACAAGCAGAGATCAAAGGCTACTCGGCGGGGTAGTTATACCCAAACCAACATCATGGACCGCTATGCCCAGGCTAAGGTGTCACCCAGTGGACTGGGCAGGTCGATGGAGGGAACAAAAGATCCACTGACTTCAGCGGTGGAGCCTACCCTGCAAGACGTCATGGCCACCATTGATGGGATCAGATCGTCCCTTGGGAAACAAATGGAGACTCTCGCCCACAAACTCGACACTGTGGCGATTGATGTGAATTTGATTCGCACGGACCTAGCGAAAACCAACGAAAAGGTCAAATCGCTGGATATTAAAACTTCTGGTCTGACGGACGACGTTGTTGAGATACAGATGGAGGTTCGCAATTTGAGGGCCTCCAATGACCTCCTTTCGCGTCGTCTGGAGGATTTTGAAGGAAGGTCTAGGCGGAACAACGTCCGTATTATAGGAGTTCCGGAGAAGGCGGAGGATTCAGCAACTGATCTTTTTGTGGAGAACCTGATCATGAACCACCTTGCACCCAAGGGACTGAGTAATTTTTTCACTGTGGAGCAAGCTCACAGAGTTCCCTGGTGGCCAACCCAAGACGGGTGCCCCGCCACGGCCTATAATAGCACGGATTTTTAATTTCCGCGATCGAGACGCTATCATGCAGGCTTCGTGTACAGGCGGTCCCTTAAAGTTTGAGAATACCACCATTAGTTTTTATCCAGATTTCACCCAAACTGTTCAGAAACAGAGACTTGGTTTTCTTGGGGTGAAAAGGAGACTCCGAGAGATGGGCCTCAAGTACTCCATGCCTTTTCCAGCTAAGTTGCGTATCGAACATGCAGAGCGGACTTATTTTTTCGACAGACCAGACGTAGTGGCCGACTGGCTTGATACTCTTTCGGCCCATCATCCGCAGGACGGGCAGAGCGGTGGTGTGGAAGGCGAATCGATGGACCAGGAATAAGCTTTATCATTGACTGGTTCCGGGGGTATTCTGGAGGTTTCGAACTGTGGCACACTAATTGTGTACTGTGATTCTGTGAGGCATTTCGGGGGGTTGTGGGGCTATCGAGGGGTTGTATTCCTCCTCTGCTTGACTTTCTGTAGATTAGATTAGATGTGGGGGCAACAGGCACACTGCAAGTTGGGGTGGCTTTTTAGTCTTATGCTGTTGTGCTGGGTGGGGGGTATTGTAACGGGTTGTTGGGTGGGGAGGAGGGGGGTTTTGTTTTTTTCCAGTTTCGTTTTCTGCAAGGCAATGTATTACAAGACTTTCTGATTGGAGCGCTGGTTTCTTCTTGGGGTTGGATCTTCTTTCTTGTGTGGGATGGGGGGGGGGGGGTTGAAGCTTTTGAGCTGGAATGTGAATGGGCTGGGGGAAAGGATAAAGCGTGGGGTGGTACTGCAGCAGTTAAAACGTCATTCCCCAGATGTGGTCCTACTTCAGGAAACTCACTTGATAGGAAATGCATGCTATGCCATGAATAGGAAGGGGTATCGTTTAGCCGCCCACTCAGGGTTCTCCTTAGGTTCCCAAGGGGTGGGTATTCTTATTAAGAACTCTCCCCCGTTGGAGGTAGATGCAACGGTTCTCGAAGATAGAGGGCGCTTTGTCGTCCTTACTGGTCGTTGGGAGGGCAGGACCCTTTCCCTGGTCTCCGTATATGTCCCTCCCGGCCTGCAATCCACTACCTTCGCAGATTTGGGGCGGGTTCTCCTGGCTCTCCCCAAGGGATCATTAATACTGGGTGGTGATTTTAATTCAGTAGTGTCTGGTATTTTTGATAGACATCCACCAAGGGACCTCAAGGGGGCGCAGAACTGGCTTCATGATTTCATCGATACTTTAGGCCTTGTAGACTGTTGGAGACTGTTCCATCCCACTCAGCGGCAATACACATTCCACTCTGGTGCCCATGGTAGCCAGTCAAGGATTGACTACATGCTAGTGCCTGCTGCACAGGCGCCTTATGTCGCTGAGGTTAAACATATGGCTCGGGGAATTTCTGATCACTCTCCTCTGTGGCTTTGAATTGAATTGTCTTTGGGGACCGAGGGGCGGGTGGCCCCGATCTACCCTTGGTATCTTTGTAATCCTAAAACTCGTAACAATTTGACAAAGTCACTTGACCTGTATTTTTCAGAGAATGAGGGCTCTGTTTCGTCCGCAGTGTCGCTTTGGGAGGCCTTTAATGTAGTTCTCAGGCGTCAAGCCCTGTCTTCGATTGCGGGCGTTAAGAAACAGAGGAATGAGGTGGTTGTAAATGTTGAGACTGAAATAGCGGACCTTGAGTTAGATCTGGAACAGAAGGTTACCCTTGCGAAGACACATATGTTACGATTGAAACAGTTGGAATACAGGGCTTTAGTTACTGATGCAGCTAAGGACATGAGTCGAGAGCGACAGGGTCATCTATATGACGTGGGAGATAAAGCAGGTAAATTGATAGCGTGGTTGGACAGGAGGGATAGAGCTAGTCGTGTCGTGCATGAGATTGAGAGGGTGAGTGGTGTGCGGGTCTCGGACCCGGTAGAGATTGTTGAGTGCTTTGCTGATCACTTTCGGACGGTGTACTCTCCCGTGTCGGATAGACCGGAAGAGGACTCTCATTTGCTGCTGCGTGACATTGCATAGCCAAGTCTTTCAGACGCCGATACAGAGCAAATGGGCATCGCAATAACCGCCGATGAGGTCGCCCTTGCGATTCTCTCCTTGCGGTCAGGTAAGGCCATGGGTCCTAATGAGCTGCCGATAGAGCTATACAAGTTGTGACCTGATAAGATAGCTCCCTATTTGAGGGATATGTTTTTGGAGTCTCGTGAGTGTGGTTCTCTCCCCCTAGACCAGCGACTTACAACGATTGTTGTTATTCATAAAGAAGGGAAACCTAGGGACAAGTGTGGGTCGTATCGCCCAATATCTCTTTTGAACGCTGAGCCTAAGATTCTCGCAAAGGTGCTGGCTAATCGCTTGATTACTGTTATTAGTGACCTGATCCATCCAGATAAGTCCGGTTTTATTCCCCATCGGAACACTGCGTTGAATCTCAGGCGTCTGCATGGAGTTCTCGCGAGGGCTGCGACGTTGCGTGAGCCGGCCATTTTGGCGTCCTTGGATGCCACGATGGCTTTTGATACTATTGAGTGGCCTTATTTGTGGGCTGCATTAGCTAAATTTGATTTGGGTCCCGGCTTCATAGGTTGGGTCCGGCTTCTTTACGAAGACCCGCTTGCTCAGATCGTGGTCAACGGTCGAGTATCAGTCCTGTTTAGTCTCGGGCGTGGTACCCGTCAGGGGTGCCCCCTGTCACCGCTCCTGTTTGCCCTGGCCCTTGAGCCCCTTGCCACCTGGATCCGCTGGGAGCCCTCGATAAGGGGTATTCGATGGTCCGCCGACTATTAATATCGCATTTCGCTCTATGCTGACGACATATTGCTATGTCTAACCTCGCCTAGGAAATCGTTGATGGTTTTCTGTGATGTTCTGGACTCCTTCGGTAGAAACTCTGGTTTAATTATCAATTGGGCAAAATCCTATTTGTACGTTCTTTCTGGTGACGTCCCCCTTCTCCCGCGTAACTGCCCCATACAGGTGACACAGGCGGGTTTCAAATATCTGGGTATCTGGGTCTCCGCAGACCCTGTGGCTCGGTATGAGCTGAATCTTCTCCCACCTTTACCTCGATTGCGGCAGGATGTTGCAGGATGGCGTAGACTTCCACTCTCGCCGTTGGGACGCGCGGCCCTCTTTAACACCTTGGCTGCTAGGCGTTTTCCCCCCCTGTGCTGGAAATTGCTTTATTACTTTATTTATGACGAGCTCAGCTCGTCATCAGCACAGCTCAACTGTGCATCATGACGAGCTGAGCTCGTTATGAGCATCGAAAGGGTTAAGATGATGTCTTTGCCTTGTTTCCTATATGCCCTCTGTTAGACCTGACATCATTGGCCTGAGTCTCTCCTCCATTTTTTTCTGTTTGCCTCCACTGTTTACGATGTTTTTGCTGGTATATTGCTTTGGGCACTGTGCCACTGCTGATCAGTGCCACAGTGCAAGTGCTTCCTATGTAAAATTGCTGTATTGATTGAATTCCATGATTGGCTTATTTGGTTTACTGTCAGTCCCTAGTCTAGTGCACCAGGAGCGCCAAGGCTTGTAAAAACGAATGCTGCTCTTTCTTCCACAACAAGATTGCAGACATCCACAACAGCTTTGACAACCAACCCGGAAACCAACCCACCCTACCATCTGCCGACCATCTTCCCCCCGTAAACACCCTTAACGCCTGGAACCCAATCTCCACTGAGGAAACCATCCGCCTGATGAATTCCATCCACTCTGGATCCCCCACAGACCCTTGCCCTCACCACATCTTCAACAAAGCAGACTCCGTCATAGCACCGCACCTCCGAGACGTCATCAACTGCTCCTTCAACTCCGCTACCTTCCCAGAAGTCTGGAAACACGCTGAACTCACCGCCCTTCTGAAAAAACCAACAGCGGACCCCACCGAACTCAAAAATTACCGCCCCATCTCGCTTCTTCCATTCCCGGCCAAAGTCATCGAGAAAGCCGTCAACAACCAGCTCGCCGCCTTCCTCGAAGCCAACAAATCCCTCGACCCCTCACAATCTGGCTTCCGAGCAAAACACAGCACTGAGACCGCCCTCATCGCAGCAACAGACGACATTCGAACTCTACTGGACAATGGAGACACAGTCGCCCTCATCCTCCTCGACCTCTCTGCAGCATTCAACACAGTCTGCCACAGCACCCTTCTACAACGCCTCAATAACATCGGAATCCAAGGAAAAGCACTTGAATGGATCACCTCGTTCCTCACCGGAAGAACCCAGAGAGTCCGCCTTCCTCCATTCAAGTCCGAGGCCTCTGAAGTCATCTGCGGCGTACCTCAAGGATCCTCACTCAGTCCCACCCTCTTCAACGTATACATGAGCCCCCTCGCGGCCATCGCCCGCCAACACAACCTCAACATAATCTCTTACGCGGACGACACTCAACTGATCCTTTCTCTCACCAAGGACCCCAGCACCGCCAAAACTAACCTACACGAAGGAATGAAAGAAGTCGCCGAATGGATGAAACAAAGCCGTCTGAAACTGAACTCAGACAAAACAGAAGTCCTCATCTTAGGTACATCCCCCTCTGCTTGGGACGACTCCTGGTGGCCGGAAGCCCTCGGAAAAGCACCCATCCCGACAGACCACGCACAGAACCTTGGCGTCATCCTGGATTCTTCACTCTCAATGAACAGACAAGTCAGCGCCGTATCCTCTTCCTGCTTCAACATTCTTCGCATGCTCAGAAAAACATTTCGCTGGATCCCCTCCGAAACAAGGAAAACAGTCACCCACGCTCTGGTCACGAGCCGACTGGACTACGGAAACACCCTCTACGCAGGTACCACCGCGAAACTCCAGAAGAAACCCCAACGAATCCAAAACGCCTCAGCCAGGCTCATATTAGACATCCCACGCAACGAACACATCTCTGGTCACCTTAAAGACCTCCACTGGCTACCCATCAATAAGAGGATCACTTTCCGACTGCTTACCCACGCACACAAATCACTCTACGACATCGGACCAGACTGCCTCAACTCACGACTGTCCTTCTACACCCCCCCCCGCCAACTACGTTCTTCCAGCCAAGCCAAGCCACTGTACCTCGCATCAACAAGACCACCATGGGAGGCAGATCTTTTTCATATCTGGCTGCTAAAACATGGAACTCACTCCCCGCTTACCTTCGCCTCACCCAAAACCACCTAGCGTTCAGAAAGCAGCTTAAAACGTGGATATTTGACAAATAATCCTCCTCCCCTTCCTAAGCGCCTTGAAACCCTCTGGGTATGTAGTGCGCTATACAAATTTTATGACTTGACTTGACTTGACCCACAAGAGCGGCCTAGTAAAAGTATGTCAAAAGGTCTGCCATTGCTAGACCTACGTGCAGTCTGGTACTGTCACGCTGACTGCGCAAGTACACCTACTTGCCAGTCCCCAAACCTTCCCTTAACTTCATGTTAGTCACCCCTATGATAGGTCCGAGGGCAGGGTGCATTGTAAGCATAAGGTAGGACAAGCCTGACAAAGTTGGCATGTACTAATAGTGAATTACAGCCATATTCGTTGTTCACTATTGTAAGGTAACCTGCTCTCCATTAGTTAGAATGGGCTGCCAGGATTATTAATGCTATAATCCTAGCTGGCTCGGGGAGCATGGTGCAATGTCGATTTTGGTATCCCTGAACTCGGGGTTTAATAACGCATCCGTTTGTGTGGATGGTTTTTGGACTCTGGGTTTGAAAATAGCACTTTTAGAAAGTGGCTATTTTCTTGTCTAACTATTTCTGGTTTCTGCTGGTTTGGTGTATGTGTGACAGGGGCTGGGTGGCTCCAGAGGTCTGAATGAGTCAGTGTGGGATGAGTGGGACATTTGCATTGAGAGTAGGGGGAGAGTAGCTCCTGATAGCCTGCCCTGCCTGACACAATGCTGGCTCCACCTCCTGCCAGGCGCCTGATGGCCCTGTGCCTGCCAGGGACGATCCTGGCCCCACCTCCTACCAGGAGACCGATAGCTCTGCTCCTGCCAGTGACAATGCTCGCTCCACCTCCTGCTGGGCATCTGAGGACCCAGCCCTGCACAGTGAATAGGCCAGGTGCCTCTGCCTGGCTACACCCACAACAAACCCAGGATGTGGGGAAATCCCCCTGCATGGACAAAGGGATCAAAGCCAAAAAGAGGTATAAGAGAAGGACCCCTGAACCAAGACTTTAGATCACTTCTTACAAGGAACCCTGAACCAAGGACAAGAAACCTGCTGATCCAAGGACTTGACTACCCCTTCTGCCAGTGTGCTGTTTGCTGGGGGGAATCCTGCAGTTGCTTCTTTATTTTTGCCAAGGAACCAGGAGAGAGGAACTGTGTGTGTACTCTCAAGCTTTGCTAAAGAAAATCTCCAAGGCCTGGAAGAGTGCCTGCCTCCTGTTAAAGTCACAGAGCTAAAGGACTTCATCTGCTAAAAGTACTTGTTGCTGGAACCTGAAAGTCCAGCACCTCTGAAAGAAACCAGCAATCTCGACGCCGACGGACGCCGTCGAATCCAGCTCCACATCGTGAGTAACGGCTCCAGTGTCCCGCATCTTCGACGCCGGCCGCCGGGCCCGATCGACGCCAGTAGTGACGCCAGTGAGTAGCGAGTTTGGCTACAGCTCCAAGTGACCCCGTGTCTGCACCGCTGCTGATCGCATCGACTTCGAGCCCTCTCTACGCCGTGAGCGCTGCTCACTCTTGCAACATCATCATCGACATCGACGACGACGCCGTATCCTGCTTCGCCTCGTGAGCGCTGCTCCTGCCTGACATCTGTCGACGCCGCTGCAGATCGCCCCGACTCCGACGCCGGACATCTCAACGCCGCTGATCATCGTGTGTTTCGCTTTTCCAAGGTACTGTGTTGTGGGGGTCTGTGCGACTCCAGGCTCGACGTAGCGCTCCTCGCGGTCGACGACGAACCTTTGGATTAACTTTGCCTCGACGTCGTGTGACTCCCATGTGGGTTACATTGTTTCTAAGAACTGTGTTTTAAAGAAGAAGGGTTGCTTTTGTTACTAAAGACTTTTGTGCTAAGAAGAAACTACACTTGAACTATTATTTGTCCTTCCAAGAGTATTTATAAGATTGTGGTATATTTTTGTCGTTATTTGGTCTTGTGCTAAGCCTTATATAAACATCCTTATTTTTATAATACTACTGTGTCATGTCCATTTGTAGTGTTTTCACTTTATTACTGTATGTGGTCATAAATGCCTAACACACTGCCTCTAAGATAAGCCTGTCTGCTTTGTCAAGCTACCAAGGGGGTGAGCAGGGGTTATCTAAGTGTGTGATCCCCTTGCCCTGACTAGAGGAGGTGAGTCCCTATTTGTCAGAAGTGTATACCTCTGCCAACTAGAGAGAGCTAAGTCTAACACCCTCCAAAATACGCTTGACATAGTCCCTGCCAGTTATTTTCGTAACATCGAGGGTCTCCGGAGGAAATTGATATGGGACGGTTGACCTCGCATTGCGTAGCACAAACTAACGTTCCCGTGGTACGATGGGGGTATTGCCCTCCCAGATATCAAGCGATATTACTGGGCATCTCAGTTTGGAGCCATTAATCACGGTATGTATGGTTCTGAATTGAATCCTGCATTTGCTATGGATAGATGGTTGCTGCCGGGGGGCAATTACTATAAGGCACTATACTCGAAATCAGTGGTCAGGTCATTGTCCGGGCCTACTAGGACGGCAGTTCGTATATGTCATGATGCAACTGCTTATATGGGATGGCAGGACCGCCTGACTTTAGCGACCCCACTTTTCGACTCAGATAGACTTAGTACTCTGTGGAAGACAAAAGGGGTTGATAGATGGGACCTCATTGGTATTAGCAAGGTGGGGGACCTCAGGGTTAAGGGACAAGTTAAGTTGTTTGATACTTTAAAGAAGGAGTTTGAATTGGGTAACTCTGAGTATTTTCGCTATGTCCAGATTCGCCATGCATTGATGTCGGTCTTCTCGACGGGGGAGGTGATACCCGAGTCGACCCCGCTTGAGGATAGACTGCTAGATGGCCATGTTCCGGATAGTACAATCTCCCTTGTCTATAAAAAACTGATTAATGATAGATCGGACCTTCTGTTGCCCTTGCGTGATCTCTGGGTCCGGGATGGTCTTGAATTGGATGATGAGGACTGGCAGTCGGCGATCTCCTCGCCTAAGGAGGTCACGATTCCAGCGAGACTTCGGCTGGTCCAGCTTAAGATCCTTCATAGGATATACATCACGGGCCACCGTCTGGTCCATATGGGCTTTTCCGAGGAGGGTTTGTGTAAGCGGGATGTGGTCTGGTCGGGACATTTTTGCATATTATCTGGGAATGTCCTGACGTGGTGGCTTATTGGAATGGGGTGTACAAAGTAATGGAAGAAGTCACGGGTGTTCCTCTCCTACCGGAGGCCAGACGCTGCTTGCTAAATGTTTGAGAACCCACAGATTACAACGTGGCCCAGACCCAGTGGGCGACCCTAGGGGCCATGATCTCTAAACGTGATATTGCACAACTGTGATGGTCCCAAAGGCCGCCTACGGTTGAGACGTGGAAGGAAAACATGGATTGGTGCATGTTTCAGGAAAAAACGGTGTATCTGCTGGCCCCGGGCCGCCCCCGGAAATGGCATTAAATCTGGGGGCCGTGGAATAGGTATCGAGGTGACATGTACACCACCTGCAGTAGATAATATCGATATCCCACTTTCCCCCTGACCCCATATTCAATGTTTGCAATACTGTCTGCTTATTGTCTCTCCCCTGTGCCCCTCCTTCCCTACAATGATGGTTTATTATTTGAAGTACTGCTTGCCTGCCCTCATGTGAACGAAGCGCTATGTATATTGTTTTTGCCTTGCTTGTTATACTTAATAAAAATAAATATTAAAAAAAATTAGGAGCGCCCTGTTTGTCGGATTCCGTTCTACCATTCACTGCCCTTAACCCTTGTTCGAGGCATAGAACTTTAAGCTGAAGTGCGGCCTCTGACCACTTTTTGATTAGGGGTAGGGACAGTTGTGGACTGTTCCAAGAGCGGTCTTCCTCCAAAGTAAGGTCTATATCATTACTATCTAGCGGCTCGAAGCAACAATTAAAATCTCCTGCTACTAAGATGTTCCCCTTCCCATTATAGGAATCAAGATAAGATTCAAACAAAGCAATGGTGTCCGAGGCTTTTCCCCCCGGCATATCCCTTGCATAAATGTTAAAAATAAAGAGGTCCTTGAAATCTGGGCTCTGAACTTGAATTATTAAAATGTCATTACTCTTAGAGTCCAGCTGTTTAACGTTATAACTATCGTCCTGTCTGAACCATGTGATTAGGACCCCCATCGGTCTTCCATGCGGGCTTGGAGTAGCGGCCTTAAAAAAATTTAAGTAACCTAGTCTGTACTCCGGTTCCACCAGCCATGTTTCTTGAAATAGTACAAAATTATGACAATCTATAAAGGTAGACCAATCAACAGACATTAATTTATTTCTTAGCCCTGTGATATTCCACAAGACCAGGAAGGATGCCCTATTACCAAGACTGGTCAAACTACATGCTAAGTGCCCACTGGCACCTGGTGTTGGATTACCAATAGTTATCATTAGTTCAGGAGATGCAAGGGGACTTAAGGCTAGATTTGAATTAATTTCCCCAACTGAAGGGTCTGCCCTCTTATTAGCAAAATTAATGCTCTGTGGGGCAGACACTGTCGGAGTCAAGGTCACCACCAAACCCTTACTGTGCCTAGTGGGTAAGTTCTTCCTATGGCCTTGGGGGACACCTGCCCCTAACCTTTTGCAATCTATTATGGGGGCAGTCAATAATTAATATCCAGCGAGCTAAGCACCTCATACCTATTGGCCAACGGGATTAGACTGTTGGAAAATCCTGTACAATTCCATATCTGCATCCCTTTATTGGCACTTCGATACATGTCCGGTTGGTAAAAATATCCCAGCGAAAGTACATTGATGCCCTCAGTACTAATCCTATGTGCACCTGCCTGGTCCAAAATACACCGGACCAAGTTCGGGGACCCAAAACTTAACACAACACAGTCCCCAGCCAGGCCTTTACGAGAGTGACAAACCCAAGCAACCCTTCTAACCATTTTTTGAACTCCCTAAAGAGATGGTCCCCCAGCCCTGTTTTGCCATTCAGAAAATTGAGTGCCTTATTTCTAATTGACGACCAATGCTCCTCTTCTTGGCTCTGCGGTTTCAGGACATTTGCCAGTATAATAGTGTAGGGGCACGCCTCGGGTGGAAGGTGGAGAAAATCTCTCGATGGCATAGAGGTTCTTAGTCCCTGAAGCCTCCCAATTGGGCCCCTGGGCCTGTCCTGCCTCCAGGGTTAGAGTGTAGAATGGGGTTTGGAACGGTTGGCATTGGTAATAATGAGGGGCACATTGAGCCTATGGAAGGTGTTCTGGGAACAGTACTACACTCCCTAACGGCGAGCCCGACTGCAGGTCTATCCAGACAATGGGTGGGTTGTTCTGTGCATAGATGTTGTTCTAATTTATTCAATCTATGATCGATGACTACAAGTTTCGCCAGGACCGGTTTGATCAAGACTAATAACCTTTCCTCCAGTTGCTTAATGAAATCCAAATTATCCCAGGGAAGGCTACAACTAGTCATTGATGTGGATCGATTTACACACCCCTCCAACCCCTTATTGCAGGCTTTGTCAGTTGTAATGTCCGTAGATACCCCCGACCCATGCATGGGGTTCTTGTTCTTATCCTGCTTCAAAATCTGTCGACTTGCTTTAGGAGCACTGCGCGCTTTACTTTTCAAGGGCAGGCCTCTCCATTTAGGGGCTTGTGTTGCCCTTGACTGCCTTGTAGAAATGAATGGCGTGGAGGTGTGAGGGGTCGGGCAGGATGTATTACCCAACTGTGTGGATTGTGAATGACCCTGCTGTGGAATAGGTGTTGTTCTTACGGGAGTTTGGGGACTCAATGCTATCATAACGGAGGATCCATGGACCGGAGCAGGATTTACAATCAGATGTAGTGGATTTAAGGAAAGCCTCCGCGTAGTATGCTCAATCTCGTGTATTAACACGTATTTGGCCCTTAAGAGGAAGGCATCTAGGGTCCCCACTACCGCTGCCCCATTTCCTCCCTTGCATGTATTTTTACTCATAGCGCGGGTGGCTGCTAGACTATAATATTGTGCGAAAAGACCTCCCAAGGGACCCGCAGACTAGAGACGCTAGGCCGCAAGTTAAATACACTTCCCAACACAGTGAAATAAAAAATTGTAGAATTTCCATAAAAATGAGGAAACATTGTAGACTTCATCAGAAGTTTATTCAGATACAAAGGATCCCATCCAACAGCTGCCAGAGTAAGCTTCAACTGAGCAGCATCCTTCAAACCCCTAATGACATCAGAACATTCCATACTATGCTAGGATGGAACTTAAGCACACATACAATTCTGATAACAGAGAATAGCAATAGGAATACCACACATCTCCCTCCTATAATAACTATATACAGATTCCAACATTTTCAAAACATTATACATAATCCTTTAGATATGATGGACGTTTTGAAGTCCTAAAGGAATGACAAAGATAATTGTGCTCACCTCTGTTATTATAAGAATGTTCACCTTGGCTACCATTGGTAGAAACATGTTGACTCTCCCCAGAGTGAACATCCTTTTTTTCCAGAACCATCACCTCAACCATCATTTCCATGTGATTTAAATCTTACAATGGCCACTCTATTAAGATTCCATATCCTGTGATCCTGAGTTTTCACAGCGTTATTGAAAACCTTTATGACTAACATTGGTTTGAGATATTTGGAGTTCCCACCACCAAATAAACAAGGTCGCCTAATAGCTACCCAATCTCCCATCTTAACAACCGTTCTTTTCACAGATTTTTTTGCATCAAAATTCCTTTTCCTTTGCTGGGCCTTATGTTCCTCTCTATCATTCAAATCTTGACCATCCACACTTTAAACTCTTCCTTTAATTCTACAATAATCATTAACCCAAAATGGTTCCCAACAAGTATTTGCAAACCTTCCCCGACAAAGAAAGAAAGGAGATTTTCCCATTGTAGAATGAGGGGTTAATCTATACTCTTCGACTTTTTTACGTACTTCACACTTCCAGTCTAGATGCATAGATTTTGCAAGAGTAATAGTTTCCTTTAACACTCTGTTATACCTCTCAATCATTTCATTACCCTCAGGATGTTATAACGAACAAGTTTTATGCACAATATTATTTTTCATCAGAAAATCCTCCATTTCTTTGGATATCAGCTACACGCTATTGTCTGACAGAATAGATCTTGGATTACCCACTCTCGAAAATAATTCTCTCAAACACCTTATCACACTTTGTGTCTCCACACTGGATAAAAAGAAAACCTCAGGCCACCTAGAAAACATGTCCATGATGACCAAAAGAAAGGTTTGGGAACCACCACTATGAATGGGTCCTAAAATGTCCAATGCAATGTCTTCCCACGGACGCGTAGGACGTCTTCTTACTACCATGGGCTGAGTTCTAGGAAATTTGGATTCATCACATAATCCACAAGGAACACATTCCCGAATCCCTTTCTCTCTATGAACTTGTCCATACCGGGCCACCAATACGTGCTCTGTAACCTCTCTTTAGTTTTAGTAATACCGAAATGTGAAATATGAGCCATGTCCAGCAACTCCTTCCTAAGACTGGCCGGGGGAACTAATCGCATGCCTCAAAACAGTATACATCTATTGACCGATAATTCATGCCTCACGTATCAAAACGGACTTGTAGACAAAGTCCCTGCCTTAGCACTGACCCAGTTACCACTTAATAAAGACAAAACTTCCCTCAACGTTTCATCTGAACCAACTTCATTAACTCTTCTCTCTTCAGTTATACTTGCCAAATCCAAAGCACAAACCCATTCCTCTTCAAACTCATTGTCAACACCCTCAAACTATTCATCTACGTCTGAATCTTCAACACCGACCTCAGGAACAAGGCGAGAAAGAACATCCACTATTTTATTCTCCACACCGGCAATATATCTAATGCGAAAAGAATATTCTTGCAGCCCAATTATCCATTTGGTAATTCGACCAGAAATCAAATCCAGGCCCTTTTTCTCAAAGATTACCACCAAGTGTTTGTGGTCAGTCCTAACCTCAAATTCTGTTCCCCATATAAACTTCTTCAACTTCCTCAATACTGCTAAAGCCTCTCTTTCTACAACTGAATATCTAGTCTCAGGATCCCTGAGACTTCAAGACAAAAACATTATGGTTTTAGTACCAGATGGACCGCATTGCTACAATACAGCACCTAAACCCCTCTCACTAGCATCCGTCGTGAGAATAGCTTTGAGAGAGGTATCAAAACTTTGTAAGGATGGAGCATTTTTTAAACATTTATTGACACCAGCAAATTCTGCATTACATTCAGGAGACCAACAATAATTGACACCTTTTCTTAATACACATCTCATATTGACAGTCACCTCAGCAAAGTTTTTTACAAACTTAACATAGTATTCCACCTTGCCTAAGAACTTCATAAGTTCTTCCTTATTCTTGGGAGGACTCATTTTCTGAATGACGTCAACCATGACTTCTTTTGGTCTAACCCCGTTTGCATCTATCCTATGACCCAAAGAATTTATGGAGTCCGCACAAAATTTACACTTTTCCTTTTTCACCGTGAGATTACATACATTCAGATTGCGTAACACTGCCCTTAATCTACTATCATGCTCGACCATATTGTTGGCAAATACCAAAGTGTCATCCTAATAAACACACATACCAGGTAAACCCTTCAACACTCTCTCCATTACTCTCTGAAATACTGATGAGGTCGAGACTAGACCAATTGGCATCCTTTTAAATCTAAAAGTGCCAAAAGGCGTAATGAAGGCTGTTAAGTCTCTGCTGTTTTGCTCCAACTCTATCTGGTGATACGCAGATGTTAAATCAATGGTGCTAAATACTTTAGCACCACCCAATAACACTAACAGTTCATTAATATTAGGTAAAGGATATTTATCGATCACCACATTTTTGTTTAATTGGCGCAAATCGATGCATAGACGAAGATCGCCATTGGGTTTTCTTGCTGTCACCACCGGAGCCAACAATTCCGTTCTTTTTGCATATCATCTTTTACAGACAAAGGAACATTCCTCACTTTGCAACATACGGCAATTGATCCATTCTTTAGCTTGATTTTATGTTTATACCCTTTTTAAGCATCCCAACTCATGTTTGAATACATTAGGACATTTTTCAATGAGGGATAACACAAATTAATTTTCCTTACCCTTAATACAGACAGGTGTGGAAGTATGTTCATGCTTCAAATCCAGAACTTTCCTGCTATCACTTTCAAGTGTTGAACTAGAACTAGAACTAGATTTCTGAATTACCGAAACATTTTCTCTGATTTGTATAGGAGGATCAGCATTGGGATCCAGGAACACACCTAGATCTCCTTGATGTAACCAACTTATTAAACTATCTCCTTTCTTAGATATATAAATCTTCCCTGCAATCATTCTGTCCTTGTACTCAATCACACCCATGAAGTATCCATGAAGCTTAATTGGTTCACCTCCTGAAGCTAATGGAATAATATCAGGTTTTACAAGTTTGATTTTATTCTTAAACTTTGAATTATAGAATTCATTAGAAACTATAGTCATCTTTGCCCCAGAGTCAAAAAGGACTCTCGTTGATTCACCTTCAATGAGTAAGTCGTCAAAAGGACAATTTCTCTTCTTGGACATATCTTGAATCTGGACATCTATCTGCCCACACTCAACGCCGTCCTGAGAAGACTCTGAGTCACTTTCTTCACCCTGGGAGATATTTTCGTCCTACATGTTTTAGAGTAGTGACTTTTTTTCTTGCATTTGGAGCATATATGATTTAGCGCAGGACATTTTCTATCATTAGTTAAATGCCCTACCCTATCGCATCTAAAACATTTCAATGTGACGAACTTCTCCTTATTTTTAAATCTTTCATTTTTAGCCTCTCTATTCGTTTTATCTTCCACAAGTGGATTAGATTTGTGAAATTTACTTTTAACTGAATGAACCTTTTCCTCTTTTACATCACCATTCTTAAGAACATCAACACACTTCAACAAGTGTTCTATTCTCTTGGCAACTCCAAGAACCTCCTCTAGAGTAGGCTCATCTCGAAGCCACAACTCCTCTCTCACCTTTTCCATGTTGCAGCCTAACATAAATTGATCAGGTATGTGATCATCTGTTAGATTGTCATATTTACAGGATGAAGCTAACTTTCTTAAGTCTGTTATGTATGTTTTAACAGTTTCCCCATCTTTTTGCGTGCGTTTCCCAAAATGATACCTTTCAAGTATCGTGCTTATCTAAGGCAAATAATGTTTATCCAATTTACAAATGTAAATTTCATATTCATTCAACCCATTAGCCTCAGAAGATGGTAATTCTGGTAAATGATCGAACTTAAGCACACATACAATTCTGATAATAGAGAATAGCAATAGGAATACCACAAAAATGTATACAAACAAGTAAACAGACCCCCCTTAAGTCCTGTGGCAAGATTAAGCGCCGGCTTACATTAAGTTCCAGTCCGGAGTTAAAGGAGTTAGAGGGCTGGCCCAGCCCAGCCTCTACTGGCCACTGACGGGCGCGGACGGGCCCGCCCTTGGCCTGCACGCATCCCGTGCCGCGGTAGCCCGCGGTGGAACTTATGTGCCTGCCCCCCTCCTCCTGTCGCGAGACCACACTGCGCTGCCTCCTGGGTGGTGTGGTTTGGCAGCCAGCGGTCCGTGTCGGGTGCGGGGGCAGGAGCTGAGGGGCAACAAAAGGTCTTCACCCACGCAGGGCACTGCAGCAAGGGAATACGGGCCACAAGAGTTCTTCGCAAAAGGGAAAGGTAAGGGCGTCCCTACAGCCTCTCAACACAGCCACTTACACACCCATACAAGCACTCACTCACCCACAAAACCATTTACATACCCAATCACACATTTATACGAGCACTCACATGTCTACTCACTCACCTATATAGCCACTAATACAGACACTTACTGTGCACAACAGCCCTCACACACCCACTCAAATAGCAACTCACTTACCATACATCCATTAGCACACCCAGTCATTCACCCATAGAGCCATTCACACAGCCACTCGGTCAGTCATACAGCTCCTCACACACACACTCACCCACCCATACAGCCACTCACATAGCCACTCACCACCCATACAGCCAATCATACACCCACTCACTCACGTAAAACAGCAACTCACACAGCCACTCGCTCACCCATGCAACTACTCATACAAATATACAAGTACTTTTGCCACCCCTTTATATAGCTACCTAGGGCTTTTCTCCAGCCCATAACTCGTTCCTGCTTCTACCATTTCTTTTCGGCATCCAGCGCCGGGACACTCCTTGGAGTAGCAGCTCCACTCTATAAATACCCCTACATAGACAAATAGAACCTAAAGTGCATCAATCCTTCCTATGAAGCTGTTTTATCACTATGGCTAAATACAAAATCTGTAGAAAATCCATTGGTGGAAAAAATGTTTTGGGAATGTTTCTTTGCACCTCCTTAATGAATAAGCTCAAAACTTTGCATCATTCACCAATGTAGATGAAGCAATAGGTCTGCAAAGCTTCATGGAGATTGGTTGAACAGTGGCAAAGTTATTAGCAATAAAAAATCCAAAAAATTCCTATCTCTGGTAAATGGTGGTGGAGAAAGGGGGCATGGCCTCCAAGTCCGCTCAGTGATCCCGCTGTCTGGGACTTACTGGAGGTAACAAGAGGGCTTGTTGGCCCCCAAAGACCCTAAGCATTCAAGGGGATATCATTCCCCAACCACCATTATGCCAGGAGGAGTGTTTGCAGAGTGGTGGTGTAGGGGGCGTGGCCGCAGGCGACTTGCCAGAGGTTTTTTTTAATTAAATATTTTTTTAGGGAAGGGGCTGCATAGCCCCCCTTCCCTGGACCAATTTCAACTCTGGGACCCCATCCCCGAGGCCAGCTATTTATGTTTTGGGGAGGGGGGCTTCGGGACCTCCCTTCCCAGGCCGATTTCGTCCCCGGGGACCCCGGGGCAAGGCCTTTTCTTTTTTTGTCTCTATTTTTTTTAAATAAAGGCACCATCCCCGGGGCCAGGCCTTCATTTATGTCATCAAAAAAAGGGAGGGGTCAGGCCTTTATGATTTTTTTTTTTCGGATGGCGGCCCGCTCTGCCCCCCTCCGTGGACCAATATTGCCCCAGGGACCCCATCCACGAGGACATGGCCCCCTCATAGGGACCATGGCAGGAACCCAAGGCCCCCTCAGTCCCTGCCATCATTGCAGCTCACTCTGTCTAAGAGCAAGTCTGCTCAGCTTTGTGGAAGTGAGAGCATTTTTAATGCTCTCTCTTCCACGAAGCAGAGCAGTGTTTGCTATGGCTTGGCGAGAGCAGTGTTCCCGCCAAGCCATAGCCAACTGCAATGTCCCGGAGGTAGACACCCCAGGACATTGCTGGAGTAGGCCTTGGGGGTGGCAGTCCTCAGGGTCATGTAGGCCTCCTGGAGGGGGGCTGGACAGTCTGCGTCCTTTGTTCGGTAAGCCCCAGGAAGGTGGTGGTCCACGGGGGCCAGGGGTTCCCAATGGACCCCCTTAATTATTGTATTTTTGCACTGGGGAGGTGGTGGCCCCTGGGTCTGCATGGGGGGCATTTACACCACCCAGTCTGATTTATTTTAGCCCCGGGGAGGTGGCCGTCCCCTGTGCTGCAGGGGAGGCTGTATGGTCTCCCCACATTTTTTAAATAATTGAAATATGTGCCCCGGGAGGTGGCTGTCCCTGGGGCAGCGGGGGATCGACGAGGCTCCACCACATATAATTTATGTTACTGCCCCGGGGAGGTGGCAGTCCCCGGGGCTTTGAATAGCCCAAGGAGGGGGGCCCCTTGCACCCCCTCCTTTATTTTTACCATGCTTCCAGGATTTGGCCCACCCAGGAGTTATTTTATATAATAAAATTTGTATTCAGGGAGTGGCGGTCCCCGGGGCTTTGAATAGCCAAACGATGGGGCCCTGTGCATCCCCTCCTTTATTTTTACCATGCTCCCAGGATTTAGCCCACCCAGGGTTTAGTCGAAAGCAAGTACAGGCTCAAATTAGTATTATTCTTTTTTAATGCTTTTAAGGCTGCGGCAGGGTCCCAGGGGGATGCTAGAACCATGGCTTGGGGAGTCAGGGTATTATTAACAAGGCCCCTTTTTCTTTATTTTCACTTATTTTGGGGAGGACTCAGTGAAGTTGAGTCCCAAAATGGCTCCCAACACTTCCTGATTGAAGCCGATCAGAGCAGCACATTTCCCTGCACTAGCTCATCTTTTTTCGTGAAGGCTTCGTGACCAGAGATATCACAATATATTTCAATCTAAATTATTTCTGCAAAACTACTGAACGGATTTGCCCCAAATAACAAAAAGTACAATCTACATAACAGCATCTACCTTTCTGCGAAATTTGGTGTAGCTGTAGGTTCGACAATGCGTTCCTATAGGAATTAACATTACAAACGCATCCTTATTTCATGCCTCTATTTCTCGGTCCCCACTGCGCGGATCACCCCCAATCTTTCCATGACATGATATGGAAACTAGTTCCTAACTATAAATAATACTCTGTAATAGATAGATAGATAGATAGATAGATAGATAGATAGATAGATAGATAGATAGATAGATAGATAGATAGATAGATAGATAGATAGATAGATAGATAGATAGATAGATAGACAAGTGAACTCCCACAACAAAGGAGGACAGCACTCAGATGTAGTGGAAAGGTGATTTATAATAAGTGCAACAGCAGCAGCAGCATCTTCCTGTTTTGGCTGAAAACTAGCCTTGTTCATTATGCATGGTGCTATCTTGTGTCAGTAGTTATGATCAAGTAAAAATGAAATGAACAAAAACATAAAAGTCATACAATCACAGTCATGAACAAGTGTACGTTAATGCACTTTGAGGCAATACATTGCATTTCTTTTGTTGACATCATAGAGGAGGTTGTTAAATGCATAAAGATAATGATAGCATATTAAGGAAATGGGAGAATTAGAGAAAATGTGAACATTTAGGTAAGTAGACCCTCTGCTGGCCACATGAGGGACCATAAATGGAACATATTAAGCCCCAGTGGGCAACACATATCCATTAGTAATGTTCAATCAACCAATGTATGAATTTCTACATCCTCCAACAAAATGATGGTCTCATTTTGGATCTACAAAATTCTAAATAACATAATCAATAGAGTACAAGAGTTTGAAAAATGTAAGAGCTCAGTGGTGTGTAAGTGGCAAGTGGCCTTTACCACCGATATATTAGCTCTTTCGTCATTCTTAAACAGTGACTGCCGAATTCAACAATTCATATGTGACTAATCTGTAAAATAATATAGATACAAAAAATGAATTACAACTATCATGCACAAAACATTTTCAATAATATGAGGAGGTAAAGAGTAGGCGTCCACAATAGATCAAAACAGTAGGCCATGCTAAGCGATAAAAGTACCGATTTTGAGTTCGGGCACTGATCATGAGGATATCTTGAAAGCAGGAGGCCATGCATCAATCCAAGATGAGCTCCTTTTTTCAAGATAAGAAAGATGTACCAACCACAGGTAGTGGAAGGGCAAGGGAAATCGGAAAAGGAGACAAAAGAGAGAGAAGAGCAAGACAAAATGGGCAATAGAAGAGACCAGTAGGAGAGTTACAAGGAGCAGCAAGAAATAACCAGTAGACAATAAAATATAATTATTCTTACTAACATGGTGTTAAAAGAGGAGGAAATAAGGATCATCTCCATAGGTCTGTCCTCCTGTCAAAAAAGTGATTTTGATTATGTTCAATCGGAAATTGACTTGTTTAAACGTGTGAGAAAACCAAAATTAATTAAATTGCACCAAAAGAAGGGGTTAAACAACATCCTAGCATTATTTCAACTTCTGAATTGAGAGCTAGTAATCTTCTAGTTGAGGATGTTAAACTTATGTCAGAATTACTTGAATTGGAAAATGAAAGTAGTAGGGCTTGTAGCCCATTGTCCATTGACTCCATGCTTGACCAACAAGAACTGTGGGTATCAGAGGAGGATGATTCCTCCCTGAAACTCAAGTCCAAAATAACGTCTATCAATACCAATGACTTCACTGATCAATTTTCCAAAGTTGCCACTAAAGAATTGAGAACTCTTTATGATGTGAAATCAGACAGTCATGTGAGTGATAAAATGTTTAAAAATTAACTATGCAAAACTGCCTAATAACTCTGAGGTGGTGGTGAGAAAGTCAGACAAAATGGCAATGTAGTCTTATCGCCCAAACACATGTATATAGAGGAAACCTACATCCAATTGAATGATGGGATGTGCAATTTGAGAGTAGATCTTGCCCATTTCAAGCAGGTAAAAGTAGAATTCTTTCAGCATTTGGATGATTAGTGGAGCCAAGGGCTGATTAGTAGGGAAGAATATAGTTTTCTGAGAACAGAACACCTCAAGCACCTGGCTTTCTATTTGATCTCAAAAATGCATAGGAATGACAAGCAGCCCCCTGGCAGACCCATACTAGCTGCTCAAGAAGGACTATATCTAACTATAACATCTCTGTAACCTGTGTTTTTTTCAGTGAATTTCTAGGTTTTTTAAAAATTCTATTTTCTAACGATAACGTCCCTGTAACCTTAAATTTTTTTCAGTGAATTTCTATGGTTTTAAAAATGAAATTTTATTAGTATATCATTTTTGTAAGCTTTGCTTTTTTTTTTACTAAATTACTATCGTTTTTTAAATTATGTTTACTAAGTATAACATACATCTCCTTTTTTTAAAATAATTTTATATTACTTTTGAATGATCTAGTAGATTGATTACAGGAGGTCTGCTACAATCAGAATCAATGCCCAGCCCCCTGGATTCCCATTAGTCTACACACCATTGAATGAAGAATGTATATATAGACGCAAAATATGACAAAAAAGGTGATAGTATTACATTTTTAGAAACTTTCAATGAGAAAGTACTCTAAAGAATACAAAAACAGTAACATGAAAGCAGTGACAATGATGCTAAAAGGTAGAAAAACTGCTCTTTTCTATTGCGGCTTGTGCTGCGGCCCTAGTAACGGGCTGCAGCACAAGTCGCAATGGAAAAGGGTAGTTCTCAAACATCCATGCACTGTTGCCAGGCACCATGTGGTGCCTGGCACATGGTGCATGGGTGTTTGGGGGCACCATATGTGCCCTCCAGGCCCCATTCCAGTGGCCCATAGGATACGGATGCCCTGCCTGGGGCCCCCAAAAGTCCTTTCGTCTCCCTTTACATGGCAGTGTGACTGTCATGTAAAGGCTGAGGGAAAGGGACATCCTAGTCCCCATGGCGATGCCTCCGCAGGCACCGCCCTCATTGTAGGGGTTAAGCTCCGATCACTGCCCCGACAGGCTCCTTGAGCCTGTTGGAGGCAGCGGTCAATTCCCCTGCCCAAATCGCTAAGACAAGCAGAATTTTAATCCAGCGGTCTGACCGATACACTAAATGTTGGGTGAACTGCTACAGATGGTCTGTAGGTGGAGGTCCACCCGACATGCGAATGAGGCCCTTAATGTCAGAGGACTAACAATGATAGTAAAATGTAATTAATAATAGTATTTTTTTTCAAAAAACAATTGAACACTGAATATTTTCTATATATTATTATAATTGTATTTCTTTAAAAAAATTAGAATACGCAGATTTCCTGTGGAAACGCACGGTTTGTCAAATTCCAACTCTATGGTTTCTGTTCCAATCACGTGATAGCAGCAAACTTGCGGATCCGATTTGCGAATTTAGCAAAGTACTAAACAATTATTTTAGAGGTATCTGACTTATATAATTACATTATACTATTAGGCTGAACATATTGTAAACATGTTTTGATGTTTCTTTTCAATTTCCTACTGAAATGAGCTACTTAGCTAATACACGAATCCAAAGATTTCTCTCGGAATCAGTGGACTCGCTTGATGATAAAAAAACAAAGCTTTATTTCTATTGGTTCCTCTTGAACCTCAGCTAAATTTTGGGAAAAACCACACCCAAACTAGTCACTTTGATCCTGGCTGTTGTTGGAGAGAACTGCAAAGATTTTGATTCTTCCTTTATGGCAGCGGCAAATCTATCTGCTGCAGTACCTGCCCAAGAGGATGAACAAGGAGCGGAACAAGTAGAAGTTACTTCCACCTGAAAGTAGAGTGATGCCTGGTACTGGTTCATTGTGCGATCTGGAGAAAAGAAGGCCACTACCAGGTTTTTGAATGCAAGTTGTGTGTAAAGCAGCTTTCAAGAGGTACTATGAAACAGCTATGGCATATCGTCGATGTGGAAGCACATCAAAAGCAACCACAAACATGTATATCTTAGAAAGCTGAAGGAGAATGCATCATGTTCTACCGATGCAGGAACATCAACATCTACATCTATCCAAATGCCTGTGGATATCAGAATTCCACCGACTTGCTCAGAATTTAAAGAAATGGTTGTGCATTGTTCTAAATATCAAGAACTTGCTCTAAAAGAAAATTATGACAGTATCACCATATTGGAAAAGGCACACCATTGTTGATTTTGTTTCTTTACTCTCTTCCGTTGTAAAAGTACAAGGATATGTGCTAATGTTACAGTTGTTAAAGGCACTGGAAGTTCCTCAAGTGATGCAGAACCAGAAAGATATACCAGCAGCTAGGCATCTATGAAGTTTAAATAGTGGTTGTTGAAGGCCTCATTTAAAAGTATGAGGGCATTATTTTCATGTTGCAGAAACAAGACTCTGTTAATTTTATTCTTTTTTTTACTGTTTTAAAACAGTAGATTTTTTAGTTTGCAACAGTTTGCATATAATTTAAGTTATTGACTATAATACAAAGTGCATTTCTTTGCAAAGAAAAAACATGCATTTCCCATAAAGAGCTGTGTGAATGTTCTTATCATTGTATGACTGTATCAGTATTGTAATAAGTGTTTTGTGAGGGTGTTAGTGCATTTGTTACTGTGTGTCTGGGTGTGGTAGTGTATGAATGAATGTCTACATGGGTGTGTTATTGTATGTGTCACTGTGTCCTTGTGTGTGCAAATATATACATCAGTGTGTGCTTCGCTGTCACTGTCTCACTAAGTGAGTACCCTGATGTGTCAGTCTATATCTGTGTCTGTGACTGGATATGTCAGTGTACAAATAAACATATGTAGATGTGTCAGTGTATGTTTTATTGTGTGTGTGGATGTGTCACTGCAGAAAAATTGGGCATATGGGTGTGTGAGTTTATCTGTCAGGGTATACATCAGTTTGTGTTTGGGTCTCTCTGTGAGTTAATGAGTGTGTGTATGTGGTGTGTTATTTTATGTGTTAGTGTGTGCCTGGCTGTGTCAATCTATCAATGAGTGTTTCAGTTTATGCATGACTGCGTCCCTAGCTGTGTTAGTGTATGCATAGGTGTGCACGTGCTTGTGTCAGTGTTTGTGTAAGTATATATTTTCGTCTGTCACTACATAAATGAGTGTATGCCTGGGTATGTCAGTGTATGTCTTAGTGTGTCCATGGCTGTGGCAGTGTATGTCTTAGTGTATGCCTGTGTCAGTTAGTGTATGCATCAGTGTGTCAATTTGTATGTCAGTGTATGTATGAAAGTCCCCCAGGGTGTTTCAGTTATTGCATGACTGAATGACTGAGTGACTCTGTTAATTCATGATTGTGGGCAGGGGTGAGTTGGTGTATCAATGAGTGTGTCCTGGGGTACCTGCGGTCTATATATGAGTGAGTTACTAAGTGAGTCAATGAATGCATGACAGTGTGCATGAGTATCTTAATGGATGTATCAGACAGTACTTGAGTGTGTCCTGGTGTGTATGAATGAGTGTGAAAATGTATTACTGAATGGGTTAATATGTTTATGGGTGTGCCAGTGTATGTATCAGTGAGATCCAGAATGTTTCAGTGTGTGTATGAGTGAGTGGATGAATATGTGAGCGAATGCATTAGTGTGTGTCTTGCGTGTGTTAGTGTATGCATTAGTGGTTAACTGGGTGTGTCAGTGTATACATCAGTGTGTGCCTGGTAAGGCGAAAGTATTAACATTTAAAAAAAAGACAATCAGAAAGTACTGTAAATACCTTGGACGTGTGGCCCTTTGCGGCCTGCGGAGCGTCCGGTCACCTGGAGGGGCCTGCTACGCCACTTCTTTGAACCCTTGCAGACCTGACTTTTGCCTGGATCTTGGGTCTTGTGCTACGTGGTGCATTGTCTACCATCCCGAGAGGGCAGTGGAGGCCTGTGCTGTGCAAAGTCCGATTGGCTGCGGACCTGGCCCTCGGGACTTATTTGCCGTGGATGTCCCCTCTTCTCCCACCCTAGTCCCCTCCTCACAGCCCGTGGCTTGAGGTGTTTTGCTGCAGCAGCAGGAGAGGTGTACAGCCCTCCCCTCGGTGCTGCCTGCAGACATCTGCTGCACACCCTGGTGAGGCATTCGGCCTAATAGGGTGCCGCATACAGGGGGCTGCTCCAGGATCTTTGCCCGGCTCACAACGTCCCTCAGCTTCGGAGCTTCAATGCCTGCCTATTCTCATTCCTAGTTAGACCACCAAGCCAGCTGTTGGGGCTCTCACCGGACCAGTTGGAAGGTTGTGTGCCCTTCACTCACCCGTAGAGCAGGAGGTTATTTTGCAGTCACACCCTCTGATTGCGCCCACCTTAGCCAATTTGCCCCCAGACTCCAAAATGGGCTGGATTTTGCAGGAAATAACCTCAGTGGGTCATCACCTTGAGGGCATGGATGCCAAGATGTCCAGTCTTGCAGTGGAATCAAGGTTAATCTGGGCTGAAATTGCCGGCTTCAACAACAGGGTGGAAGGGGTGGAGCACCGCTTGTCAAAGGTAGAGGAGCAGCTCAACCGCATACTAGGAGTCGGAACCATGGCCTCTCCACAACAAGCTCATCAACGTCGAGGTCTACAGCTGCAGGGACAGTCTCCACTTCTTTGCCTTTCCAGACTGAGTAGAAGGGACTGACACCCGCTGGTTTCTTAAGGAACTCCTCCCCACCCTCACAGGGCTGGACTTCTACCCCTTCTGGAGATACAACGGCACCCACCAGGCAGCTTGGTCCACAGCGTGTGGCAGTGCCAGGTTGGGTACGACCCTACATCAACTGCTTCCTCCGCCGTGAGCAGGTTTGCAAACTGTGGCCCTCGCTTACGGCCCCTACAACTTTGAGGTCTACCAGATCTGAGTCACTGAGGACTTTTCTTGGGAGGCCAATGACAAGAGGAAAGCCTTCCTTTGCCTCCAGACCCAGTTATGCAAACTTGACATTAAATTCAGCCACTTTAAACCTAGGCACATGTGGTTCACAAAGGGCAGCAGGTCCAAGGACTTCAATTCTCTGGAGGAGCTGCAATCTTTTCTAGAGGGTCTCCAGGACCGGAGATGGACATGACCCACGCTGAGTCGTCGACTGAGACTCAGGTGATGGACACCCTTCTCTTGACAACTGAGGACTGGAGTCCATGGGGGGCCGTCTTCAGGGGAGACTTCAGGCTGCTGAAGGAGGTCACACAGTGGCAAGGAAAGGTGAGTTGGGCGGTAAAGAACCTCATGCGGAAGTGGGGGTGTGACAAGTCCCACTCCCTGCTGAAACCCAGTTTGCCGAGGACTGAGGTGCCCTCCACATATTCAAAACAAATACATTATCTGTCTGCCTACACAGAAAGGTACACACAATAAAACTACTGTCTTTAGTGACTCAAACTACAAGGGAGAATTGTTCTTTTTTTATAAACAACCCTCATTCTAGTAGTGACATGCTTCATCATTGGGTTCATCCTGGCTCCTAAAGGCCAGGATGGGTTTGACCGCATTCCAGGGAGCTCTTTGTGTATATATATTCTTTTTTGTGACAGGGGGTTGATCTAAATATGACTTATCCACACCCAGGTTTTCCCTTTATTTGTGGGGCGAATGGGCACAATAGAAATAATTATTATAATAATTATAGGGAGGGGTAATCCAGGAGTTCAATGGTCCTCAGCTTGTCCGCATTTTCTGCCCTATTCTCACGGCCAAACTTGATCTTGGGCAATCGTCAGCACAAAAAAAACTGTCTCTGCCCCGATGTCAGTACATGAGTGTGTGATTGGTCATTCCATGCATATATTGTGCCACGTGACAGGGGTGGGTACTTGTCTGTCCGGATTCTGGTGCCACAATACTAAATGAATCATACCTGTAGAAAGAGACAAACAGGTTTATGTACTGTCACAGCGCGTAAATACATGGGTGCACATGTACAAGGCATGCTAAGTGTCTCATTCCTTTCATACTGTTCATACTTAGCAGAGTTTGCTATGAACAAGCACTGGTCTGCTCTCATGTAGTCTATGCGGGGAATGAGATTTTGATATCTTTTCTGATTACCTTGATACCTATCTCATTCATCCAATTTTGGATCGATTATTGACTGTCATTGAGTAAAAGGCAAACCCCGCATAAGTTAAATCAACCCCATAAACTGACGCAACTCTGAAGAACCACTTACGACTGGTAAAGTTTAAAAAGTTTAATATAAAATCAATGTCAATTGCATATACAGTCCTCTCAAGATAAGATTCAACAAGTATACAGGAACTAAAAGGAACATAAATTCCCTAAAGAATCTCAGTCTACAAAAGAAAACGATTAAAACCAATTCCAGAATCAACAAATTGAATAGCATAGACACAAAGTGGATCTGTTGCGTCATTTACAGAAAAGAGAATAAACAAGTTAAATCTGTCCCTACTCTATGCTAGGTGACATCCTTACTCTGCAAGTTCTTTACCTAAAAAGGTGTCAGCAGTTTGACTTCCAAAGAAGTTCAAACTTTCTTAATCTCTGATGGAATTCTATGTCGAGAAGCAGTACCCTTTCTGCCTACCCATCCGCTCTCTAAGGGTCCTCGGCCTACTGCTCCCTTGCGCTCTGCTCTTTGCGCTCTGCTCTCTGATCTTCTGTTCTGCGCTAACTTCTCCCCGGGGTGCTGTCCCTAAATACAAAATCACAGTATGGGTGGAACGCCCCTTTGAGACGCCCACCACGTACATATTTCACGTAGTCCCGCTTCTGGGTTTTTCCATAGCTTCATCTCTTCGCGTCGTCTGTTAAGTTGACCTTGCTTCTTGGGCGCCATCTTCGTCATCGTGCTGGTAACCTCATGACATTCCAGTTGACACTTTCAGAGCAAAGTCTATCACCTCAACAGAGCTCTATTCATTACAGATGTGATTGTAACCTCTTTTGGTCCTGTGAACAGTCACTTCTAAACAAGACCCCAAATTCCAAGCGTCTTTTTTATCTCACTTAAGCCATAAACTTCATCCAGCATTGTCACTTTAAGTTAACAAGACCTTTGACTCTTGGCTCGCACGTACAGATCAAAACTATCCCCCTCTTCCTGAGAGGCCACTAAATTATATGCAGTGGACTACACTCTTGCGAACCCTTGGTCCGTTAGGTTAAAATCACATATGACCACACTATTCTAAAATTCCTACAAACTCTTCTACACGGTATGACTTTTAACACACATATATATATTCGATTTAGTAACTTATTCATTATAATCGAATCCTTGTTACATAAAATACAATGTTATACTCTCGTTCCTACACAGTGCTATATAGTCTGCACATTTCTTCACTTTACATTGCACCGCTTTCTCCGTTTAATAATTACATACATATATGAACTCTGTTTAACACGTTCTACTGTTCTTTAAGCATTTTCTCATTTCTATATTAGACCACTATATATACGGTCTTTCTAATGCATTTCTAAAGTGAATACAGATACATTTCCTATTACTTAAGTTACATCGGCTAACTTTACGCTACAAGTGCTATTTCACGTTACAACTTCTAACTTTATGCGATATGCTTGTAAATATGGTACGGATATACTTTTCATTCAAATTGCGCTCTCTCAGTTCCCCCCTTTGATGACCTCTAGGGGTCATCACTAATTTCAATTTGAATGACACTTTACACAGAACTAGTTACAAGATTCCCCCTTTTTATCGTTTCGAGAGCTCTCAAACTTTTATACTGTTGATCTTGTAAAGAAGCTAATCTCTTCTCTTGCTCTCTCATGGACCTTTGTAACCGGTTCGTCCTATACCATTTGTACAGTCTCACTAAACCCAACAATGTGATTATGCAAATCAATATTATTAAGACAGGTTTCAATATGTACCAAACAATGCTTTTACCAAGATTGGCAAACCAATTTCCAACCTTTCCCATTCCATGACCTACTTTCTCCCAAACATTTACTTTTGTCAAATCTTCGATTTCTTGGTGTATCTCTGTAATGTTCTGTATGACTTTTTCAAGTGGTTTTGAATTGTCTGGAATATAAGTACAACATTCCTGGACCTTCAAAGCCTTGCAAACTCCGCCCTCTTTCGCTAGCAGAACATCTAAAGCAAGACGGTTCTGAAGAACCATTGCCCTAATCGACTGCATCTCTCCTTCTACTAGCATTAATGACCTTGCAGTACTAGCAGACAATCTATCCACAACTGTAGCTAGTCTCCTGATCTTAACATCATTAAGTATCAAACCTAAAAGAGGAAACATTGCTCCAAATATGTCTCCAACTACCTCAGCATCTCCTACTTCCCTTTTCGCTCTTCTCGAAGTCTTTCCTTCTATGATCTCTAAATCCTTTGCATGATATATTTTGGGGAAGACAATTGCCAAATAACACGAACCATACCAATTGTCAGGCAGTTTCACATAAGCATTTCTTCCACATACAAAATATACATTAGGAATCGCTTGCATCCCTTTCATGAAATCTTTCGTGTAATATTCCAACCGAAAAGCATGTTCGCAATTAACTTCACCTACAAATACACTCTCATAATATGTCTTGCTTCGAGTTAAACATAACTTTCCTTTCTGCGTTCTATCCAAAGCTATTGGACCATTGCTACCCTTCTTTTTGTGTGCTTTTTCCTCTTCAGTCCAATCTGTTTTCCACTGTCCTGACATCTTTAGAATCTTCTCCCTCCTGTACCGGTCATCTACCTGTCCAATAAATTTCTTCTCAACCTCTGACACTTTGCAAGTCAGATTGTTTCGGCGTGCATATGAAGTATCTAATGTATCCCAAGGAAGAAAGAATTTTGCTAATCTATCTTCCTTTTTGTGATAGTCCCACTTATTCATTTGTTTATAATTCGGGACTTCAGGCAGTACCGAATCATAATTTGAAAAGTAGTACTCGAACCCTTCTCTACCATAAAATATACTGAGTAATAAACTACATGTTATCCCATAAGTCAGTGGGAGATGATGATATCTGATGCCTTCATCTACGGAAGCCGGCAATTGCATGCAAACATAACAATCTTTGGCCTCCATGGCATCAATATACTCGTACAATAGCTTGGCATATGCGTTTGATCTAAAATTTCCCTGCGACTCGTCTACGTGTAACCTACGAGCTTCATCTGCCAGTAATGCCTTTTCACGAATTACATTGCTCTCCTCCTTCTTCCCAACAAGAGCAGGTTTCAAAGTCGTTACAGGCTTTACATCTGTTGTCTCCTTTACGCTTGTATGTCCTACTATGTATGATATGGTAACTACTGTAATAATGAGAAAAATTACTACTGCTATTAGTGTACCTATTATGCATTTGGCTTTTTCGGTTTGGGTTGCCATTCTCCATGTTATCAAAACAGCGTAGCTCTTTCTTTTTCGAGGAAACGTTTTCTTTTTCAGGTCTTTGTTTTGCTTTATTTGATTTCTCAGTCTGTGAAGTGCTCTTAAGCAACAAAAAGTCTCTTTTCACAACAATGTCTTTTTATCTTCAGCAATAGACAACCCTAACCCTTCTCCGTCCTCTAAATGTAATCCCTAATTTTATTCTTCTTTCCACTCGGCGCTAGGTTATCTTCTTCTTTATATCTTAATTATAAAAAGTCTTTATGCATCTACAACAATTCTCGTAAAGATCAGTAACTCCTCAGTCTCGATTCCAGGCGTCAACATCCATATCTCCACTGCCACAATTGGATCGAGATTTATCACCTGCACTTCTCTCACTCTCCCAGATCTCTGTCCCCAAGACATCTGCTAGATAAGTCCATTCAGGGGTGGCGTACCTTCTGCAGGGCACACGTACCCTTCTTGATCTTCTCGGACTCTCAGAGCCTGAATCCGTAGCTTCTGCGTCTAGATCTGAATCCTCAGAGATCGGGACAAGGGTGCTCTCTGGATTTGCTCTCAAGGTTGACCTTCTCCTTCTTTCCGGCCAACTAGCTTCTCCATTCCTTGTCCTCCTGCTCCTTGTTCTTGGACTCGTTTCTTGACCACTTAGTGCTTGCTCGGTATCCGACTCGAACTCCCAGCTACTTTCCTCTTCTGAGGCGACTTCGGTCTCACTGGTGTCCTGACCGTCGTCAGCCTGTTCCAACACAGGCTCAGCCTCTTCGATCACCTCTACAGCTTGACTTACCCCCTCTGTGGCTTCTCCGCTTTCCGCTAGATTTTCATCCGAGAGAGGAGCTGTTTCTTCCAGAGGTGCTGGAACTCTTCGGGTGTGTGAGGCGTGTATCCAGTTGGGCAAGCCTCCACACTTTACTGCAGTGTTCGTACCTAGTATGACTTGGAACGGTCCTCGCCAGCGCACGTCTAGACAGTTCTTCCTGACATGCTTCTTCACCAGGACCCAGTCCCCCGGACACAGGTCATGGCACAAGTCTTGTGCTGATGGAACCTCTGCAGCCTGGACCTGGAGGGACACAGAATGAATGGCATCAGATAGTCCCTTGCAGTAGTCCAAGATCAAATCGTCTGTGATGTTCAACAATGCTGCAGTCGGAACCGATGGCAATCTCATAGCTCTCCCCATTAGCACCTCGTGTGGAGAGAGACCTGTCCTTCTATCTGGTGTGCTACGTATGCTCATAAGGACCAATGGAAGTGCATCAGGCCAACTCAGGGATGTCGATGAACAAACCTTGGCGAGTCTGGATTTTATTGTGCTGTTGATTTGTTCTACAATCCCCGAAGCTTCTGGTCGATAACTACAGTGGAGCTTCTGGTCGATGCTTAAGGCTGAACATAGCATCTTCACTATTTCGCTGTTGAAATGAGTTCCTCTGTCCGATTCCAAAGAGGCTGGCACCCCAAACCTCGGTATCAACTCTCTAAGCAACAATTTTGCTACTGTAAGTGTATCGCACCTACGTGTAGGGTAAGCTTCAACCCATCTGGAAAATATACAGACAATCACTAAGACGTATCTGAGTCGATTGCACTTGGGCATTTCAATAAAATCCAGCTGCATTCTATTGAAAGGCCCCCCAGACCTCCCTATGTGACTCAATGTGACTGGTGTTCTTTTCCCTACGTTTAGTTGCTGACAGATCGCACAACGCTGACATACTGCTTCTGCCGCTACTCTAAACTTCGGATTGTACCACGTTTGTCTGAATACTCTCACCATGGCATCTCTCCCTATGTGTGCTGGTCCATGCAATCTCCTTGCCATTGGACTAACAAGTTTGTTTGGTAAAACTGCTCCCCCATCTGCAGAAATCCAAAAATTCATCTCACTTTTGGTACAACCAGCTGTTTCCCATGCCTTTTTCTCAAAATCTGGTGCATTTTCCTGGACACTCTTCAGTTCATCCCACGTGTCTACAGTGTCTAACAACATAGTCAACTCAGTTCTTTCTTGTATTCCCCCCACTTCTACATTGGTGTGAGAATACCCCTGTTCCGCACAGTAACGTGCAACTTCGTCTGCGTATCGGTTTCCTTGTGACACAAAATCTGTATTCTTTGTGTGCGCGGCGCATTTAACAACCGCTATAGCTGTTGGACCTTGTAACGCTTCTAACAATAATCTCACGAATTCTCCATTCCTAATAGGAGAACCCGAGGAGGTCATGTAACCTCTTTGAGACCACAACTGCCCGTAGTCGTGAACTACCCCGAAACCATACTGGCTATCGGTGTATATGGTGAATCGAATTTTGTTGCCTGCCAAACAGGCACGGGTCAAAGCAATGATTTCAGCTACCTGAGCGGAATGTACTCCTTCCAGGCAGGCGGCTTCCACCACTCTGGTAATTGTACAAACTGCATATGCTGCTCTCAGCTGACCGATATCGTCTCTTACGCATGAACCATCAACAAAGAATATTTCATCAGGGTCAGTCAGTGGCTCATCTACGATATCTGGTCTTGGTTTGGTGCATAGTTCAGTCACATCAAGGCAGTCATGATCTGTACAGATTTCATCATCAATATCATTTGGAAGTGGCATCAAAGTAGCAGGATTCAAGACAGAGCATCTCTTTAGGGTCACATTCTCAGCAGCCAATATGACTTGCTCATAGCGTGTGAGCCTGCTATTCGTCAAATGCTGAGTCTTGGTCCTGGTCATTAACAATTTCACAGAATGCGGTACGTACACCACTAACTGATGTCCCATCACCACATTTTCACACCTTTCAATGCTGACACCCGTTGCAGCAACGGATTTGAGACATCCGGGCAACGCTGCGGCTACTGGATCTAAGGTAGCCGAAAAGTATGCGACTGGTCTACGGGCATTTCCGTGTATCTGGGCCAAAACTGCTAAAGCACAACCTTCCCTTTCAACAGCAGTAAAGCAAGAATGGTTTTTCGTAATCAGGCATTCCCAAAGCCGGGGCACGACACAAGTCCTCCCTCAGCTGTAAAAATGCCATCAAACAATCTTTGTCCCATGGTACCGGATCACTCACCCCCTTGTGCGTCAGTTTTTGTAAAGGTTTTGCCTTCAGTGAAAAGTTTGCTATCCACTGCCGACAATAACCAACCATGCCTAGAAACATCCTGACTTCTCTTTGTGTTTTAGGCGCGTTCATTTTCATGATCGCCTCTATTCTGTCTGGAGACACCTTCCGTTTTCCCTTTTCAATCCTATGGCCCAAGTATTGCACTTCGGTCAGACAATACTGCAATTTACTTGGAGACACCTTGTGTCCGTTCTCGGCCAAGTGATTTAGTAAGGTGATGGTGTCTACTTTGCAAGCTTCCTCAGTTTCTGACGCCACAAGTAGGTCGTCTATGTACTGGACCAGAACCGAATTCATGGGCAGTACTAGACTTTCAAGATTTTTCTTCAGCAGCTGGTTAAAAATCGATGGGCTTTCTGTATACCCCTGGGGAATACGACACCATGTTAAAACGCGATTTTCCAGCTTAAAAGCAAACAGATACTGGCTTTCCTCATCTAAAGGGATCGAAAAGAAAGCCTGGCACAAGTCTATCACTGTGAACCATTCAGCTTGGAACGGTATCTGAAACAATATCACTGATGGATTCGGTACCACTGGACAACATGAAACAACGATATTATTAATCTTTCGAAGATCCTGCACTATTCGGTATTTCCCACTAGGCTTCTGCAAACCCATAATCGGGGAGTTACATGGACTTCCCACGATCTCCTTCAGTATTCCCTGTTTAATCATGAATTCGATCACAGGCTTTATTCCTGCAATTGTCTCCGGTGTCAACTTATATTGTGGTGTTCTTGGATACTCGGCATTGGGTTTTACCATGATCTTTACCGGTTCTACCCCTTTGATCAGTCCTATTTCCTCTCCAGTAAAATCCCACACCTCAGCTGACACTGTCTCCTTCAAGTCCTGTGGAAGCTCCTCCACCGTTAGGGTAGGATATAGTTCCACGCATTCCTGCGAGTTTACAACCTTAAAATCAGCATCATCATCGTTAGTCTGCACTTCTACTCCTTCAGGTGTGCAATATATTGTGCAATTTAATTTACACAACAGATCTCTTCCTAGCAGACATACAGGGCTAGAATCACAAATCACAAACTGATGTTCATCACTGTAATTTCCTATCTTCACTGACACTGGTTCTGTCAGAGGATTCGTCATTCTCCTATTTGCGACTCCTACCACCTGAATCGTCTCTCCCGACATTGGCAGACCTGGGACTACCGCCGATCTCAAAGTGGATCGAGTGGCCCCCGTATCCACCAAAAAGGTCGTAGGACATCCAGCCACCTCAGCCTCTACGTATGGTCCTCTCTGGTCTACCTCCAGGGCTGCTCCTAGAGTACAGTCTTCTTCCCTATTCACTTGTTGTCCCGTAAGGGGATCAACGTAGTAGCATTCTTCTCCTCCTACGAACAGTGGCAGTTGTCTATAGGTTTTCCCTCCATTTGCAATCCGAGGCGGTTGAGGGAACGGGGCTCGAGGAGTCTGAGTCCCCCCTTTGATAAACTTTCCCTTCGGAACCACGGTTCCCTTTACCAGGCTGTTCTGAACCTCATCCTCCTCCTGTTCTAATTCCCCCGTCTCGACATTATAGGGACACTCGCGTCTCCAATGTCCCACCTCGTTACACTGATGGCACCTCGTTGTCTTTTTCAGTGTAGCGATACCTACCCTAGGTCTCGGTTTTTCCTCCTCATCTCTGCTTTGATTATTCTGTTTCTTTCCTAGGGTTCCTGTTCCCTGTTGCCGCTGTCCACCCTTTCCAGCTGACTGCATCTGCACCAACATCAGCTTCTCCTTAAGTTTCTTTGCTTTTGAATCTATTTCATCGCTACAGTACCTCGCATACCTCAGAATCTCATCTAAAGGTTTGTTTTGCCAACAAATCAAATGCTGTTGAATCATTAAGCTTATGTCTGGTCGCAATCCCAGGACAAACTTTGACACAAACTGTCCTATGTCTTTGGGATCCATCACATCCAATCCACTGTACTGTTTGAATGCTTTCAGCAATCTCTCATAGAACTCGTGAACGGTCTCTTTAGGTTCCTGAGTGGTTCGATCTATCTTAACCCAGTCTATGTCCTGCAACGGCACCTTCTCTTTTAACCATGCAATTACCCTCTCGTACTTTTCCATGACTCTCTCTGATGGACCATTCGTCCGGGCATCCCTCTCGGGTTCACAAATGGGCCATTCGACACTAAGTTTGCATGCCGTCCACAAATCTCCAGGTACTACAATGTCAAACAGGGTGTTCAAGTCGACCCACAGCACCTTAGAGATCTTCACGAACCTCTCTACCTGTTTGTACCACTCGACGGGGTTCTCCCTTAACTTTGGGAAAGAATTTGTAAATGCCGCTAGATCCCCCCTACTCCAGGGCACATGCACGTAGCTTCCGTTCGCGATTTCTCGCAAAGGGAAAGCTTCCATTCGCATTAGCTCTCCATCCGGGGACCTCGCAAGTGTACTCCTTCTGACGGATCCCCTCTTGGGCCATCTTTCCTCCCATTTATCCAAATTCCTCCACAATCTGATACTCAAGATCAGTTCCTTTATGTGTACTTTCAGCCCAATCGTCCTACGCTCATCTAGATCCTGATCCGTGCAGTTTAACCTATGGTTACCCTGTAAAGCTTTAGTTCGCGATAAGTCTATCATATACCTATCTGCCAACTCAGATAATTTTTCATGAACTGACCTCGCTTTCCGAGTAACATCCTTAGATATAAACAGTATTTCATCCTGTTCATACAGATCGATCCTTTCCATTGGCAATGTGCCGTCTATTATTTCATCCAAATCTGACTTCAAACTGGTTACATCGAGCCGTTTTGCTTTTATCTCAGCTCTCAGTACCTCACTCCTAGGTGGTTCGTTTACATCCCTCTCACCCCCACTACGAGCCCTACGTCTAGGCACAGGTGAGTTATGAGGCGTCCTTCTTGCTTCTCTTTGTTCCCACCTCTCTAGGTCCCAAGCTTTTCCATCTTCCCTAGGGGTATGGTGGAACAATGTTCTATTCCCCATCACTGCATCCTGCCTTTTCGGCTCTGTCTCTTTAGAGGCGAGATAGGATCCTCCGTTCTGTTCTATATCGCTGCAACTCCCTTGCTGTCTGGTGTCGCTCAATAAACGGTAAGATCCCTCACGGTCCTCCATGTTCCCGCGATCCCATCCGTGATCACCGGATGCATGGCGAGACCCTTCGCGACTCTCCATATTCTCGTGACTCCAATGTCGCACATTTTCGTCCGGGGCATGGTGGGTGCACCTGAAACTATTTCGGTACTCCTGTGTCTTTCGTTCTCCCTCACTAAGGATGGGGCGAGGCATCCCCCCACATCCTGTACTCTTGTCTTCACACAATTGTCTATTGCCACCGATGGTATGGCAAGTATCTCCTTTGCTTCCTTGACTCCCTACCTCCCACTCCGGGCTGCTTTCGCCAGCTCCGCAGTGAGAGAGGATTCTGTTATCCTGATCTCTCCATTCTGTTTCTGTTTCTATTCTTTTATTCTGAGTCTCTTCGGCAGCATCCCATTCTTTCAAATACTCCCTTAATTCCTTAAAGGTTTTCGGTTTCGGTCCCCTCAGATCCATCTGTCCTCTCTGACCCCCCTGTTCTATCCAGGGATCCGTTACTGGACCCAATGGGGTACTCCGATTCCTTGGTCCTAGCAACTGCCTTTGGGAATTGATCGTATTATTCCTACTTTCCATCTCTGCCCTTTCCCTGTCCCACTGTGCCTGTTCCTCCTGCTGGGCTCCCTCCGGGTTGTAGATTGACACTATAGGACCTATGGTAACAGGTACTTGTAGAGCATCCGGCAGTTGATACGACCTTGCGCACTCCGTTTCTGGCACCTTCTGGACCACGAATCTTCCTACTACTCTCTGTACGGGACTAGATTGAGGTACTTCCTCACCTTTCTTGGGATCCCACTCTGTTACTGGGAGCGGTTTATATTCCCCCCACCTAGCCCCATCCCCTTGCTGTAGTTCGGGACTTTCGGCTTCTCTGTTGTACGGAGGTGGTCTGTCCATTAATAGCCTCTCTATCAGACCATCATCCGACTCGCTGTCCTCATCTTCTTCTAGAGGCTTTTTTCCTCCCGTAGCCTCTAGCATTGGGTACAATTTGTCTGCTTCTATTTTTTGCACCCTCCACTTTTTAGCTTCATCATCCCATTTAGCATCCTGCACTGCTTTTACCGATCGTCTCACTCTTTCCTGGCGTCTATTCAAGCTCTTGTCGTGTGCCGCCCTGAACCATGCACTAAGGGCTTCGAACTGTGTTGGCCTCGGTAGAGGTCTCGTTGCTAGCATTACCGCTTTCAGTTGATTCAATACTTCTAACCTAAACGTCCCGTATCTCGGGAACGTCAGTTCCTCATTTCCTTCTGTTAGCTTACTCCACTCAGAGATCCATAGTATTGAGTGTAACCCTACATTCACAGCCATATAATAAGCTGGTGTGCCTTCTGGTGGGGCTTCTTCCCCTGCATACGAGCTTCCTCTATCTCTCTTAAAGATCGCCCTTAAACGCTTAAAACACTTCGTTTTCAAAAATCTACGATTTTCCTTATTTCTCTTCCTTATTTTCTTCTCGCTGACAAACCACCAATCCCTGCGTGGCTCTCGCTGACCAGCCTATCCCAGCGCGACTCTACGCTGACCGGCCAATCCCAGCGCGGCTCTACACTGATGTCACTCGTCCCCTCTGCAGCAGTTCCCCTCCTTTCTCAGCTCGTCTCGCGGTCTTGCATGCGTTTTCATTCATACGCCGAAAAATGACTACTTCCGACCAAGCGATCACTTTTCTTGACTGTACGTCCACAGTCTAACTGTAATTGTCACCTCAACTGACGAGACGTCTTTCCTCTCACGTTCAGACGCTCGCCTTATCTGATAGGTTACTTACACACAGTAAACGTCCGACCAGCGTCCGTTACTCATACACTCACTCAGACATTCCCCCTATCACGGTCCTGCGGGCGATCAATGGTACCTCATGACCCCCTTTACAATGGTAGACAATTACTCTGGGTGTTCGATACACCCGAACCACTTAAGCCCTTCTCTGTACTTAAGATTTTATCCGGTTGCGCGCGCTCACAACCTTCCCACAATCACACTACAGGCATTCAACTCCGCTTGACATTACGACACAGGTACAACACAAAACACCGCAATCTGGCAACGCATGACCCTTATACTCACTCTCGACCGACTCTGCTGCTTTTCTCTCTCGCACCGTCAGCACCTTCTTCGGCAGGGATTCTTCTTCTGGTCGTCGATGACTAGGGACCTTGGGGTAATCTAGACCTAACCTAGGTTGCCTTCCTCAAGAAGCCAACCATCTTTCTCTGCTACCAACTGCGGGGAATGAGATTTTGATATCTTTTCTGATTACCTTGATACCTATCTCATTCATCCAATTTTGGATCGATTATTGACTGTCATTGAGTAAAAGGCAAACCCCGCATAAGTTAAATCAACCCCATAAACTGACGCAACTCTGAAGAACCACTTACGACTGGTAAAGTTTAAAAAGTTTAATATAAAATCAATGTCAATTGCATATACAATCATCTCAAGATAAGATTCAACAAGTATACAGGAACTAAAAGGAACATAAATTCCCTAAAGAATCTCAGTCTACAAAAGAAAACGATTAAAACCAATTCCAGAATCAACAAATTGAATAGCATAGACACAAAGTGGATCTGTTGCGTCATTTACAGAAAAGAGAATAAACAAGTTAAATCTGTCCCTACTCTATGCTAGGTGACATCCTTACTCTGCAAGTTCTTTACCTAAAAAGGTGTCAGCAGTTTGACTTCCAAAGAAGTTCAAACTTTCTTAATCTCTGATGGAATTCTATGTCGAGAAGCAGTACCCTTTCTGCCTACCCATCCGCTCTCTAAGGGTCCTCGGCCTACTGCTCCCTTGCGCTCTGCTCTTTGCGCTCTGCTCTCTGATCTTCTGTTCTGCGCTAACTTCTCCCCGGGGTGCTGTCCCTAAATACAAAATCACAGTATGGGTGGAACGCCCCTTTGAGACGCCCACCACGTACACATTTCACGTAGTCCCGCTTCTGGGTTTTTCCATAGCTTCATCTCTTCGCGTCGTCTGTTAAGTTGACCTTGCTTCTTAGGCGCCATCTTCGTCATCGTGCTGGTAACCTCATGACATTCCAGTTGACACTTTCAGAGCAAAGTCTATCACCTCAACAGAGCTCTATTCATTACAGATGTGATTGTAACCTCTTTTGGTCCTGTGAACAGTCACTTCTAAACAAGACCCCAAATTCCAAGCGTCCTTTATCTCACTTAAGCCATAAACTTCATCCAGCATTGTCACTTTAATTTAACAAGACCTTTGACTCTTGGCTCGCACGTACAGATCAAAGCTATCCCCCTCTTCCTGAGAGGCCACTAAATTATATGCAGTGGACTACACTCTTGCGAACCCTTGGTCCGTTAGGTTAAAATCACATATGACCACACTATTCTAAAATTCCTACAAACTCTTCTACACGGTATGACTTTTAACACACATATATATATAATCGATTTAGTAACTTATTCATTATAATCGAATCCTTGTTACATAAAATACAATGTTATACTCTCGTTCCTACACAGTGCTATATAGTCTGCACATTTCTTCACTTTACATTGCACCGCTTTCTCCGTTTAATAATTACATACATATATGAACTCTGTTTAGCACGTTCTACTGTTCTTTAAGCATTTTCTCATTTCTATATTAGACCACTATATATACGGTCTTTCTAATGCATTTCTAAAGTGAATACAGATACATTTCCTATTACTTAAGTTACATCGGCTAACTTTACGCTACAAGTGCTATTTCACGTTACAACTTCTAACTTTATGCGATATGCTTGTAAATGTGGTACGGATATACTTTTTATTCAAATTGCGCTCTCTCATCTATGAGATTGACGAGTCATCGATGTGAACAATCATTTTAACAAACTGTGAAGGTAGTGGTCACTGCAAACCATGCATGCATTAAAAAGCATTTGTCAAGGTGCGCTGTGGTAGCACAGCTGGCCCAAACCAAAAAATGGTCATGAACATATGTTCGGTATGCTTTAAAAGATTTACCCATATAGGTGTAATTATCAAACCCCTCTCTTGCGGAGGGTGGTCTCACCCTATAGTCAAACACTATAGTCTGAAGAGATAAGATACTTAACATGCCTGAGACCACAGACAGACAGAACAAGACACATGCGTTCAATTAAAACTGCCGCTCTGAGTGGCCTATCTGGAGTGCTGCAGTAGGAGAAAGCATTGCAGGATGTCTAGAAACGGGACTGAAGTCCTCTACTCAAGTCTTCAAGGATTCGAAACTGGTGTGTTCCTACTTGGTACCTCACTACCCAGTTGGCCGAACACCGAGCCAATAGCCGAGGAGTGCCTTTATTGCTAAATACTGCTCGCACCTGAGTCGAGATCGCAGTCGTGTGAAGAGCTCCCCTGGTTAAAATCCAGCTCCGGTCCCACATTACCACTTATGTGGAGCATAACCGGGGTTTTGTTGCTTTATCACGCACTTTGTGGGCAACTGCCAAGGTGCCCATTCTGGGAAAATTGATGAAAGATGCTGCCCTTGCTAACAAACAAAGGGCAGAGCAGCAGAGTATCTTGGAGGATGGCATTGCGTGCCTCATCTTTCCTCTATTGCCAAATGGACCTTAACGCAATTTATACTTCGAAAGTGGAGCACCAGCTGCAATGGCTGAAGGGTCGCCACTATAAGCATGGTGAGAAGATGGGGAAGTTGCTGGTGGCTCAGCTGCACCAGGAGGAGGAGCATGGCTGGCTAACCTAGCCATCAGGACCACGGTTGGCGGCATGCTCAGCGGGCCACAGGATATTGTAAATGAGTTTGCAGCTTTCTACTGGGACTTGTATGCCTCAGAGGTGGCAGCAGACCCTGCCCGATTGGACGCCTTTTTTGGCAGTGTGCACCTCCCCTTCCTCAAAGAGTCGGAAGGGACGTGCTCTGGGGCGACATTACTATCTCTAACCTCCCGTACCACAAAGCCCCTGGGGAAGGCAGCTTCCCAGTGGACTTCTAAAAGTGGATGAGGGAGGAGGTGGTGGATTTCCTTTATGATGTATTCCGGGAGATCTTGGCTTGGGTACTGGTGGCTCCCCTCCGCGTGGTGATCCCAACACTGATCCAACACTCCCAGGTGGGTTTTGCCCCCGAGCACTCATCGCAGATCCATCTCTGCACGCTAGCCCATGCATTGCGGTCTGCTAAGGATCTGCCCAAAGACCACCTGGCTCTTTCCCTGGAACCTGAGGAAGCATTTGATAGGACTGAGTGAGGCTACCTAATACTACGGTGGTTCGGCCTCAAGGAGGACTTCATCGCCAATGTCCAGTGGCTCTGACTCCACCACATTACAGGTCAAATTCAGGAGTTTCCTCTCTGACCCTTTACCAGTCCACAGAGGGTCCAACAAGTCTGCCAATTATCGCACCTTCTCTTCCTTCTGGCTATGGAGCCCTTGGCTGTGTCCTCCATCAGTCACGGTGAATAGCGGGTATCCCTACCCCAAGAGGGACATTGACCCTTTATTGCTCATACTGTCAGATCTCCCTCATTTGCTCCCGGCCCTACAGGGCATCATCTTCGGCTTTGCAGTATTCTCGGGATACAATATCAACTGGGGTAAGAGTGAGGCCCTGCCGATTTAGTGAGTGACCACTCAGGCAGCAATGTCCGCCTATCTGTTTCAGTGGAAGCCCTTGCATCTCAAATACTGGGGATTTACATCAACCAGGGTCTAGAGCGCATGGTAGCAGACAACCTCGACCCGCTGTTGGTACGCCCAAGATTGCACTACAATAAGCGATCCCATCATGGTCTCTCGTTGTGGATTAGGGCACAGGTAGTCAAGATGGTGGCCCTGCTGCGATTCACCAATTTTCTATGCATGCTACCCTTGCTCATCCCCCTCAAACTCCTGCGATCGGTGGATAGCTGCATCAGGTCATTCATATGGGAGTTGTTACGGCCTGGGTTGGCAAATAGCAAGCTCATAGCTCACTGTTGGTGTAGTGGACTGGGCCTCCCCTCAGTTAAGTACTAAGACCTGGCCTTCCACCTGGCACTGCTTGCTTACTTCCTCCTCCAGGCCCGGACCCACTGGTGTGGGTCACAATTAAACACACCATCTTGGGGTGCCCTCTCAAGCTGTACCCCCTCTACTGATAAGTTGCCTCTGCCCAGCTCAACGAATCCGATAATACATGCTATGGCCAAATTTTGGTCGGGAGTCAACTGACTCTTCCCGGTGGATGCTTGCCTGCACAACCAGGCTTCCTATTGGGGCAATGCTGACCTCTCTATTGGTAACAAAGTCCTTGACTTGGGCACCTGACATGAGGAGGGGATCCTTACCCTCCAGCATGTGCTCACCCAGGGGGCCATCAAGTCATTTGAAGCACTTTGTGAGTAGTTCAGTTATCCACCTTTGCCAATATTGGCGATACCTTCAACTGCATCACTGGCTCGCCCGCAGCCTGGACCTACAACCCTGGACCCTCCCCAGTGGTCTATCTAAAGGCATGGGGTCGCTTCTGGGGGGTGATGTAGGGTATTTACAGCCTCCTGACCGGTCATTTCTATTCTTTGCCCCTGCTGGACAAGCTGGGAACCAAGGGGCAAGCTCACCTCTAGGTGGAGTATGAGTTGGAGGAATGGGCTGGGCTGGCCTGCTGGACACACTGGCCATGACACCGGGAAGCCAGGCTGAAGTTTGGCCTTTTATAAGTCACTCCATGACTGGCACTGGACCCCGGCAAAGCTAAGGGTGGCAAGACTGCTGCCCCACTCCAGCAGTTGGTGCTGCGACGACACAACCTGTGACCTGGTTCACATCCTATGTGACTTTCCATCCCTTCTGAGAGGCAGTTGGTGCCACACTGAGTGAGGTTCTGGCTATCCATGGCCCCTAGCCTGTCCCTACATGCGGCCATACGATTTCACAGACTCTTCCACCTTGTCCTGCCACGACTGCCGGTTGCTCCATATGGCACCTGCGACGGAAAAGAATTGTGTTCTTCGAAACTGCCATTCTCCCCTCCCCCACATATGAGGAGTGGTACTAGGACATGTACTGGATGGCCTCGTATGAGCGACTCATTTATAACCAACAGGACAAGGCAGAGACCTTCCTTCGTACTTGGGTGCCCTCCTTGCAGGGTGACAGATGCTGAATGCTGAGTACTGGTTGAGTGGTAGGTGGATCTGCTGGGCTTTCTTGTTCCCCGAACTTTAGTCCTGTTCCCGCTGGTCGCTTCATGGTTTTCTGATGCCGCTGCAGGCCTGTCTTTGGGTCCCCCTTCTCTCCTTGTGCCTTCCCTTTCCCCCTTTTTTGCTGCTCCTCTCCTCTCCCTTTCCAGTTCTCCCTTTCCTCCACTCTTCTCTCTCCTTCTGCTACTTTCATTCCTCTCTCTCTTATCTCATTTACCCTTACATTCTCCTCACTTTCCTCTTGCTCCCTCCTTCCCCCGCTGCACCCCGTCTTCCCCTTGTACCCCAGTTCCTCTGCTTGTCATCTGATTGCCTGGGCCGTGGTGATGCTGCAGTGATGTGTCCTACTTGTACACCTTGTGTGCCCATGTGTTTAATGGTTTCTGAAGGCTACCGCTGCACTGTAATTAAAGTTGTATCCTGTTGATCTGGTTTTGTTCCCTATTAAACCAGAATGAAGAAATATAAAAAAGTATGTCCAGGAGAACTCAACCAGACTTTTGTTAAGTCTCCTTGACTATTCGGCAAGGAAGGATGAAGAAACTGGCTGACGATTGCAGGGCCTATTCAGCCTCGCATCATTCTGCTAGGGTCACTCCGGCAGGAGAGCTGACTTACCTCCACTAAGACCGGCCCCAACCTAAATTGACTAGTAAAATCTGGTGTCCCTCAGAACCTGGGCATTCGTAAAGCAATCTACAGATGGTTCTGTTTGGTAAAACACTTGCTTTGAACCTGTGCAGTATTGATTATGCAAAAAATGATGTCTAAAACATTTCTTTACAGACTTCCATATGGAACACGCATAAATGAACCTTACTGTATTGATATAGAAATCGTTTTTAGGTCTCGTAGCGAAAACACAGCACGTCAGCGCTGTGTCTCGCCAGAGATCTTTTGTTGCTGACTCTGCTTCCTAGGAGACAGCACCTGGCGCGCGCTTCTCTCAAAAGGCGATCGGCGCAGGCCACGCGCGCGCGAACGCGCTCACCGTGTCTGTCTCCTGGGAAGCGCATACATACACAGGCACACTTCCCCCTGCACGCATGCGCACACACAGACACACACACACGAGTGCACATACACGCACGCACACATACAGAGACCCCCGTCGCGCACACACACACACGCTCCTCCGTCGCACACACACGCTCGCACACACAAGCGCACCGCCCCCCGTCCCACTTACCGCCAGTCAGGTCTTTCCCCTCATCTCGTGCACAAGCTGCGGTGGACACCAGTTTATGCATCCCCTCTCCTCGCGCGCCACAGTCCACGTCGTACGTCATAACTTCGGGGCGGGGCTATCGGTTGGGGTCGGAGTCCGGCAAGGCGTGGCGCGTTAGAGCTTTGGGATTGTTGTGACGTCACCAACCAGCGCCGGACCGGAAGTAGAGGAGGCGGACGAGCTGTGACAGGTGAGATCCCAGGGAGAGCAGCTGGGCACGGGGCCCTTCCTGGGCACTTGTTTTCTTGGCGCTGGCATGAATGCATGTAGCGCCTCTGGGCTGCTGCCTCTCTGCAGTAGCTCTGGCTGCTGTCCAGTGCCGGGTGGTGGAAATCAGTGCTGCGCCTCGATGGCCCTGGATGCGCCAGTCCCCATCACTCGTTCGTTCCCCTGGGCGGGGCTCCTGTGTACTGCCCCCGGGGTAGACCTTGCTCTGCGCGCTCATCCCCCAGGGCCAAGGGAAGGAATGCGGCCTCTGAACCGTGGAAGAGGGAGGGAGCGGATCCACATACCTGACAACACTGGCAGGCCCCCCCCCCTCCGCAGCCCCGTACACACGAGCACCCACAGTGCTGTCACGGTCTGCAGTTACAATCCGATGCCATCAAACCCGCACACCGACACCCACGCTGTCTTTAAAACCATGCCACCCTTCACACAGACACTCCTACACAACTCTCAACGATAACCTCGACCTACACGGAAGCACCTTTCCCCCTTCCACTCAGGCACTGCAACCTGCACGCTGGCGCCCCCTGACTACATCCTACACACAGAGTAGCACTGACAGACTCTGATGCACTGACTGGCCACACTTCTACACCATTGCCATAGTATCCCTCACCCAACCAGCACTAACAGCCCAGGCAACACACTTCCCCCTCGCACTCTCCACACACTGAGCCACTAGACCCTGTCACTGCACACCGACAAACCCCACCTTCACACCTCCCTATCACTGACAGACTCCCCAGACTACCACCCTGTCACCTGTGACCCTGCCACCCATCAGTATGCTCGCCGGATGACAGCCTCACCATGCCTCCCTACTTCATGAAACACTTAAAAACGAGCATGGCACAAGAGTGAAAAAATAAACCCAGTAGCCATGTCTCAAGTTTTCAACAGCCAAGTTATTCTAAAGTGTCTTTCTTCATTACTGCAAAAAAGCAACACCACAGGGCAATATTGTACACGTGTTTACAGCAGCATCCCTAACCTGTGCAACAAACTCACACAGCCCCCTCCTCCCCCCAGTATTTCCCAGTGGCCCCATCATCTTTATGCAAGCCTCAATAGTAGCACAGCTGCGCGCAGCCCCTCCTCCCCCGCACAACATCACACTTCGACAGAACACAGGCATGTACCAAACAATACATTCAGTGCACGCACTTTCAAACAGCATCCTTCCAGTTCGCACTTACTGAAACAGTGTGCACTGCTGCCCCTCGCAGAATGCGACGGAGATCAGTGTGGAGTGACTGCTTGTAACATGCATTTGTGGAGTGGCGGGCCGATATATCCATGATTGATAAACTCGATAAGATGCCGAAAGCGGTGACGTACGAGTCATTTGGGGCCCTTTGTTAGTAGAGCAGGAGAGGTGTATTTCAACTCTGTACAAAGGGACAGTGCGCCGTGAGGTGCATCATCAGAGCTGTGTGAATAATAACAGCTGTGAGCCCATGCCTGATGTGCATCATCAGAGCTGTGTAAATAATAACTGCATCAGTCCCGTGCGTGAGGTACATCATCAGAGCTGTATGAATATTAACAGCTGTGAGCCCGTGCCTGAGGTGCATCATCAGAGCTGTGTGAATAATAACTGTGTCAGCCCAGTGTCAGAGCTGTGTGAATAATAACAGCTGTGAGCCCGTGCGTTAGGTGCATCATTAGAGCTGTGTGAATAATAACTGCGTCAGCCCCGTGCTGAGGTGCATCATCAGAGCTGTGTGACTAATAACAGCTGTGAGCCCGAGGCTGAGGTGCATCATCAGAGCTGTGTGAATTAGAACTGAGTCAGCCCCGTGCGTGAGGTGCATCATCAGAGCTGTGTGAATAATAACAGCTGTGAGCCTGTGCCTGAGGTGCATCATCAGAGCTGTGTGAATAATAAGTGCGTCAGCCCCGTGCGTGAGGTGCATCATCAGAGCTGTGTGAATAATAACGGCTGTGAGTAACAGCATACTCTTGCACACACTCTCACTGCTCATCAATTCAAAGTTTGCTAAAAACTTTATACAACGCATTGTCATACACAATGCCAATATCTCAAACTTTAATGCTGCGAGACCTATTGCATTGCAAATGTTTGTTTATTTTTTAGTCACATATGTCAGTCAAATTCAATGATCATCAAATGAATTCAGTGCAATAGAAGTAAACAAGAATCAAGTGCAACAGGGTGACATAAGTGACTAAGTGAAGTTATGCACATGTGATAAGAGACATACAGTTATGTACACAATATACAAAAACAAAAACAACTGAGAAAGGGTCTGTCCTATTCAATTTAATACATGGTATCTGATGTCCCCTATAGAACTTTTAAATCTTGGGGCCAGGAGACCCGATGGACATAGACTACAGTGAACTTCTACGTTTCAACCCTGGAGTGTGCACAAATGGGTAAGCGCCACGGCAGGTCTTCCTCAGGACAAGCAGAAAACAAAGAGGGACACTCAATTCCGATTGTGATTGAACACTCCCACAAAGGGGTGAGTGTTAGCGTATAAATATGAATTAAAGGCGTGGAACAATGTCCAAGAAATGTCCAATGATGAAATTAAAGCATGTGCAGTAGTGCCTGGACTTACCACAAAGAGGTTGAGAAGAGAAACCACCTTGAGGGTTGGAATATCATCATATTCACTCACAGTAAAGGGGAGATCAAGATCTTGGTGTCTCATGCCGGTTTCTATTAAACTTTTAACTATTTCATTCTTCTTTGTAGGATCTTTCAGATCAACTTCACGATGAATGTGTCTTCTGCAGGAACCTAAATTAGGCCTTGGGTAGGACTACGTCTTACCTGAGACAGAACTACCCCACTCTGGCCCAACGAGGTCACCAAACACTTGAGTAACCCCACCATGACCTAGAGGGTCCGAGGACCTACTGTACTTCCTAGAATAGGGCCTGATCCCCATGCCAAGGTTAGGTTTGCCGCAACCGCAAGCTCCCAACAGAGACTACTGACAGCTGTTGGTACCCAGCACCATACCCGGAGCTCTCCACTGTCAGGTGTTTGGGATCCCTGAGGGGCAACTCTGGATTCTTGGGGCACCTCTACTTATTCCTCTGCCTGTTAAGGGGGGACACACTGAATCTGGGCATTAGCCTGACACTCCAGGACTTCTTGGGCTGATGCACAGTCTCTCTTGGGGACAGAGGGGGTATCACCAAGGGCAGTCTTGGGGGCCTCCCCTACTTGGGTAGGTTGCACTCAACTCAAAGGATTCTTGACGTCATCCGGCACTCCTATTTAAAACAGACTGTATGTCTCAAACATACTGAATACACTAAGATTGCCAAGGGAGATAACTGTTGAGAAGTGTACTGCACACAAGAGTAGGGATGACCCCAGGGGATGCCCGGTGCAGATTACCACGGTGGGCTTTAAGTACCTAGGCATCTATATCACAGCTGACCCTATTATTAGATTTGCCCAAAATCTCCTCCGCCCTTACAGAGATTGCAGAGGGATTCGGAACGTTGAAAGGCGCTTCCACTATCTTTGTTGGGCCGGGCGTCCTTATTCAAAATGATGTCCTTGCCTCGCTTCCTGTATGTGTTGCAGAACTCATCAGATCTTGTCCCCTTCAAGCTATTTAAACAAAAATTGAAAGCCTGCAGAGAAGTCAGCTGTGGCATGGGAGGCCAGGTATAGCACTCCCCAAACTGAATCTCAACTGGTACGATCGGGGTATTGGTCTCCCTGACCTTAAAAAATATTACTGGGCAGCGCATCTAGCTGTCATCAATCGTGACACGTATAAGCAGGCCACGCAATGGATAGATGGCTACTGCGGGGAGGGAACTACAACAGGGCTCTATATACAAACAAAGGGAAACTCCATCTGACTGGGCTGACGAAGCACTCAGTGCAAATTTGGCATGCAGTTACTAGAAGTCTGGGGTGGGAACGCAAAGCAACATTGGCTACCCCCCTGTTGGACTCTGACCTACTTGGGAACTTGTGGAAAACCAAGGGCTTCGACAAATGGGACCTTATAGACATTTCTAGGATCAGTGACCTCTGGGTGAAGGGGGAGGTTAAATCATTTCCATCCTTGCAACAGGAGCACGACCTGGCCGCCACAGAACACTTTAGATACATACAGGTTCAACATGTACTACAGACATGCCTCCAGAAGGGAAAAACCCCTCCTGTATCCTCGCCTCTTGAGGACAGGATTTTGGACGGCTACTTGCCAATGAAAGCCATTTCTCTAACCTTTAAAAAGTTGGTAAATAACTCAGTTGAACCCCTTCAGCTACTAGGGGAAAAATGGAAAAGGGATGGCATTATTCTGGATGACGAAGTTTGGATAGGGGCGATCGCCTCCCCACGGGAAGTGGCTATATCAGCCAGATTACGACTGGTCCTACTCAAAATACTGCACCGTGTCTACATGACTAGACCATGTCTACTGAGAATGGGGAGGGCGGAGGATACTAACTGTAGGAGAGGTTGTGGAGGTGAAGGCATTTTCTTACACATACTCTGAGAATATCCACATATCCAGAGGTATTGGAAGAAAATACACGCCATACTTAGTGAGGTGCTCATGCTTGCTGTTCCCTTGGAGGCCAAACGATGTCTCCTGAATGTGTGGGAGCCAACAGACCGTAAAAACAAACGCATTACATGGGTCATGCCCAAATGTGGGAGGGCTACACAGGCACCAGTCGTGTCCGCTTGGAAGAGGGACTTTGATTGGTGTATGTACTATGAAAAGACAGTGTATGTATCTAGGGGATGTCCTAAAAAGTGGTCTTACATCTGAAACTATTGGAATGTGTTTGTGGTAATATCTGTACTCCCCCATCTGTGACACTCCAGGAAGATCTCTCATTGCCATGATAACTGTTACCAACTAGTAAATGAGACTTCACATGTCGCTCACAATGATTGTATTAAGTACCTTGTAATGTCGATTCCTCTTGTTCAATAGAAAGAATTTTTAAAAAAGAGTAGAGATGATTTTGTCACCAGAGGCAATCGGAATACGGACAAAGTTACCTGATATTGTGCCCTCGAGTCAACCATATTTCACTTTAATAAACCATGCCATACGGAGGTATAGACAGTTTCAAACATGTTAATAACACAGTGCAGACCTTTAGTTAATTGAGAGAACTGTAACATGAAGCCCCTGAAATTGAAAATTCAAAATGGGAAAAGTGGGGATGCCTTGGTGAGAAACGTGCATGGCCCAACCCATGGCAGTTGAGATGGAATTGTTCGAACTTTCAAGAGGTATTGGAACAACCCTCACTTTTGAGTCATGGATGAAAATCTGTGTCAGTGGTGCATGACATTTTAGAGACAGAATGTGGGGGTAAAGAGTCAAATTGGAAAGTTCAATGGTCCTTTCAGCTATTCGCCAGGTTAACGTTTTGGAAATGCCCTTATGCAAACATCTGAGGAATATCCTAGTTGCTGTGTGATTACTTTCCCATTGGGTTGAGGCCTATCCCACCAGAAGATGTATTAGTCTGACAGTTGCCAAACTACATCTGCTGGAATTGATCCCCTGATTTAAAATGCCAGTTCATCTTCAATCAGATCAAGGGACTCCCTTCAAGAATGAGGTGATGCAGGTACTATGTGCAGCTTTAGGGACTGCCCAGTGATTCCATTGTTGTTACAAACCAGAAGCCTCTGGCATTGTGAAGAAAGTAAATGGGACAATCAAGGCAAAATTAGCTACGGCATGCTCTTCTATGTCTGTTAATTGGCCAGATGCACTCCCTTTGGTACTCATGAGCATTCGAAGTACTCCATGCAGAAGAACCGGAGTCTCCTCACATAAAGAGTTGATGGGAAGAGCTATGAGAATTCCCTCTGTTCCAGCAGCTGTGCGTGTGAATAGCACAGATGACCTAGTTCATGAGTATTGTAAAGGATTGGCTGAAGTGGTATGTTCTATCTCTCACCAGGCTGACATTGTAACATCTGCTGTTAAGACCGCCTGGAGACTGGGTCCCAATCAGAAGACACGTTCGCAAGTCATGCCTGGAAGAGCGTTGGCGAGGGCATAGCAGGTCATCTTAGTTATCAACATCGCTGTGAAATGGCATGCCGATCTGGAATCATGCTTCACTTCTAAAGAGAGCAAGGCGGGAACGGTAAGAAGGAGAGCCAACATCCACTATTTCCTCAGGTTCACCCGGATTCAAAGTTTCTAAAGTGACGGAAAACTAGGAACAGGGGTCAACCTAAAAATCCTCAACCTCACATGTCAGATTCACAGTCTGATCAAGAACATTGTGAGGAAGCAGAGTCCTCAGCCGCAGCCGACAGCTGAGATCACAGGCTAAGCCTCCCAATACGCTGCAGATCAAGGAACATCTGGGGAACTGAAACTGAACAGGATGATGGGAGCTCCTAAGGAGCAGAGATTGGAGCAGGAGAAACTTCAAGGGAAGCTCAGACTTCCAACAATGAGCTAGCATCTCATGAGCCTGATATATTCAGTATCATGGAAGGAAGACTCAGTTGCTAAGAAAAGTGGCCAAATATTGAAGGCAGAAGAAAAAGAGTACTGTCCACAGTAACAAGACCTGAGACAATTAACGAAGACTCTGAAGACAAAGAAGAACAAAGACTAGGGGAAACCATTGACAGGGACTTAGAGCAGATAGGGAGCAAAGAGAGAGAGAAAACTCAGTTGAAAGCACACAGGTCCTCAATGGACTTACTTTGTAAAGAACAATAACAAATCAGACCGTATAGCTCAGAGGGATTATTATACTGCTATTAGGAAAGCGAAAAGTAACTAATACGCTGGGTGGATTGCCAAGGCCAATAATAACAGCATGGAGATTTTTTCTATTGTTAAGAGCTTCCTATTGCGCTGTGCGGAGCAAATGATTCGTCCAGTTTCCCCACAATGGTGAGAGGACTTGTCCTCCTTTTTATCGAGAAGATAACGAGGATTCAGGACCGCTTGGGAATATATTCCCTGGAATCGAGGATTTCTCCTCTGGTGCCCCCTCTGATTTCCAGTTTACCTACCCCCCGTTCACTCAACTCCTGCCTGTAGCTGAGCCTCACATTTTAGCCATTCTTAAATCCCTGAAGTCGGGCTCTCCTATAGATCCTTGTCCGGCCCGAGTATTAGCTGGGGTAGCTGAGGATGTTTGTCCAGAGGTAGCAGCGATTGTCAAGCTATCCCTTCGGACCGCTACCGTTCCCGTGCACTGGAAGCAGGCTAAACTCTTACCCCTTCTCAAAAAATCTTCTTTAGACCCCTCTGTTCCAATGAACTATCGCCCCATCTCTCTCCTGCCAGCCTTGGCTGAAGTCTGCGAGAAGGTGGTTTCCCGGCAGCTTGAGGCCTTCGTGGAAGCATCTGGTGCTCTTCACCCTGCTCAATCCGGGTGTAGAACTTCTTATAGTACGAAGACTGCACTGGTGGAGATGACGGAGGCGATCAGGGAGTACCTGGATGGGGGCGGCAGGGCGGGTTTTATTTTGCTGGACCTCTCTGCCGCCTTTGATATGGTGCCCCACCAGCTACTTCTTGCCTGGTTGTCATCTATTGGCATTGCTGGTCCAGCATTGGATTGGATAAAATCCTTCCTGGATGAATGCACTCAGCAGGTCTGGATGCCAGTTAGGGAACTTTCAATGGGGGTCTCTCAGGGCTCCACGCTGAGCCCTCTGCTTTTTAACATATAGTTGACCCCCTTGATTTTTTTAGATGGAGGACCCGGGAGCAAAAATTATAGATTACGCGGACGACACCCAGCTGCTATTCACCTGGAAGGACTCTGATCTTGACACTAATACCGCCCAGATATGTCTCTCGTCCGTATTCCACTGGCTTGCACATGCCCAACTGAAGTGCAATGAGGACAAGTCGGAGGTACTCCTGTATGGCCAGTTCCCCCCTGCCTTCAGAGAATCTTTGTGGCCTCTAGATTTCCCTTAGGGGTGTGGTTGGGTGAAGATCTCCGGTTTTCAGATCATGTTAAAAAACGTACCGGAGTCTACTGTGGCACCCATAAGGCCTTAAGAAGGTTTTTTCCCCTGCTTCCTAGGGAGGCTAAAGAAATGGTAGCACATGTTCTTATCCTTTCCCACCTCCATTATGCCAATGGTTTGTTTATTGGCATTCCTGGCTATTTGGTAAAGAAAACTATCCAGAATGCCGTAGCTAGACTCCTGTTTGACATCTCTCGGAGATCGATTGTTCGGCAGCATTTGCGGGATTTGCACTGGCTGCCTGTGTAATTCAAGACCCTTACCTTATCTCACAGGGCCCTTCATGGCCAAGGGCATGTGTACCTTATGAGACGCTTTGCTTTGTACGCACCCAGCCGATCCTTGCGATCTGCCACTTAAGGCCGGATGGTCATCCTGCGGTTTCGCAGGTCACCTCTGAGGGACAGTCCCTTTTGGTCAAAGCAGCAGCTGCCTGGAATGCTCCCCCGTGGACTTACAGCACACCCAGGATTTCCGTCTTTTTAAAAAACATTAAAAACCTATCTTTTTAATCAGCTTATTTAATTTTTCCTGCCCTTTCTACCACAGTCCACTCACGCACCAGGACACTCTAGAGTATTTGAGCGGGATACAAGTCTTTTTAAAACATAACATATAACAGATGACCACTTTACTGACACAGACAAACCTCCATGAATCAAGTCAAAGTGACAAAAGGCATTCAAGACTTCTCAGATATTCTGATGAACGACATACTGATCAAGGACAAAAAGTGAATTTGCAAGTTTGGGGCAACAGTCAGAGGACTTAGGGTCTGTAGGCATCCAGTTGACATAGTTGATTGCTACAGTAGATTTCTAGACATGGTAAGGACAATAGGGTAGAAATAGAAAGCTTGCACATTGCAAATGACAAAAAGAAAATACTTTCCTTGATCTAACGCAAGATTAACGTGGCGTTTACAAGCTAAATAATTGTCATAGTAGTTTCAGTGGTTGGAGCGCCACTTGGGGGTTCAAGACTCACTCAGGCTGGGTCCAGGTACAGGTTCAAGTCGCTAGGAGCTTTTTATGTCCCTATGGCTCTGAACAGGAGGCCAGCAAACAAATCCTTGGAGTCACTCTGATAGTTCTGGTTTCGGGTGAAGATGCATGGCTGGCCTCTGCGGGTTTGAGACAGACTCTAGGCAGCAGAGCAGTCCTTCCAGGTATAGCAAATCAGTCTTGCAGAGTGCACAGCAGGTCACAGCAGCAGGCTAGAAGTCCTTCCACAGGTCCAGAAAGGGAACTGAAGAGTGGGTCTGAGGGTCCTATTTTTATACCCAGTGCATCAGTTGAAGTTGGGAAAAGTTTCTACAGGTTTCTTTGAAGTGCTCAGAATCTCCTGATTCCCTTGTCTTGGCTCCAAGCTAGCTTCCCTTAAAAGTGCCATAGCAACACTTCAGGTGAAAGCATTATTAGACCAGTCACTACCATGTGACCTTTAAAAGGCTTTCAAACAAGAACATGAAGGAAAAATCTTTGATCGAAGACAAACTAGCTCTGAGAAAAACATCACACACATGGATGCTGGTCAATAGTAACAAGCAGCTTAAACCGGCCTAATATCTTAATTAAACATACTCAGCCTTCATGAAACAGAAATGATTTCCCCTTTGACACAGCGCTCTTCCATCTTTGGCAGAGAAACCATCATGGCAAGCGAAAGAGGGCATCACATGTTGTTTATTTGTTCACCCAGCGAGGATCTACCCCACCTGGGCTGCATCAGTCCAGGCCTAAAGGAATCAAGGAGAGACTTTTTGATAAAAGCATTTAATTCTAGAGGGACTTGAAGCTATAAACAGGTCATCATTGCCTGCCTAAACCCCAATTATCCCACATTGAACTGTCGAATGTATCAAATTCCTCACCCAATTCCAACAAGTCCTGATTGTAATGTGCAGAGTGGAGAGTTTTTGCTCATAGGTTCCAGACGCAATGATGAGTGCCTTGAGTACAGAGAAATATTTTACATTTTTAACGACTTATTTATCGGTATTTGTTCTTTTTGCTATGGTTTTAATTACCTGATGCAACTAAAAATAAAAGTTGAATTGAAAAAAATCTAAATGATTTCGATGCCCTTGTAAGTATGCTGGTGAACTGAGGCCTAAGACATGGTTGTCAGAGATTGTGACTCCAGATACTCATGTGCCTATGACTGTCACCAGCAGAAGTTTCAGTTAATTCAACTGTTAAGAAATGAGATGTAATAACCACACAAGAGTGATGGATAATTGAGCAGTTTTGATCATCCACCAACAAGATGCAGCAATTGTGGTACCTGCCTTCAACTGCCCAGAACTTTCTGTCTAAAATAGCTTTGGAGGGGTGTGTCCAAGATGGCAGTACAAGTGAGATACTCTTCTTTGTCTCTCTGCCCCGCCGCTCGATCTACTGCCAAACACAGCATACCTACCCCTCTCTGGAGCCTTCAGGACAGCTGTGAGCAAGACTTGGTGCTCCAGTGCAGGCTGCGCTGAAGCAGAAAGATACCGCAGCCCATACTGGGAAGCCAGCGGGACAGAAGCGGTCCTCGGTAGAGAGGTGCTGGATCAGGCGGTCCTGTTTGCCATGCCGTGACTTCAGGAGGCCAGCAGCACATGGGACCATGACTCCGGAAGCACGATTGAAGACCCTGGTCGTTATACCCCTCTCTAGCTTGATGGGTGATCTGGCCTTGGGTGCAGGAGAAGGACAGCTCTGGCCCGGGGTGGCCTAAAATCAGAGAGTGGCAGGTGGTGGGGACAGTGTGCCTGGTGATCTGCGGCCCACAGGAGAGAGCCGAGTGACCAGTGGTGGTCCCCCTCTGCAGAGACCAGTTAGCAGAGTGGAGTGTTCACCCACGTCAGCGGGCCCGAGGCGGGACTACTCTTGCCCGAAAAGTGGATTAACAGGAGGCACGGTCTGCAGCATGAGGTGGGCGGAGAGCAGGGGCCAGGCTCTGGGAGCTACGGGGAGCAAATTCTCTTGGAGCCTGGTATAATGTGCTTGTTGGGCACAGCCTGAGAGAAGTTAGTTGTCAGGACGGTTAGTGGCCACCGCATGTGCAGAGGAACAAAGAGATCAGCAAGCACTGGGCATTGCATACCCCTTAATTGTTATCCTCCCTAGAGAGAGAGAGAGGAAACAGAGACTTATAGTGCGCACCCTGAGGCAAAGGCGCTTCCCCCGCCCACCGTTGGAAGAGCTTGACTGTGCTGTCACTGACCATGTCATGAATGATGTAATATGTGACATCATCAGCAGTGCATTGAGGGGGCGCGAGTTATAGTTAGCTCAACTAACTTTAACAGGGGAATTTGTATCGTTTTGTATGAGTGAAATGTCCAACTAACTATAACGTCCCTGAAACCTATGTTTTTTTCAGTGAATTTCTAAGGTTTTTTAAATGCTAATTCCTAACTATAACGTCTATAAAACCTATGTTTTTTCAGTGAATTTCTAAGGTTTTTAAATGTTAATTTCATATTTTAATATTTACAAAACCTATATTTTTTTCTAATTTTTTACAATATTTTGGAACTCTATTATCCTTTTTTCAAGTTAGCGCTCTATTGCTCGGCCACCCGAAACGCATAAAATCACCCACATACGAGCGTTCAGCGGGCGCGCCGCTGGCGCGCCAAAGTCAAGCCCGTCTGCGCCCGTCCGCGCCTGGACACTGCCAGCTGGCAGGAATCTCAGCCTCTCTCGTAAGACATTATGATGTCGCCTTTGACCTACTCTAAGGAGGAGTTGTTTAAGGTAAGGGCCTCTATGTATAGCTTGAGCTGTACAGGTAGGATTTTTTTTAGATAATGGAGATCAGCCCAGCCGCTGCCCTCATTGTATATGGAGTGTAGATCAAGAACGAACATCTTTAGGCCCCACCAGTAATCTCTTGACTTTTTCACAATCAGACCCTGAATTAAATTTAGATAAAGCCCAGATTATAAAGGGCAGGGACTTTACCATTAATTACTTATATGTTAATGCGAGGTCCATATCCAAGCATGCCTCAGAAATTTGGGACCTGTTAGATGTTCATAAACCCGATATGTGTTTATTTACTGAAACCTGGCTTCAGACACATTCTGCACCTTCCCTAGCAATTGCATTCCCCTTAGAATACACTGTAGTGAGGTTGGATAGAGAAGGGAAGAGAGGAGGAGGGCTGGCGATAGCCACTCGTGCCACTCTGAACTTTGGACACTCCTAATTTGAAGCTGTTGATTTTCTCTCTGGAATTTGCTTGATGTCAGAAGGTACCAGGGGCAGTAGTGTATCATCCACCGGCTGAAAACAAAAAGATCTTTTGCACTACGTTACTGGAAACCCTCGCTCCCTATGTTTTATATGCTGAAAAATTCTTTATTGTTGGGGATTTAAATTTTCACTTTGACAGTTTCACTAATAGGGACACAGGAGATCTCTTGGTGTCCATGGATACGTTAGGACTTTCACCTAAGACCCATGAGCCTACTCACATAGCAGACCATACTTTGGACAATATTTTTACTAATATGTCAATCCTCATCACTGAACCACCTCAGGCAGTGAGCTGGTCCGACCATATGGCGTTAAGTTTCTCCTTCTCTGCTCATAGAAGTTTACTTCAAGCCCAAGGACGTAAAGTCACCCACAGACAATGGTGGAAAATAACACCCATTACATTCGGGCTAACGTTCTCTCCTCCATCTCTTAAGAAGTGTAAAGATGTTAACGAAGCCATATTCACTCTTGAGACAGAGATATGAAAGATCCACCCCGGCACCCTGCTATTCTGATAGTTAAAAATTAGAGAAAGCAGCATGTAGAGTTAGAGAACGCAAATGGAGGAAAACAAAGTCAATTGAAGATAGACTGGCCTACAATACATCTCATAGGGGCTATCTTAGAAATTGTAATATAGCCAGACGATTTCATCTAGCTTCCCGAATTGATGAAGCTAAGGACTCCTCTAAAGAACTATTTAGAGTTCTCAAGGAATTTACCACCCCTAGAGTTAGAAACTCTATATGCCCCCCTTCACAAGAATTTTGTTTTTTAGCAGCAAAATAGATAATATCTATAACTCTTTCATTTCAAACTCAGAGTGCATGGTAGAAGTTCCGGGGCCAGACAAGCCTTGTCACTCTAAATTGGAATACTTTGCCCCCATAACGAGGGAGCAAGTTCTCTCATCATTAAAACAAAGCAAGTCAGGCTCTCCGGCTGACGTGGCTCCTCCTCATATCATGTCTGACCTGGGTACGAAACTGGCTAACCCTATTAAGGAAATTTGTAATCTGTCCTTATCATCTGCCTCTTTCCCGCTAAAATGGAAAAAGGCATTTATCAAACCTCAGCCTCAGAAATTCTTGGCTGACCATGGGGACCTCCAAAACTACAGGCCCATTTCTCTTCTGCCATTATGCTAAATAATTATGGAGTCTATGGTGAATCATCAACTCTCAGATTATTTGGAACAGAATAACCTCCTTGAGCCCTCACAATCAGGCTTCCGTGCAGGTTTCAGCACGGAGTCTGCACTAACTGAGGTGTCAGACACGATCAGGCTGCTGTTGGACGAAGGGACCCCCACCATGCTGGTTCTCTTGGATCTATCAGCAGCCTTCGACACCATCTCGTACAGGATCTTTTTAGATAAACCTGTGGTAGATTGGTGTCATGGGGAGAGCACTGGACTGGATATAGAGCTTTCTCTCTGAAAGATCTCAATGTGTATAACTGGACACTTTGGTGTCCAGGACCACAATCGTGGATAAGGGAGTTCCTTAGGGCTCTGCATTAAGCTCCACATTGTTCAATATCTATGTGTCGTCTTTGGCCTCTGTTATTAAATCATATGGTTTTCATACCAACTCTTATGCCGACGACACGCAGATCATTGTCCCTATAGAGAAGGACTCAGGAGAAACTAGAGATAGATTCAAATCATGTATGACTAAAATTGCAGTATGGATGAAAAAGAACTTTCTGCAATTAAATTCAAACAAAACCGAGATCCTACTGTTCGGGAAAGCCGAGCAGTTATGGACTAAGGATTGGTGGCCAGAAGAATTAGGAGAAGTTCCCTTACCTAAATCTTTGGCAAAAAATGTGGGTGTATCAATCGATTCCAAACTCTCCATGGAGCAGCATGTGAAAACATTATCTGGCAAGTGTTTCGGATTACTTTGCATGCTAAGGAAGATTTTCCCCTGGATTCCGCTCTCCACCAGATAGGTCCTGTACCAGGCACTCCTAGTCAGTAGGCTTGACTATGGAAATGTCCTGCTGGTGGGGATGAGGGAAGATCTATTTTCCAAACTTCAAGTCGTGCAAAATACGGCGGCAATCCTAGTTCTTAATAAACCGAAACGCACTCCCTCTCTTCCATTATTGAGTGAGCTACATTGGCTCCCATTGAGGAAAAGAGCAGTCTTTAAACTCCTGTGTCTGGCGTTCAAGGCCCTGGTCGGTCTAGGTCCAGAATATCTAAGGAGTAAGTTAATATGGTACACCCCAACCCAGCAGTTAAGATCTAGTGGCCATAAGCTCCTCCAAATTCCTAGATTTAAAAAGGCCAGGATGGGGGAACGTGCTTTCTCCTACATTGCCCCAAAACATTGGAACGCACTACCAGTTGATCTGCGGACCAGTACTACACTCATGGCCTTTAAGAAAAAATTAAAAACTTGGCTATTCTAGGGTACTGACTCAGCATGTTGTCATCTGCTTTACCGGGCACCGGGAGATCCCTTCGGGGATGATTCGTACGCCATATAAATAATAATAATACAATAATCATAATAATTTCTTTCCCAAAAAATATGTATATCATTTTGTCTTTTTTTTTGACAAAACTAAAGTCCTGTACCGGTAGTCTACAAAGCTCCATCAGCACGCAAATCCTATCCACCATATTGAAATGATGCACATTTCATATCCGAAGGGTTCGTGGCACCGTGTTCCGCGTAATAACATATATGGACGAGGTCACGACAACTGCTAGTTTGGTATGCAACGGAAACGCAGAACCAAGCAGCGCATTACGTCATGTACGTATGGGATCACGCCCGCTGCGCGTTGCGTATGCGACGAGTGCACGCTGCCAGGCCCTGTCTTACGTCATAGATGTATGGTGTCGTGCCGGGTACGCCATTCCCTCGTTTCTTTTTATGTCTCAAAAGTATATGTAAATAACTTTATAGTGTATATGAGAGCAAGCGATAATCTAAAATATTTAAAACATTTATATATTTCTAACTGTAATAAACTTATATTATAGTAAATATATTGTCTCAAAATCACGTCGGGTGCGGTCTCCTTGCGCAATGAGTGCGCGATTGCCATGTGACCTTAAAAAATAGCATTTGATTAGTTCATAGCATTTCCCATTGTAGCAGTTGGAGAACGTCACACATTTAGTCATTCTCTCTACAGCATTTGATGAGACACACCTCTTCTGCTTAGAGACCTTTTTTGAAACTTTTTGCTATGTACACATATCTTACACTACACACAACATGCAACCACCATCTTCATCAATATTCATCGTCTGTAAAGTAGCCTTCCACCTGTGATAGCCATACACTTAAAAGTTACATAACCAAAGTTTTCCCCACTACCAGAGGTAACATGGTTGCATACGCTGCCCACAGCACAATGTAATGTAATACGACCCAGGGGTAGTATCATGCATAGATAATGAACACACGGACACAGATAGATAATGGAAGTGGGTACGGGCACGTGCGTTTGACACCTTTTTATTACCAGGGTCACATATCCAGTGACGTCTGTGGTGGATCCGTATGGAGTGAGTGTACACTAGCCCTCAGGGAATGGTTCCTGCTATCATCAACTACAACAGTAATCATTGGATCATACACAGACATTCAATAATAAAAGAACCAATAGTTTGTGCTGCAGTAAGGTAGGTATAGTAGATGTGAAATAATACAGAAAAATATTCTATCGTAACAGAACCACAACTTGTGGTATACGGAGACACAATCAATAGATCTGAAATAATACACAAAAAGTTTGTATCATAAAGGGTCCATCAGTTCTAGTTGACTACTGGATTCTGTAATTAAACAATCACCACTCGATCTGAATTGCGAACACTTCTGTCTGCAGTGTAGGCCAGAGAAAGCGGTCAGCAAGGGCCCACAGCTCCGTAACATGGACTTGAACTGCCCAGTTTTTCATAAGCGAAGCAGAAAAAAGTGTGTGCGGAGCCTGCAATGATACGTATGTGTGGTGCAGACAGTGCACCCTGGAGCAATGTATTTTCCTGCAGGACTGTGTCATCTACAATAGCGACTCGATCTGAATTGTGAACACTGCTGTCTGCAGTGTTAACTCAAGGCAGTACTCAAACAGACAACCATGAATACTTTTTCTCACTTCCTCTTCACAAAATACAACAACATAAATTATAGAAAAGTCTGCAATAAATAAATCAAAACATTTCGAATTGCGATTTCTGCTGTCCACAAAGTAGACTATTCAGTGTTCCTTTGCACTTCGAAGATGAATTTTGTCATTGTAGTAAACCTATAAGTCATCTAAAAAGAATTCTTCAAGCAAGTATACTAAAAGGATATTGTGTATATTTCAATAGACGTTGTAGTTACTTGACTACTGGATTCTGCAATTAAACAATCCCCACTCGATCTGAATTGTGAGCCCTGCTGACCGCATTGTAGGCCAGAAGCAGTATTCATTAACGCCTCACAGCCATGTACCATTGAATTCAAAAGCATGGAGTTGGTTGCACCAGATCGGAGGGGGTACACAGAAATAATCACAGACTTTAACCTATGACATCCTCAATCATAGAATCAAGACCCCGTTTCACTGTTCGGACCTGCTGTACCGCGGTGTACTCCACCGACTGGTGTCAACCAAGCACAATAATCATGTGCAACAGTTAGCTACGCAAGCACAGAGTCTGATGCACCTCAACAGAGGGAGTTCTATGAAAACCAAGCAGCAAGTCATATTGGACATCTTCCATTGTGGAATCAAGACACCTTTCCACTGTTGGAACCTTGAGTTGGTTGCACCTGGTCAGAGGGGTACACAGAAATCATCACAGACTTTAACTTCTGACATCCTCAATCATGGAATCAAGACCCATTTCACTGTTTGGACCTGCTGTACCGCGGTGTACTCCACCAACTGGTGGCAACAAAGCACAATAATCATGTGCAACAGTTAGCTACGCAAGCAAAGGGCCATATGTAGGTAACTTGGAAATACCGATTCCTAAATACCTAATTTTACCGATTCGGTATTTAGGAATCGGTATTTCATATGTAGCAAATATTTCGTTCAAAAATACTGAATCGTTCATATTTCTTATTACCAAATAGATAATACCAATTCGGTAAAAAGGAATCACCTACCCATTCATTCCTATGGGCTTGGAGGCCCAGAGGAATGAATGCGAAGAAATTCAGTATTACCGTATCGGTATTACCGATTCGGTAATCGTGGGAGCTATTTCAAGGGTGCCAGGGTGTCCAAAGGACACCCTCTGGCACCCCTGAAATATGCATGTGTGCACATGTGGCGCACATAAATACTCTAAGGGCTTGGATGTGTGCCACATGGCACTCTTCAACAAGCAAAAAAGTGTTTTTTGAAAGGAAATCCCTATTTACCATCAATTAGGAGTTGGTGGTAAATAGCGATTCCTTAAGGCTGAGGTGCACTGTTTTAGGTGCTACCTACATTGCATTTAAGGAATCAGTATTACCGATTCCTTAAATGCAAGGCCACAAGGAATCGGTATAAACGAATCGGTATTTACCGATTCCTTAATACCGAACCCTCCCTACATCTCAAATGCCTAAATATCGGTCGGTAACGGAGAAATTTAACAAATTTCACCCTTACCGACTGGTATTGGGCCACCTACATATGGCCCAAAGAGTCTAATGCACCTCAACGGAGGGAGTTCTAAGAAAACCAAGCAGCATGTAATATCGGACATTGTCCATTGTGGGATCAAGACACCATTTCACTGTTGGGGACCTAGAGTTGGTTGCACCTGTTCAGAGGTGGTACACAGAAATAATCACAGACTTAAACTTCTGACATCCTCAATCATAAAATCAAGACACCGTTTCACTGTTCGGACCTGCTTTACCGCGGTGTACTCCCCCGACTGGTGTCAACCAAGCACAATAATCATGTGTAACAGTAAGCTACGCAAGCACAGAGTCTGATGCACCTCAATGGAGGGAGTTCTATGAAAACCAAGCAACAGGTAATATTGGACATCTTCCATTGTGGGATCAAGACACCGTTCCACTGTTCGGACCTGCTGTATCGCTGTGTGGTCCAGCGACTACAGTCAATCAAGCCCAATAATCATGTGCAGCAACTACGAAAGCACAGAGTCTGATGCACCTCAACGGAGACAGTTCGGTGAAAAGCAAGCAGCAGGTAATATCGGACATTGTCCATTGTAGGATCAATACACCGTTCCACTGTTGGGACCTAGAGTTGGTTGCACCTGTTCGGAGGTGGTACACAGAAATAATCACAGACTTAAACTTCTGACATCCTCAATCATAAAATCAAGACACTGTTTCACTGTTCGGACCTGCTTTACCGCGGTGTACTCCCCCGACTGGTGTCAACCAAGCACAATAATCATGTGTAACAGTAAGCTACGCAAGCACAGAGTCTGATGCACCTCAATGGAGGGAGTTCTATGAAAACCAAGCAACAGGTAATATTGGACATCTTCCATTGTGGGATCAAGACACCGTTCCACTGATGGGACATAGAGTTGGTTGCACCTGGTCAAAGGGAGTACCTTCATCTCCACTCTCAGATGCAGTTCTAACATCATCCATTGTGGGATCAAGACACCGTTCCAACGTTGGTACCTGTTGGACTACTGTGTTAGTAGTATACAGAGCACTCCACGGTGCTGGGCCTCAGGCTGAGCGCTGTGTGCCTGTGTCGCGGTAGCCAGCGTTGATGTCAGGAACCTTCCGACCTCCCAAACCTCAGACCTGGAACTTCCGCCGGCACGTGGTGGGCCCTCTTTCACATAATGCGGTAGTGAAAGGTGAACTGTGGGGCATATGTGCGTTGCAGCTGCCATTACAGTTTCTGACTACCAGCAGGCTGAGAGCATAATTCACGCAGCCAGATGGCATGTTGCTGATAAGCTCTCTATTAAACGTATAACACTTTTCCACTGTGGCATTAAGCAAACTATAGACTTTTTTTCTTTCATTTATTTGTACATTACTTCTGCTGGTGTGTTTTCATTTGTAAACAAGTTCTTTAGTAGACGATTTCGAAAAGCTTGTTTACCATGTTTGCTTAGAACTCCAATTCTTACATCTTTTAGAATATTTGCATAATCTTCATCTCTTGCTTGTCGCATATTCTGAGTGAGTTCTTTATATTCAAAATGTAACCACAAATTCACATTTTCAATACTTCCCAAAGATTTCTTAGTATCTTCATGTAGAAGAGTTTTAAACCCTGGTTCTCCTTTTACAGGGGTTAGTTGTAGAAGATCTCCAAATACAATTACATGTTTTCCTCCAAAGAGAACATCGTAATCTGTTTTTAATACCTGTTGCATTCTTAAGTGTACAAAAGCAAGCATTATGTTTGAGACCATGTTCACCTCATCAATAATTAAAAATGTCATTTTCTTTAGCACTCTTGACACTTCATAAGAAGCTTTCCCAGACAACTTCTGATACTCTAATTTATTATCATGCTCAACTGGTAACATCAGTAATCTATGCAAAGTAACTCCTTTAACATTGTGTGCAGCTAATCCAGTTGGAGCTGTTACCACACAACATAAATGTGAACTTTCATGAGCTATTTCATCTGTAATAGTCTTTTCCAGTTCAACTTCATCATTCAACATTTTTAAATATATAGGGAAAATTGTATACATCCAATGCTATCTTTATATGCATTAAAAGAATCTTCGTAGCAGTCAAAGTCTCCAAGTAATTCACTTTCACTACGCCATGGTTTAAACAGTTGCAGAAGTGCTAAATAGTAAAATTCTCACTTATTTGGAGTTTCACAACGTAGGGGGTCATTACGATTGCGGGTTTTCCGCATCCTCGGGGCCGGCGGAAGCCACCGCCGGCCCCGAGGATGCGGAAAAACCGCAGCGGACTGACCAAAGACCCACCGCCACATTAGGATGGCTGGTGGGTCCTGGTTTCCGTCCGCAGCTTTTCCGCCGCGGTCGGATTACAACCGCGGCGGAAAAGCTCTAATATGGTGACGGTGTCTTCCAGACACCGTCCACCATATTAGGATGGCCAGTGAGTTATGCTTTTCCGCGGCGGGTTTTCCGCCGTGGAAAAGCATACGGAACTTCACTGCGGGGGCCCGTTGCGGGCCCCCAAGGTGAAGGGGGAGTGGGGGGTGCACATGGGGGGTACCTATGGTACCCCCCTGCATTTGCATGCAGAAAGCGGCAGGCACCGCGCGGTGCCTGCCTCTTTCTGCATGCAAATGCAATGCGTGCATTTTTAAAATTGCCGCGGGTGCAGCTTGAAGCTGCACCCGCGGCAATGTTAAAAATAGAGGATGTGACCGCCAGGGTGGGGGTCACATCCTAATTGCACAGGAGGGAACTCCGCATGCCATGCGGAGGTTCCCTCCTGCTCTGGGGTCGCGGACGGACGCAAGTCCGTCCGCGATCCTAATCGACCCATAAGTTTCTTGTGGTTTATAAGATTACCCTTTGCATGTTTTACTAAACAACCATGACATCCAACTACTGCAAATTTTCCTTCTTTTAAATTCTGTTTAATATTTCTTTTGAAGCTGTAATGTTGAAGTACTTCATACAGACATAGCTGTTCCAGATGTCGACTCCTTTTTGGATAGTATGTGTCCAACATATTAGTTTTAAGAATGTATGTACTGTCTGGTTCATTTGCTGCTAATTGTTCAAATTTCTTCAAATGAATTCAACACTATATTTCATTTGCAGGCAAGACCTAAACTTGACCATAGGATTCCTCGTGACTTTAAATATAAACTGTAAGAGCACAAGCAGTCTGAACATTTATAGGATCCAATTTCTCGGTGGGAAAGCATTTTCAAAGTAAAGCTGTACAATTTTTGCCTAGGCTTTTCACTTTTGCAATTTCTTCCCACATTTGTTTCATCTCTGTTTTTTCTGATTTTGTAATGTACGATGTAACAGCAAACGGAGTTATCTGCAACATCCTGGATGTCCATGTCGCATTCCACAGTTTTAAAATGACTGGATTATAGTCAATGATATACTTTGAAACTTCTGTTCTTTTTAAGTTGTAGGTATTCTTTGGAGATTTCCGAGTTATTGGGTGCCTTACAGAAGAAAAAAAAGAATGTACTCTTCCTTTAGAAATGATTAGAAGGGAAAACCAAACCGACATTTGGTGTAAAATTTTCCTTTTTCTGCAATACTTTCCAAAACGATGACTTTAGAAACGTAAAACTTGCTGTCTCAAACTTCTATCTCCTTCTTCACCTGGAATCACACATGTCACATACTGTTCGATGAAAGATAATACTATTTCATCAGAATCATTTCCAAATGTAGGTGCATCCTTGATCCATAATAGGATATGTATATGAGGTGTACCTCTTGCTTGATACTCCTTTCTCCAAAAGAAATAGCTAACTCCTCCAAGAGGTGGATTATTTTTATTGCAGATAAAAGACATCATAGCTTGAAGCCTATGATTAAAATATCTGCACACATTTACAGGATCCAATGAACACAGTTACCAAGAGTCTTTATTTCAAAAAAATTTATATTGGAATTTGCTTCTCTTAGAAACTCAAGCAAATCTTCCCATGCTTACTCTGCACAGCTGAGGGTGACAAACCATGTTGGTGTACCTAAGTTCCGTAACATACACTTGAGTTCTCCATGACAACGATCCCAATACTCATTTCTTCCACGTTGATATGCCATCAAATTGATTAACTGTGCTTCTAAATTTTTATCTGTTTCTTGAACTTTCTCCACAAATTCTTTCGCAGAAAGACGTGATTGATAAACTCCAGTTTTAAGTATGTGGTTCACTGCATACGACAGAGGAGACAGATCACTTTCAAACAAAAGGTGAAATAGTATGGGATGCACTGTCAAATCTAGGATATTCCGAATATAATCTTGTTGACCGATATTCTGAAGCTGGAATCCATACAGGTCGGTCATCATATCATCCACCTTCTCCAATAGGAAACAGCTGTGGAAAACAATGAGCTTCCAAGCTTTTCTCCCATACACTGATTGGAGTTCCCTGTGCTTTTTTCATTTGAAATAACTCAATACTGCTTCCTATTACTTTGTTTGAATGCAAAGGACATATTGTGTAATGTTCATAAATCTCTTCAGTCCTTGGCTTGTTCACTTTCTGTATTTACCACTTGAAATTTCAGATTCATCTTCTAAACTTATTACCTGTTCATCCACATTGACATTTTTGTAATAAATATTGTATTCTATAAGATATAAGGTAGCCTTTTCAACTTTATTAACATCCACAAATTCTAGCCATATTTTCCGACTCTTTGTTGGTACACCATTTACTAAAATAACTACTGCCTAATTTTCCTCTTTCTCTCCAGCAATAGTTTCAATACTTTTCTTAAAATCCAAAGGTAAGTACACCACTTTTCCTTTCACCCCTCTTTGCAAGTCTGTTGGTGGCAGTTTGCCTGTTTTAGGCTCCATCCGAATTATAGTTTGAAAAGGATGAACAGATTGAATTAGAACCGACTCATAAGTATTCAATTTGGCCCGTTCCTCCGGAATAGCTACTAATTCTAAGTTATTATTTACTGCTCTAGCAGGCACTTTGTTCTCTTCTAATCTGTTGTAACAATATTTACATATACATTGATCACTACCTAACTCAAATCGAACTTCCACAAAAATGTAAGTTGCAAATTCTTCCCACTTACCATTGTTCTCCTTTTCACTTTTCAAATACAAATCAACATTCCTACTTTGACTTTTATTATGAGTATGTCGACAACAAACACAAACATAGGGGCATATTACCAACAACTAGCAATAATTTTTGTCTCTAACTTGTTTAGAGACAAAAATTATCGCCGCACATCGGCGATTTTTAACGCAGATAAACCTTGCTATTAGCAAGGTTTATCGCAAATGCGATAAAAAACGGCCGCAATGCATGAATATCGCTGAAAAGTCAGCGATATTCATGCATTATCGAGCAAATGCTCTTAGCCATGTTATCCACCTCCCATTGGATAACATGGCTAAGAACTGCTCAGGGCAGGTGTTAGCTTTTGGAGATATTCGCGCTTAGCGCGAATATCTCCAAAAGTTGGTAATAGGAGATAGCGATGTTAGGGACTGTTTCCAGTCGCTAACATCTTGGCACGCCCACTTTGCATGTCATTAGTGATAAATATCACTGACATGCAAAGCGGGGCCCAAGATGGTCGCTATCTCCTATTAGCTGTCACTAACTGGTGTTAGCGACAGCTTGGTAATAGGGAGATAATTTTATCTCCGCTTTCTTGGCATTTAAAGCCAAAAAAGCGGAGATAAACCCCCTTGATAATATGCCCCATAGTTTGGTATTTCAGAGCACACTATATTAAACTTTCCAATTTCTTCCTCAAACTGATTAGTAGTAATCACTTTCCATTTCCTCCAACATTTGTAATTGTCAAACTTTCACTTTTTATGGACTGCTCTTCTGAATCAATAACATCACACTTTTTTTGAACATCTGATAAAGAACCATATCAAAGACATGTATTTAGTGCACTTAAACATAAGCATGACTTTTTACATAGACCAGTTTCCTTACAAACTTCCGCATTTCTGATTGGTGTACTGCTAACATCCTCAAGTGATGAAAAACACTTTTACAAACTTTTCTTGAAAGACAAGCCAGAGAAGGCCCAACTTCACAGCATATTTTCTTACATTACATGGATCTAGTCCTTGTAACTACTTAATCTTCTGTTTAACACTTTTCTGTGTATATTCTCGTAGCAAATTTCACATTATATCAATAGATTCCTGTTGAATACTACAAATACTACTACAACCCCACTTATACACAGGATCTTGTGGGCGTTTCCCTTGCATTTCTTCAACTATGAACTATTCTGCAATTTTACCAACCATTTCCTCCTTTCGAAGAGGACAACCGTTCTGAACTTTGTAGCAGCGACCTCCAGTATCAACTGCAAATGATAAACTTTTTTCCTTGAAATAACTTTCCTCATTAAAAAAAGGCTCACTAGTAGAAGTATGTTTCCAATGTCCACTAAAGATTTCACAAAAGTTGGTTCTGTTCACAAGTCTCTTTTTTCTACTTTTGTCTTTCAACACTTTGACTATTTGTTTGATTCTCTTCAAAATCAGAATGAATAACGTCTGTTTTAAATTGAAAGCAGTATCCCCTATACTTTCAATACACTGCTTCTCTTTGAATTGCAACAATTTCCTTTTATATTTGTAGCATGTTTTCATTAAATTCTGAAGCACTCTAGATCAAAAAAGTCTCTGACGAATTTCTTGAAATTGCTTTTGTCTCCGAGTAACAGATACTGTTTCTTTATCATGTTTCCTTTTCCTGGTATTTGAAATTGAAGTCTGCTTCACCTTACTTGAAAAATTCTTCTTTTTGCTTTGTGTGATGTTTTTTTTCATTAAATGTTCGTAATAGTTTTTTTCACAAATTGTCTAGTGCTTTTACTAGAACAAACTATTTCTGTACTACTCGCATTTTTCTCTAATTGAAGATCTTTCGTTTTGATCAAATATATATTTTTCTTCTCTTTTCTTTTTTTCACTTCGTCTAGACATTTCCAAATTTTACTCCAAACAAAATAATTTTCTGAAAATAACAACATACAATTACAAAACTTCTACTAACGACTTCCAGGCCCAGTGCTGCAACATGATGGAGCACAACAGGGGAGCAATAGGATGACAAATAGTGCCATAGAAAATACAGCAAGTATTTATTTAATTATTTATATACACCTTTACAATTTATATGTAACTGCACTACCTCATACTTTTCACCTCTCCGCAGCACCCCAGCACCCCACAGCACTCTCTTTGCAACCCACTGCAGACAACTTTATAGATAGTATTTTTTTAAATTGTAATCTATTTACTTAGGATGATATTATCAACCAACAGCACACACAAACATTACCATTATTAGCATAACAATTATATCTACAACTTCGCAAACATAACACTGCACCCAGGGGTTTAATGGGAGGTGTCTGTGGTGTTCTGAGCACCAGCACTTTATTATTGGGGCCCTCGAAACGGGTCTCTATGGGGCTCTATTTTCGGGCCTCGCAAAGTTAGTCAGTTTCTTCTTTTTTTTTATTGCACTGCAGTGAGACTGTGAGACCATGCACACTGCTCACTACTGAGAAGTGCAGGCATCATGCCAGGTGAGTTGCATTGTAGGAGAAGGGAAATCCTTTAAAGAGAGCCATTTACTCTCAGGATTTCCCTTCTCTTTTTGCAACGCAGGAGCAACATCATCGTGGGGTGATTAGCAGACAGACCACCAGGCACGCATCGCCCATTGAACCAGACTCTCTGAGACAGCTTTCTGTGCGCACACACAGAGTTGCACCAGAGTACTTCACAGATCTTCAAAAGACCATTTTTTTGTAAATGAGACTCTGTTCTTTTTCACCCCTTTATACAGCCCCTACATCCCCACTCTGCCTATTGCTGAAAGAATTAAGCTCCCCCGAAATTTCGCTCTGATTGCGCCTCTGCAGACAACCTCAAGCAGGCAACGCCAGCACGACTCTGGTCTGCCTTTACACGTTGTCATGTTTTAGTGCTACAAAAACACACGCTTTGCCTGGCTCACTTAGTTCTCACATCCTCTCTTTAATATGAAGATAAAAGCTTTGCAATTCCTTTTATATTCCTATACTGTGCTTCACATGGAAATATAGAACTGCAGGTTCTCACCACCCCAAATTAGCTCTCTGGTATACTCTCTCAAATGTAAGAAGTACAGGTATTCAGTATCTGTCAGTCACGGCCACTTTAAAGCAGTGTTCCTATATACAACTGGACAAAACATTATGTTTCTAAATTAATGTCTTACACTGAAAAGCTCCTTTACATTTCTTTCGCTAGAAGAACTTTTGTTTAAAACACCACCAGAGACTGGTGGTGAACTATGTTCCATAAAGAGCAACTCAAAGCTTTGTTGTTCTTTATAAGAAACATCTGCCTGTCAATGCTTATCGCCAGCCTTTTTGACCCCTTAAGAGGCTGGATGGATGAGTATAATACTCCGTATTTAGGATCGGGCGGAGGGTGCACGGAAATAAGAACGGATAGTTGAATAAAGGGCAAGTGGATGCATGGCCAGATGGATGAATGGATAGGTAGATGGATGGATGTATCAATGTATGGATGGAAGGTAAATTAATGCATGGACCAGTACTTAGGATAGACGAGTGGGCTGACAGATGCTTAGGATTGGTTCTGGGACAGATGTATCTATGGATATACAGGCGTATGGCTGCATGGATGGCACAGTGCTTACCATAGGTGAGTGGGCTGATAGATACTTAAGATAAGTGCAGGAACAGATGTATGTATGTATATAAGTAGGAATTCCACAAATCCACAGCTGGAAATAGCCTGCTTCACGCAGGGAGCGGTCATCCCCATAGCCTTATACGTAGTATTCCAATAGGTGAACTAATCAGGGCCAAAAGAAACTGTAGCTCGGCAGAGGGTTTCTCCAAAGAGAGCCAAATTATGGTACAGCGGTTTTCTGAGAGGGGATACAGTGAAAAAGTAATACAGCAGGCCCTTACTAAGGTCAATGCCATGGACAGGAATGATCTGTTAGTCCCTAAACAATACGAAATTGATGAAAAGGTACGCTTTATCACTACCTATAGTAGTCAATCCTGGAAACTACGTAAATGTTTATCCAAGTATTGGGATACATTAAAGCTCGACAAAGACGTGAAAGAGGCAATCCATGATATTCCGTCGCTGACATTTAGAAAGGCGAAATCACTCAAGGACACACTGAGTAGTACACTGATAAAAGAAAGTAAGAAAACTAATTCCATCCAAGGTTTTTACCCATGTCGCAGGTGTAAAGCCTGTACATACAGCAACAATTGTAAATCAATACAGTTGTCCAACGAAAGATGTGCTCACAAAATCACCAAACATCTCAGCTGCACGACTGAGTATGTTATTTATGCCCTTGAATACCCCTGTAATAAATTTTATATAGGGTGCACAACAAAACAGGCGAAACTCAGAATTTTAGAACACCAGAGAGCAATCAGGAACGAGAACCAGCAGTATCCTGTAGCCAGGCATTTTGCTGACGTACACAATAAAAATCCAAATTTAATGAAATTCTGTGTTCTGGACAGTATCGAGAGCAATGAGAGGGGAGGTAACAGGTGGCTAGAGTTAAGGAAACTTGAATCTAAATACATTATAATGTACAATACTTTGCAACCTACAGGACACAATTTAGGGGAAGAGCTAGCCATTCATCTCCAAACCTGATATATAGTTCTATTGATGTGAAACATGCTGCTGCTTCTTTGGTAACTGAATTCAAATTTTAATTGGTTTTAATCATGCACTGATCTAAAATGTAAATAGTGTCACGTATAGCTATGTATTTTTTTCTCTCTTTTACAGGAATATGGATTTCCCACTGCCCACATGGGCAATATTGGAGGTCACCTCAATTGATTAACTGATTTACATGACTTTCGCCCACTTGGGCAGCACAGCTTATGGACAAATAATCACGTGTACTGGTGTGAATTCAACACAGTAACGCATTTTGATGCCGGGTTATTACGGGCGCGCTTTAACATTGGACAGTAAATATAATCATTGCTGTTCTACAATTATGAACGTTGTTTAAATGCTTATGCAAGTCTAAATCGGACATTATAATGAACGGTGGCTTCCGATTGTTTCCAATTTAATTTCTGTTTTGGAATTGATACAATTGTTTACATGAAACACTGTTTCTATTCGGCAGACATAGCCCTAACTTGTTTCTTTTCTTTATGTCGATGATCACGTATTGCATTTTCAAAATAGTATGTCACTTTAAATGAATGCTGGTACTGGTGAGCTCCACCCGTGAGCAAGAGATCGGCTGATCTCGAAACGCGTTGGGTTTTTCTCTGCTGAATAAACTGACAGCACCGTACTACAATTGGGCTCTGACTCTGGTTTTTCATGGATGAATCTTGACCAGGAGTGTGTTTATATAGTAGGGGTTGGTGTACCCCGTCATGAGCCCGCCGTTCAAGTGGCTTAAGCACGCCATTTCCGTGTGTGTTTATAAGTAGGAATGTATGCATCAATTAAAAGATGGTTGTACGGCGCAGTGCTTAGGGTGGATGGATTCTGGGATTTAATTGGGCCGGGTCTGAGGACCGGCAGTTATTTTCAGGGAGCCTCCAAACGGGTCTCTATCATGCTCTATTTTCTGCCCTGACAAAGATAGTCATTTTTTTTCATTATTGCACTGCAGTGACAGCATGCACATAGATGTACGCATGCTCATTTTGCTCACTACTGAGAACTAGAGACATCATGCTAGGCGAGCCACGTTGTAGAAGGAAGGGAAATCCTTTGAAGAAAGCCCCACCGTTCCTAGTAACGCCACTATACCCATACACAGGGTACATTTTAACAGGTGTCTACCAAAACACTTATCACCAAAAGGATTCAAACATGCAAATTGGCGGGTAAAACATAAACCATCCCATGGCACGGTTTATAAATGGGCCCAGTGGCACTACATTACCTTTACTAGCTACACATGTCCACGTTACAAATGTCCGTGTAATAATCAGCAACATACCCACCTCCCCCACCCCCACCCCCACCCCTTCCCTTGCTTAACCTTATGAAATCCAACAACAAGCCCCAGCACTCCTGTTACCGCCACTATAGCCATACATAGACTTAATGTCAATAGGTGTCTGCCGGAACACTCATCAGCAAAAGCTATTAAAACCTGCAATTTTGCAACTAAACATACCCCATACCATAAGACGGTTTATAAATAATCGCAGTACCACTACACCACCTCCACACCCGCCCTTGCTTAACTTTACACAAAGAAAGTGATGGAGCAAGGATTCGCATGTAGCGCAACTTTCTTGTAATTAGTCTTCTCGACATAACATTAATATACTAATCAACATGTTTGTTCTTTTAATATTCCATTTCACATAAACATTGGGTATCTAGAAGAAGCTTGCATATGTGTTTCTACTAATGTTAATCCGCTTGCAAATAATATGGTTGCTGCTACGCAGGAATTCTTACTGCGCATGCGTCTGTCATACGTGACATGACGTATCTTTCGCTTGGAGGGAAACTTTTGCTTCTGCGCACTAGAACTAAAATAGCTGCTCTGTGTTACCGCATGCATGAAGCTTGCTCAGCTGCTTTTGCCAAGCTGTTTGTTCTGCTTAACATTAACGCAATAGATAAATATAAAGTAATGGGAATAGAGTAGAGATAAGTGGTATACAGTGCCTTCATTTATTCTGTGTTCTCAAACTGTTTCTTTTCTATTTTTACATGTAAATCATTTTGGGCCTGACACCTACCGCTGAACTCCATCTTGGAGAAACTGCATCTGCGCAGAAGAAACACAAACCCTGAAGCACTGGCATTGAAACCCGGCCAAGTCATGACTTGCTAGAAGATGTTCCTGGGAAAGTCAACTTCTGACCCCTGTGAAGGAAGCTAAACTAAAATATGGACTACATTGTAATCATTATTAATACATTCACTGCCGGTTGGAATAAAAGTGCATGAGAAAGTGAAATGATGGGCGGGTACGCAAACATTAATATTCATCTTGAAAAGTTTCCTTTTCGTATAATGTGATGACTTCTCCTCATTCCTTGTCCAATCAAATTTAGGAATCCTTACACTTGCAACTTTGAGGGGTGGTACACTGACCTGGAAAATAGTATAACTAGGGTAGGCTTAGCTAGTTAATTTGTCCGACTTGTCCGAATAGCTGACCTGTCACTGATTCAACGCATTCAATGGGTGATCGAGAACAGAGGTGTGGGCGAAGCACTCCGTCAGAAGATTCGCTGACCCAATCGGGGTCGGGGAAGCTGAGGTGCTGGCGAAGCACTTTGTCGGTGAATTCGATAACCCAATCGGGGTTCTGGCTGTTAGCTGCAGAGAGCGAGTTGCGCAGGCGTTGCCACTGAACTGCGGGTGCCGGTCTTAACCTATGGTGGTCCTGTCCTGATCCAAATTGACTTAACCTGTCCTTATTCTGAATCTGCACCTGCTGGCTTATTGGCAACTGCAACTTTACGGGTTCTCTGTCCTTTAACTGACCCGTGGCCAGGGTTGGTCTTCACACTATTCTAGGTAAATATAAATATGTGTGGGTTTGTCATTGTATTGTTATCCTTCTCTTTACCCTTCCTATCGTTAAAGCTTTGATTACATATGTTCCCTTTTCTTACCCTCCCTTTATTAAATACTCAAAATCATTTTGATTGCATATTATGTTCCTTTTCATACCTTTCCTATTGCTAAATGTTTGAAAACTGTTTAATACATCTTTTGAATAGTTACATTCTGATTTTCATTATTGAGAGTCTTTTGGTGTTTAATCTTTGGATCATGACAATTTAAGAAATGTAGATAAAGAATTTAGGGCCCGATGTAGGTAATTCCGATTTACTGACTCTTAAATACCGAATCATACCGATTCGGTATTTAAGAGTAGGTAAATAGGAAGGGGGCAGATGTAGGTAATTCTTATTTTAGAATTACCGAATCTGTAAGATTAGGTATTTACCGATTCGGTAAATACCGACTCGGTATTTCCTATTGATTCCTATGGGCCTTGAAGCCCATAGGAATCAATGGGAAATACCGATTCAGTATTTACAGAATCTGTAAATACCGAATCCTGGCAGGGGGAACGGGTTGTCACTTTGACACCCTGTAGCACCCCAATTGCAGGCTTGTGCGCCATGTGGCACACATACATGCCCTAAGGGCATGTCTGTGTGTCAGATGGCATAGGTGTACATGCACATACGTGCATGTACACTGGAATTCGGTATTTTACCACCCAATAGGATTGGGTGGTAAAATAAGAATTCCTAAGGGCCTGTGGCACTGCAAACTGTGCCACCTACATCTGGAATTACAGATTCGCTAAATATACCGAGTCGGTATTTTACCGATTCTGTAAATTTACCTATTCGGTAAATTTACAGAATCGGTAAAATTGGGGCCCCCTACATCTCAAAAAACAATTACCGGTCGGTAACGGCTGAAATCGACCGTTATCGACCGGTAATTGGCGACCTATATCTGGCCCCAAAACCTTTCCCGAGTTTGTGGTTATTATATGAGTACAAATGTTATATTTCCTATTATTCTAACACCCTGATCCAATAAGTTTACAGGTACCAGTTACAAGTATTGGTAAGTCAATGGTATAGGACCTAGTAGGTAAAATAACTGGTAGTAGAGCGAAGGTTACCTGATTAAGTTAGGAGTTAATGATTATGGGCCCAGGTGAGTATGGTAAATTTATATTTGGTTGAGCTGCGCGCTCTATCAGTATTTTTTTGGTAGCAGCATGATGGTTAGGGTTTCGTTAAGATAGGTAGTTAGTTTAGTTAGCTGGTTAATGAAAATATTTTTAGGATATTTGAAATCGTATTATTGATTGTATTGATTTATGTATTAACCAAAATTGTTCGTGCCTGTTATATGTTTTGTCTGGAATCCCCTGGGGCAGAATAGCAGGTGGTAAATGGAAGCCACACTGCAGTGAGGTCACTTACCTGTAGGAAATAAGTGCATGGTTAGGTAAAACCGGAAGCACTATTTAGGGATTTTCTGTCTGAATGTGTGAATAAATGATAGCAAAGAGTTTGCTAGCAAAACTTTTGGTGTGATATCACCTAGAAAGGGTCACGCGGAAGGAGTAGCCGGTTCGTCTGAGCTTGATTGATAACAAAGGGGTTCGTTGGCGAAACTTTGGCCTTAGTATATCCCGCAGTGGATAAGTCTGAAGGAGTATCAGGTTCTCTAATGTTTGTGTGAAGGGTAGACTGAAGGGATCTACTCGTAGTATATGAAGAGTAAGCGGAAGGGATCTACTCGCAGTGAGTGAAATTAATCTTTCCTTTGAATTAGTCACTCAGGTACAGTGGCAAATGTTTTACGTTGTTGAATAATAAAACTTTGCATTAAAAGTGAAAGAAATTAAGGTTTTGTATTACAGTACAAAGGAGGGAGTCAGTCGCAGAGCTGCGCTGACGTCACTCAGAGCCGCGCTGGTATTGGTTGAGACAACGGGTGTGTAGCTGAGGTAATTATTGTAAAGGAGGGGTGAGCACAGGAGCGTGAGAACTAGGCTCACGAGAGAAGCCGCACAACTTTTGGTTGGATTTATTTGTATTCTAAATTTTGATTGGTCACTGAAAAATAAAAGATGTGCTGGCATTGGAAGTTATTCTGTAAACAAATTGAGAATAATCAAAAGATTTGCATTTGAAATATATGTGGCATATAGGTCCTCTTGAAGGAAATAGACCTGAGAGGAGATATTTAGGATTTGCACAAGAACAGCAGATAAGAGGAAGACCCTTTAATATGTACGGAGGAAAGAGAAAATTGGCATTCATTAAAAGAATTAAGAATTACTTCAAGAAAGATTAAGTAATTAAAACAAGAGAAGGAATTATTATTCCACCTTCAAATAAGCCTGCATCATACATGATGGTAGAAAGGGGCTATCACACTTGTGTGTGGTTAGAAAACTGGATGGAGTACACAAAAGATGATGGTGTTTTAGCGTTTCCCGAAAATGGTACATTTAATGGCAGAGTTTTGCACAATTTGAGAACTCGCATGAATGAATTCGATCCCAGACCTAGGTTGACGCATTATGAGGCATTGGAGAAATGGGAAACTGAGGCTTTTGAGCGAGATAGACCCAGAACTTCATAATGGTTATTGGCGTAGATTTCATCCCCGATTTGCAAAGGATACAAGAGATAAATTAATGAAACAATGGAGACAGTCCATGTTAGTGGAAGGATTGTATCCTGTATTGACTTTAGAAGAGCCCACTAGAAGTAAAAGGAATGAGAAAACTAAACATTTAATGACTAGTGGTGAGTCAGATGATGATTATTTGGAGGATTTGTTATTAAAAAATCCACCACCTTATAATGAGGAAGCAAGTACAGTTAATCCAAACGCTCCGTTTCTGAAACCACCTTTGATTCCACAAGTAGTACATGAGACTTCATTAGAAGAAGTATTACAAGACAGGGAAAGAGAATCATTAAACAAACAAAGTAGTGAATTGATTCAGAAAATTTCCCAATTAAATACAAGTCCTGAAGCCCTGACAATTTCGGTAACTATTTGCCCAGTTGTTCCTTTGTACGGAGACGAACAAGCTAGTCCTAAAACTCCCGTTCTGACTACATCTGTAGTTCAGCCAAGAAAAGAACCCTTAATAGTTGATGATCAGGCAAGTGAATGTGAGTCAGTAATTTCCCTGATGGATTTGCCAATAAGAGAACCAGTGAGTAACTCGATCAGAAAAACCACTCCTTTAAATTCGAGAGAAGTACAAATAGAGACATCCTCAGGTACAAGAAGTGCCACAGTAGTAACCCCAGAAGAAATAGAGAGATGGACACGAGAAATAGAGAAGCCAAAGTCACATCCATAAGTATTGGTTATATTTAAATTAAGAGTCGAATTGGAAGAAATGATTGCTGGAAATGTGGGATTGGACAGATTAAATACATTCAGTGAAGATGAATTATTATTCATATGTAAAAGTATTACTAGAAATACAAGAGTGTTTCAGGGAAAATTAATGGACATGGCAGCTAACATGGGAATTGACATTGGCAAATCTAAAGTATTACAGAAACCATATTGAGTTGAATTTTCTGACAAAGACTTGGAAAACATGAATGTGTCAGGTAAAAATGGTCAAATCAAGGAGCTGATGTCATTATTGCAGAAATGGGGTGATCTAGAAAAATGGAAAACTAGATGGGCAAAGAAAAAGGAAGAGGCTCGATCAAAACAAACTGCTTCGGAATATGTATTAAAAGAGACAGAAAAGGTGGAAAGGTTATGTCCTATGAGAGAGGTACCAGGTGGAGGTTATGTACATGTCCCATGGTCCCGAGAGGATATTTTGTCATTTACAAATGATTTCCCAAAACTTCGCGAGAAACCTGTAGAATGGTACAGACAAGTCGAGAGATTTGCGAATGTTTCAAAATGTATTTTGAAAGATTTAGATGGATTATTTGACATTGTGGTTCCTGTCGATTAGTGGACAGAATGTAAAATTGCTGTTGATTGGCCTAGTGACGAGTACCCTAAAGACCCGAAGACAGGGGCACCTTCTGAAGAGGTGATGAAGAAATACAACCAGGTAATACTCTACCTCAAAGGGAAAGTGCCTGCAAAAGAGACAGATTGGACTAGAATAGATAGAACCACTCAGAATAAAGATGAATCCGTGCATGCATATTATGAACGCTTATTACAAGTATTCAAACAGTATAGTGACTAGATAATATTGATATGAAGGACATGACGCATTTTATCTATCGGTTTGTGTTGGGATTAAGGCCAGAAATCTCGCAGTGGATCAAGGATCACAAAATTTGCTGGCAGGCCAAGCTGATTGATGAAATCCTTAAATATGCAAAATATTGCGAAGATGAGCTCGACAATAAACAAAAAGAGTTAAAGGAGAAAGTAATATGGGCGCAAGTGAAATTAGCAGAGCAACAAGAACTTCAATTGAGTCAGGTAAACAATAATCAGAGTCAAAGTGATGGTAATAGGGGTAAGCCAAGGGGAAAAATCAATAGAGAAGAAGAAAAAAAGAAATTCCCTTGTCACAGGTATGGCAAGTTGGGGCACTGGAAGAATGAGTGTAAGGCTGTGCAAAATGGTAATATGGTAATATGCCAAATAATGATTTGAATCCACTGATGCAGAATGAGGTGCCACGGAAGCCACAACAGCAGGTAATACAAAACCAGTTACCCCTTGCACCTATGCCAAATTTTAGGAGCAAAGAACATCAGAGTGTGGATACCACAAAGTGGGAGAGAAGTGAAAGCAGAGATACAGCAACCTCACAATTTCTTTTGAGTGATGCGTTTTTCAGTGAAGACAACTATTGGGGGTGCCTGAGAGGGGAGGAAGAGGAGTGGGTGCTTGGCGCCTCCTTGCCAGTAGATCAATCAGGTCCATACATTAAAGGAAAGGTTGAAGGAAATTATGTTACCTTTCTATTGGACACTGGTGCTACCCGTTCTACTGTAGGAACAGCAGACGTTCCAAACCTACCCCTCTCGGGAGAAGCAATCCAAATAGTGAGCGTTTCTAATAAACAAATTAGTACCCCAGTCACAGAACCAATGGAAGTTAGAATAGGCAATTTTAAAGAAATGCATAGATTTGGTGTATGTGATTCAAGTCCAGTAAACCTGTTAGACAGAGACTTGTTGTGCAAAATTAATTGCACCATCTTCTGCACCCCAAGTGGTGTTGAAATTCAAACCCCAGACGAAGACGGAGTTTATAAACTAATGTTAGCAAAACAAGAAACAGAGAATAAAAAGTTAACTATAGAAGACTTAGAATTACAACAGACTGTAAATCCTAATGTATGGGACTTTACTGAAAAAGATGTAGGATTAATGTTGACCTAATAAAAGTAACAGTAAAAGAAGGTGCAGTTTACTCAAATACTCGACAGTACAAAATGAGCCCAGAAATAAAAGCAGGTGTTGCGGCAGAAATAAAACGTTTGGTTGAAGCAGGCATTTTACAAGAAATAATGAGCAGTCCATGTAATTCACCCATAATTGGAATAAAGAAACCGAGTGGCAAGTATAGGGTCGTACAAGACCTCCGCAAGATTAATAGGATTGTTGTTCCATGCTGTCCAGTTGTGCCAAATCCTGCAGTGATTCTGTATCAGATACCGTGGGAAGCTGGATGCATTTTTCTCGATTCCATTGCACCCAGATAGCAAATTTCTTTTTTCTTTTGAATTCAACAGTCATGTGTACGTCTGAAATCGCATTCCTCAGGGGTATACAGAGAGTCCATCGATTTTTAATCAGATTTTAAGCCTTGAGTCTTTGGTGCTGCCTGGACAGTCAGTCCTGCTCCAGTATATAGACGACCTATTGGTAGCGTCTAAAACACGAAATGACTGTGTTGTTGATAACATCGCTTTACTGAATCATTTAGGTGAAGGAGGATATAAGGTGTCACCTGAAAAATTACAATTTTGCACCACGTCAGTGAAATATCTGGGGCACTAGATAGAAAGAGGTGTCAGAAGAGTTACCTCAGAAAGAATTAGAATAATTCAAAACATGAATTTGCCTCAGACTCAAAAAGAGATCAAAATGTTTCTTGGAGTTGTAGGATATTGCAGGCAATGGATTGTGGGATTTGCAGTCCTAGCAAAGCCATTGATACAAATGACAAAGAAAAGAGCAAAAGACCCAGTAGAATGGGATGACGAAAGCATGACTGCTTTCTTGAAATTACGAGAATGTCTGTGTACAGCTCCAGCATTAGGGATGCTTGACTATTCAAAAGATTTTGCACTATTCTGTGACACACAAGATAGTTGTGCACTTTCAGTTCTGACTCAAACTCACGGTCTGATGAGACAACCTGTGGCATATTTTTCTTCCACACTAGACCCAGTGGCATCTGAATTGCCCGGATGTCTGAAAACAGTAGCTGAAACCTGCATGAGCCTTGAGCAAAGTGAGTCCATTATTATGGGACATCCTGCAACAGTGTATGTTCCACATGCAGTTGTAATTTTGTTAACAAGGACCAACACCCAGTATCTCACTCCTAGTCGGATGACTAAATATGAGCGAATCCTTGTAGGAGCAGGAAATGGAACCATTGCTAGGTGTAATATTTTGAACCTAGCAACACTGCTACCTAATTCACACTTTGCAGAAGTGAAGGGAGAAGTCGAACATTGTATCGACTTGACTGAATACAGTACAAAACGACGTTGCGACATAAGAGAAGAGCCACTAAGTGATTCTGAATATGAGCTATTTGTAGATAGCTCATGTATGAGACATGAGGAAGGAGGTTTGAGTGCTACCTATGCAGTGTGCACGTTGGGGGGGTCCAATGGAAGCATCCTATTTGCCTGGAGTCAAGTCTGAACAAGTAGCCGAATTGATTGCATTAACAAAAGCCTGCACATTTGGGAAAAATTGGAAAGTAACCATTTTCACTGATAGCCAGTATGGTTACGGGGTTGTGCACGACTATGGCCAATTATGGTTGCAAAGGGAGTTTCTGACTTCTTCAGGTACTCCAATTAAAAATGGTCATTATGTAAAGGATTTGCTTGAAGCGATTCAATTGCCAAAAGAAGTGGCTGTGGTCAAGTGTGCTGCTCACAAATCTGGAAATGACAAAGTGACAGCTGGTAACCGATATGCTGACCAGTTAGCCAAACATTGTGCCAAATTTTAAATGGCTGTAAATAAGAAAATTGAGGGAGGCGAAAACAGCTGCCAACTTATGTTGCTTGAAGGTGTGAGAACATGGGAAGAAGTGAGAGATTTGCAAAATGAAGCAGAACTAAAAGAAAAGGAAGAGTGGAGAAAGATAGGTTGTCAGAGAAGGGTTGAAGATGGTGTCATTGTTTACCTTGATGGTAGACCTGTTTTACCAGACTGTTTGCTTGCTCCTATGGCTAGGATGTTCCACAGAGATTCTCATTTGGTAAGAGATGCTATGATATGTCTGTTCAGACAGTCATGGTTCAATGCAAAATTCAGGAACATAGCAGAAGCACTTTGCCAAAGATGTTTAATTTGTCAACAAATGAACCCAGGAAAGAAAACTGTAGTGTTACCAGGAAGGATTTGGAAGGCAGAGGGTCCTTCATACGATTGCAGATTGATTTCATTCAGTTACCTCCTTGTCAATGACTAAAATACATTCTTGTCATTGTCTGCCTATTTTCAAAATGGATAGAAGCTTACCCTACATGTAGGAATGATAGCATCACTGTAACCAAACTCCTATTCAGAGAACTTATCCAGAGGTTTGGTTTTCCAATAACAATTGAATCAGACCGAGGAAAACATTTTAATAGTGAAATAATTAGTCTAATCTGTGAAGCATTCAATGTAAAACAAAAGCTACACTGTGCATACCGTCCAGAGGCTTCGGAAGTGGTAGAACAACTGAATGGCACAATCAAGTCAAGATTGGGAAAGATGTATGAATCTACCCGATTATAGTGGCCAGATGCTTTGCCTCTTATTCTGATGGGACTCAGAAGTATTCCAGACCGGAACACAGGCTTGAGTCCTCATGAAATACTAATGGGAAGAGCAATAAGACAAGCATGGGTGCCAGGACACAAGCTGATAAATATATCTGATGATTTAGTACTGCAGTACTGCAAAGAACTGGCTGACCAAGTGCGTTCTATCTCTCACCAGGTTGGGGAAGACGCTGTCGCCAGACAAGCAACTCCAGCATATTACCTGAACCCAGGTGACTGGGTGGTGCAAAAGATACATAGTCGAAAATCTTGCCTTGCACCAAGGTGGGGAAAACCACGTCAAGTGATTTTTGTTACCACCACAGCTGTAAAGTGCGAAGGAGTTCCACACTGGATCCATGCCAGTCATACAAAAAGAGTGACTGAACCTGATGAAACTGAAGCTGAGGGGTCTCAATATATCAATCCTGAAGTAGCTGAAGAGGAACAACCAAGCACCAGTCAAGATGATTGGATTCCAGTAGTTGAGATACCTGCAGAATACGTCAGAACCAGAAGTCAAACCTATCTAGACAGCCAGAGTGATAGCGAGGATGAGATAGGTCTAGAAGAACGTACTCAGATTACAGAAATTCAAGCCAATGGTAATCTTGAGGATGATCAGACAAGGGACAATCGATATACTCAGACATTCCAAATACCTGTCACAGCTTCAGAGTCTGAGGAGGGACAGATAGGTAATAGGGCGGGAGCTCAAGCAGAAGAAAATCAAGGGTTCGAAGAGCTTGAGCAGGACCAGACAGGAGTAGAAACATGTGTTCAGAAAGAAGAAGGTGAATCAGATCAAAGTCAAATTCAGCAGATACCTGAACAAGGCAAGATTAGTACCCAGGCAGAAGAAACGGAAATAAGACCTGGACCTAGTCAGATAGAGAGGGATACAGAAGACAGCATTGAAATAGATGTGCCACAACTGAATGAAAATAAGAGAGCGTTGGAAGAGGGCTAAAGCCCAGTGCCAGTTAAAAGACTCAGAAAAGGAGACAAGTGGCCTAGGTTTGTCAAAAGACTGAGACTTTGTCTAAAGACAAAAAATGTAGAACCAGGACAAGTAAATGAAATAACAAGTCAAGCTGAACAGTCTATAATACAACCAAGAAGGAGACGTCCATGACTGAAAAGGCTGAATAATAAATACAGAGGCCCTGAATGGACTTACATCGTTCTTGAAGATTTTGAAAACGTAGAAATAAGTAACGAAAGTTATAATGAATTGATTGCTGATCAGACTGACGGAGAAGTGAGACCCACTTGAAAATTTCACAGGGTAAAAGACTGTGTAAAAGCTACAAAGAGGGGTTAAGATCTCCTTAGTCAGAAATGGCCGTTTGTACTGTTATTGGAAGATCAAAAAGAAATTGTTTAAAAATATGCTGGAGAATATGCGCATGTAGTATAGCAATAGTACTCATAGTATGGTTAGGCCTGACAATAGCTAAACCTTACATAATGAGTAGAAACATGAAGAATGATACTAATGAGCAATAACCAATAGAAACTGATGAGCTACAAACAATGGATACACCTAGAAGAATAGATATACAAGAGAAAGCACTTAGCATTAAACAACAGAAGGTAGACTTAGAAGCATCAGATGAGGAAGGACTACAGTATACTGGAATTAGAAATAAAACTCACTTAAATGTATTTGCAAACTTATTAGTACACTATGTAGAAGCTATGGAAATAGAAGATTGCTATGTTTGTATGAAGCTACCTACTTCAGTAGCTGAAGGTGTAACTTACCATCATTTACCACTAACATATGGAATTTCATGTAGTATTTTAGCTAGCTTATTCAATAAGAAAGGACCTTTGCAGTATTACTATTCTAATTCAGATGTGATATTTTCTGAACTTCCTGTACGTACTAACTTGAATCCTGTACATACTAAAAGTGATGTAACACGTTATATGGGTGAATATTTTCTAACTATAGGTACAATAGATATAGCTGAAGCACACAAAAATAATTTAACATCTTTATTGCGAGAAAAGGAGAAAATATTTTTGAATATGGTTGAGAAAAGGAGAGAGAATTTCCAAAGAAAGGCAAATTATAAAAATTATAACATTCCTAAATGGGCTGAAAATATAGGGTACACCCCAAATGGCAAGACTCATGCTGCTATGTTGCTGGATTTTGAAAAGAATGGGAAACTATGTCTCCACAGGGAAAGAACTAGTTACTATAACAATATATTCATTGGTTCCAGTGAATGTGAACACAATTTTAAGGTAATTGGGGGTTGGGGTTTCAAAGATGGTACTGAACCTGTGTTTCCTGGAATCTATTTTATATGCGAAAACAAGGCTTATTACAAATTGCCAGATCACTGGTATGGGAGCTGTTATTTTGGAATAGTTTTCCCAAAGATATATCATGTAAATAAAATCACTGGAAACAATGAAGAAACTAATGGATTAATACGTGGTAAAAGAGCTCGTTTTGGAGAAATAGTAGGTGATATATTTAGTGCATTGATACCTACAGTGGGAGTGGCTCTGAATACACAAAGAATTTGCAAATTGTCAACAGTAGTGGATCGTTGTCAACTGACACTGCTGGAGGATTCCTAATGGTCAATATCGAATTGGTTGCGATCAGATTAATGGTTTTACAAAATCGACTTGCTCTTGATACATTATTAGCAAAAGAGGGCGGAGTCTGTAGAATGTTGAAAGCGCAACATTGTTGTACTTACATACCTGACAGAAGTATTGAAATTAAGAGGTATGTAAGAAATATTACTAATTAGGAAAAAGAGCTAAAACCACTGGAGGTTGATAGTGCATGGAAAGAGACTTACTGATGGTCTCTCCTCTATAGGTAGTTGGCTTTCTAATATAGGAAAACGTTTTGCAGGTAGAATACCGATGCCAATGGTGGGAATAGGCTTACTGATTTTAGGGATAATAATTTGTTGCAAATGTCGGAAGCACAAGAAGACCTATACAGTAAATAAGAGAGGGAAAAAGAGGAATATTGACGAACTTGAATTAGAAGAGTTGAATGGAAATATATACAAAAAAGTGAAAAACTTCCACAGAAACAATAAAAAGAAACAAAATAGAAAGTTTAAGAGATTGAGTTGGGTGAATTGTGAAAAGTTAGCATCTGTTTCATTAATTGGTGATGATATAAAATATAATCAAAGAGGGGATTGAAGGAGCAAGGATTCGCACGTAACGCGACTTGCTTGTAATTAGTCCTCTCGACATAACGTTAATATACTAATCAACATGTTTGTTCTATTAATATTGAATTTCACATAAACATTGGGTATCTAGAAGAAGCCTGCGTATGTGTTTCTACTAATGTTTATCGGCTTGCAAATAATATGGCTGCTGCTACGCGGGAATTGTTACTGCGCATGCGTCTGTCATACTCACGTGACATGACATATCTTTCGCTTGGAGGGAAACTTTCGCTTCTGCGCACTAGAACTAAAATGGCTGCTCTGTGTTACCGCATGCATGAAGCTTGCTCAGCTGCTTTTTCCAAGCTGTTCGTTCTGCTTAACATTAACGCAATAGATAAATATAAAGTAATGGGAATTGAGTAGAGATAAGTGGTATACATTGCATTAATTTATTCTGTGTTCTCAAACTGTTTCTTTTCTATTTTTACATGCAAATCATTTTTGGCCTGACACCTACCGCTGAGCTCCATCTTGCAGAAACTGCGTCTGCGCAGAAGAAACACAAACCCTGAAGAACTGGCACTGAAACCCGGCCAAGTCATGTCTTGCTAGAAGATGTTCCTGGGAAAGTCAACTTCTGAACCCTGTGAAGGAAGCTAAACTAAAATATGGACTACATTGTAATCATTATTGATACATTCACTGCCGGGTGGAATAAAAGTGCATGAGAAAGTGAAATGATGGGCGGGTACGCAAAAATTAATATTCATCTTGAAAAGTTTCCTTTTCGTATAGTGTGATGACCTCTCCTCATTCCTTGTCCAATCAAATTTGGGAATCCTTACACTTGCAACATTGGAGTGTGGTACACTAACCTGGAAAATAGTATAACTAGTGTAGGCTTAGTTAGTTAATTTGTCCAACTTGTCTGAATAGCTGACCTGTCACTGACCCAACGCACTCAATAGGTGATCGAGAACAGAAGTGTGGGCGAAGCACTCTGTCAGAAGATTCGCTGACCCAATCGGGATCCGGGAAGCTGAGGTGCTGGCGAAGCACTTTGTTGGTGAATTCGATAACCCAATCCGCATTCTGCTGTTAGCTGCAGAGAGGGAGTAGCACAGGCGTTGCACCTGAACTGCGGTGCCGGTCTTAACCTATGGTGGTCCTGTCCTGATCCAAATTGACTTAACCTGTCCTGATTCTGAATCTGCACCTGCTGGCCTACTGGCAACTGAAACTTTTGGGGTTGTCTGTCCTTTAACTGACCCGTGGCCAGGGTTGGTCTTCACACAATTCTAGGTAAATATAAATTTGGGGGGGTTTGTCATTGTATTGTTATCCTTCTCTTTACCCTTCCTATCGTTAACCTCTTAGCAGCTATGGAACGTCCAGCTCCAGTGCTGAATGTTCCATTGCGCAGGTGAGGTTCGAACGTCCAACTGCCGACGGCAGCACTCCTGAGGTAGTGCTGCCGTCGGACGTTGGAATAGGCGCAGCACCTAAGAGGCTAAAGATTTGATTACATATGTTCCCTTTTCTTACCCTCCCTTTATTAAATACTAAAAATCATTTTGATTGCATATTATGTTCCTTTTCTTACCTTCCCTATTGCTAAATGTTTGAAAACTGTTTACTACATCGTTTGCATAGTTACATTCTGATTCTGATTTTCATTATTGAGAGTCTTTTGGTGTTTAATCTTTAGATCATGACCATTTAAGAAATGTAGATAAAGAATTTAAACCTCTCCCGAGTTTGTGGTTATTATATGAGTGCAAATGTTATATTTCCTATTATTCTAAAACCGTGATCCAATAGGTTTACAGGTACCAGCGACAAGGAATGGTAAGACAATGGTACAGGACCTAGTAGGTAAAATAACTGGCAGTAGAGCAAAGGTTACCTGATTAAGTTATGAGTTATTGATTATGGGCCCATGTGAGTATGGTAAATTTATAGTCAGGTGACCTGCGCGCTCTATCAAAAGAAAGAGCCCCAGAAGACGTAGAAGTGCCACTATAGCCATACAAAGGCTTAATTTCAATAGATGTCTCCCGAAATACTCATCGGCAAAACGTATTAAAACATGCAAATTTGCGGGTAAAACATATACCATGCCATAGGGCGCTTTATAAATAGTCGTAGTGGTACTACATCACCTTTAGTAGCTCGACATCTGCACGTTACAAAATTCTGTGTTTTAATCACCAACATACCCACCGTCCCCACACCCACCCCCACCCTTGCTTAACGGTACGAAATCAAACAGAAACCCCCACCATTCCTAGTGCTGCCACTATACCCATACACAGGGTAAATTTTAACAGGTGTCTCCCGGAACACTTATTACCAAAAAGTGTTCAAACATGCATATTGGCGGCTAAAACGTAAACCATCCCTTAGCATGGTTTATAAATGGGCCCAGTGGCACTACATTACCTTTACTAGCTACACATGTCCACGTTACAAATGTCTGTGTTATAATAAGCAACATACCCACCTCCCCACCCCCACCCCTTCCCTTGCTTAACCTTATGAAATCAAACAACAAGCCCCAGCACTCCCGTTACCGCCACTATAGCCATACATATAGACTTAATGTCAACAGGTGTCTGCCGGAACGCTCATCAGCAATAGCTAATAAAACCTGCAATTTTGCAACTAAAACACACACTATACCATAAGATGGTTTATAAATAGTCGCAGTACCACTACACCACCTCCACACCCGCCCTTGCTTAACTTTACGCAATAAACGAAAGAGCCCCAGCAAACATAGAAGCGCCACTATAGCCATACAGAGGCTTAATTTTAACAGATGTGTCCCGATACGCTCATCTGCAAAACGTATTAAAACATACAAATTTGCGGGTGAAACATATACCATGCCATAGGGCGCTTTATAAATAGTCGCAGTGGTACTACATCACCTTTAGTAGCTCGACATATGCAAGTTACTACGGGCCATATGTATCAACACATTTCCCCATAGACACAGAATGGGCAAAACCCTTTGATACATCTGGCCCACAATTCTGTGTTTTAATCACCAACATATCCACCTCCCCCACACCCACCCCCGCCCTTGCTTAACCGCACGAAATCAAACAGAAACCCCCACCATTCCTAGTAGCGCCACTATACCCATACACAGGGTACATTTTAACAGGTGTCTGCCGGAACACTTATCACCAAAAAGTATTCAAACATGCAAATTGGCGGGTAAAACATAAACCATCCCATAGAACTTTATAAATGGGCCCAGTGGCACTACATTACATTTACTAGCTACACATGTCCACGTTACAAATGTCCGTGTTGTAACCGGAACGGTTATAAGTAAAACTCTCAGTTTTCCATTTTTACAGGTACAAGAAACCTCTAGTCCTTATGACCTGTCTGTATTTATTTTTGATCATGAAAAATTATACATTTCTGAGTGATTCTCGATTATGTCAGTCAGGACTACCAGGCCCATAGCTGTGCAGATCGATAAGTTTCGCAGTTAACAGAAAAGAGAGAACGTTTCCTAACGGTGCTTGAATAGTGAGTGGTACATTTTCATGTGTGTTTGTACTACAATGTTCATATTTCCATGTGAGTGAATTGATGTACCACATATAGAGACTTATAGCATTAAAACCCATCAAACGTTCAAGTGTGACTGAACATGTGTTACTTAAAATAATATAGAAATACACCAGTTGCAGCTTCATTTTTGCGAAAACCCATAATAAAAATGAGTAAACGCAGGCAAAGTAAGTACAAAATAAATATGGATGAATATAGATGGAAAGGTAACAAAACATAAATACCATAAAGCCGAAACCCTAATGACAAAGGAGGGGACTGCCCTTAGAAACCAGACAGCGCCTGTGCCATTTCTGCTTGAACCCATTCTTGACATTTCACTGAACAGTAACTTCACTCATGCCTTCTCTTCATACTGCTTATTTCTTATATATATATATATATATATATATATACATATATATATATATATATATATATAACAAGCTCCAAAGTTGCCCACGCAATGAGTCGCACTCAGAATCAGCGGTAACCAGAGTCTTTATTCAGGTAAAAACATCGCCTGCAGCATGATCCGGTTTAACAGCCTTTCCATCCTGTAAGCCTGACGCGTTTCAAAGGGTAAACCTTCTTCCTCAGAGGCTGGATGGATCCGGTTTTCGCATGCCACACCTCCTTTCTTTAAAGCCAATGTCCACGCCCTCAGATGGGCTGTTCCTATGACTCAGTGGGGCTTATGGGAGATGTGGTCCTCGCATTACATACTGTTCCTAAAGGTTTAAAGCCCACAGATGGGCCTCATGCAGCAGTGTCCGTTCTGAATCCTGCGCTGAAACGCCACCAAAAGGCTCCATAGCTGCGGAACCCGTGGCCCTCCAATTCTCTCGGGGTGGTGCGTCCTCGGCGGCTGGGTCTGCCGCCAGTATATCAAGCTCCAAAGTTGCCCACGCAATGAGTCGCACTCAGAATCAGCGGTAACCAGAGTCTTTATTCAGGTAAAAACATCGCCTGCAGCATGATCCGGTTTAACAGCCTTTCCATCCTGTAAGCCTGACGCGTTTCAAAGGGTAAACCTTCTTCCTCAGAGGCTGGATGGATCCGGTTTTCGCATGCCACACCTCCTTTCTTTAAAGCCAATGTCCACGCCCTCAGATGGGCTGTTCCTATGACTCAGTGGGGCTTATGGGAGATGTGGTCCTCGCATTACATACTGTTCCTAAAGGTTTAAAGCCCACAGATGGGCCTCATGCAGCAGTGTCCGTTCTGAATCCTGCGCTGAAACGCCACCAAAAGGCTCCATAGCTGCGGAACCCGTGAAGAAAGGAGGTGTGGCATGCGAAAACCGGTTTAACAGCCTTTCCATCCTGTAAGCCTGACGCGTTTCAAAGGGTAAACCTTCTTCCTCAGAGGCTGGATGGATCCGGTTTTCGCATGCCACACCTCCTTTCTTCACGGGTTCCGCAGCTATGGAGCCTTTTGGTGGCGTTTCAGCGCAGGATTCAGAACGGACACTGCTGCATGAGGCCCATCTGTGGGCTTTAAACCTTTAGGAACAGTATGTAATGCGAGGACCACATCTCCCATAAGCCCCACTGAGTCATAGGAACAGCCCATCTGAGGGCGTGGACATTGGCTTTAAAGAAAGGAGGTGTGGCATGCGAAAACCGGATCCATCCAGCCTCTGAGGAAGAAGGTTTACCCTTTGAAACGCGTCAGGCTTACAGGATGGAAAGGCTGTTAAACCGGATCATGCTGCAGGCGATGTTTTTACCTGAATAAAGACTCTGGTTACCGCTGATTCTGAGTGCGACTCATTGCGTGGGCAACTTTGGAGCTTGATATACTGGCGGCAGACCCAGCCGCCGAGGACGCACCACCCCGAGAGAATTGGAGGGCCACGGGTTCCGCAGCTATGGAGCCTTTTGGTGGCGTTTCAGCGCAGGATTCAGAACGGACACTGCTGCATGAGGCCCATCTGTGGGCTTTAAACCTTTAGGAACAGTATGTAATGCGAGGACCACATCTCCCATAAGCCCCACTGAGTCATAGGAACAGCCCATCTGAGGGCGTGGACATTGGCTTTAAAGAAAGGAGGTGTGGCATGCGAAAACCGGATCCATCCAGCCTCTGAGGAAGAAGGTTTACCCTTTGAAACGCGTCAGGCTTACAGGATGGAAAGGCTGTTAAACCGGATCATGCTGCAGGCGATGTTTTTACCTGAATAAAGACTCTGGTTACCGCTGATTCTGAGTGCGACTCATTGCGTGGGCAACTTTGGAGCTTGATATACTGGCGGCAGACCCAGCCGCCGAGGACGCACCACCCCGAGAGAATTGGAGGGCCACGGGTTCCGCAGCTATGGAGCCTTTTGGTGGCGTTTCAGCGCAGGATTCAGAACGGACACTGCTGCATGAGGCCCATCTGTGGGCTTTAAACCTTTAGGAACAGTATGTAATGCGAGGACCACATCTCCCATAAGCCCCACTGAGTCATAGGAACAGCCCATCTGAGGGCGTGGACATTGGCTTTAAAGAAAGGAGGTGTGGCATGCGAAAACCGGATCCATCCAGCCTCTGAGGAAGAAGGTTTACCCTTTGAAACGCGTCAGGCTTACAGGATGGAAAGGCTGTTAAACCGGATCATGCTGCAGGCGATGTTTTTACCTGAATAAAGACTCTGGTTACCGCTGATTCTGAGTGCGACTCATTGCGTGGGCAACTTTGGAGCTTGATATACTGGCGGCAGACCCAGCCGCCGAGGACGCACCACCCCGAGAGAATTGGAGGGCCACGGGTTCCGCAGCTATGGAGCCTTTTGGTGGCGTTTCAGCGCAGGATTCAGAACGGACACTGCTGCATGAGGCCCATCTGTGGGCTTTAAACCTTTAGGAACAGTATGTAATGCGAGGACCACATCTCCCATAAGCCCCACTGAGTCATAGGAACAGCCCATCTGAGGGCGTGGACATTGGCTTTAAAGAAAGGAGGTGTGGCATGCGAAAACCGGATCCATCCAGCCTCTGAGGAAGAAGGTTTACCCTTTGAAACGCGTCAGGCTTACAGGATGGAAAGGCTGTTAAACCGGATCATGCTGCAGGCGATGTTTTTACCTGAATAAAGACTCTGGTTACCGCTGATTCTGAGTGCGACTCATTGCGTGGGCAACTTTGGAGCTTGATATACTGGCGGCAGACCCAGCCGCCGAGGACGCACCACCCCGAGAGAATTGGAGGGCCACGGGTTCCGCAGCTATGGAGCCTTTTGGTGGCGTTTCAGCGCAGGATTCAGAACGGACACTGCTGCATGAGGCCCATCTGTGGGCTTTAAACCTTTAGGAACAGTATGTAATGCGAGGACCACATCTCCCATAAGCCCCACTGAGTCATAGGAACAGCCCATCTGAGGGCGTGGACATTGGCTTTAAAGAAAGGAGGTGTGGCATACGAAAACCGGATCCATCCAGCCTCTGAGGAAGAAGGTTTACCCTTTGAAACGCGTCAGGCTTACAGGATGGAAAGGCTGTTAAACCGGATCATGCTGCAGGTGATGTTTTTACCTGAATAAAGACTCTGGTTACCGCTGATTCTGAGTGCGACTCATTGCGTGGGCAACTTTGGAGCTTGATATACTGGCGGCAGACCCAGCCGCCGAGGACGCACCACCCCGAGAGAATTGGAGGGCCACGGGTTCCGCAGCTATGGAGCCTTTTGGTGGCGTTTCAGCGCAGGATTCAGAACGGACACTGCTGCATGAGGCCCATCTGTGGGCTTTAAACCTTTAGGAACAGTATGTAATGCGAGGACCACATCTCCCATAAGCCCCACTGAGTCATAGGAACAGCCCATCTGAGGGCGTGGACATTGGCTTTAAAGAAAGGAGGTGTGGCATGCGAAAACCGGATCCATCCAGCCTCTGAGGAAGAAGGTTTACCCTTTGAAACGCGTCAGGCTTACAGGATGGAAAGGCTGTTAAACCGGATCATGCTGCAGGCGATGTTTTTACCTGAATAAAGACTCTGGTTACCGCTGATTCTGAGTGCGACTCATTGCGTGGGCAACTTTGGAGCTTGATATACTGGCGGCAGACCCAGCCGCCGAGGACGCACCACCCCGAGAGAATTGGAGGGCCACGGGTTCCGCAGCTATGGAGCCTTTTGGTGGCGTTTCAGCGCAGGATTCAGAACGGACACTGCTGCATGAGGCCCATCTGTGGGCTTTAAACCTTTAGGAACAGTATGTAATGCGAGGACCACATCTCCCATAAGCCCCACTGAGTCATAGGAACAGCCCATCTGAGGGCGTGGACATTGGCTTTAAAGAAAGGAGGTGTGGCATGCGAAAACCGGATCCATCCAGCCTCTGAGGAAGAAGGTTTACCCTTTGAAACGCGTCAGGCTTACAGGATGGAAAGGCTGTTAAACCGGATCATGCTGCAGGCGATGTTTTTACCTGAATAAAGACTCTGGTTACCGCTGATTCTGAGTGCGACTCATTGCGTGGGCAACTTTGGAGCTTGATATACTGGCGGCAGACCCAGCCGCCGAGGACGCACCACCCCGAGAGAATTGGAGGGCCACGGGTTCCGCAGCTATGGAGCCTTTTGGTGGCGTTTCAGCCCAGGATTCAGAACGGACACTGCTGCATGAGGCCCATCTGTGGGCTTTAAACCTTTAGGAACAGTATGTAATGCGAGGACCACATCTCCCATAAGCCCCACTGAGTCATAGGAACAGCCCATCTGAGGGCGTGGACATTGGCTTTAAAGAAAGGAGGTGTGGCATGCGAAAACCGGATCCATCCAGCCTCTGAGGAAGAAGGTTTACCCTTTGAAACGCGTCAGGCTTACAGGATGGAAAGGCTGTTAAACCGGATCATGCTGCAGGCGATGTTTTTACCTGAATAAAGACTCTGGTTACCGCTGATTCTGAGTGCGACTCATTGCGTGGGCAACTTTGGAGCTTGATATACTGGCGGCAGACCCAGCCGCCGAGGACGCACCACCCCGAGAGAATTGGAGGGCCACGGGTTCCGCAGCTATGGAGCCTTTTGGTGGCGTTTCAGCGCAGGATTCAGAACGGACACTGCTGCATGAGGCCCATCTGTGGGCTTTAAACCTTTAGGAACAGTATGTAATGCGAGGACCACATCTCCCATAAGCCCCACTGAGTCATAGGAACAGCCCATCTGAGGGGGTGGACATTGGCTTTAAAGAAAGGAGGTGTGGCATGCGAAAACCGGATCCATCCAGCCTCTGAGGAAGAAGGTTTACCCTTTGAAACGCGTCAGGCTTACAGGATGGAAAGGCTGTTAAACCGGATCATGCTGCAGGCGATGTTTTTACCTGAATAAAGACTCTGGTTACCGCTGATTCTGAGTGCGACTCATTGCGTGGGCAACTTTGGAGCTTGATATACTGGCGGCAGACCCAGCCGCCGAGGACGCACCACCCCGAGAGAATTGGAGGGCCACGGGTTCCGCAGCTATGGAGCCTTTTGGTGGCGTTTCAGCGCAGGATTCAGAACGGACACTGCTGCATGAGGCCCATCTGTGGGCTTTAAACCTTTAGGAACAGTATGTAATGCGAGGACCACATCTCCCATAAGCCCCACTGAGTCATAGGAACAGCCCATCTGAGGGCGTGGACATTGGCTTTAAAGAAAGGAGGTGTGGCATGCGAAAACCGGATCCATCCAGCCTCTGAGGAAGAAGGTTTACCCTTTGAAACGCGTCAGGCTTACAGGATGGAAAGGCTGTTAAACCGGATCATGCTGCAGGCGATGTTTTTACCTGAATAAAGACTCTGGTTACCACTGATTCTGAGTGCGACTCATTGAGTGGGCAACTTTGGAGCTTGATATATATATATATATATATATATATATATATAAAGTTTTGACCCTAGTGGGTATCAGTTCGCTTTACATAACAAGGAGTAGGGTATCAGTTGGACTGATAAACAAAAAGATATATGTGTGTATTGCAAACATACATGAATGTACATAGAAAAAAAAGCTTGATCTCAATTAAAGTCAGTAATAAGATGGTCATGTGTATTGATGGATTTAATGTATTGAAGCTTCTCTTTATGTGCATCACTTGTACGTAATGTTTCACTACATCCTGAATGTAAAATAATGCGTTTTTTACCTTAACAACATGTAAAACTCTTGAAACCATTGTGAACGGTGCAGACATGCTAAATCATATTATGGCATAGTTACAAAATAAAAAAGAACGCACTCGCTTTCCAAGGAGAGTTTCTGCAGGTGCTCTGTCCTTAAATGGCATAATAGCGGTGCTACGCAGCCACATTTCATTCAGCACATTTTCAAAAGATGGCGACGTTTAGCTGGGCCTGAGATTCACGGCTCATTTATTTTCCTGTGAGTGAAGTAACATTTTTAATTAACATTCACTAACTTTTGGGAGCTTGATTGTGGAAAGTAAGAACGATTATTTCTAAGGTTCTACTGCACTGGTCTTCGACGTGTGAGGGTCTCGTGGAGCTATGGGGTGCGATGCAAACAGAAGCAATAAAACTGCGAGGTCGACAAGCAGCGTCTCCTGCAGCTTTATCGGGTGTGCTTCCTGCAGAGCACAGATAAGGAAAACTAAAGGCAGACTCCCACCCCGCTCTACCGCCTGCTCTGAAACTGTACCCGAGAATGCTCCAAAGTACGTGTTAATAAAAACAGCCTCATGGGACATTCACCATTGGACGCAAGAAACAGCCATCACCAAGGGAAACATGCTTCTTGTTTCCCAACTTATTCCAGCAAGATGGCGAGGGGGCAGTGTTTGTGGATGTACAGATGCACGATATGTATGGGTGCAGAAACATACCTGCAAGCCACAATGTAAATGCACATTTAAACCAACAGTACTTCAGGCCCACGGCTGAAACGCATTGTTTTGAAAATCATGAATTAAAATCCCAGCAAGGCTGGCTCAGCCATCCATCGTTACAATGTCAGTAAACTGAATAAAATAATATTAATAAAATCTAACATATAAAGCGCTTAGAAATTGGAGTTGTGTGGCATGAAGTGCTGCATGAAAACGCAAGTTAACATTATTTATGTACACACACACGTTTTTTTATTTTTTTTTACGAGGAATAGCATTAACCAACTCAATGACATTCCTTTTATCTAGTCTGAAAAATGACAATTGTCATGCAAGCGCAAAGCAGGTCGCATATAAAAACAAGCATTGGCATAGGCAATAGATCTCACTTTTGGGACCTTATAAGTATTTAGTTATGCAGCACAATGTCCTTGGTGCAACAACACCAACTGTTGCATGGCTAAACACTTATAAAGTCCCAAAGGCAAGACCTAATGGCTATGACAATGCTTGTTGACTTTAATGTGGGTGCCGGTTTCGGCCACATTGTTTGAATCCCCAGCTGTTATGTACTTTTTGAAAAGTTAACATTTGTTCCTTAGTCGTGCTATAGTGGGACCTTAACTTCCTTCGAACCCCTTCACAGCTGCGCCTTGCGGCTTCTCACCCCCTAGAACACAGCTTTCCAAACTTTTCATGTTGGTGACACACCTTTTTGTGAAAAAAAATTCAGGGACACGGTAACGCGAGGAAGCGCAGCGAGCGAGCCCGAACCACCTATGGTGAGTTCAGGCCCCACACACACATACCCCACCTCACACACACCCCACACACACCCCCACACACACCACCCCACCCCACACAACCCCCCACACACACAACCCCACACACCCCCACACACACACACCCCCACACCCACCCACCCACACACACACACACCCCACACAACCCCCCACACACACACAACCCCCCACACACACGCACCCCACACAACCCCCCCACACACACCCCACACACACACCTACACCCCCCCACACCCCACCCACACACACCCCACACAACCCTCCCCACACCCCCCCACACACACCCCCACAGGCACACCCCCCACACACCATGCCATTTTCTTTGAGAATTGTGACGTTAGAAGGTTTACCTTTGGAAGAAACTATTCAAATTATTGATGTTATATTGTTCCACCAGAGGGCCTCGGGTGGGGAAAAAACGACGGACGTCGGCCCGCCTAGCTAAAAATATATAATTTCCTGACACCTATCACACACAGGCTCAGAGTACTGTAACTGCTGCTCATGTTGCACACTTGTATTTATATTAGAGACAATAAGCACACTTGTATTTATATTAGAGTTAATAATGCTAAAGACACTTCTGCTTTTTGGCATCTCTTGTGCTTTAAAACTCTGGTTGATGCCCCCTTCCTTCCGTTCAAAGGCCGAGAACACATCTGGCTGATCAGCTCACACTCCTCCTGTTCTCTTTTCTTATCGTCTGCTCCTCTGAAGCATTCCCCAAATACAGACGTGATCCTCCCGGCCCTGGTGTCTTCCCAACAGCAGGGCTCTGTGCAGACCCTTCATCCTATTTTTAACCCACCCTCCTTGCGCTGCCTTCAGCCCTGGCCGTATTTTGGAGGCAGCATTGACTGAACCAAGATACAGTATCAGAGCGCACCTGCGCCCTGGCGCATATCCGTCCATTAAAGCTGGGAGAAGAGGGGTTTGGGGGACGGGGGCTTGCACTAGAGATCTCTCCGGGCCTGCGCAATTTCCGGTTAATTGTGCTTAGCTTCATAATCGGAGTTTTATGCTACAGCTCACCCGTGTTCAGTGCATTTGATCACTTCCTATTCTCACAGCTGTCTAATAAGGCACAGTTTGAAGATAGCCTGTGAGCCTGGGTAGACAATGTAAACCAGAGCGTTTCCCTCTCACGGCAGTCCCATGGGAAGGGGCGAAATCAGGAACTCCAGAACCGCTTAATTTAGGGGACTCACTGAGAGGAGGTTGATGTAGTCATCAAAGGGTTTCAGCCCCCACCCCCATTGGCATCAGATGGCTTCAGCCCCCACTCATCCCCCCCTCACCCCTGTCGTGTGTGGCAGCCCGGGACCGCTCACAGCCGCACCCGAGCACTTCACAGCTCTTTAAAGACCTTGTGCATGTTAATAGGCCCTATTAACATGCACAAGGTCTTTAACACCTTGGCTGCTAGGGGTTTCCCCCCCAGTGCTGGACTCACAGAGTTGCCTTTATTCATGACGAGCTCAGCTCGTCATAAGCACAGCTCAATCGTGCCTCATGACGAGCTGAGCTCATCATGAGCAGCGAAGGGCTTAAAGAGCTGTGAAGTGCTCGGCAGAGTCCAGCTGCAGGGGCTCTAAGAAGGGGTGAAACAACAACAAAGCCCTATTATAGGGCTTTGTTGTTGTTTCACCCCTTCTACGAGCCCCTGCAGCTGGACTCTGCCGATTCCCGGCCGAAGTCATTTCATCAAGCGACACACCTACGGTTGGGGCGCGACACAGTAATGTGTCGCGCCACACAGTTTGGAAAGCTGTGCCCTAGAAAGTGTTCCTCATCACCATAACATTGGCGCAGCATTTGAGTGAGCTTTGAGCTCTCTGTGTCAACCTGTCATGCACCACCTTCTTCTCAGACAAGCTAGTTTTGCAGACACAGGGATTTTTCTTGCCTAAGGTTGTTACGCCAATCCATGCTATCGATACATCACCTTGCGAGCATTCTATGTTCCACCTCACCCATCTAAGGAGAAGGAAAGACTCAATCACATAGACCCCAAGAGAGTGCTGAGCTTGTAAACAGATCATACCAAGGAACACCATGTGGACAATCAACTCTTTGCCGGGTTCTCTGGAGAAAAAAAGGGTATGGCTGTGCAGTACAGAACATATCCCACCGAATCATCCTCTGCATTAAGATCTGCTATACATTGGCTAAAAAACAGCCTCCGGAAGGATTGCGTTTGCATTCTACTAGGACCCAAGTTACTATCACTGCATTGGTACATGGAATTCTAGTCCTGGACATTTGCCAGGCAGCTACATGGACGTCCCCCCGTTTGTTCACAAAGCATCATTGTGTGGACAGATAGGTTCACCGTGAGAGGCATTTTGCCCGCTTGGTTCTGTAGGACATTCTAATGTGTGTCTGTCAACAGACTTACCTTCAAATAGGTAATTGCTTTCTATCTATTCAAAAGGGGAGGAAATTGCAGCAAGCAGTCTCTATCACAACAAGTTACTTTTCTTAGGTAACACTCTTTCTGGTAGAGATTTTATTAAACGGCAGATTCCTCAGCGTTCTGAGGTTGGACTCTCTACATTGATAAGTTTCCATGTCTAAGAAACTGTACACTGGTCACGCTATTTTGATTTTGGGGCTCAGCGTCTGGGGGCTACGGGCACCCGGGAGTTGTGCCTAGGTAGGCTCTGGTTGTCATTTTCAGAGCAGAACAGCTTCAGTGTGAAGCCAAATGGCGCCCTCCTACCGGCAGAGGTACTGCTGAAACGTTTCCAGATTTAGTCTGACTCCAGGAATATTCAAAAGGTGACGAATTTGCAGCTAGATAAAGTCCCTACCAGAAAGAGCAGTACCAAAGGTAAGTAACGTGTTCACCAGGGCATGGGCAGCTTCTGAAGGCGAGCATCGGGGCTCTGCCCTCAGTGTTTTTGCTGACATTTTTTTAATTATATTTTGTTAACAATCAGGAAAAAATTAAATAAAAGATGCCTATACCATGCTGTGCTGGTCCGGGCACGGAAGGCAGTGCAAAATGAGTACACCAGTACTTATTCCTTTCCAGTTTTAACTGATATAAGTACGAGTCCAGACTTGACAAGGTATTGAAAACAGGCGGCAAGGGAGAACAAGCACTCTGCCACAACTGCAACAAGTGCTCAATCCGCCACCATTGCAACAAGCGCACAATCCACCACCATTGCAACTAGCACTCAATCCGCTGCCACTGCAACAAACGCACAATCTGCCGCCACTGCAACAAGCACACAATCTGCCACCATTGCAAAAAGCGCTCAATCCACCGCCACTGCAACAAGCGCACAATCTGCCACCATTGCAACAAGCGCTCAAACCGCCACCACTACAACAAGTGCACAATCTGCCGCCACTGCAACAAGCGCACAATCTGTCACCATTGCAGCACATGCTCAATCGGCTGCCACTGCAACAACCGCACAATCTTCTGGAACTGCAACAAGCGCACAATCCACCACCATTGCAACCAACGCTCAATCCGCCATCATTGCAACAAGCGCTCAATCCGCCGCCACTGCAACAAGCACACAATCCGCCACCACTGCAACAAGCACTTGATCCGCAACCATTTCAAACAGCACTCAATCCGCCACCATTGCAACAAGCACACAATCCACCGCCATAGCAACAAGCACACAATCCGCCGCTATTGCAACAAGCATTAGAAATGCAATAGGTCTCGCAGCATTAGAGTTAGTGCTTTTAGAATTGTTTATGGGTTTTTTTGTAAATCTTTAGCATGAGGTTGAGGGTGAGTGAGGGTGAGGGGTTGAGGGTGAGTGAGGGTGAGGCTGAGGGGTTGAGGGTGAGGGTGAGTGAGGGGTTGAGGGTGAGTGAGGGTGAGGGGTTGAGGGTGAGTGAGGGTGAGGGGTTGAGGGTGAGTGAGGGTGAGTGAGGGTGAGTGAGGGTGAGGGGTTGAGGGTGAGTGAGGGTGAGGGGTTGAGGGTGAGTGAGGGTGAGGGTGAGGGGTTGAGGGTGAGTGAGGGTGAGGGGTTGAGGGTGAGTGAGGGTGAGTGAGGGTGAGGGGGTGAGGGTGAGTGAGGGTGAGGGGTTGAGGGTGAGGGTGGGTGAGGGTGAGGGTGGGTGAGGGTGAGTGAGGGTGAGTGAGGGTGAGGGGTTGAGGGTGAGGGGGTGAGGGGGTGAGGGTGAGGGGGTGAGGGGTTGAGGGTGAGTGAGGGTGAGGGGTTGAGGGTGAGTGAGGGTGAGGGTGAGTGAGGGTGAGTGAGGGTGAGTGAGAGTGAGGGTGAGTGAGGGTGAGTGAGAGTGAGGGTGAGTGAGGGGTTGAGGGTTAGGGGTTGAGGGTGAGTGAGGGTGAGGGGTTGAGGGTGAGGGTGGGTGAGGGTGAGTGAGGGTGAGTGAGGGTGAGGGGTTGAGGGTGAGTGAGGGTGAGTGAGGGTGAGGGGGTGAGGGTGAGTGAGGGTGAGGGTGAGTGAGGGTGAGTGAGGGTGAGGGGTTGAGGGTGAGGGGTTGAGGGTGAGTGAGGGTGAGTGAGGGTGAGTGGTTGAGGGTGAGTGAGGGTGAGGGGTTGAGGGTGAGTGAGGGTGAGTGAGGGTGAGTGAGGGTGAGGGGTTGAGGGTGAGTGAGGGTGAGGGTGAGTGAGGGTGAGGGGTTGAGGGTGAGTGAGGGTGAGGGTGAGTGAGGGTGAGGGGTTGAGGGTGAGTGAGGGTGAGGGGTTGAGGGTGAGTGAGGGTGAGGGTGAGGGTACATGCTTTTCACTTTCTTCAAAGGTTGTCCGTGCATCAAGGGTAGTTGACTGAACTTTAAGTATAATAATTGTACGTACTCTTCGTTGGCATTGAGCTCACACCCTCGAATGGTCTTCGGTAGTATTGTTTCCTGTAGAATTCTATTTCCTGCTTATAAAGCAGTGGTATGTGCATGTGAAAGTCAGGAGAGGGAGGAGGGGGAACTGCTTGCGAAATGAAATTAAAAGCGGCCGGGCGGGAAATGCTCTCGGTAGCATTTGTGTGAAGCAGGGGGTGGGAGCAGCCTTTGATGTGCGGATAATTAGGGGAGGAGTAGCCAGGAGATCCAAGCTGGGGAACAGATGGCTGGCGCGATGAGACTGACACAGTAAAGACATTCGCATGCGCATTGAGCTTAAATTTATCGTGCACTGCAAGGAATCGCCACGATTCCTTGCAGTGTGGATAAAGAGTGGACAGGGAGATAACAGTACAATCGACTCTGCTAAATTATTGAAACCAATGAGCATTTTTTTAGTATATAAAATAGATGATTTTAATGAGACCACATCCATGAAAGTAATTGTATGCGTGTCTCGCTGTAGCCCTGGAGAGGTTCCATGAGAAGGAAACACTTTGGCTTTAAGCAATTGTACAACTGGCTATAAGCAAATGTATTTTATGGAACAATAAAGAATAGTTTTTAAGTCGTTAAATGGAATTATTTGTATTTGCCTGAGGAAATTATAACTGCCATTGTTTGAACTTTAGATCAACATACCTGTGAGGCTCCTGGGTCTCTGTTATTGAACCTTGTCTAGGAAGACCCTCTCTAGGTGCCTCCAATAAGGGGGGGGGGGGGTTGGGGTGATTGATCTCTGGTTATCTACCACAGCTCGAGTCAGTCACTCGTTTGATCATGCCGTGTTAAAACAGTGATACATGCGGTATTCAGCTAATTTCCCAATCACCATTTGTAAATCATGTGTAACGAGTCAGACTGGGCTTTACTAGATGATAGTACGGAAAGAAGGGGGAGAGGAAGGGGGGAGAGTAAAGAGAGGGCAAAAGACCAAGAGTGAAAGAGGGAGGGCGGGGCAGAGAACTTGAGTTTATAATAGTGTTTCGGACTAAACTGCAGTTGTTTCTAAGCGCTATAAATATTACAATTAATAATACTCAAAACAGAGCTTCAGGAGCGGAATGCAGTGGAAGGGACAGGGCACGAGCGTAATTTATAGCAAGAGTGATGTGTCGATGTGAAACGGGCTGGGGAGAAGGAGGGAAGGGGAGAAAATTGACAAGAGCAAGACCAAAGGGAGAGTGGCAGGGCTGAGTATGCAAGCACACGGAGACTGTAGAGTGAAATGATGCGCTATGAGAAGTGAGCGTGGAGAAAACGAGACAGGTGAGAGGACACGAGCTAATGGGGGCGCGTGGATTAGATGAGTTGAACATTATGGGCGCCAACGACCTGGAGAAGCAGCTGCAACTCAGAAAGGAGGACGCGCGTCTGGCGAGAGAAAGTAGAGAAATAGCGAGAGAAGTTAAACTGGGAAGAAGAAAGTAGACGAGAGATGAGAGAAAGGGGGAGGGGGCAGTCACGGAGGAAAGAACACAGAACGGAGACAGAACAGGTAGAGGACAGAAGCCACAGCAAAGGGGAGGGGGAAGAGAAGAGGGAGAGGGGAAAAGGCACGGTGGAGTGTGAAAAGCAGAAAAAAATGTGTGACATAGAACGATGACACGAGAAGGAACAGCGGAGGAAAAAGCTGGGTGATATAAGTGTTTCGGACTAAACTGCAGTTGTTTCTAAGCGCTATAAATATTACAATTAATAATACTCAAAACAGAGCTTCAGGAGCGGAATGCAGTGGAAGGGACAGGGCACGAGCGTAATTTATAGCAAGAGTGATGTGTCGATGTGAAACGGGCTGGGGAGAAGGAGGGAAGGGGAGAAAATTGACAAGAGCAAGACCAAAGGGAGAGTGGCAGGGCTGAGTATGCAAGCACACGGAGACTGTAGAGTGAAATGATGCGCTATGAGAAGTGAGCGTGGAGAAAACGAGACAGGTGAGAGGACACGAGCTAATGGGGGCGCGTGGATTAGATGAGTTGAACATTATGGGCGCCAACGACCTGGAGAAGCAGCTGCAACTCAGAAAGGAGGACGCGCGTCTGGCGAGAGAAAGTAGAGAAATAGCGAGAGAAGTTAAACTGGGAAGAAGAAAGTAGACGAGAGATGAGAGAAAGGGGGAGGGGGCAGTCACGGAGGAAAGAACACAGAACGGAGACAGAACAGGTAGAGGACAGAAGCCACAGCAAAGGGGAGGGGGAAGAGAAGAGGGAGAGGGGAAAAGGCACGGTGGAGTGTGAAAAGCAGAAAAAAATGTGTGACATAGAACGATGACACGAGAAGGAACAGCGGAGGAAAAAGCTGGGTGATATAAACAAGTAGTGAGGGGGCGGAGAGGGACACGGGGACAATCTAGATCAGGGGCATGGCAGGGGAGGAGAGGAGGAGGGGGGAGGAGAGTAGGGGAGGCACGGCCTAGCGGCCGTGCAATCAAGTAGTGAGGGGGCGGAGCTGGGGGAGGCTGTGGAAGAGAGTAGGCAAGGCGACACGGCGGGAGGGGGCGGAGCGGGTAAACAAAGACGGACATGCACGCGCCCGTGACTTTTAAGGTCAATGCGCATGCGCATAAGCTTAATGCGCATGCGCATTGACCCTAAAAGTCACGGGCACTGCAAGGAATCGCCACGATTCCTTGCAGTGCAGATAAAGAGTGGATAACTCGCAATACTCTCGCCTTGCTCGATGCGCATGCGCATCGACAGGCGAGACCTAAAAAGCACACAATCCGCCGCCATTGCAACAAGCGCTCGCATCCATTCCAGCTATAGTTCACCTCAAGAGGTTTTCAAACAAGAAGAAAAGTCAAATGTTATCTCCCAAGTAAAAGAAAAGTTCAAATGCTTCACTTATTCTTCTGCTCTTCAGAATATCCCTTTTAACAAACAAATCAGCCCAAATGACTATTTTTACCAAATGTTTCTGCAATTTGAGCTTTTATGAACTGCTATTTCCTTCCCTCATTAAAGGCTGCACTGCTCATACACAACACCAAGTTTGTCTTTTACATTTGCACAGGCAAGTGTTGCTGCCAATGGCATATGATTTCTAATCGTACTGTTTATCTATGTAATTCTAGAAACAGGTGATTTGTAGTCCAACTCGAAGAGCCTGAAAACACGCACATAATACATGTAAGTAAGTGTACTTCGCTCGCTCTCTCTGAAAACACTAGCACTGATATTAACATTAAAAACAATCTCAAACTCGTCACTCATAGTTGCATTTTTTTACAGCAGTTTCATATAGTGCAAAAAGTGTCGCATGATGAACATTTCAGAGTGAATTGTTTGGCTTATGAAAATAAATAAATGATATTAAAATCCGCATTGTTTCTTTGAAAAAAGTTTTAGTGCTCCTAGCTACAGCATGCGAATGATTTACTGGTCTGTTTTTGCAAAAAAATGTATATTGCTCCTAAGCAGTATGGATTTTGACATCTCCAGCTCTGTGGCCTCCATCAGCATGAGTTAATCTCCGTCTTTGGAGACAAAATGCTCAAGACACCATTTGTCTGTGGGTACGTTTTCCAAATGCATGGTTTGCATGGACTAAATTACCAATATATTTTAAAATATTTTTACTTCTGCAACCATAGCAGTCGCCCGAGGTCACAACTGCGACTACTTGCTTGTCCTCTGCAACCCCATACACTCCCTTTCCGACCCCTGGACTCAGAGATGGCAAAATCAGTGCCTAGAACACAAGGGCACATCTTGTTTTCTAACCATTTTTATTATACTAATCGTGCATAATAGTGTATTATTCACTGTTAGTGTAATAAAAAAGAAGCACCAGGAGATGGGATAGGGCACTCACTGGCAAATGAGGTAAGTTAATATAAAATGTTTTGCAAATATGTAAAGTGTGTGTGAGAGTGTGTTAGAATGAGAGGTTGTGTGTATGACTTTGTGGGGCTTCATGTGTGAGAAAAAGTGAGTGTCAATGAATGTGAGTGACCTAGTGAGAGACAAGGTGACTGTACAAGTGAGTGAGAATGAGGAGTAATAATGAGTGGAAATGAGTGACAATGAGTAAATGTAAGTCAGCGTGAGTGAGAATGTGGTGTTATGCTTACCAGTCTGCAGTTAGCCCTAGCATACTAAAGACCTTTTTTGGATTACAGAGGCGCCCATTACAAAATATGGCATACTGGAGGAAATTCTTAGAATTACAGACACCTGTGACAAAATACTGGTAATAACAAACTAGAAGGAATACATGGTATAAAGGACATTGATGGAGCAAGATGGAAAACAACATTTTGTATACCCCTTGCAAAGTTAATACTCCATAACACTGACAGGTGCTAAATGTGTGGTTTTGAAAATTAACCAACCTAGAGTAAATTGCATACATCAATACACGTGGGATACTAATTTGCATGTATTGCATAAGCAAATAATCTATTAATTTGTTGAATATCGTATTTTATAAGGTACGCATATGTTATAAACTAAAAGAAAAACTGCATGAATGTGCTTTTGTCTGTTTATTTGTGGCATAAAACATAAAGATTGGTCAGTCAAACTATGCATCATTTTTGCTTAAAGCTACGTAAATACTAACTGGGTTATCATTAGTAGAGGGGAGGTAAACAGAAAGGCCTTTAATTCGTAAACTTACATTTATTTGTGTTTGTTTTCGTGATAGTTCCTAAATTGAGGCCTAAGTGAGCACACAAAAGAAAAGAAAATGGAGTCTGAATGAAAATCCGAGACGGTGACAGAAGTACCCATGCGCCAGAATCGGAGAATGCAGGCTTCCTGTGACTGAACAGTGTGGGTCAAGGACAGCGTGCCCATTTTATGGGGCTTAAGTCAAAGATGACAGCAAGGCGAAAATCATACCCGTGGGAAAGAGGAGACGAATAACAATTTAAAGGACACTTCGAAGGAAGTCGTACTTTACACAAAGACACCCCAGTTACAGCAACATGATGATGACTTGCAAGAAATTTGAATAAGGAATGATGAGGTTATGTTCATCCGACTCCAAATTGACCAATCACAGACATTACAGAACTTAAGAGTTACAAATTTAGATAGATAAGTTAGTGAAAAGGGGTATAAAAAAAGGACGTTTGAGACATTGAAAAAAGCTCGCTTTTAAATCTGATTTTTGCACACCGAGATGCTGTCGGTCTGCGCAATTTTTCATTTGAGGCAAAGGGACTTAGAAAAGTTTTCTTTTTGACTTTAACTTTTGAATGGGTGTGACATCCAGAGAGGGAAAGAGAGGCAGAGTGGTTTCCATTTGGGATTATTGCATTCTGTACTGATGTCTTCGTCTCTTCATTTGGGTAATATTTCACAGTCTATTTTTCTTTCTGCTGTCATTGTTAATAAATGAATGTTATTGAAAATGTAACCTTTTCTTTCAGGATTTCATTGCAAAGTTGAGTTATTTCTCTAGTTTTATTAAACATAGAGATCATGCTAGAAAATTAAAATATTGAGAAAATAAAAATTAGATAAATGAAGAATTAAGCTGGTCTTGATCCTTCCTACTGTCAACTTTACTAGCAGATCCAAATCTAAAATATGAATAGTGGGGTGATGTATTTTTCGTGTTTTAAATGAAGGCCATGGTTCTTAGAAATAAAAACTGCAGTTATAAATAATGTATAAAGTATAGTTTAGGCACCCCACTATAGCACCGCGACTCCCTTATTGAACCCATACTGAATCTTCCGAACAGATTAAATGTGTATATGGATGGATGATTAGAGTGATAGACCCAAATGGCAAGACGTTGTAAGAGGTTCTGTGGTTGTATTTGTGGTGGTTTATGAAGAAGTTTTGGAGCCGCGCTGCCCCAGTAATACTTGGTAGCAGAGCATTGGTTGCATAGGTTGACTAGGATATATGATGTGTAGAGTAGAATATATAGGATCGCAATGTACAGAATTTTTGGAATAACATCTGTTGAGTTAGTATCGCGTTACATGTAAGCTAAAAGAGGCTTCCGGATAGTGTGGGGAGCTGGTCACTCTGCCTGCAGGCAGAGGAAGTGTGGCAAGTGAAGTCGCACATCGTATAGTCTGCTTCAAAAGATAGTGGTATCGTCTTATATCGCGGTGTTGTCATCGTACATCACAAGTTAGGGACCTTACGTGTAAAAGTGGTGAATGTATAGCGAGGGCAACCTGTGAATCTTGGGTCTGAGCATAGGGATCATTGCGTATTCTGACTAAAACTCTACCCGGAGAGAGTAATAAAGTTTAACCCAAGCTTGAAAGAAGGATAAGATAGAGGGAAGTGCCATCTTATCGGCAAAAGTAAAAATTCTGTGGTAGAGAAGAGGTAAGCGCTGTCTACCAGAAAAACAGAATACTTGTGTGATTGAATAAACTATCACTTTGGTTTTAGTGAAACAGACGAATGGAGTTGTTTTGTGTGAGTTACTAACCGATTCAGTTGTATAAAAGTGTAAATACGGCTTCTTGAAATTCCTTGTAAAGGAGGGGTCAGTTGGCGCTGCAGAAGCCGGAGCACTGCTGACGTCAAAAGTGTCGCGCAGGGATTGGTCCTCGTGACCAAGACAGAGTAAGAGCTGATTGGTGCATCAGCGAAAGCAGCAAAGTTATTGGTTATACGCTAGTGAAACGTATCTTGTTCTAATTGGTACGATAGTGTCAACCTCGCTGCGATAGGCTGGTGTTACGAAGCAGTACACGGAAGAGTGCGCAATCTTTTGAAAGACAAGAAATATTCTGAAAAATGTAATTCTATTACGGAATGGAGAAAGAGAAACCTTCATGGTTTCAAAAACTGAAAAACACTTTCAAAAAGGACAAAGCAAGTGAAACTAGAGAGGGAAAAGTAATTCCTCCGCCGAGAACGCCATCATCATATATGATGACAAAATATGGCTATCATACATGTATATGGTTAGAGAATTGGACGAGGTACACTAAAAATTATGGTGCATTAGCATTTCCTGAAGAAGGATTTTTTAGTCTTGCAATATTGAGAAATCTGAGAGATAAAATGATGAAGCTTGAACCAAGACCTAGACCATCACAGTTTGAAGCCTTGGCTGATTGGGAAGATTAAATGCATGATCGAGAACATGAAAGGTTTGGAGATGATTAAGGACCAGTGAATAGAGGTCGTAGATTCTGGAGAGGGACACATAAGACAAGAATGCAGAGATGGAGAAATGTGAACATGTGTGATGGAATGTATCCGGTTAGATTGTTAGATGAAGAAAGAGGGCGAAAATGTACAGAGAAGAGAAATAATATAGAAAGGGGAAAAAGAGGTTATGGGATTGTGGATCTGAGGATGCAGTATTGGAAGAAATCCTAAATAGAAGACCACCACCTTATCAAGCAAACTCTATAAGTACAACTCCAAGTGTACCACAGTTAGAGGATAGATTATCAGAAACCCCAAAACGATTTTCAAATTTCAGAGATCTTCCAGAGAGAGTAGAAATGAGATATGAACCAAATGTTCCATTAACAGGAACAAGATATACAGGAACACCCAAACAGGGAAATGAAATAGAGAGTATGAGAAATAGCGTAGAACAACAAGTTGAAGCACAACAGAATACTGCTGAATATATACGTTCAACAATGAATTGGCAGAAAAGATACAGGAGCTTACTAAAAATATAGAGGCTGTAACTGTCCCGGTAACAATAGGTCCAGTGATTCCAGTATTGGAAAATCAGAAAATAAAAGAGCCATCTTAACTATTCCTTTAAATCAAAGTCTGCAGAAAGTAAAAGAATAGGTTTATCCAGATTTGTCAGGGATTTCATGTACTAACCAAATGACACCACCAGATTTGACATTTAATCAGAGCCTTCCATATAAAATCCCAACAGGAGCAGAATCAGATTCTGTAACTCCTGAGATACGTGTAGAAAAGATTGACTTAATACAAACTCCAATAGGGCCAACAGAGCAGGAATTAAGTGACTGGATAAAGACATTAAAACTAAAAGAGACTGAGCCAAAATTGTTAGACGTAGCTAGATTAAAGATTGATATGGAAGAACTAATAATTGGAACAATCGGCACAGATAAGCTGAAAAATTACCAGGATGATGAAGTCACTTTTATGTGTAAAAGAATTATTTAGAAAACAAAAAGTATGCATGAAAGATTTGAAAATTTGGCGAATGAAATGGATGTGGATTTTACTAAATACAAAAGCTTGCAGAAACCATATAGAGTGGATTTTACTGACAAGGATATAGACAAAATTGAATACAACAGGGAGAATTACTCAAATAAAAGAGTTAATTGTGCTATTGAGAAAATGGGGAGACATAGAGAAATGGAAAATTATATGGTCAAAGAAAACAAAGAGGAAAGCAGTGATAAGTCTACATTGGCATTTCCAGTAATTGAGGGGAAAGAAGAAGTAAAAGAATTTCCGATGAGGGAAATACCTGGAGGAGGATACATACATGTACCTTGGAGCAGACAAGATATCTTATCATTTCCAAATGATTTTCCCCAATTGAGAGAGAAACCAGTGGAATGGTACAGACAAGTAGATCGATTTCTAAAAGTTTCAAAGGTTCTATGGGAAGATTTAGATGGGCTATTTGACATAGTAGTACCGGCAGATTCATGGTCAGAATGTAAGACCACAGTGGATTGGCCAAAACAAGAATATCCACGAGATAAAGTGACAGGTGCTCCTGGACCTGAAGTGATGCGGAAATATGATTAAGTAATTGTGTTTTTGAAAAATAAAATTCCACCAAAAGAGACAGATTGGGTAAAGATAGACAGAACAATACAAGAGGCTAAAGAGTCAGTTCATGCATTCTATGAAAGGATGCTATTAGTATTTAAACAGTACAGTGGTTATGAGGAATTAAATGAGAAGGACATATGAGTCATTTTATGTATCGTTTTGTGTTCGGACTAAGACCAGAAATAGGGGAAACGGTTAAACATAATCAAATGGGATGGCAGTCATGTGCAGTGGACGAGGTTTTGAGACATGCAAAATATTGTAGTGATGAAATTGAAGTTAAACAAAGAAAACTCAAAGAAAAACGATGTGGGCGCAGGTGAAAGTTGCCGAAAATCAAGCAGCCCAGTTAGAAAATAAAAACGCAGAAGGACACCAGAATAAAGTAAAGGGAAATCCTGGTAAACCAAAGTTAGTAGGAAATATAGAGGAATTGAAAAAGAAATATCCATGTCATAATTGCGGACGGTTGCGGCATTGGAAGAAAGAGTGTAAGTATCCACCAAGAGTTAATTTCGGATAATACATAATTGAATCCACAGTTGCAGAGAGAGATAATTCAGCAACCGTCGCCACAGCAACAAGTAGTTAATCAACAGAGTCAGGTGCCACAACCTCTACTTCCTCACAATGTAAACCTACAAAGATACAGTACAGAGACAGGATTCTCTGCAGGAGATCAGGCAACAAGAAACAATAGAGTGCATGTGAGTCCGCAATATTGGCTGAAAGAGGACGGGAGTGAATCGGATGATAGCTTCTGAGGGTGCCTGAGAGAGGGAGAAGAGTGCGTGCTTTGAACTACTCTGGAGGTAGATCAGTCTGGTCCATATGTGAATGGAAAAGTGAATGATGTAGATATAACTTTCCTAGTGGACACAGGTGCTACCTGTTCTACTGTCAGATCAGTGGAAATCCAAAATCTTCTTCTCTTGGGTGAACACATCCAAGTGGTAGGTGTAGCAAATCAGCAGATCAAGACGTCCTTAACAAAACCGATTGAAATTGAAATTGGACACTTTAAAGACATGCATTGATTTGTTGTGTGTGACAGTAGTCCTGTAAATCTTCTTGGGAGAGACATACTGTTCAAAATGAACTGTGCCATTTATTGCTCACCGGATAGCATAGAGCTCCAGACTCTGGATGAGGATAGTCTGTATAAAATGACAATGACCCTAATAGAAGCAGAAAAGAATAAAGTGTTTCCTGTGTTTGAACGAGAAAGAATACCAGAGGAACTGAAAGAGGTAGTTAAAGATCAGGTGTGGAATTTTACAGGAGAAGATATTGGATTGATGAAAAATGTAAATCCCGTAAAAAGTTCTGTAAATGAAGGAGTGAGTTACCCGAATATTCCTCAATACAAAATGATAGCTGAGATAATTGAAGGAATAACACCATTGATAGAGAAAATGATTGAGCAAGGGATTTTGAGAAAAATAGAGAGCAGTCCTTGTAATTCACCGATAATGGGACTGAAAAAGCCAAACGGAACATTTAGAATAGTACAGGATCTGAGAAAGGTAAAGAAAATTGTTGTTCCATGTTGTCCGATTGTGCCAAACGCAGCAGTAATTTTATACCAGATTCCACACGATGGGGGATGGTATACAATCATTGATTTATGCAATGCGTTCTTCACTGTTCCATTACATCCTGAAAGCCAACCAATATTTGCATTCCAATTTAAAAATCGTATTTTAGCATGGTGTCGAATTCCTCACGGGTATACTGAGAGTCCTTCGATTTTTAATCAATTATTGAAGAAATCACTAGAGGACCTAAGCCTACCTAGAGAATCAATTTTAGTCCAGTATATTGATGACCTGATATTGGCATCAAAAACAAGAGACACATGTGTTACAGATACTGTTACACTGTTAAATAATTTGGCAGATGACGGACATAAAGTGTCACCATCAAAATTGCAGTTTTGTCAAATGGAGGTGCAATATTTGGAACACAAGATTGCAAAGGGAATCAGACAGGTTACTCTGGAAAGGATCAAAATGATACAGGGAATGAAACCTCCAAAAACACAGAGACAGGTGAGAATGTTCCTTGGGATGGTCGGATATTGTCGACAATGGAAAAGTGGTTTCTCACTAATAGCCAAACCTTTACAATGATTGACAAAATCAGATATAAAAGACCCAATAACTCTTAGCAAGACAGAACTGGAAGCTTTTGAGCAGTTAAAAACAAGTTTATGTGGAGCACCAGCTCTGGGAATGACAGATTATGAAAAAGAGTTTGAGCTATATTGTAGTGAAAGGGAGGGATGTGCATTGTCAGTTCTAATACAGAGACATGGAAAACTTAGAAAACCAATTGCATATTTGTCTGCTGTTTTGGATCCTGTTGCAAGGGCCTTGCCAGGATGTTTAAAAGCAGTAGCTGCTACAAGCATGAGTAATGAACAAAGTGAAGGCATAGTGATGGGATTTCCATTGAGGGTATATGTACCTCACTCGGTGGAGATTCTCCTCACCAGAAGTAAAACACAGTATCTCACCAATATTAGGGTGACCAAGTACAAAAAGACAATTTTTGGTACAGACAATGTTACAATTTCGAGATGTATAAATGTGAACCCATCTACCTTATTGCCAGATGCTGTAAATGTGGAAGTAAGAGATGAAGTAGATCACAAATGTTTGGATGTACTAGAATATTGCACCAAACCAAGGTCTGATATTAAAGATGTACCTTTACCTGAATCTAACTATGTGATGTTTGAGGACAGATGAGGGTGTATTAAGTGCTGCCTATGCTGTTTGTACAGTAGTGGATTTGTTGGAAGCATCTTGCCTGAAAGGAATCCGGTCAGCTCAAATTGCTGAATTGATTGCTTTGATTCGAGCATGTGAGTTGGGAAAAGAAATCAGGATTGTCATAGTGACTGATAGTCAGTATGGATTTAGGGTTGTTCATGATTATGGACAACTGTGGTCCCAAAGAGGTTATATGACTTCGCAGGATCCGCCATCAGAAATGCTGAATTTGTAAAAATGTTGATTGATGCCATTCAATTACCAGACAAATTGGCAGTAGTCAAATGTGCTGCCCACAAGCAAGGAGACAACTATATAACGAGAGGCAACAAATATGTTGACTCAATTGCAAAATATTGCGCTAAAAATCAAGCCTCCATTTATCGAGATAGACAAACTGAACATGTTTCAAGTCTTTTGATGTTAACACTGTAGTAGAGACTTGGCAGGAAGTAAAACAAATGCAGGAAGAGCCCAGTGAAGAAGAGAAAGATAACTGGTTAAAGGCAGGATGTAGACATAGAGAGGAGCATGAAATCTGGGTTTACAAAGATGAGATATCAGTGATGCCAGATAACATGATTTCAAATATGGCTTGAATGTACTATGGTCAGGCCCATATTGGAAGAGATGCCATGATCAGGCTGTTTAGACCGACACAGTACAATCCGAAGTTTAGGATGATTGCTGAAAGTTTGTGTCAGAGGTGCCTTGTCTGTCAACAACTGAATCCAAGAAGAAAAACTGTTGTAAGTCTGGGAACCATAGGACGGGAGGGAGGTCAATTCACTAGGATGCAATTGGACTTTATTAAGCTTCCACCATGTAACAGACTTAGATATGTTATTGTAATTATTTGTTTATTTTCACGAAGGGTTGAAGCATTCCCCACAAGGAAGAATGTTGGAGTGACTGTTGCCAAACTTTTGTTACGAGAAACAATACCAGAATATGGTTTTCCAATAACAATTGAAACAGATCGTGGAAGCCATTTCCACAATGAACTAATGCAGATGATTTGTGAAGCACTGGATATTCAACAAAAATTGCACTGTGCTTATAGACCAGTAGCTTCAGGGGTGGTTGAACAAGTAAATGGAACAATAAAAAACAGAATTGCCAAGATGTGTCTGGCCACAGGGCTAAAATGGCCCGATGCCCTGCCACTTGTTTTAATGACCTTAAGGAGCACTCCTGACAAGAGAACAGAATTAAGTCCACATGAGATTCTGATGGGAAGAGTAATGAGACAAGCATATGTGTCAGTTGATAAACTGTTGAGCATAAATGATGATATCATACTGGATTACTGCAAAAATCTGTCTGACCTAGTAACTTCTGTGTTCCATCAGGTGGGAACTCAATCACAAATGAAAGAAAAATATCCAGCTCTTAATCTAATACCTGAAGATTGGGTGCAAATAAATGTCCACAGGAGAAGAAATTGTTTGTGCCTCGATGGCAGAAGCCACGACAAGTAATTCTTGTTAGTACCACTGCAGTAAAGTGTGCTGGACTCAAAAGATGGGTACATGCTAGCCACACTATTCGTGTGCCAGAGCCAGAAAATCTGCATGAGGAAAGTGAAAGCACCACTGAATAAGATACACCAGAAAAAGATCCATATATTGAAGCTCGACCTGTTCGTCGACATCTGGAAATATCAGATGCTAGTTCTGCATCAGAAGGAGAGAATGAAAGTTTTGAAATACCAAATATTGAAGATCGACCTGTAAGTCGACATTTGGTAAAGACAAATACCAGCAAGGACACTGAGCTGAGTGAAAAGAAAGCTGGTAATTTGGAAAACACTGAAGGACAGTCTGAAAGCTCTGAAAGCAGGAACAGAAATCTCGAAACTGGTGAAAAGTAAATATCTCACGATGAGGATGAGGTTCCAGGTACCAGCTATGGAGAAGTTCCTAACAGAGTGAAAGAACTGACTGAAGACACTTTGAATTCTGGAAAATAATTAAATCCTGTGAAAATCATTATAAATGAGACTATAGAAAGATCTGAGACAGAAACTGAGGACAGTGATGATGACACTGAAATAAGGAGAAGTTCAAGAAAACAAACTTGGAAGGTAGAGCAAGGTACTACCGAACCTGAAATAAAGAGGGTAAGGAAAGGAGATAATTGGCCTAAAGAAACTGATGGATTGAGAATTAAACTGGTTAACAGAGCAAAAGTCTAAGAAGATCAAGTGAAGGAAATAACCAGTCAAAAGGAATTGTTGGGAAAGAAAATAGAAGTTGTGCAAAGGCCAAAAAGAGTGAGAAGACCAAATCAGAAATACAAATCACTTGAATGGACTTACATGGTATTACCTCCAGAAAGAGAAGTAAATAGCAGTCAAGAAAACTTGTACAACCAAGGTATTGAAAAAGAAAGTGAGTAGATTGTAACCTAAAGAAAGTATATAAAAAAATAATCTTTCCTGAATGCCATGGTGAAAAGAGGGGATATATGTATATGTCCAGGTAGAGTTGTACTAGAAAAATTGAAAGAACTTAGTAGGTGAAACAAGGTTATAAAGAGATAATCAAAGGTAAAAAGTTAGTAAAAAAATGGCTGCTAATGAAATGACTAAATCAAAATGTTCAATTGTTAGAAAATGGTGTAGAATGTGGTTAATTTGTACTGGGATATTAATGATGTTAAGGTTGATTCTTGCTATTTTCATCCCTTTTGCTCCTAAGATTGAAAACTTGAAGACAAATGGGAGTCTGAAAGATAAAAATAGTGATTCAAAAGATGAGAAATTACATGTATTCAGGCCTGAGATTCATCAAGATAACTCTGTGAGTGATTTCAACAAGAGTACTTTTTTAAAATTGCTGTCTGAATATGTGAGGACAATGGATGCCAGCGATTGTTACGTTTGTGTAAAGTTGCCTGCATCTGTGTCCGAGGGTGTGACCTATCATCATTTGCCATTGACATATGGTGTGACCTGTAGTGTTCTAACAAGTTTATTTTATAGATCTGGTAAATTAGAGTATTATTATTCTGACTCAGATGATGTATTTGCGAAGCTAAAATTCATAGCAGAATTAAACAAAATTAAGAAAGCAAAAGTTTTGGAGAATCTTTTTTGGAAACACAAGAATTGTCTAACGACTATGCATTTAAACATAATTTGACTTTTAAAATGAGAAATTAGGAAAAAGCTTTTTTGAATATGGTTGAAGAAAGGCGACAATAGTATAAAAGATGAGAAAAAGTGAGACAAACGAAATCTAATAAATGGGTTTTTTCAGATGATAATATTGAAGAACATAATGTAAATGTTGCTATAAGTATTGATTTGCCAATGTTAGGAAAATTATGTATTCAAAGAGACTATACTGTGTATGACAATTATTTTGTGGGAGCAAGTCAATGTGAAGACACATACATTATTAAAGGGGGATGGGGATTGAAAGGTGGAGATGATCCAGTTTTACCTGGGATTTATTTTCTGTGTGGGAACAAAGCTTATTATAGATTGCTGGACTACTGGTATGGCTCGTGTTATGTTGAGTTGGTTTTTCCGAAAATTTTCCATGTCGACAGAGGCACAAATGGAATTCATGCTGGGGGGTACCATAGGTACCCCCCATGTGCACCCCCCACCCGCCAACACCCTGGGGGCCCGCAACGGGCCCCCAAAATCAAAAACACACATGCTTTTCCACGGCGGAAAAACCGCCGCGGAAAAGCATGTTTACAAATGCTTCCTAATTTGGCTGGCAGTGTCTGATAGACACTGCCAGCTAAATGAGAGCTTTTCCGCCGCGGTTGTAATCTGACCGCGGCGTAAAAGCAGCGGACAGTAACCAAGACCCACCAGCCATCGTAATGCGGCGGTGGGTCTTTGGTGAGTCCGCAGAGGATTTTCCGCCTCCTCCGGGCCGGAGGTGGCTTCCCCCGGCCCGGACGAGGCGGAAAATCCTCCATCATAATGAGGCCCCTAATGTGTATATGGATGAATGATTAGAGTGATGGGCCCAAATTGCAAGACGTTGTAAGAGGTTCTGTGGGTTTATTTGTGGTGGTTTATGAAGAATTTTTAGAGCCGCGCTGCACCAACACACATAGTAAAAATACTGACACTGGCAAGTAATATTTGGCATAGGAGCAGCCAAGAAAAAATGCTGTTTCTGGTATTCTGGAGGAAATTTTTGCTGTAGGAGAGGACAAATGAAAGGGGAGCAACCAAGCTGGCTCAGACTTTTTTTACATAAGTTCCATTCATGGCATATTCAATGCACTAATAGCACAATTTTTACACTGGCATATTGTATGTAAATTTTGGTATAAGGGGGCATGATGGACTTGGAAAAGCTGAGGTAAATTTTGACTATTTGGGGTACACATAAAACATTTTGAAAATAACGAAGTTAATTCATGGGGAGAGTCAAGTTTCAATGCTTCGTACACCCCGAAAACACTTAAATATTTAATGTGTGTCCGTTCAGAGCCTATGTCTTTTTTTAGCAAATGTATGTGCGCATTTAGCTTTAAAATGCACTATTTTATTCCATGTTCTTCACTTCACTTACTCACTGCAACTCGGTGCACTACAAGCATTGCACCTCACCCCTTTCAAAGATCTTCAGCCGCCACTGCACTAGAGCACCTGCAAGGAGACCAATGTTGTTTGGGGAATTTGGGGAAAGAAAAGGAACACCATTCAAGTTCCATAGAGCATGTAGCAATGTCTCAAATGAATCACAGAATCAAGTATGCTCTGGATTTTCCAATCAAATGCGTTGGCCTTCTGGGGCGCTTGTCTTTTCCAGCAAATTGCGGATACCAGGGGGTGTGACTAAAATTTCTGCCTACAACTATTGTTAGACAATGGAGAAAGTGAGAGTGGAGAAAATCATTTGCACAACCAATCACTTATCCTTCACAATTGTCCAAAGAAGCACCTACACATTATGAAATGCTAGTTCTGACTAAATATTGCTATTATAAAAGCTACAAAGTCTGTCTTGTGTTAACAAATAACCATCTTTATGTCTTTAATAAATATAGTACAGAATGCAAGGAACGCACTGCTGATATTCAATGGCTGCAACTTTAAAATGGATTGTGCATTTCTAATTAATTTGCAAAAATACTACGCTCAGATGATGCGCTTTCTTGTATCAATTTACACATAGAAAACAAATGTGTCCTCGAACGAACTTCTGTCCGAAAACGACATCAGAATTTTGAGTCATTCCTATTTTTAATACAGGAAACAGCGTCATTCAATTTAGAGCAATTCCAATCTGGAGCCTTCAGTCCTCAATAAAGGCAGCTTGAAAACCAGGGATCAAAGTTTATATGTGGGAGACAGGGAGTTTCATGGGATTGTTTAAGATTATGATTACAGCCAGCAAAATAATACACTGCAAACACATTGTTTGCATTTGTTTTGCCATAAAATGACCTAAAACCTATGGTGGGAGTCCTTCTTAGACTGTCAAGGGGAGCCTTCCCTATAGATTAGAGGAAATACAAGCCTATATTCAATTTATAGAATTATTTGAAACCCACGCCTGCAGGTACATTGTTTTGGCAAGTTGTGTGTGAAAGGTGGAAAAATTCCTTACCCAGGAACTTTCTCTGTTCAAATAAAAGGTAAATGATTATTATTTCCGCTCTGAGCCCAACAAGCAAACAGCGATAAAGCCAAGAGGTATAACTTTTACCATGTACATGGAGAACTTTATTTAAATGCTTAAGGGAGAAGGGAGCAACATACATGGGCTTATGCATGTTTACATTGTTATAACTGAAGCACTGGTTTCATTGTTAAGTATGTTTTTATTGTAACCTGTAATGCAATACCTCATACCTGGGAAAATGTACAGACATACATAAAAACTGAGTAAAAATAAAACATAAATATGTACAAATACGTAAGAAGGATATTCAGGAATTGTCGTGTTGTACATTAAAAGCTGTTTGCTTACTTATGCTAATGCTCAATTCACACACATACAAGGAATCTGGTACTGTTGCTGAACATTGTGCACCAGTTCTGACAGCATGAAAAAGTAGGCTTGTGGCGTGGCCCACCGTCATGGGCATGTGGATGCAATCCTCTCAGGCTCCGCTCTCCACTGCACTTATCTGTTACATGCAGGCGTGTAGGAGATGCAAAATGTGTCAAATCCGAAAGGACTAGCGGCAGGGGCTTTGAGAGCGGCTCCGACAACTGGGACTACCTGTCCGAATTAACAGCGGCCTCAACAAAGAGGAGACTTGGACGATATCTGTGACCCATTGATGATCGCTGCGGTCGAGATGCTGGGGGGGTTGCTGAAGCTACTCACTGAGGATGGAGAGCAAGGCATACGTGACTGCCTGACCCCAACATGGCATGACACCAACCATGAGACTGATCTACGGGCACCCGAGGATGTGAGACACAGGAGCCCGGACCAGAGTTGAGAGTCGGACTGGCTGAGCTCTTCCTGACTCAGCCTAGTTAGTGGCCCATAACCAGTGGTCGAAGTGGGGGGGATCGGAAGGCCACGGCGTGCCCCTACTTCTATTATTAAAAAGATTCAGTTACCATACTTTTTCTTTTCAAAACTGTGTCCCAGGACAGCAGAAATAGCAAAGACATTCAGATAAGGCTCGGCATGCTTATGTGGACATTCGGGGACAGGCAGAGAAGGAAAAGGACTCTGTCTCTACATTACTGCCCAGAGAAGACACGGACAATATCTTCTCTTTCTTTCTTGTTCCTCACTTACTGAAAACCGTGACTTGAAGAATTGGTTCACAACCTCTCTTTCCTTCTTTCATTTAGTTGCTTCACTGTGAAATGGATCTAAAAAAGACAAGCGTGCGCGCCTCGCGCTGACGAGGAGAGGAGGAGGCAGCAGAGGGAGGGGAGAGAGGAGGGGGCCTGTGCCTGTTTTCCTTGTGGGAGAGGGCTTTGAAACCATCTGTTAATTACAAACACATGGTTTTAAAGCTCGCTCCTGCGAGGGAATCGCCAAACGTGCACGCGTTGCCATTGAAAGCAATGCAACGTGTGCACGTTTTTGGGGCCAAAATAGAATAGATTACTAAAGGTCTCCTATGCAGCACATGCACGCTACGTATGTGAGACCTAACAAGAGCATAACCCTCAGGGCCACTTCCTAGGACAGGAATTTGTAACCTATACGGTACACAAAGAACTGTAAGAACAGTGTGGACCATCTGAGTAACTTGCTAAAATTTGAACCCTCGCTGCAAATACAGCATATTTACTTACATTGCTACTAAACTGCAAGCCTGTGGAAACAAGTTGCAGGTAAAAATACAAAGATTTGCATATTTATTTTTTGATAAACATATTTTAATGAATTTTAGGCCACAGACCTGGCAAATATATATATATATACATGGCACATGAATGGTACAGTACAGGATGAAATATCATGACCAACCAGAATGGTTCAACACAGGGATCGCAAGCATAGTTAAGGTATCTTGATTCACAGTAATCTCAACGCATTGGACCCAACCATTTCCCTCATATCTGCCCATGTTTTTAGGGACAACTGGTTCTTGAAAGATCATATGCTCCTGCTGATCCCACCAGTCTACAACCCGCCTCCACTGCAAAAGAGTCAGGGGAGTAGGAGACAACCACTTCAAAGCTATATCCCGTTTCACAATCAGGAGGGCCGTGCCCAGAAATGCTGTTTCGGCCCTTATGTCACCAGTAACCTCAAACACCCTGAGGAGAACTAAGAGGGGAACCACCCACCCAAGAACATAGGAGAGGTCTCGGGCCACCCCAGTCCAATAACAATGTATTACTCTACAAGTCCATACCATATGGTAAAAATCTGCTTGCCCTCTTCCACAGCATGGACAAGTGGATTTAGGGTGAAGGCCTGCCCGGTACAGGTGGGTGGGAGAGAGATATGCAAAATAAAGATAATATGTCTGCACCAATCGCAGTCTCGAGGAAATTGTATGTTTCCATGGGCCATCAGGGAGACCCGCCAATGCTCCTCTTCCATGGGGCCCACACAGCTCTCCTAACAGGATTTAAGATGTTCTAAAGAACCAGGTAAGTTAATTATAAGTGTACAATAAATCTGGAAAATGCCTCTGCGGCCCAGGCTACCCATAAGAAGCTTGGCCTCTAAGGGGTTAAACTCAGAAAGGGGATCAACTGATCGGACATGTGTATGGAGCACGTCTGAGTTGGAGATATTGATAACTTTGGGTGTGTGTAAACGCATATATCTGCTGAAGGTCCTGGAAGGAACGTATTTGTGTTCCCGACCATACATCTCCCAGTCAGGAGATCCCTAAAAGATCCCACACTCTAAATCCACAGAGTGTTGCCACTTCCCCAACCAGGTACCATGCCAAAGAGGAGTTTGTTGGGTAAGTCTGGCCTCCCATTGTACATGCTGGAGTGCCGCTGTCCACGCAAGAAAAACCACCATAGTTACCAAAGGCATAGAGGTCAGAACTGTGGAGCCATAAAGCATAGCTTGCAAACTGGAAAAGCCTATCAAGGAGAGTTCCAGGCAATAGGCAGGATCAGACCATCCCCCATTGAACTAATCATGGGCAGTGTTGGCTAATGGCATTTGAAAATGGTGGGGACGTAAAAGTTGGGGGAGGAGTGTTACATTGAGAGGGAGCCAGACTGACATATGGTGGGTTTGGGGTGGGGTTGGGGGTCTTCCTCGTGAGAAACTTTTGAAACAAGCATTTGCAATGCAATAGGTCTCGCATTAGGAAAGTTTGAGCTATTGGTCTTGTAGATGACAAATCTTTTATATATGTGTTGGTTTTGAAAATAGCGAAATTAATGGCTTTGTCATTTACAATGCCAATACTTTTAACTTTTGCAAATGTGACACCTATAGCATTTGTAATGCAACATGTTTTGTATTTACGTGACTTAGATGTATTGATATTACAAATAACAATGGCTTTTATTTTTTTTAAATAATGTGGAAGAGAGCAACAGATAAGCACAGCAGAAGAGAACAGGAAGTTAAAGAAGGAGGTGGGTGGAAGAGAGCAGCAGATCAGCATGGGAGAAGAGAACAGGGAGTTGGAGAAGGGGGCGGGGAGTGGTGGAAGAGAGCAGCGATCAGCACGGGAGAAAAGAACAGGGAGTTGAAGAAGGAGGCGGGGTGGAAGAGAGCAGCAGATCAGCACAGGAGAAGAGAACAGGGATTTAAAGAAGGAGGCGAGTGGAAGAGAACAGCAGATTGGCACAGGAGAAGAGAACAGGGAGTTAGAGAAAGAGGCGGGTGGAAGAGAGCAGCAGATCAGCACAGCAGAAGAGAACAGGAAGTTAAAGAAGGAGGTGGGTGGAAGAGAGCAGCAGATCAGCATGGGAGAAGAGAACAGGGAGTTGGAGAAGGGGGCGGGGAGGGGTGGAAGAGCGCATCGATCAGCACGGGAGAAAAGAACAGGGAGTTAAAGAAGGAGGCGGGGTGGAAGAGAGCAGCAGATCAGCACAGGAGAAGAGAACAGGGATTTAAAGAAGGAGGCGAGTGGAAGAGAACAGCAGATCGGCACAGGAGAAGAGAACAGGGAGTTAGAGAAAGCGGCGGGTGGAAGAGAGCAGCAGATCAGCACAGCAGAAGAGAACAGGGAGTTAAAGAGGGAGGTGGGTGGAGGACAGCAGCAGATTAGCACAGGAGAAGAGAACAGGGAGTTAAAGAAGGAGGTGGGTGGAAGAGAGCAGCATAACAGCACAGCAGAAGAGAACATGGAGTTAAAGAAGGAGACGGTGGAAGAGAACAGCAGATCAGCACAGGAGAAGAGAACAGGGAGTTAGAGAAAGAGGCAGGTGGAAGAGAACAGCAGATTAGCACAGGAGAAGAACACAGGGATTTAAAGAATGAGGTGGGTGGAAGAGAGCAGCAGATCAGCACAGGAGAAGAGAACAGGAAGTTAAAGAATGAGGTGGTGGAAGAGAGCAGCAGATCAGCAGAAGAGAACAGGGAGTTTAAAAAGGAGGCGGGTGGAAAAGAGCAGGAGATCAGCACAAGAGAAGATAACAGGGAGTTAAAGAAGGAGGCGGTGGAAGAGAACAGCAGATCGGCACAGGAGAAGAGAACAGGGAGTTGGAGAAGGAGGCAGGGTGGAAGAGAGCAGCAGACCAGCACAAGAGAAGAGATAAGGGAGTTAGAGAAGGAGGTGGGTGGAAGAGAGGAACAGATCAGCACAGCAGAAGAGAACAGGGAGTTAGAGAAGGAGGTGGGGTGGAAGAGAGCAGCAGAACAGCACAGGAGAAGAGAACAGGGAGGTAGAGAAGGAGGTGGGGTGGAAGAGAACAGCAGATCAGCATGAGAGAAGAGAACAGGTAGTTAAAGAAGGAGGTGGGTGGATGAGAGCAGCAGATCAGCACATGAGAAGAGAACAGGGAGTTAAAGAAGGAGGTGGGGTGGAAGTGAACAGCAGATCGGCACAGGAGAAGAGAACCGGGAGTCACAGAAGGAGGCGGTGGAAAAGAACAGCAGATCAGTACAGGAGAAGAGAACAGGGAGTTAGAGAAGGAGGCGGGGTGAAAGAGAACAGCAGATCAGCACCGGAGAAGAGAAAAGGGAGTTAGAGAAGAAGGCGGATTGAAGAGAGCAAAAAGATCATCACAGGAGAAGGCAACAAGGAGTTAGAGAATGAGGCGGGTGGAAGCTAAGAGCAGATCAGCACAGGAGAAGAGAACAGGGAGTTAGAGAAGGGGGCGGGTGGAAGAGAGCAGCAGATCAGCACGGGAGAACAGAACAGGGAGATAAAGAAGGAGGCGGTTGGAAGAGAGTAGCAGATCAGCACAGGAGAAGAGAAGAGAACAGGGAGTTGAAGAAGGAGGCGAGGTGGAAGAGAGCAGCAGATCAGCAGAAGAGAACAGAGAGTTAAAGAAGGAGGCGGGGTGGAAGAGAGCAGCAGATCAGCAGAGGGAGAAAAAAAGAGAACAGGGAGTTAAAGTAGGAGGTGGGGTTGAAGAGAGCAGCAGATCAGCACAGAAGAACAGGGAGTTGAAGAAGGAGGTGGGTGGAAGAGAGCAGCAGATCAGCACAGGAGAAGAGAACAGGGAGTTAAGGAAGGAAGTGGGAGCATATTAGCACAGGAGAAGAGAACAGGGAGTTAGAGAAGGAGGCGGGGTGAAATAACAGCAGATCAGCACAGGAGAAAAGAACAGGGAGTTAGAGAAGGAGGCGGATGAAAGATAGCAGAAAGATCATCACAGGAGAAGAGAACAGGGAGTTAGAGAATGAGGAGGTAGGGCGATAGACAGATAGAGTGAGGGAGGGCGATAGATACATAGAGGGAGTGAGGGCGTTAGAGTGAGTGAGGGCGATAGAGTGAGTGAGGGCGATAGAGTGAGTGAGGGTGGTAGAGTGGTAGAGTGAGGGCGGTTGAGCGGTAGAGTGAGGGCGGTTGAGCGGTAGATTTAGGGCGGTAGAGTGAGGGTGGTAGAGTGAGGGCGGTAGAGTGAGGGCGGTAGAGTGAGGGCGGTAGAGCGAGGGCACTAGAGTGGTAGAGTGAGGGTGGTAGAGTGAGGGCGGTATAGTGTGGCTGGTAGAGTGAGGGCGGTAGAGTGGTAAAGTGTGGGCGGTAGAGTGAGGGCATGAGGGCGGTAGAGTGGTAGAGCGAGGGCGGTAGAGTGGTAGAGTGAGGGCAGTAGAGTGAGTGTGGTAGAGTGAGGGCGGTAGAGTGAAGGCGTGAGGGCAGTAGAGTGAGGGCGTAGAGAGTCGGGCGTGAGGGCAGTAGAGTGGTAGATTGAGGGTGGTGGAGTGAGGGTGTGAGGGTGGTGGAGAGGGCGGTAGAGTGAGGGCGTGTGGGAGGTAGAGTGAGGGCGGTAGATTGAGGGCGTGAGGGCGGTAGAGTGAGGGCGTGAGGGTGGTGGCATGAGGGTGGTAGAGTGAGGGCGGTAGAGTGGTAGAGTGAGGGCGGTAGAGTGAGGGTGGTAGAGTGGTAGAGTGAGGGCAGTACAGTGAGGGCATGAGGCGGTAGAGTGAGGGCGGTAGAGTGGTAGAGCAAGGGCAGTAGAGCGGTAGAGTGAGGGCGGTAGAGTGGTAGAGTGAGGGCGGTAGAGTGAGGGCAGTAGAGTGGTAGAGTCAAGGCGGTAGAGTGGTAGAGTCAGGGCGGTAGAGTGAGTGCAGTAGAGTGAGGGCGGTAGAGTGGTAGAATGAGTGCGGTAGAGTGAAGGTGTGAGGGCAGTAGAGTGAGGACAGTAGAGTGAGGGCGTGAGGGCAGTAGAGAAGTAGAGTGAGGGCAGAAGAGTGAGGGCGGTAGAGTGGTAGAGAGAGGGTGGTAGAGTGAGGGCATGAGGGCGGTAGAGTGAGGGCGGTAGATTGAGGGCATGAGGGCAGTAGAGTGGTAGAGTGAGGGCGGTAGAGTGAGGGTGGTAGAGTGGTAGAGTGAGGGTGGTAGAGTGAGGGCATGAGGGTGGTAGAGTGAGGGCGGTAGAGTGGTAGAATGAGGGCAGTAGAGTGGTTAGAGACGGTGGTGCGCAGGAGCAAGGGGGGTGGCTTGCAGGAAGTGAGATTTGCATGAATTAGGTGGTCGTCATGCAGGGGCCTTTCATCCTTCTGGGGCCAGTTGGAGTGTAGTTCTGCGTGCGCTGGGACCCCCCCCCCTTACACACACACATGGCGTGGGGTCGGGCGCTGTTGGGAAGGGGGGATTGCAGTGGAGGATGCGGGATGGCCGAGGGCAACGGATGCAGAGGTGCCGCACAGACAATTACCCTCGGCAATAAATAGAATAAAATAAATGAAAGGATGGGGGGAGCGTGGCCAGGGGGACCAGGTGTAGAGGGTATGCTGTTCCATGGGGCAGATAGGTTGCGGTTCCGCTCGGGGCTGGGGCAGAGGCCACCTGACGGACCTTGCTGTGGCACGCAGGGTGGGTGGGGTACGGTTTGGTCGACAGTCAGTAAGGATGGAGGCTGTTTGCAGTGGTCAAGGTGCTGGGGAGGCTAATTGGGGAGAGTGGGGAGAGGGCCTGAGGTTTCATTGGGGCAGAGTTTGGCTCACAGTTTGGATGGGTGAAGGAGGTGGGGGTTCGTATGGCTCGGGAGGAGGCAGAAAGGGGATGGGTACAGGAGGGACGCTGGAGGGTGGTGGCGTCCTGGGATGCAGGGTTTCAATGGAGAAGGAGGAATGGGGGGGGCGGTGCGCGGGAGGAGGGGGGTGCTTGCAGGAGAGACATTGCATTAAGAGGGGGGTTGCTGCAGGGGCCTCTCATTCTTCCGAGGCCGTTTGGGTTGAGGTGCAGTTCGGCGGGCGATGGGAGGACAGGGCGGGAGTCGTGCACGGTCTGCTCCAGAGTGGGACAAAAAATAAATAAAACCAGTGGCTGGGATCCCGAGACAAAACATAAGCAACACAAGTGCATGCCAGATAAAGTAAACTGCGCATTGTGTTGGTTCTTTAGAGGGCAGGGAGTGAAAGGAAAAGAGAGGACGAGTGAAGGGGGCGTTTTAAAACCAGAATGAATGCCCCACAGCCGTGAGCTTCGAGGTGCTAGCAGATGGGGCAACGATGCAGTGCTGTGATGTTTCAATGCACCCTGGCACCACGTGGTTGTAGATGGGGGTGCTGGTACAATTGGGGTGTTGGGGGGAAGGTGACGGTTTGTATTAGCTGTGCTGGGCGGCCGAGCAGCAGCGCTTAATGAGCTGGCCATTAGCCCCGTGTCGTGAATACTTACATGCTGTGTGTCTTTAGTCACAAGCTGGACATACTCAGAAGTGCATGAATGCCAGTGTGTCCCTACGCCAGCCAGGGTGTACTGAGTTAGAAAGTAGAGGGGGATAAAAGCACGCGCGAGTGTGGAAGCAAAAGGGGGTGGGGGCACATTTCGGCAACTTTGGCCAAAGTACTCAAGGGGTGGTGGCTTGCAGGAAGGGAGATTTGCATGAATTGGGTGGTCGTCATGCAGGGGCCTTGCATACTTCCGAGGCCCTTTGGGTTGGGGTGCAGTTCGGCGGGCGATGGGAGGACAGGGCGGGAGTCGTGCACGGTCTGTTCCAGAGTGGGACAAAAAATAAATAAAACCAGTGGCGGGGATCCCAAGACAAAACATAAGCAACGCAAATGATTACCAGATAAAGTAAACTGTGCACCGTGTCGGTTCTTTAGAGGGGAGGGAGTGAAAGGAAAAGAGAGGACGAGTGAAGGGGGAGTTTTAAAACCAGAATGGATGCCCCACAGCCAGTTCCCGACCTCAGCAGGAGCACAGCGCACGCCTCCTCAGAACACAACTAGAAACAATTATTATGTTGAGTTAAGGGAGCCAGGGGATACAAAATAAATAGGAGATAAAAAAAAGCATTTGTTTTATTTTAGGTGCAAGCATAGCGTGTCCGTTTTGAAAGCAGGGGTTCCAGGGGGATGCTGTTGGGGCAGCCTTGCAGATCACGCCAAGCTCTAGAATGCCTCACGCCTCGGTTGAATAATTAACTTCCTATCTATATCTGGGAAGGTGAACAGCAGTAACACAAGCCATAGACGCTCGTCCAAGCTGCCCAGGCGACCGCAGCCAGCATTTGTCAGTTCCGGACAGGTTTGGGCTCAGCTATATGCTGGAGCCGGTCCAAACGTCCATGGCTAAATGAACGAGGAACAAATATCCGTACGGGATCGAACCTCAATAATTAAAATAAAGCGGGATAGCAGCATACTACAGACAGGGCCACTGTAAGTATGCGGCAACGAGGACCAAATTATGCAACAAAGTTGGCTACTTTATGTGGCAGAAAAATGCACATTTTCCTCTAGTTGGCGGATCTGATAAGATGGTAGTCGGCAAGAAAAAATGGGTCTGGCAGTGGAAATTCCAATGATGGCAACAACTCTGTATTCAACACACCCACACACATGGCCACGCCAGGAGGGCATGCATAAGCCAGACCGCATTCCTAATTAGTACCAAATGGGCCATGTTCACAATATTCAGTGCCTCGCCACTATCGTCAAAATTACCCAAGGCCTGCCCACACTTGACTTGACAGACAAAAGTTCAATTGCAAAAATACTTTAATTAAGGCGCCCAAGCAGCGATGTCACTTCTTCTGGCGATATATAACAAGTTGTGAATGAAAGAACATCGCGGACAGAAGCTTTTAGGGGCGGGGGAGCGGATCCCTTTGAAGCACGGCCTTGCGGCCGTTAAAGAAGTGTGTGTTAATTAGGGGGAGGAGAAGTGAGGCAGAGTGCGCTGGGGAAGCAACAGATGGCTTTAATTTGAAGCTCTCGGAGGCAGGTGGCTCGGATAAAAGCGTGGTCACGAGAACTCATGCACTCGTGGAAATCCGCTTTATTTAAACTTTTTGGTTTCACCGCAATAGGTCTCTCTGCGAGACCTAAAAAGGAGTGGCAAATGGAGCCTTTAAAAGCAAATTTGAGAAACCAAGAAAAGCAATTGTGAACATGTAGTGCCAGATGTAGGTCGCCAATTACCGGTCGGTACCGGCCGATTTCGGCCGTTACCGACCGGTAATTGGTTTTTGAGATGTAGGGGCCAGTATTTTACATAATCTGTAAATTTACCGAATCGGTATATTTACCGATTCTGTAAAATACCGAATCAGTAATTTTACCGATTCGGTAAACACCCAGATGTAGGTAGCACCTCAGAATTCAGTATTTTATCACCCAATACAATTGGGTGGTAAAATACCGAATTCAGGTGTACATGCACATCTGTGCATGTACACCTGTGCCATGTAACACACAGACATGCCCTTAGGGCATGGATGTATGCCACATGGCACACATGCCTGGAATTGGGGTGCTACAGGGTGTCAAAGTGACACCCTGTTCACCCTTGCAGGATTCGGTATTTACCGATTCGGTAAATACCGAATCGGTATTTCCCATTGATTCCTATGGGCTTCAAGGTTCATAGGAATCAATAGGAAATACTGATTCGGTATTTACCGAATCGGTAAATACCGAATCATACCGATTCGGTAATTCTAAAATAAGAATTACCTACATCTGCCCCCTTCCTATTTACCTACTCTTAAATACAGAATCGGTATGATTCGGTATTTAAGAGTAGGTAAATAGGAATTACCTACTTCTGCCCAGTAGTCTTGAAATATTTAAACACATTCAAAACTGCCCCATAAGGTCTGGCAGGCCTAATTTTACATTAGATGTCCCGGATTTTAAGTGAAACATTGCCTATAGCAAGCACACATGCGTGTGCTCTCCCCTACTTTGTAAAAAAATACTATGCCGATTTAAAAACATAGCCTCCCCCAACCCCTGTTTTTTAAGCTATTAATTCAGTAATAAGTCAATTGTAATTCTAATGCCCGCCACACAGTTTATTTTCTGTTCAAGTCCAATCATGCCTGCTGCAATTATCTTTGAGGAGCTACGAAGTGAGATGCAGGCATTACTAGCAATCTTCCAATGTTTAAATTCTCTGACCGTTCCATGGCATTACTTTCTTGAAGTTACTATCAGTCACAATAGGATTTGATGTAAAGAGGATGAGGCTCCCTTTGTGCCCACAGCACTTCTGTAAGCAGAAATGCTACATCCGCAACACGTGATGGAGGCTAGTGGGCCCAAAAGGACAGAGGCTTTATATGGGTATAAAGCCAGAGGAAATTAATTTGCCCTGGCTGCTTCCTATCTGTTCCAAACTCATTTTATATTTGCACCAGGCAGCCTTCAGCCATCCTTTACTTTTGCTAAGGCAACACTTGTTTACCGGAATAAGGGCCAGATGTAGGTCGCCAAATACCGGTCGGTAACGGTCGATTTCAGCTGTTACCGACCGGTATTTGGGATTTGACATGTAGGGGGCCTCATATTTACAGAATCGGTATATTTACCGATTCTGTAAATTTACAGAATCGGTAAAATACCGAATCGGTAAATTTACCGATTCTGTAAATCCATATGTAGGTGGCACTGTGATCAGTGCCACAGGCCCTAACCGAATCGTTATTTACTATGGAATACTATTCCATGGTAAATAACGAATTCCATTGGACATGCACATCTGTGCATGTACACCTGTGCCATGTGGCACACAGACATGCCCTAAGGGCATGTATGTGTCACATGGCACACAAGCCAGAAACAGGGGTGAAACAGGGTGTCAAAGTGACACCCTGTCCCCCTTGTAAAATCAGTAAAATTACCGAATCGGTATTTGCTATAGAATCCTATGGGCTTCAAATACAGATTCGGTAATACCAAATCGGTAATTACCGAATCTTACCGATTCTGTATTTTTACCGAATATTTTACCTACATAGCAATTACCGAATTGCGAATACCGAATCGGTAAAATTCGGTAATTTGCTATTACCTACATCTGGACCATAGTTGTTTTATTTTAGAACCAACAAGGTATCAAAATATACTTTCTCAGAATGAGTTACTTTAGTTAAATACTTTTCAAGTAGGCAATAGACTTTTTGATTACAATAGTTACAGTTGTTGCAATTGGCAACACAATTTCAAACTCAATGATACATTGAGCTCAATAAGAATTTCTAGTTGAACGCATTTAGTTACTTTAAGGATTACTTTTCTAACCACAGAACTGGATCCTAGATTCAGTCCTGGGACATCTCCTGTAAACAATTAAGTAAAAGCGTTTTGGTTACAGTAGTGATTTTTAAGGAATATCATTGTATTTTGAAAGTTGACACAAAAACTTTTTCACATTGAATCACCAATGTTATTCTATAGGAGGAAATTTACTTAGCAGGTAAGTGATATTATCGTTACTTTTTCTAACTCAGTGTTGAATCTTGGATCCAGCACTGGTGCATCTCCTGTAAACAATTGAAGCAATTTGATTATGTCATACAGGCGATTTTCAAGGAATATTTGTAGTTTTTGAAAATCGACACTTAGAAACCTTTTTGGTGAAAACCAGACAATGGATTTCTGTGGAGAAAAATTGAGTTAACAGTAAACAAGGTTATAATTACTTTTCAGCTTCAGTGCTGGGCTGAAAGATACAGCACTCGGTTCTCTCCTGATAACAGGTGAGTAAATCGGAATTCGTTGTTCCGCTGATTTTAGATGAATATTTTAAAGTTTCAAAACTCCACACAGATCAATTCTGAATGAAACAAGTCAATGTTACCCTATGGAAGAAAAGAGTGTTATTGGCTTTTGGGTAAATACTCGACTGGTTAAGGTTCTGGCCACAGATTCAGGGGTCTCCCAGGGTCAGGTAGGTACAGTTGTTACACCCTCAGTGGCACAGGGGCAGCCGGGTGCAGAGGTTGTAGGCCCAATGTTAGCCTATGGGCGGCAGGGGGCCTTTGGTTGGTGGCTGCTGGCTAGCAGGCCACGTGGCTGTGAGAGCTGGGCTCCTGGTCACTTGCTCAGGGCAAATGGGGAAGTAGATTAGAAGAGAGGTTGCACTCCCAGGGACACTCGGACGGGTGGTTGCAGGGTGCTTTTGAGATGTCGGGCACTCAATGTTATTCAATGGTAGACTTGGAAATCGAGATTCTTCAGGTGCGACCACCACTTCGAGAGGTAAGTTGCGATCTTGGAGGATAGGTAGACGCCCAGGAGTTGGGCACAGGGAGCCATAGGTCACTGGGTGCAGGGGTGTCTTTGGACGTCGGGAAATCTTACCCTTAGCTGGTCGCGGTTGGAGTGGTCCCTGTTTGTGAGACTGCAGGCGTCGTCAGGATCGTTGAGGAGGGTCTTTGGGCATTGGGTTCCGGGTCACAGTCACCAGGGGGGCCTCCTTGTGGTCTTTGTCCACTCAGGCACAGGCTGGGCTCGGCGGGTGCAGAGTGTGCTGGATTCGAGGTTCTTGGCTGGCAACAGGGGTTGTTACTGTTTGAGCAAAACCACTGCTCATGGGAGTCCCAATTTTTAGAAGATCAAGGCAGGCAGGTCCTTCTGGGTTTTCAAGGTTGCTGTCCGCAGGAGACGCCGGGGTTAAGCAGGAGTAGGTTCAAGGATCAACAGGCCTGTAGGGTTCGGTGGCCAAGACAGTTGGTGTCGTCCTTTTGCAAGCAGCTGCACAGCATGTCTTCTTGGTTCGTGTTCTTCTTCTTATTTTCAAATCCGGATCTGAGGAAGGAAGGTTCAGGGTGCCCCTAAATACAAAATTTAGGAACGTTACAGGTAGGGCAAGGGCAGGGACCAATAGTAAGTGCATATGCTGCGGTGGTGGTGCCATCTGGTAATTTAAAACAAGAGCCATCAACATATAGTTCCCGTTGGGGGTCAGACAAGGGAACATCAGTCAGGTCTACCCGTCCCTTCATCTCTTCCTCTGTCCAAAAAAGACAATCATGTACGTCTATTTCCTCACTCTCAGAAGGGAGGGGTAGTAACATGGCAGGGTTCAGAGTGGCACAATTTTTTATCGTGATATGCGGGGCAAAAAGATTTATCTCATAACTGGTCAGACATGCACTGGTAAGGTGCTGTGTCTTGGTCTTATTCAATATGTTATGTTATGTTATCCTGCATTTCTAAAGCGCACAGCTACTCAGAGTATCCCAGCGCTGCTACCCTGAACCCCCGCCCACCAACACCGCAGGCAAAGCCTCTAAAAGAATGGGCTCAGAACAATAGTGTTTTTAGGCTCTTTTTAAAGACAGCAGGATCAGCAACCTTCCTGGGAGCAAGAGGAAGCTCATTCCAAGCTAGGCCGGCTTTACGGGTGAAAGAGCAGCCACCTAACCTATGGTGCAAAAAACGCGGATTCTGAATAAGGAGTTGGTCCGAAGACCACAGAGTCCTGGTAGGGGAATGAAAAGCAAAACGCTTCTGCAGATAGAGTGGGCCCAGTCCATACAAGGCCCGTTGGACAATGACCAACATTTTAAATTTCAAACGGGCCTCAACTGGGAGCCAATGAAGGTGGCGGAGATGGACCCGTACCCTCTGCCTGGAAGAGAGGCCCAGTAGGAGCCGAGCAGCCACGTTCTGGACTACCTGTAACTTTTTTATCAAATAGCCTGGACAACCAACTAAAAGCGCGTTGGAATAATCCAACCGCAAGAGGATCAAAGCCCGGACTACTGTTTCTTTGGCCTCCACAGGCAGAAAGGGGAGGAATTTTCGCAGGGTTTTAAGTATACCAAAACATGTCCCTGTGAGTTTTTTGACATGTGTCGCAAAATTCAGATTTTCCTCAAACCACACCCCCAAGTTTTTTGCAAGGCCCTTTTCTGATTGAGGGGGCGGAAAGTCCGGAGGCCACAGTCTAGTTCTAAAGCCAGCAGGAAATGCTCCAAACAGGAGCACCTCCGATTTCTCCTCGTTGCACTTAAGTTGTGCATTGGACAGCCAGCGAAACACCGCAGAAAGACATTGCTGAGCCGTGATGACCGAATCCTCACCCCTTCTCCAGGTGAACATTAACTGCGTGTCATCCGCATATGCCATCACCTTAGCCCCCAATGACTCCGCGAGGTAAACCAGGGGAGTCATAAAGATGTTAAACAAAAGGGGGCTAAGGGAAGAGCCCTGCGGGACACCAGTGGAGAGAGGGGAGGATGACGAGGAAAACGGAGGCAGCCAGCCTAGCTGTGACCTGTCCTCGAGAAAGGATTGTAACCAGCTCCACGCCGTACCTGTAATGCCGATATAGGCAAGTCGGTTAAGAAGGAGAGAGTGAGGAACCGTGTCGAAAGCCGCCGAGAGATCCAGCATCACCAAGGCTGCTCTCCCGCCGGAATCCAAACAGTCCCTGATAGACTCAACCACCTCCAACAAAGCCGACTCAGTGCTGTGGGCAACCCGAAACCCCGATTGCGCAGGATGTAGCGCGCCCGACTTCGCCACATAGTTGGTTAGCTGCGAAGTGACCACCTTTTCGCAGACCTTGGCCAGACTAGGCAAAAGAGAAATGGGTCTGTAATTTCCAGGAAGCGAGGGGTCGAGGGTGGGCTTCTTGAGTAAAGGCAATAAAAGGGCCTGCTTCCAAGCGAGCAGAACATGTACCTCGCGGAGCGACTGGTTAATCAGATTATTAACTTCCGGGTTAATTGACTCAGCTAAATCAGCCAGCAACCGAGCCGCGCAAGGGTCGTGGGGGGAACCAGATTTCAGAGCCCCAAGGATTTTGCGGGAGGCCAGGAGGTCGATGGGGCTAAAGGCCGAGAGGGAATAATCCAGGTCCTTTGCCACACAAGTCCCCCCCAAGGGCAAAGAAGGTGTCACATTTTTAGGGACGGAATCTTGAATATCCCTGATTTTCTCCCTAAAGTGATTGGACAAGGTTTTCGCCCAATTGACTGAGGGAGTAGCAACAACCTCCTGTGCACAAGGAGCCACAAAACTCTGCACAATGGCAAAGATTTCCTTCGCATTATTGTTCGCCCTATCAATGGGTGCGGCACAATGGGAACTTTTCGCTGAGGAGATGGCAGTGTAGTACACTTTCTGTTTATCTCTAAGAGCCTGTTTGGCCAGAGGGCAATAGCCACTGGCCCTCCATATTCTCTCCAAAACCTTACAAGAGTGTTTGAGATCCCTCAACTCTGCGGTGAACCAAGGCTTGGAGGGGGTATCTCTCCCCAACTTACAGAGGCCAGAGGCCGAGAGGCCCAAAACGGCATCACTAATCCAGCTTGAAAACATGGTAACATTATCCGATAAGGTGCCACCAAGTGTTGGGTGCGAGACCACCAGCTTAGCGCTCAGAAGCGCAGCATCAATCTTCTTGGCCTTCGGGGCGCAGTGGCAGGCTGGTGGGCGTTCTCGCAAAGTGGTCCACGAAAAGAATACTGGAAAGTGATCTGACCAGGTGACAGGGAGGGGTTTTTGGACCAGGACCGAGAAGTTGGAACAAATGAGGTCCAAGGTATGACCCCCTTATGGGTGGGATCACTCACCCATTGGGAGAGCATAGCTGACTGGAGGATATCCCGGAAATTGGCGGCATCCACAGCATGAGGCACCATGACGGTGAGGTCAGTATCAAGTACGAGCCCAGCCAATTTGCCTTATAGAGATGGCCACAGCCGCGACCGCTCTTAGACAGCTTGATAGGGCTCTGGCGACTGGAGCAAGCAAAGCAGAAAAATAGGCACATGGACGGTGCTTACCTCCAGGCCTGTGTTAAAACAGTGCGCGCACAACCAGCTGTCTCGTGAATATACAGCATGAACGACTTCCCATAATCAGGCGTGCCAAACACAGGAGCAGGGCAAAGCGCAACCGTAAATTACTCAAAAGTCTGCTGACATTCAGGTGTTCAAGGCAGGGGCTCATGCACATCTTTATTGGTTAATGCAAGCAAAGGCTTTCTTAGTACTGAAAATTAGGGATCCAATGGCGACAGTAGGAAGGTATGCCAATTAAAGCACGCACATCCCTCTGAGTTTTAGGGATAGACATTTTAACAATGGTGCTAATGCGCTCAGGGGTCAATCTCCAACCCTCCTTCGACAGTAGGTGACCTAAATAGGTGTCCTCCTGTTGACAATATTGAAATTTAGAAAGGGACACTTCATGTCCATGGTGAGCCAAATGTAGCCACAACTTAACCGCACTGTCTTTACATCCCTGTTCAGTGTCAGAAACTATTAGTATGTCATCCACATATTGGAGCAATACATTCCCTGAGGAAAGCATGAGGGAGTCCAATTGGGCTTTCAAGGCTTGGCTACATATACTAGGGCTCTCAGTATAGCCCTGAGGAGCGCGACAGACTCTAAAGCTTCTGCCAGCTAGGGTAAAACCACACAGATGTCAGCTGTCAGGATAAATCGGGATACTAAAGAACACATTTTTCAAATCAATGAAAGAGAAGACTTTGGCTGAGGAAGGAATCAGTGTTAGAAGGGCAGTAATTTCTGAAACCACCAGGAACTGAGGGACCACTATTTTATTAACTGCACGCAAATCAATCACAAAACAATAAACATCTGTGGTGTCATTGGGGGAGTCTGGAGATGTCTTTTTCAGAATAGGAAGAATAGGACTGTTACACACATTCGCTGCTGTCTCCTCAACTACCCCAGACTCAATCAGATCTTGTATAATTCGCAACAAAGCTCGCTCCCCCGCTTGAGGAATTTTGTACTGGGGGATATGGGGCAAACTGTCACTGCCATTAACTTTAATGGAAATTGGGGGAATTTGCAATAGTCCTACATCCGTGTCACCTGTTGCCCACAAAGTGGGTGGCACAGCCTGAAACTCAACAGGAAGGGGCGCATCTTTGGACAGGCACTACTTAGAGCTCATCACATTCGGTTCTATCGTCATACCTTCTGGAGAGCACTAAACGGCGCATGCAACTTCTTTAATAAATTTAGGCCTATTAGATTTTCTCTACAACTGGATGTCAATAGGAATTGTGAATCCACAGTAAAAGGACCGATAGTCTAGGCAAGAGGTTTGGAAATGGGGCTTACAAATGGTACGCCTGAAAATCCTACCGAAACAACTGAGCTGCCACAGGGACGAGCAAATGAGAAACAGAGCTATTCATTGCACCTGTATCCACAAAGAATCTCTTAACTGAGCCTTGCAAATCCGGGATAACATAAGGACCGCGCTGATCTACAGGTATCTGGAATGGTCCCTCACTCTGCCCCTGGCTGTCCTAGCTGTGGGACACCCCGTCACCACATCCAGATCATAATCATTGTGGTAATACTGTATCCCTCGAGATTCATCAAAATAATTCTGTTCTGTGCAACCCTGCAATGTCCTATTATCCCGAACACTTTCTTGGTCACTTTCTTCACGACCCGTCCACGAGAATCTCATCACCTGGGAGCCGAAACTTTCTGCAATTGAAATGGACACTCGCTATGCCAGTGCCCCTCCTCCTTGCAGTACGCACACTGATTCTGCCCTACTGACGCAGCACTCCTGCTAGTACGGGGAAGCTGCTGGGCCGGACTAGTGCCACGTCCCCTTCAATCCCCCCTAGACACCTGCTACAACAACACCTTCGTCTTCAACTCCTTGTGCTTCTTCTCTACCTTCTTCTTCTCCTCCTTCTCCCTTTGTTCATAATACTGTGCCATACTCAATATAACAGAAGGGGAGGATGTCGTCCGAGTGCTCTCCGAAGCCGGCAAACAAGCTGCTATCTCAGGAAGCAGGTTCGTCACAAATCTATTTTCAAACAATTGAACACCCCTTCCATTGACAAGTCCTGTCCACTAAAATCCGAAAAGACACACTCAAACTGGGTGAAGAAATCTGACACACTTTAATCTTTCTTCTGACGACATGCCGTTAACCTGTCCCAATCTACACTTCTCGGTGGAATGAGAGAGTGCATATACGTAATAATTCGGCCAGGCAAAGCTAGTATCTAGGCCATAGGCTTTTCCCCAGGTTTCCAATCCTTATCCCATTCTTTAATCTGATCCCAGGTACCACCCAATTCCATATCGTGGTCCTGCGTATGCACCTGCCTCCAAATGTCGATGGGCAGCAGCAGGCCAAAGACCATTTCATTATCCGCAAGCTTCATTACAGTCAAAGAAGCTGCCTTAGTCAATTCCTTATAATATGCAGTTGGATTTTTCCTAGGGGAAAAGGGGTGGGAGCACACCGCTTCACCTCCCAGCAAGTTTCGACCCTGGCATTGTGGTAAATGCAGTGTCAGTTACTTGCTTGCTTCAAGAGTGTTTGAGTGTTACGCAACAGTTGGCGCAGATATTGCTGATCTCTAGACCCGTGTTTCTGGTTCTTTAACCATCATCAGTAGAGATTACAGTCTTTCAAATTTAGGGTTTGCTGAGTAGGCTGCCAACATCTATCACATGTCAGGTACCTCTCACAGGCATGCGGGTGCTTCATCTACGAGCTCGTCAGCTCAATGACTCACAGGAGTACTATTAAACAGGAATAGGGGTGGGAGCACACCGCTTCACCTCCAAGCAAGGTTCGCCCCTGGCATTGTGGTAAATGCAGTTTCAGTTACTTGCTTGATTCAAGAGTATTCGAGTGTTTTGCCACAGTTGGCGCAGATATTGCGGATCTCTAGACACATGTTTCTGGTTATTTAACTGTCATCAGTAGAGATTAGGCATGGGCGGAAAATCCGTTCCGCTCGCGGATTTTGCGGATTTTCGGGAAATCCGCAATCCGCGAGATTTGCGAATCTCCCGCAAAATCCGCAAATCCGCGAGCAGCGGATTTTGCTCGCACTGCTCGCACTGTTCGCGTGAGTTCGCGTGAGTTCGCGTGAGTTCGCGCCCCGCGAATAAGTGCAAAATTGCAGAAATACGATTTTAGCAAAACTGAAAGTAACTACTTACCAGGTTCAAAAGTTCAGGCTCATCATTAGTAGCCATTTCCTGTAGTGCTTCCTGAGGGGCCCCTCCAGAGTTCAGTTGCCAGTTGAAACTATTATGTGACCCTGCTCTGAACCTCAGAATAGTTACACATATGCCACAAAGGTCCTGAATTACAGCTAAGGGAGACAAGCAGGAGCCAGGCTGGAAGTTAAAATCCATTAATCAGCCCCTAATTCATTATTGTCAGTTGGGGCAGGGCAGGTGTTGTAACTAATTTTGCAACAATGAAAGCACTTAGCAAGTGCAAAAGATCACTAATCAGGGCGCACTAAGGAAGCAGGTGCCAGCTAAAAAAATATTCTGTGACACATTAATCAGCCCCAAATTAATTCAGGTCACTTGAGGCAGGGAAGGTGTGCTTTGCTTTGCCGAAAATAATGTACACTGGACAACCAGAGGGTGTGGTGATGAAACAGAGGGTGGCATGGGTGGGCCAGAGGGTGGCATGAGTAGTCAGAGAGTGGCAGTGGTGACAGAGAGTGGCAGTGATGAAGAAGAGTGTCCCAAACAGGCTGGACACGTAGAAACAACAAGTTCGCGAAACTTGCGACCCGACAGGTAAGTTCGCAATTTGCGAAAGTGTACAAAACCCTCGCGAACTGGCAGAAACACGGGCGAACACAAAAAAAAAAAAATCCGCAAATTCGCGGGAATTCGCGGATTTTGCGGATTGCGAATCCGCAAAATTCGCGAACGCGAGATCCGCAAAATTTGCTCATGCTTAGTAGAGATTACAGTCTTTCAAATTTGGGGTTTGCTGAGTAGGCTGCCAACATCTATCTCAGTTCAGGTACCTCTCACAGGCATGCGGGTGCTGCAGACAATAACAAAAGGAGTCAAGAGGGATATGGAACGGTATAGGGGATCGCCCTCCACTCTAATCAGTAAATCAACAACAAGATCCCTATACCTGGGGCGCTAATAACTTAGCACAGACATGAGTACACATCGCTCGAGTTGCATTCATCTTTTACAAAACAAGCTAAACCCCTGCTATCTATCGCAGTGTGGTATTGCTCCTCTAATGTCTAGTTGTCCCCACTCATTCTATGGTTCCAAAGAAAATTAAATACTGCGGTCTCAATTCAGAAAGTGTCCAACGTGACGTCCCATAGATGTCTGCCATATAGACTAACAGTACATCAATCCACACTTCACCACATGTGTACACTCCTTAAGACAAAAAAATGTGTGGTGGAGAGGAAGGCACCTCACGGGCGAACACCCTCGGGGATGTTGGCAGATGTTACCAACTCAATGCCCCTTTCTCATCATCGGTTGCCTTCCAATCCGAACGAAAAAACAGAAACAATTACAACACACAAACTGAAATGCGTGTAAAGGTGCAACATAAAGAGTCCGACAGCGTTTACTCATAACAGACAGAGTGACATAAAATCAACAGCCACACCCACTCAATTACTTTATTCTTCGTATCAGTGTGAGCTGAAGAATTAAAAATGAGGTTGGTAGCTTAATATCGCCTACCAGTACCTGATACCGACATGTTTCACTGCCCCATAAATTTCGGCAGATTCATCAGGGTATAGAACACTCGGTCAATGCACCAATCTGTTGAACATCCGTTTTGGACACTGTTGAATTGAGACACAAATAAAAACCAGAGATGTGCCATATAGTCAAAATAAGTTCATAGGTTTCCACATCAGTGTAATGGTGTGTAGGCATATATTTATTTATAAAATTCTCATAATAATTACCCCTAGTCAGCATGTGTAACTCATACCGGCTGACCGAATCACGCTTTGACTCGATTAAAAACGATTGAAGGAGCAATCTATAGAGGGTACAAGAGAAGGAAGGAGGCTAAGCACTGACATTTTCCAAGCTCAAAACATTATCAGGCATACCTAGCCTTATATAACACATAGATAACCTGCCACCCCCTGTATGTGGACACGTAGGGGCGCGCTCCAAAATACCCGTGATGACAGGATTCCCAGTATCAGTGGCCGGGGCGTCCAACACCCACTCTATTCTAAGCGTGAATATTTCAATAATCATCATGTGGCGCCCCGCTTAGTCTCAGCGCGTTGTAGCAGGAGCGGCCGCTCGTTGTTAATTTAAGCTAGATGCAGCTGTCTGCTCGCCCCCACTCCTCACCGTACGGCTTGGAAACCGGGACCGTATCTCATCCCAGGAACGCCGCTCACACGCCGGCGTTTGATTTTTAAGCAACCCGGCAGGGTCCGGTCACCCAATCACCCGCGCATGCGCATATGCCAGCGCTCCGGTAGGAAACGCGGGCGCCATCTTAGAACGGCACGAGATTGATGTTTAAGTTCAAATGTCCTGATATTAGGGACTCCATCAGAAGGCTGACGACCGCATGGACACTGTCCCAGTGCACACTATTTATACATGTGCGCAAAAAGTATTTTTAAATTTTATACATCGTTTATTATTTTTCAACTTTTATGTTTGCCATAGATGATGTGGGGCAAAGCCATAGAGTCAATGCAAGTATCATAATGCATCATATGTGTATCCTAACCTGTGGATACAACTATTCGGAAGGCAGGTGTGGATGCCAAGCGGGGCAATGTCTACATCGTGTTCCATTCTCTCTCAGTCTCCGACCTCATAGTCAGATCTGCTCAGATACCATTAAAGTACATTCATGACAGAGCACACTCGACATATTTCTAGGGCAACATCAACGTCCTCACGTGTGGCAAAAAAACTCAGCAAGGAGCACCTAGCAAACAAATGGGACTCCATCACAGGTAACCCATCCTGAAGAGGTTATTTCACTCGGTTCCACTCCAGGATTTCATTAAGGCCTACGATGTCACTGCGTTCACTGTGTATCCATCTGGCTTCTTTACTGAGCAGCACTGTTTCTATGTTCTGTGGACTCCCTTTTATTACTTCCAACACAGTCCATGTGAAGTCATGCTTTTCTTTGTGACAGTGTTGTACCAACCTTGTGGTCAGTTTGCCCGCCTTAATAGTACTGAGGTGTTCTTGAATGCGTACCTTGATTTTCCTTGTGGTCAAACCAAAGTATTGGAGGCCACAACAGCATAGCAATCTATATACCACATGAGTGGTGTTACAGTTGCTAAAGTGGTTGAAAAACCATACTCTCCCTGTACTTAAGGTCACACTGTTACTTTTTTTGGTAAGGGGGCAAACTGAACATGTCCCACAGGGATGATGTCCCTTGGGCAAAGTGGACAGGTCTCTTTTATTTGGTACTGGGGTGCGAGTATGGACTAATTTGTCTTTAAGGTTAGTCGCTCTCTTAAAGGCAAACCTAGGTGGAGGCATATGGAAATCTTTAGTAGAGAGTAAATCCCAGTGTTTCCTGATAGATTGCCTGATTTTTGACGCCATGGGGTCAAATGTCATCACCACCGGGAGGCAGTCTCTTTTTTCTTGCCTAGTGTGTTCCAGGAGGGCACACCTGGGTGTATTCAGTGCACGTTTTCTGGCTTTCTTCACAACTTTACTGGGATAACTGCGCTGCAAGAGTTTCTTAGACAGATCCTGTGATTGCTCCAGAAAACTGCTCGTGCAGGAGCAGTTCCTTCTGTACCTCAAGAACTGGCCCACCGGGAGGTTATCACGCAGGGCTCTGGGGTGGTACGAATTGTACAAGAGGAGTGAATTCCTATCAGTAGGCTTTTGGTGTACCTTGGTGTTCAGGCCACCCTCCTGTCCTGTCTCAATGTCAAGGTCCAAATAAACCGCATTGGTGCGGCTGTAGGTCCATGTGAATTTCAAGCTCTCATCTTGCAGATTGAGCCAACTCAGGAATTCTCCTAAGGATTCTTCCGTGCCCGCCCAAATGCAGAGCACATCGTCTATATATCGCTTCCAGAGGCAAATGTGCCGCTGGAAGGGGTTGGTATCAGAATAGACGATGTGCTCTTCAAATCTACCCACATAAATGCATGCCAGACTGGGGGCCATTGTGGCCCCCATGGATGTACCAGAGGTTTGTAGGTAGATCTGGTCCTTGTATGCAAAATAATTCCTTGTAAGCGCGAGCTCGACGCATTCCATGACGAATGATTGGGGCGCATCATATGGCCACTCGAGGTCCCCCAGTGCGCGTGCTGCTGCCACCAGCGTTGCGTCCTGGGGGATACTCGTGTACAAAGACTCAATATCGATAGTGACAAGGAACTGGGTACTTGAGTCATACGGGGTATTCTCCAGAATATTCAACACGTCGGTGGTGTCCTTAACAAAGGATCGTTGGTTGATCACCGACTCCCGTAGGAAATAGTCCGCAAATTGAGATAGCGGCTCCAACACAGATTGGATCCCCGACACAATAGGCCTACCGGGTGGGGGACGGGTCGGCTTGTGAATCTTTGGTAAGATATAGAAGGCTGGAGTCCTGGGGGTTTTATTCACCAGGAACTCAGCTTCTTTTACCGAGATCCACTTGTTGGTTTTGGCTTTATTGACCATTTCTTTTATGGTATCAAGCAATTGATCTACTGGGTCTTTACTGAGGGGCTTATAATTGGTGCGGACACTTAACAGGCGGAGCACCTCTGTTTCGTAGTCCTGGGTGTTGAGTACCACCACCGCTCCCCCTTTATCAGCTGACTTAATTGTCAATGCGAGATTTTTTTCTAGACCTCTAATTGCATCCCAGTCCTCCTTGGTCATATTAGAATGTCGAGAATGTTCCTGGGATTTCTCAAAATTCTCAATGTCCCTGAGGACTCTTTCCTCGAAGACAGATACTTCGGGTCCCACAGCTGATCCTGCCGGACAGAAAGTTGACGGTCTTTTCAGATTAGTACCTCGAAACGAGGTGATGTCCTGTTCGTTCTTGTGTGCGAAAAACTTCTTGAGCTTGATCTTTCTCAGTGTCTCATGAAATTCCACGCGACATTTAAACGAATCATGTTTAGGGGTGGGCACAAACCCTAATCCTTTATTTAGTACCCTTTCTTCACTGGGTGTCAAGATATGATCTGATAAATTGACAACAATGCTCTCATTTAGTTGTCCGTTCGTCCCCGACTGCGGGTCACTCTGGGTGAGAATGTCTGCCATTGGGGTGTCGAGCTGCCTCTCCCTCGGCCCCGCCCTGTGGCACCCCTCCCCCTGTTGTGGTTGGATCTCTGACCCTGTTCTAAAAAAGCACGCAATAGTGCGCCTAAATCCTCTGTCTGGCGGTTAGGCTGGTTAAAGCGCACCCTACTGCTTTGTTGAGGTTCTTCCTCTTCCTCACTCGAGGTATTATCAAATGTCCAGTTGTTAGGTGTACGTCTCTGCTGTTGTTTCCCTCCCCTGCCTCTGTATCTGCTATTGGTGTTCTATGGGGCAGGTGCTTGTTGATAGTATTCTTCCTTCACGTAAGGGAAAGCCCACTCGTGGGAGTACCTTTCTAAGTTCTTTGTCAACCCTTTTATCTTCTGGTTGACCATATAATTCTTGTACTCCACAAGGTCGTCCTGGATTTTTTGCAAGTGCTCCTTGCTGTCCACCAATGTGGTATCTTTTGAAATTTTCTCTTCCAAATCGAGGATCTCCTTCAGGAGCTCCTCGCTCAATCGTTGAGCAGTGCTGATAATGAGGATGAGCCAGTCCCTGGTGCACTTATTGGCAATGAAACTCCAATCCGTGCGGAATTTCTCGTCATCCAGGAAAATGCGTGGCTCAATCCTAACTATGAGACTAGGTGGTGCTACCCCCGCCGTGTAATACTCTGTCATCAGTGCACCATGCAATGCTATTCGAATCTGTTTTTTCTTTAGTGTGGATAGTTTTTCCCACTCCTCTCTCACGGATACGGATCCCCGTAATGGAGCCCCTAAACTCAAGGAGGGACCTGACAAGATAGCCAAGATCTGCTCTTCAGAGAAAGCCAGGCAGTTCTTATCCATTTGTAACAATACTGTTAAGCAACTCAGAGGGTTTTAGAGAACACAGCAACTCGAGCGATGTGTACTCATGTCTGTGCTAAGTTATTAGCGCCCCAGGTATAGGGATCTTGTTGTTGATTTACTGATTAGAGTGGAGGGCGATCCCCTATACCGTTCCATATCCCTCTTGACTCCTTTTGTTATTGTCTGTGGAGAACGGCGGCTCAGCCGTGAGAGTCTAAAAATTAAAACTTTTTATATCAAGAAATGTGCCACACATATAGTCATTAGCTTGTCCCTTATGGCCTAGCTGTTTCCTTCGAGTGACATGTAGTTGCATATATACAGGATTACCTTTGAAGGTCTCCAGGGGTGGTATCACTTACCTTTCCCTTTCTATAGGAACTAGTGGTCTGTGTTCTCTAAAACCCTCTGAGTTGCTTAACAGTATTGTTACAAATGGATAAGAACTGCCTGGCTTTCTCTGAAGAGCAGATCTTGGCTATCTTGTCAGGTCCCTCCTTGAGTTTAGGGGCTCCATTACGGGGATCCGTATCCGTGAGAGAGGAGTGGGAAAAACTATCCACACTAAAGAAAAAACAGATTCGAATAGCATTGCATGGTGCACTGATGACAGAGTATTACACGGCGGGGGTAGCACCACCTAGTCTCATAGTTAGGATTGAGCCACGCATTTTCCTGGATGACGAGAAATTCCGCACGGATTGGAGTTTCATTGCCAATAAGTGCACCAGGGACTGGCTCATCCTCATTATCAGCACTGCTCAACGATTGAGCGAGGAGCTCCTGAAGGAGATCCTCGATTTGGAAGAGAAAATTTCAAAAGATACCACATTGGTGGACAGCAAGGAGCACTTGCAAAAAATCCAGGACGACCTTGTGGAGTACAAGAATTATATGGTCAACCAGAAGATAAAAGGGTTGACAAAGAACTTAGAAAGGTACTCCCACGAGTGGGCTTTCCCTTACGTGAAGGAAGAATACTATCAACAAGCACCTGCCCCACAGAACACCAATAGCAGATACAGAGGCAGGGGAGGGAAACAACAGCAGAGACGTACACCTAACAACTGGACATTTGATAATACCTCGAGTGAGGAAGAGGAAGAACCTCAACAAAGCAGTAGGGTGCGCTTTAACCAGCCTAACCGCCAGACAGAGGATTTAGGCGCACTATTGCGTGCTTTTTTAGAACAGGGTCAGAGATCCAACCACAACAGGGGGAGGGGTGCCACAGGGCGGGCCGAGGGAGAGGCAGCTCGACACCCCAATGGCAGACATTCTCACCCAGAGTGACCCGCAGTCGGGGACGAGCGGACAACTAAATGAGAGCATTGTTGTCAATTTATCAGATCATATCTTGACACCCAGTGAAGAAAGGGTACTAAATAAAGGATTAGGGTTTGTGCCCACCCCTAAACATGATTCGTTTAAATGTCGCGTGGAATTTCATGAGACACTGAGAAAGATCAAGCTCAAGAAGTTTTTCGCACACAAGAACGAACAGGACATCACCTCGTTTCGAGGTACTAATCTGAAAAGACCGTCAACTTTCTGTCCGGCAGGATCAGCTGTGGGACCCGAAGTATCTGTCTTCGAGGAAAGAGTCCTCAGGGACATTGAGAATTTTGAGAAATCCCAGGAACATTCTCGACATTCTAATATGACCAAGGAGGACTGGGATGCAATTAGAGGTCTAGAAAAAAATCTCGCGTTGACAATTAAGTCAGCTGATAAAGGGGGAGCGGTGGTGGTACTCAACACCCAGGACTACGAAACAGAGGTGCTCCGCCTGTTAAGTGTCCGCACCAATTATAAGCCCCTCAGTAAAGACCCAGTAGATCAATTGCTTGATACCATAAAAGAAATGGTCAATAAAGCCAAAACCAACAAGTGGATCTCGGTAAAAGAAGCTGAGTTCCTGGTGAATAAAACCCCCAGGACTCCAGCCTTCTATATCTTACCAAAGATTCACAAGCCGACCCGTCCCCCACCCGGTAGGCCTATTGTGTCGGGGATCCAATCTGTGTTGGAGCCGCTATCTCAATTTGCGGACTATTTCCTACGGGAGTCGGTGATCAACCAACGATCCTTTGTTAAGGACACCACCGACGTGTTGAATATTCTGGAGAATACCCCGTATGACTCAAGTACCCAGTTCCTTGTCACTATCGATATTGAGTCTTTGTACACGAGTATCCCCCAGGACGCAACGCTGGTGGCAGCAGCACGCGCACTGGGGGACCTCGAGTGGCCATATGATGCGCCCCAATCATTCGTCATGGAATGCGTCGAGCTCGCGCTTACAAGGAATTATTTTGCATACAAGGACCAGATCTACCTACAAACCTCTGGTACATCCATGGGGGCCACAATGGCCCCCAGTCTGGCATGCATTTATGTGGGTAGATTTGAAGAGCACATCGTCTATTCTGATACCAACCCCTTCCAGCGGCACATTTGCCTCTGGAAGCGATATATAGACGATGTGCTCTGCATTTGGGCGGGCACGGAAGAATCCTTAGGAGAATTCCTGAGTTGGCTCAATCTGCAAGATGAGAGCTTGAAATTCACATGGACCTACAGCCGCACCAATGCGCTTTATTTGGACCTTGACATTGAGACAGGACAGGAGGGTGGCCTGAACACCAAGGTACACCAAAAGCCTACTGATAGGAATTCACTCCTCTTGTACAATTCGTACCACCCCAGAGCCCTGCGTGATAACCTCCCGGTGGGCCAGTTCTTGAGGTACAGAAGGAACTGCTCCTGCACGAGCAGTTTTCTGGAGCAATCACAGGATCTGTCTAAGAAACTCTTGCAGCGCAGTTATCCCAGTAAAGTTGTGAAGAAAGCCAGAAAACGTGCACTGAATACACCCAGGTGTGCCCTCCTGGAACACACTAGGCAAGAAAAAAGAGACTGCCTCCCGGTGGTGATGACATTTGACCCCATGGCGTCAAAAATCAGGCAATCTATCAGGAAACACTGGGATTTACTCTCTACTAAAGATTTCCATATGCCTCCACCTAGGTTTGCCTTTAAGAGAGCGACTAACCTTAAAGACAAATTAGTCCATACTCGCACCCCAGTACCAAATAAAAGAGACCTGTCCACTTTGCCCAAGGGACATCATCCCTGTGGGACATGTTCAGTTTGCCCCCTTACCAAAAAAAGTAACAGTGTGACCTTAAGTACAGGGAGAGTATGGTTTTTCAACCACTTTAGCAACTGTAACACCACTCATGTGGTATATAGATTGCTGTGCTGTTGTGGCCTCCAATACTTTGGTTTGACCACAAGGAAAATCAAGGTACGCATTCAAGAACACCTCAGTACTATTAAGGCGGGCAAACTGACCACAAGGTTGGTACAACACTGTCACAAAGAAAAGCATGACTTCACATGGACTGTGTTGGAAGTAATAAAAGGGAGTCCACAGAACATAGAAACAGTGCTGCTCAGTAAAGAAGCCAGATGGATACACAGTGAACGCAGTGACATCGTAGGCCTTAATGAAATCCTGGAGTGGAACCGAGTGAAATAACCTCTTCAGGATGGGTTACCTGTGATGGAGTCCCATTTGTTTGCTAGGTGCTCCTTGCTGAGTTTTTTTGCCACACGTGAGGACGTTGATGTTGCCCTAGAAATATGTCGAGTGTGCTCTGTCATGAATGTACTTTAATGGTATCTGAGCAGATCTGACTATGAGGTCGGAGACTGAGAGAGAATGGAACACGATGTAGACATTGCCCCGCTTGGCATCCACACCTGCCTTCCGAATAGTTGTATCCACAGGTTAGGATACACATATGATGCATTATGATACTTGCATTGACTCTATGGCTTTGCCCCACATCATCTATGGCAAACATAAAAGTTGAAAAATAATAAACGATGTATAAAATTTAAAAATACTTTTTGCGCACATGTATAAATAGTGTGCACTGGGACAGTGTCCATGCGGTCGTCAGCCTTCTGATGGAGTCCCTAATATCAGGACATTTGAACTTAAACATCAATCTCGTGCCGTTCTAAGATGGCGCCCGCGTTTCCTACCGGAGCGCTGGCATATGCGCATGCGCGGGTGATTGGGTGACCGGACCCTGCCGGGTTGCTTAAAAATCAAACGCCGGCGTGTGAGCGGCGTTCCTGGGATGAGATACGGTCCCGGTTTCCAAGCCGTACGGTGAGGAGTGGGGGCGAGCAGACAGCTGCATCTAGCTTAAATTAACAACGAGCGGCCGCTCCTGCTACAACGCGCTGAGACTAAGCGGGGCGCCACATGATGATTATTGAAATATTCACGCTTAGAATAGAGTGGGTGTTGGACGCCCCGGCCACTGATACTGGGAATCCTGTCATCACGGGTATTTTGGAGCGCGCCCCTACGTGTCCACATACAGGGGGTGGCAGGTTATCTATGTGTTATATAAGGCTAGGTATGCCTGATAATGTTTTGAGCTTGGAAAATGTCAGTGCTTAGCCTCCTTCCTTCTCTTGTACCCTCTATAGATTGCTCCTTCAATCGTTTTTAATCGAGTCAAAGCGTGATTCAGTCAGCCGGTATGAGTTACACATGCTGACTAGGGGTAATTATTATGAGAATTTTATAAATAAATATATGCCTACACACCATTACACTGATGTGGAAACCTATGAACTTATTTTGACTATATGGCACATCTCTGGTTTTTATTTGTGTCTCAATTCAACAGTGTCCAAAACGGATGTTCAACAGATTGGTGCATTGACCGAGTGTTCTATACCCTGATGAATCTGCCGAAATTTATGGGGCAGTGAAACATGTCGGTATCAGGTACTGGTAGGCGATATTAAGCTACCAACCTCATTTTTAATTCTTCAGCTCACACTGATACGAAGAATAAAGTAATTGAGTGGGTGTGGCTGTTGATTTTATGTCACTCTGTCTGTTATGAGTAAACGCTGTCGGACTCTTTATGTTGCACCTTTACACGCATTTCAGTTTGTGTGTTGTAATTGTTTCTGTTTTTTCGTTCGGATTGGAAGGCAACCGATGATGAGAAAGGGGCATTGAGTTGGTAACATCTGCCAACATCCCCGAGGGTGTTCGCCCGTGAGGTGCCTTCCTCTCCACCACACATTTTTTTGTCTTAAGGAGTGTACACATGTGGTGAAGTGTGGATTGATGTACTGTTAGTCTATATGGCAGACATCTATGGGACGTCACGTTGGACACTTTCTGAATTGAGACCGCAGTATTTAATTTTCTTTGGAACCATAGAATGAGTGGGGACAACTAGACATTAGAGGAGCAATACCACACTGCGATAGATAGCAGGGGTTTAGCTTGTTTTGTAAAAGATGAATGCAACTCGAGCGATGTGTACTCATGTCTGTGCTAAGTTATTAGCGCCCCAGGTATAGGGATCTTGTTGTTGATTTATTTATATGCGGGTGCTGCAGCCATGAGCTCGTCAGCTCAATGACTCACGGGAGTACTATTAAACAGGAACAGGGGTGAGAGCACACCGCGTCACCTCCCAGCAAAGTTCGCCCCTGGCATTGTGGTAACTTGCTTGCTTCAAGAGTGTTCGAGTGTTTCGCCACAGTTAGCGCAGATATTGCTGATCTCTAGACACATCTTTCTGGTTCTTTAAGCGTCATCAGTAGAGATTACAGTCTTTTAAATTTGGGTTTTGCTGAGTAGGCTGCCAACATCTATCTCAGGTCAGGTACCTCTCACAGGCATGCAGGTGCTTCATCCACTGACTCACAGGAGTACTATTAAACAGGAACAGGGTTGGGAGCACACCTGTTTCAGATTTTTCCAAGGATCAGGTAACTGAGTCTTAAGGGACAAAACCTCACTCCTTTTCAGTGGCGGTTTCTCTTTGTGGGCGTTGGGGCTCCGCCCCAGGTAATTTAGCCCCAGGCAATTTATCACGTTTGACTTTCTTTTTCAATTATTATAATAAAAAAAATCGCAAAGAAGTGAAGTAAGAACTGGAACACGGCCCGGCCGAGGCAAAGAACACGGGGCACTGTCTTGAAGTCTGCTGCCCCCCACTGCCAATACCGCCGCGCTGCACCACCTGCTATGTCTTTGCCGGCTGAGACCCTCACAGCCCTGAAGGCTGTGATGTCATCAGCTAGGCAAAGACATAGCCTGGATGCCCAGTCTCCACCCCCTGATGGCGTGGAGATTAAGTTAGCCCTGGGCGTTTTTAACACAAGCCCGGGATTGCTAACGTCTCCACGTCAATCAGGTGGAGGAGGAGAGCTTGCTGTCGCGTGTCACCCCTCCCAACTCGTCACAGGGCGTGGTGAGACCCACCCTGTGAGGCTGTGATGAGTTGGGATCGTCTGCGCAGACTCTGTCTCTGACGTCTTCCCGCCGCGATTTCAGTAGGAGAAGTAGCACTAGCAGCCATTTTCTAGACCGAGTGACGACGGACTGTCTCACGCTAGCCGACGACGAGGTCAATGTCGGAGCGGGGAGCCTGAAGGAAAGCAGTCGACTCTCGTGCCCTGCAGCAGCAGCCTAGCCATCTGTTTGGGGTTTTGGTTGCAGGCAGACTGGGCAGACCGGTCACCGGAGTAGAGAGCAGTGAGACGTGTGAACTCGGGCAGGTAGGCCCCACAGGCGGGAAGTTTTAATTTCTAATGCCGCGGTGCTCTCCTCCCCTTGTCATGATTCAGGGGTAGGAGTGTTTCCATTGTTCCCACCACAAGACATCACTGACTTGAGGCCGGCTCTGTCGTCTGATTCTAAAACAAGCCATCCCCGGCTCCATAAATGGCCGTGTTCTGCCAGCAGCGGCCTCTCCTGGTATGTGCGCGCCCCCGGGGGCCATGCCCGGCGCATAATGTCTGAGAGGAGCCCGCTGCCAGGTGCAGGCAGGCGGTGACTGACTGCCAATAAATATTTATGCAGTTTTATATAGCGCCGCCGCCAACTCGACCCGAATGCATCGAAGCGCTTTACACGAGCGCACCAGTTACATTACTCAAGGACGCCGCCATTTGGCACGAGGAGATTAAGTGATCTGCCCAGAATCACAGGGTGTTTAGTGACGCCGAGACTCGAACCTGTTTCCCTAGTTCCGAAATCGGAGGCTCAGGCCACAACGCCACATCCTCCCTGCATCCCCAACAGCCTTCAAGCTTGACTCGGACTCCTAAAGGTGAATAAATGCACGTGTAACCTTTGTGTTAGTCCAAAGGAGTTCACTTCACAGAACCATTGTGAAATGTGAGACGGATTAAGTGAAGTGAACCAGGGCTGCTCCCCCTTTCAACAAGCTCTAGTCTGCACGCGTTAACATAGCACTCTGCTGTGTTGAAAGCCGGCTCTCCCTTCTAAGTTAAGCACGGGCAGGTGGTCGAGTGGCTAAAATGCTTCACCTTACACCCTGCAGACCTAGGTTGTGATCCCGGCTATGGCACTAGACTAACCATCCTGTGATTCTGTGCAAGTCGTTTCTTCTCTCGAAATGTAAAAATAAGAAAAGTGTGCTCTCTTGTGTTCATGACCGACCACCTTGTCTATTTAACCTTTCCACTGTCTGTGGTCGAATGCAGGCCTTTGTTACTAAGCACAGTTTATGGTAGAAAACTCTGCATGTGGATATTTTAAATAAAGTCCCGCCAGGACCTCAAACATGTAAACATGATCCTGGTGGGCAGAGCTGTCTGAAGGGGGAGTGGTCATTATTCCCCAGCCACACCCCACTCCCCCCTCTCCACCCCCCTCACCCCCCCACCCCACACACACACACACCATTTCAAGGCCACACTCTCCTCCTAACACATTAATTTATAGGTTGGAAAGCAAGCGTGCTGCATTTTGTTTTAATGAAAAAGGCATTTATCATAGTAATCTGTTCACTTCCACTCTCTGCATACAGCCGGGAGCGCTTAGAAACAGGCTGATCAGCGCTGCGAAGAATTAGATACAATTTGAAGATGTTCCTTTAGTCCCCTGCGGCTTCGAGAGGCCCTGGCCTGTGCCCCACTTTTCCACCTCAAACATCGGCTGCCTTCAGTTCTTTACATTCCAGCTCGCTGAGCCACCCCTGACAGCAGGTGAAAATTGCAAAAAACACAGTTGATGGACAGAATGTAGATCAATGACATACATGCACCCCAGTACAAGGATCTGGGCCTAAATCCATCGTTTTTTGCACTCCACACCACCCTGGGTTAGACACTGGCTATATGCAAATCAGCTCTGACCCTGTGCCTCATGGGAACAGTCCAGTCCGAACTACCAAGCCATGTCTTTCCCAGACCAGAATCAAGCATCCAAGGACCGGTTTCAGGCTATCAGCCTTCATCAGCCTGGATAGCTTGACTCCAGTGGTGGGGAGAGCCTGGGACTCACGTCTGAGTATACCCAGCACACTCGGGTGAAAAGTGTGCAGGGCAGGTCTGTATCTTTAAATGGCGGGTTCATTGCTTCTCGCTTCCAGGCCGGACCAGCCAGGACCGTGTCTTGGACGCGAGACAGGAATTGTAATGCCTCTGTCCGATTTTAACTGGACGTTCATACCAGGGAGAAACAGCTCAGGGGCAGAACAGATTAACACTGATCCACCATAATATGCACATATAGTCATCCAACAGTCTCTTTAACTATGTATTCCTCTTAACAGCCATCAGCGCATCCATTGACAACCACCTGTGTTTGCATGTTGCCATTTGTGTATTGTCTCACTGCAAATCTCTCTACATTTTGTCTGTATATGCTTCTGGGTATGCTTATAGTGCAACATAAATGTGTTTGCTGTTTATGTATCTAAACAACAACAAAGACATTACACACAAGCATTGGCATAGCCAATAGGTCTCACCTTTGGGGCTTTAAAGTGTTTAGTTATCCAGCACAATATCCCTGGTATCAACTGTTGCATGGCTAAACACTTATATATGGTCCCAAAGGCAAGACCTCATGGCTATGCCATTGCTTGTTCTTAATTATTATTTAGTAGAAATGTAGTGAAACGTGAGAAATATAATGCATACTTGATTTTATACACTGTTAAAAGGAAAGCATTTTTAATGAGGCGCCTGAAAAACCACCACCTCGGCTGCTGCTGAATAATTCTCTGACACGTTGTAAAAGCTTTCTAATAACCTGTTTTGGATCTGGTTTGTGAGGTACAGGGCACGTGTAAGCGTTAATGCATCTGACAGGCCAGGCCTCTCTTGGGGCCTTGTTGGCGCAGTCTGGGTTGTAATTAATGTGGCCGAGTATATTGCTGTAGGTTTAACTTTATCCTAGATACTGTGATTGTCAATTACAGTACCATCCCTTCTTCCAACTAAACTACACTCAGAAAGGCCCACTAGTCTCCAAAATACAAGTGGCAGGGCATGTGCTGGGTGTATTAAAAGATTAGATAGATGAGTTTGACGTTATTTAAGGTGTTGTGCTTGGGCCTCATTCCAGTTCCTGTTGAAAGAGTTGGACGGTCTCTGTCTAAACGTACATAAGGTGGATTTCTGGAAGCATGCTGATGGGCATGTATGTGCGTCTCATGCCACCTTCACAAATGCCAAATTGTGCATTTTTAAAAGAAGTCGCAAATGACCACCAACTACAAGTTAGTGGTAATTTGCGATTTCTTAACCTAAATTCACAATTCCAAAATGCTACATACATAGCATTTAAGGAATCGCAAAATTGTGATTCCTTAAATGCTAAAGAAAAATAAGGAATCGCTAATTTTTGTGATTCCTTATTTTGCGAATTGTTGTTGCATGCAAAATTCCGGCCTTCGCGAATCGCAAACGACTTGATACATCTAGGCCACGATTGTTAACTTAGTGAAACTGTTCATTTTGTGATAGGTGTATGTTAATAGAAAGCACGATAGGGAAGAAGCTACTACTGAAAATTATTCAGACAGCTTTAAAGCAGTATTGAATGTGATGACATGGAAATTGTTGAATATACTTTAGCATGTCTGTTTACATTTCTACACCTAAATGCACACAATTGAGATTTTGACACTAAGGCTGGTGAGGTGACTGCAGTACACTGATGTAATGAAACCTAAAAAGGCCCCATGCAAGGTGCATTAAACATGCAAGAACCCCCAGGATATTCTGTTTTCAACTGTTTTTTACCCTCTGAGTATATACAGGACTGTAGGTTTCAATTGTGGTGCAGGTCCACCATGTCTCAGGAGAAGTGCCACAGAGCACTACTCCGTGACTGCCTATATTATTTCATATGCTTCCACCACAGACCCCAACGTCAATGTACATGAAACCTATAAGAATGCATTTCACCCTATATTACTGAGAAACCTACACACCGCAGTCCATGTGGCGGGGCATCTGGTTTTGATGCAAATGTGAAATTAACAGCTGCTTTCAAATTGTTCAAGCTGTTCAGTGGTTTCTGCTGTGTATCCAGTGGACACTATTCTCAAAGCTAACGTCCTTTTTACCTTTTCACAGGCACCAGGGAGGAAATCAGCAGATAGTTTAACAGGCAGCGGACAGTAAACCAGCAGAAAGCTTTTCAACAGGCACCAGAGAAAATCAACAGATAGCTTGACAAGCACCAGGGAGGAAATCAACAGATAGTTCGGCAAGCACCAGGCAGAGGAAATCAACAGATAGTTTATCAAAGAAACTACAGGCAGCAGAGAGGAAACCAGCAGAAAGCTTTTCAACAGATACCAGAGAAAATCAACAGATAGCTTGACAAGCACCAGGGAGGAAATCAACAGATAGTTCGACAAGCACCAGGCAGAGGAAATCAACAGATAGTTTATCAAAGAAACTACAGGCAGCAGAGAAGAAACCAGCAGAAAGCTTTTCAACAGGTACCAGAGAAAATCAACAGATAGCTTGACAAGCACCAGGGAGGAAATCAACAGATAGTTCGACAAGCACCTGGCAGAGGAAATCAACAGATAGTTTATCAAAGAAACTACAGGCAGCAGAGAGGAAACCAGCAGAAAGCTTTTCAACAGGTACCAGAGAAAATCAACAGATAGCTTGACAAGCACCAGGGAGGAAATCAACAGATAGTTCGACAAGCACCTGGCAGAGGAAATCAACAGATAGTTTATCAAAGAAACTACAGGCAGCAGAGAGGAAACCAGCAGAAAGCTTTCCAACAGGTACCAGAGAAAATCAACAGATAGCTTGACAAGCACCAGGGAGGAAATCAACAGATAGTTCGACAAGCACCTGGCAGAGGAAATCAACAGATAGTTTATCAAAGAAACTACAGGCAGCAGAGAGGAAACCAGCAGAAAGCTTTTCAACAGGTACCAGAGAAAATCAACAGATAGCTTAACAAGCACCAGGGAGGAAATCAACAGATAGTTCGACAAGCACCTGGCAGAGGAAATCAACAGATAGTTTATCAAAGAAACTACAGGCAGCAGAGAGGAAACCAGCAGAAAGCTTTTCAACAGGTACCAGAGAAAATCAACAGATAGCTTGACAAGCACCAGGGAGGAAATCAACAGATAGTTCGACAAGCACCTGGCAGAGGAAATCAACAGATAGTTTATCAAAGAAACTACAGGCAGCAGAGAGGAAACCAGCAGAAAGCTTTTCAACAGGTACCAGAGAAAATCAACAGGTAGTTTATCAAAAGAAACTACAGGCAGCAGAGAGGAAACCGGCAGAAAGGTTTTCTACAGGCACCAACAGGAAATCAAGAGATAGTTTGATAAGCACAAGGAAAGTGGGTGACCTCTGTTGGGTGATACATCTATAATCTAGTTTAGGCTTTCTTTGAACTGTTCATTTTATTGTTTGTCAAAATGAACACAGTTGACAGTTTACTCACAAAACCATTTTTGGGAATGACACAGGAGGATAAACTTCGGGTGAAAGGACTTGGACCTGATAAACCTGAAATAAACATTGAACAGTCTACAAAAGACCGGGGCAAGTGTTACACACGTAGATTTACACGGAGCTGGTTTGATAAAATGGAGTGGTTAACTGCCAGCTCTTCTAAGAATGCCTTGTTCTGTTTCCCCTGCTTGCTCTTTGGGGGTGAAGTTAGCTGGACTAAAACAGGAGTTACTGACCTTAAACATCTGGCAGAAAAAATAAAGAGTCATGATTCCAGTGAAGCTCACTTGACCAATGTATTAAAGTTGTCTTTGTTTGGAAAATCAAATATTTCACTACAGTTAAATGAAGCCTACCGCAAGGGGGTAATCAAACACAATGAGGAGGTTGATAAGAACCGTTATATATTATCCAAACTGATTGACTGTGTAAAATTTGTGGAGCTTTTGAATTGGCATTGCGCAGCCACGATGAAACTGAACATTCCCAAAATCCTGGTGTCTTCAAAGGGCTGGTTGATTTTGTGTCCAGTATAGACAGTGCAATGGAAGCGCACTTAAAAAGTGCAACTGTATTTAAAGGCACTTCCAAGACAATCCGGAATGAGTTGCTTGACTGTATGCTGGAGGTAACAAAAGAAACTATTGTACAGCAAATAAGAAGCACTGATTACGTAGCTATCCAGGCCGATGATACAACTGATGTCTCTACCAAGACGCAGTCAGTACTTGTTTTCCGCTACATTGATGGCAATTCCAAGGTAGTAGAAAGATTTTGGTGCTTTTCGAATCTTAAAGATTCAACTGCAGATACAATTTCAGCATCTATTCTTAATGAACTTGAACATATTTTCCCAGAGCACAGTGGTAAAGAGAAGCTAATTGCTCAGAGCTATGATGGTGCCAGTGTCATGCGTGGTGCCTCTGGTGGGGTTCAAAAAAAATTCAGAGACATCTATCCAAATGCGCACTATGTCCATTGCTATGCCCACCAACTAAATCTAATCATGGAACAGGCTGCTTCAAAATTAACCAGATGCAGAATTTTCTTTAAAGAGTTGGGTGGTATTACTGCTTTTTTTTTCCCGTTCGCCAAAACGGACTGAAGTGCTTCAACAGATAGTGGCAAAAAGAATACCGAGAGGGTCTGCAACTCGCTGGAAATTCAACATCCGAGCTGTCAATATAATTCACGAACACAGGGGTGACCTTTTAGAATGCATGAAATCTATTACAGAAGACCATACATTTGATTCCACTTCTGTGTGTGAAGCTAAGGGCTTTACCATGACTCTGGAAGGCAGGGAGTTTCTATTTTTTCTTTATTTGTTCCACAATATAATGTCACACGTCAATATGTTGTATGAGCAATTACAAAAACGAGACATTGATACTGTATCTGCCCAAAAAATCACTTCAGCCTTTATGATCAGCATCAACAAAGTACGAGAATCCATTGATAATTTAGACTCTGAATTGCCAGATGATTCTCGATTTACAAACCGCAAACTACAGATAAACACCTTGAATCAGGAAGGAAAGGAAGTATGCGACATTATTGTGGTGCATGCCAAGGAGCGCTTTGCATTTACAAGGCATCTAGTCAGCGCAACACTACAGGATAGTGGCCTGTTTCAAAAACATAGCAAAAATGTTCCTACTACAGCACTTAATGAAACAGTAGAAGCATCTCCAATGCTAATTAAGTCACGATTGCGCACTGAACTATCAATCCTGTATGGAAGACAAGACTTTCATCAGGCTACCGGTGGTGCCATGGCTTTATATATATTCTTATGTCAAAACAACTTGCATACTTCTTTTTGTGAGACTCTTAAATTGCTGAGAATTGTCATTACGACACCTATGACAACATCTGAGGCTGAAAGATGCTTTTCCACACTGAAAAGGATAAAAACATTTTTAAGGAACACAATGACCCAAGCTCGACTTAATGCATTGGCCATGCTGTCAATGGAAAAAGAACTAATACATCAGATTCCAGATTTTAACAAGAGAACAATTGAAAGGTTTGCTCACATTAAAGAACGGCGTGCAAACTTTCTGTACAAATAGAAACCATAGAAATGCACGTGGTGCTGTGAATCATTGGTGCTAACAAATATAGTTTTTGTTTACTTTGTATTGCAAGCAGCCATTCAAGTATACTGCAGGTCCAGGAACCTATTAAAGCAAATGCACCAAGTGTTAAATTTATGTTTCAGTACCTTGCATGACTTGAGAGTAATTCAGACATATCATTATAAAGCCACATAAGCTTAGTGTTGTTTCAGGGTATTAGTTAATGCACCTCTCTCTCAACCTTTTTGCAAAGTTCCGCAGCAAACATGACCCAGTTTTGTGAATATCCTACACTCTGGCAAGCTTTGCATTAACTTACAAACTATAGCCTGACACACTGATACCATGCACCTTCCATTACATACTTAAAGATGGTACATACTGGGCTACAGTCAGTCTTGTAAGAATTACAGGATATTGTTTATTGGTTTCATCTTTATAGTCAGTCCTGATCCAGGTATTATAGTCAGTCCTGAATACAGTCTCGTTTTACAAACTTTTGCTGTAATGCAGTGCCCTTTAGGAATAACAATTTTCTTCTGGCTATTCGTTAGATGAAGCTGTAGTTTGTTTGCTCTTTTCCTAATTGCAAACTGATACACTGTAGTGTTGCTGTGTGGTAGAGGCCTGTAGAATCCTGGACGTATTTTTTTTAACGATCTCTACCACTGACCATCATGGACTGATACTGTGTGGATTTGTTAATAATATTACTTCATTTATAATGATAGGGTTCATTTCTGAACTGAAGAGCATACTAGATTTGACACTATTGCATATCTTTAGATCTACTCATGACTCATTACCTCATACTTAATACTCAACACACCATAAAAAAATTCAAACAATTATTTTAAGGCGGCAGCACTTCATGTTCATCAACTCCATTGCTTTAGCAGAATCTGATGCGAATTACCATCTGCAGTGATGCAACATCTGTAAGGGAGCACTTATATTTGCATGCAAGGAGTCTGAATGTTGGCTCATTTCACTTTCATAAATGATATAACCATGTTTGTTTTCTTGTTGGAACACATAGAGTTATCTACTAGTAATATTTTGTTGGTGGCCTCATGGGTGTTAGATAATATAAATGTGTGAACCCATACACCTTTGAGAAAATTATGTTTCTTCCATGCACCAATACATATTTCATGTAAATATACACGTTTTTTAAAGTACTGGTTAACCAGACACTTTAGCAGTGATGTACAAAGTATTTAAATTTAAAGTATATAAAACATTCTTCTTGTACTATTAAACCTTCTCTACACAAAGGTTTTGGTCATCTTCCTGCTCCTTATAAATTTTTTTTAAAGGATTTTACCATGCTTGATTGTTTAAATGTAAATCTATATAAAGCATTCTACATTACTGTTTGAACAATTGGCTTTGGGGTGAGGGATATTTACGTTTCGTGTTTCAACTGTAAACCTAGCCGGCTCAAAGTTTGGTTGACAGTCTATAAGATTGAATAATTTTTTTCTTCAAATGAATATTTCTATCTGTAGCCAATTATATCATATGAAGATTTCATTCACCTCCAGTGTACTTGGCTTTGAACAAATGATTCATAAAGGAAACAGACAAGCACAGGTAGGGGAAACATTTTATGTGTTGCATGCATGTATATATTTTATCTATGTATGCTTATGTGTTTTTTGTTTATACATGGTGCCTTTATGCATGCTATTGAGTTCCAAAAAATGAACACTAACCAATATGAGATTCAATTCTATATGGAAAAAGTAGGCATTTTACTCTGATGGGCTACCTTGAATGCCATTTTATCTCAAGTAGCCACTTGGTCAGTAGACAGATCCAACCTATTTATGCAACATTGTTAAAATTAATTGTGGTTTATTGCAATTTAGAATGGTTTATTCATGAGGCCTTGGAACTGATGATAGTTTTAGGGGAGGCAGTGGCCTGTTTCTGTTAAGCACAATGGCTTCCGAAAGTCTTGAAAATCCACCATTTGGCTGCTAATTTTTCAAAATTTTCTCGGGGGGGAACCCCCCTGAACTCTCCTTAGGGGGTTCGGGCTCGCTCGCTCCGCTCGCTCGCCATTCTACACCGAAAATTTTCAGCCCACCACTTTCAAATCTCACCAGCCGCCACTGCTCCTTTTCCACGAAGTGTAGACCCATTGTTCTCAGAAAGTGGGACACTGTATTGGGCTCTTCTCAAACAGCCTATCTCGATAAGCTACCAACATTGCAACATTACTGAAAAGCTCCTCAGACGCAATACCAGCAGCATATACAGTGTCCCTGATATCATAAATAATCTGAGGTGCTACAGCGTTGAAGCACTGTTCCCGCAATCCAGTCATTGTAGCCGACATGTGCTTAAGGGCATGCTGCCGCACAAATGGCTCATAATCTCTCATCACACTCCACACATCTTCCGTACTATAGATGGGGTGATGAGCCCACTGAGCGGCCTGATTGGCTACTGCCTTTTTCTCTTCATCTCCCACATCTGATTATATCAATATCCGCCCCAGTCGCTCCCTAACAGTTGCACAGTCCCGTCCCCCGGTCCCCGTACACGCATCCCCCTAACCTGTACCGTCAGGGAATTAAGGAAAAGGGAAGGAATAGTGACAGAAGGAACAGGCACCAAAGTCGTCCATGGCTGGGTTGTGTGTGTAAGGGCTGGGTAGAGGAGTGACGCTGACACAATAGGCGTAGCAGGGAGACTAACATTGATCACAGAAGGCGAAGCCACAGAAACGGCAGGAAGCACAGCAGTCAAAGCAGCTGGGTCAATAACAGAAGAAACAGAAACAACAGGGGCAGAAGAGACAGATGACTGGAGTTGTGGTACAGCAGGATATATTCTCTGCAGGCGTATGGAGGCGGAGGTTGGGTGTCTAACAACTCCTCCACAAATGTATCATTTTCTTCTCGAACCACATTAGACTTTTCACATTACAATCGAAACTTTCTATCGGCATCTCTATCCCTTTCTCAGTCTTCTCTTTATCATACACAGCAGCTTTTTGAGTCACTCTCTGCATCCTTCCCTTTTGGGCCTCCTTTTCTGCTTTCATTCATCTCTGTTTAGCTTCCTTTTGCCAAGTTCTAAGGGAATCAAACATCGACTGCCTTCTTCTCTTCATGAACAATTTATCCTGCAGGAAATTATGCTTTTGTTCATCAAAATTGCCTGTCAGTGGCCACTGCAACTCAGCATTGTCCCTCGTATATTTGTGCCATAATGTACTAAACATAATAGGGCCAACGCCATGTTTCACATACATCTCAAAGTTCGAAGTGCCATCCGGAGATGCAGGCTGATTCTCTTCCAATCGAGCATCAGCAGAACAACAAAGACAACTCACACAGCAGAATTTACTCAAGCAGGGCATTTTTCTAAACAAAACGTTCACTATTTATGCCGAGCAGATATTTGTAAATATCGTACCAAAGTTGGTCCTCAGACCTCACCAAATCCAAACCAAAGTGGTACCATGTTAACAAAGAACTCAAACAAATTCAAGCGCTTGTCCAAAAACGATCCTCAGACCATACCAAACACAATCCAAAGTTGTGCAATAGCCACAAAACAAAACCAAAGCAAACTCACCTGGTGCACACAGGTCAAACAAAGTTATTCTCCACTGCTGACTCTTCGGACCAAATGATCAGATCCAAGGGTTTCGCCTTTCAGGACCCCAGTCGGGATGACCACTGGGCACGGCACTGCCTGGTCAGACAGACGGGGCAGCTGCAAGTACTATACTCTTTCGTGCAGGGATCCCCGGTCTGCCCATCTGACCTGACGTGGCTCCGTCCTCCCCACCCGTCCGCGGGTGAGGATGGGCCACCCGATGGAGTCCCTGTCCGGGCACCAACTGAAGGAAGTGACCCGATTTGGGCCACCAGGGTCACTCTAGACCACCTCTCAGCCTTGCATACAAATGAAGAGTCGGTCAGACAGTAGAGAATACAAACCAAAGTTATTTATTAGTCATACACTCGAGTGGTGTCCAATCTGACCAGCCTCTTTAGAATGCTGTAGAGGGACGGACCCAGTCAACATGGTAATGTCAGATATACATTTCCAACACCCTAAAGACCCGCCCAGACTGGAATTTTCCAGTCTGGGCGCTGATGAACAAAGGAGGTACAGAACGATGAGCTACTATCCTGAGACCGGGTACATACTATCTTAGTTTCAAGGTTACTCGGCCCGTGCTCATCTCTCTGAGAGTGGGAGCTGGGCTACCTACAGGGAAAGGCATGCAAAAACAGAACGATCTATTCATTAGTGCAGTCAAGCTCAACCTTGAATGATAAAGAGAAACCATTGAGACAGCTTTCTGCTGAGGCAGATAGTATTGGACAGAAGCTTATATGCAATCATAGTACAAAATGTCTGCTGAATACAAAATAGTGCCGCAAATGCTAACTTAACTTGCACAATGCTAGAAGGAGTCGGCTGAACGCATTCTCAGTCCAACAGTCTTGAGACTTGAGGGAGGTCAGGGATCACCAGATCAGGATTGCTTGGGGTGGTAGGCCACTCGAACTCAGGCTATGGGCATCAGATGCAGAGTGGTGCAGAATCGTGGAGTCACAGGAATCCGGATTCTGGAAGTGAGTCTTTGTTTGAGCAAATCCGGTGTTGGACCCATGGCAGGTCCTCCGGGCTCTGGGGGTTTGCTGGCTGCTGGACTCGCAAGGGTTCTTGCTGTGGACAGGTCGTAGTTGGGACAGGCCGGTAGGGCTGGGGCCAAGCCAGTTGGTGTCCTCTTCTTCCTGGGCCAGCACTGCTTTTCGGTCCTTCTTCATTCTACCTCGAATCTGAGGAAGCAAGGTTCAGGGTCACCCCTAAATACACTCCCTATTATGCCTCCCTCCAGTGGGAGGGGGCATGAGCCTCTTTCTAATTGGCCGAGTCCCCTCATCTTCAAGATGGAGGAGACTGAAATGTGTGCTTCACCTTCCCTCCCCCACCTGTGGGGGTGGGGTTGGCAAAGGTGGCCACACCTCTCTTCCTAGCTTGGTTTTACCACCGATTCTTCAGCCCAAAGTGGGGGCCAGAACCGGTGGGAGCCAGTTGCTGGGGAGAGCAAAAGGCAGGGACAGCTTTCAAAGGTGGCAGGCCTTTGAAACTTCCCATTTCATGCATCCAGCCCATTCTGGGGGAGACGGCATGACACCTCTAGGCCAGGATGGGCTTTGTTTCTCGACCCATAGAGCAGAGGCTCTGTACCCAGGGGTCCAGAAACCTGTCTCATGGTTGCAGTTGGTGGGCCCCCATTCAGGAACCACACCGGGGCTGTTAATTTTTCAGGCAGCATCTCTAAGATGCCCTCTGAGTGCCCTTTACGTTCAATCCCACACTGGCATAAAGCCATTATGTAGCTGTGGAGTTCATAATGGCTAACTCCCAGACCATATACTCTGTATGGCTATACTACATATACAATGTCTAAGAATGAACTTAGACACTGTAGTGGTACAGGGCTCATGCCTCTCTGCCCTCACCTTTGGGCTAGGGCACCCTGCTAGAGGGGTGACTTACCTAGGCCTTAGGAAGTGGATTGTAGGCATTGCTCACAGGGAAATGTGCCATATCGACTCTTCACTTTTCACTGTACCAAAACATGCAACCTGCCAGGGCAGTGTGTGTGTGTTATGGTGCAAGGACTCTATGGGGGCACAATAGGTGCTGCTGCATTAGAGGCCTTACCTGGTCACGGCCCTTAGTACCCAGCGAACATCTGGATTAGATAATGAACAGAAGGAGACATGTGTAGGCATTTAGTCTCCACACATAAGAAGCAGTGCGTGCTGAGCGATTGAGAGAGCATGCCTGTTACATAGAAGATTCGCAGGCGGAAGTAAACCACCTCCAGGTGGGTTCTGCTAAGCTTTATTTACCGTCTCCACCGCTCCACTTCTGTCACAGCCTCCAGTCGCCTCACAGCTCACCAACATTCCAAGGTAGTCTTCAGAACCCCACAGTGGGGTTCTAGTTTAATAATTAGAAGGAGGGGAGAAGGAAGGTACCAAGTGGAAAGAATGCCCATGCCAATCCAGATGGTCCTCTCACACTGTTTACTAGTACAAATAGCAAAGGAGAGCAGAAGGAAACATGCGTAGGCATTTGTGCCTAGATGTAGGTAATTTTATTTTACCACTTCTTAAATACCGAATTTTACCGATTCAGTATTTAAGAAGTGATAAAATAGAGGGGGCGTTGTAGGTATTACAGAATCGGTAAATACCGAATCATTAAGATTCGGTATTTACCGATTCTGTAAATACCGATTCGGTAATGCCCATTGATTCCTATGGGCATTAAAGCCCATAGGAATCAATGGGCATTGCCGAATCGGTATTTACCGATTCTGTAAATACCGATTCCAGCAAGTGTGCAGGGGGTGTCACTTTGATACCCTCTAGCACCCCAAATACAGGAATGTGTGCCATGTGGCACACAGACATGCCCTAAGGGCATGTCAGTGTGTCACATTGCACAGGTGTGCATGCACAGATGTGCATGCACACCTGAATTCGGTATTTTACCACACAATAGGATTGTGTGGTAAAATACCGACTCTTAAGGGCCTGTGGCACTCTTAGGAGTGTCACCTACATATGGATTTACCGATTCGGTAAATATACCGATTCAGTATTTTACAGAATCGGTATATTTACCGAATCGGTAAAATTACCGATTCTTAAAATAACATGCCCCTACATCTGAAAAGCCTAATACCGGTCGGAAACGGCCGACATCAGCCGTTTCCGACTGGTATTAGGGCTCCTACATCTGGCCCTATATATTTTTATACAAAACAATTGGCCTAGAGTTCAGTTCTTGAGTGAGTGTGACCATTTCCTGACTGAGTGTGTACAACAAATGCTTTACACTGTCCTCTGATACTGCATTACTGCTCGACCAAGCTACCACTTAAGAGAGTACGGTTATATTTAACTTTAGCCTCTGTCAAACCTCTGGGGACTGTGAACTCTGTGTACACTGTACCTTACTTTGGTCCAGTATATACAGAGACACTTTCTTACATCTCTTCAATTCAAAGGTTATCCAGCTAGTGTGCCACGGTCTGCACATCAAGTAGAAATGTTATGCTGCAAGCCACCCCCAGTCAGCAGGTCTGGTTGAGAAGTACAACGGTACACTCAAACTGACATTGGCAAAGATTAAAGAGAGCACAGGATTGCTGTGGCCAGGTGCTTTACCATTAGCTCTTTTGTCAACATGAGCTCCAGCTCACTCTGGGACAGGATTGTCATCCTACGAAGTCATGTTTGGCTGCCCGGTGAATGTCTGGGGTGTCCCGCGACCTCAACGTTTTTCAGAAATGTAATACCCTTTGCTTGTGGATTACCTGTATGAGTTGACTAAAAGCTTGCGTTCTATTCACCAACAGAACCATAAAGTCCTACCGACAGCTCCCGAGGGGTCAGGCCATGATATCCAGCCTGGGAACTATGTGCTGACCAGGCATTTTCAGAGGAAAGGCAGTTTGGAGCCACGCTAGAAGGGGCCAACACAAGTCCTCCTTGCCACCCGCATGGCCGGCCAAAGAATTGGATTCACTCCCAGCATTGCAGTAAGGTGCCCCTTCCATTACCCTACGATCAGTGGGTGCTTGATGGAGTAGGTGACTCCAAAACAGAGCAGGTGCCTCGTTTTGTTCCTTTCTCGGATGCTCAGCTGACATGGGCACAAACGGAGAAGGAAAACGATGAAGTGTTGAACGAGGCAGTGCCTCTTGAGATCAGGTCCATCCAGGAGCCCCAGTCTGCTGACCCATCTGTGCTCGAGTCCCAGTCCATTGACCCCTCTGTGTCTGAGCCCCTGTTTGCAGACCCCTCTGTCCCTGGAGTAGCTAGGTACAATCTGCAGCCCCAACGGAGGAACACTGCACCAAAGGAAAAGTCAGATTAGCAGGGATGGACTCGATAAGTCAGGCAACAGTAGCATAGGGAGAGACAAGATTGGTGCATTGTTCGGATATTGGACAGGATTAATCAGGTGTGCTCCCCTAGGAAGGGGGGTGCCTCATCCTGAGGGACGTGGGATTCTTCAAGAGCTGGTCCGATAGCTCCACCACCAGTGCTCAACAGCGCCAACTGATGAACAATAGGAGCCTGCCAGTGAGGCTCTGACTGACACTGGGAACATTTGCCCTTTCCTCTGTTTTCTTGTCTTGGCTCCATTGCATGTCCTTTCCTCTGGTCACAATGTATCCATTTGGTTGCCCCATTATGGAGGAGGAACAAACATTTGCAGCACCACGTGTTGGGCAGAGTGAGTCTGGTTGATCCAGTTGGTCTCCAAAAAGTAAAATAGTGTTGGAGGGCGGAGCTAGCCGGCAAGCGAAATGGCTGCCTAGTCACCCAGCTCCGCCGTGCACTGCCCTAACTCTCCTCAAAAATCCTTCTTTTTGCTGCCTAATCTTGCCGAATCCGGACCCCAGCCAACCCTCTGACCAGCGGAAACCCGACGGTGGCTCCGGCCGCGCTGGTGATCGTGAGGCGCGGCCGGGCGAGACGGAGCCCGCACCGCTGAGAGTCAAGGCCGCAAGCAGCGGACTCGAGTGTGCTCCTTATCCGCCTGGCGTCACGCGACGTGCGGCCGCGGACTGTGCCTGCTGCCGGTCCGGCGCCCCTCCCCCCTCGCGCGCCCGAGGAGACCAAACCGGACGATCCGCTGCCCTATGCCACAGCTCCAGCAACTGGGCTGACCACGACGGGACCCCCGGTGACAGCCTCCTGGCCGCGGATGAACTTGGGGAGTTGAGGAGGCGCGAGGGCCCTCCCCCCCCCTTGGGAAGACGTAGGAGCGTGAGCAGCCGCTGGAGCCCCCTGGCAGACTGGTGGTGAGGCGCCCCCGGCCGGGGAGTGTATTGGAGGCCGCGCTGAGGGGAATTGCCGAGGAGGACACGCGGGTGAGGAGAACGGCCCCCTGGACGGCGCCACGCCATTCCCTTGCGCCAAACGCGCTACACTGTGGGGACCTGGGTCCCATTGGAGATTGCTGGACCAGCACGCTCGAGTGGTGGGGGACCCCCCGAAATAGCGCGCACACAGGACTCCTAACCAGCAGGGCAGCACTGGGCCCCCCCCCTGATCCTCCGTTGGACCACACTGGGGCTTGGGCCATCGGGCCACTCCACGTGAGTGAGGGGGACACGGACAAGATAGCGCCGCTTAGAGGATAGAGCGGGACCGCGACGAGGGACGAAAGAGGAGTGGACCTGGTGATCCTTCCTTGTGCAGACCCCCACCCCTCCTCCCCCCCTCCCCCGGGAGGTGGCTTGGAGCTCCGGGGACAAACGCCTGTGCTGAGATCCTCCACCTCGTCGCGCCATATATTTCCTTGAGGGCCCCCACACTCTGCGACGCACAGCGGACGATCGCTGAGAGACAATGGGCAAGGGGGACAGAACACAGAGCAAGCTGCCCTTCTCCCAAAAACGGCTGCTGCAACAGAGCCCGACCACGGAGGATGCCCCCACGACACATACGGAGGCGGCTCAGGGCGGTGACTTGGACATAAAATCCATGTTATTGTCCATGGAACAAGGAATACAGACCAGTATCTCGGCCCTAGGGTCCAAGATTGACGCTATGTCGTACAGGATGGACCGGATGGCGGAACGGTTGGATAAGCATGCAGAGAGACACGACATGGCGGAAAGGCGGATGACGGAGGTCGAGGAGGCTCAAACGGACCTGGACACTGCAGAGAAGAAAATGGAAAGAATGATGCAAGTCCTGAGTGATAAGACGGAAGATTTGGAAGCGCGCTCGCAACGCTGCAATCTGCGCATCACAGGCCTTCCGGAGAGCACATCCACTGGTCCCATGGAAAGCTTTGTGGAGGACCTCCTCACGAAGCTGCTGGGGGACGGAGTGTTCTCGGCAATGTTCACGGTTGAGATAGCCCACAGGTCGTTGGCCCCGCGGCCGCAGCCGGGTGCGCAGCCACGCCCAATCATAGCGAAACTCCTCAACTACAGGGACAGAGACACTGTGCTCCGCTTGGCGAGAGCCAAACAACACCTGCAATACGAGGGGTCCGCCATCTCGCTCTATCCAGACTTTACAGCAAAGGTCCAAGAGGAGCGGAAACAGTTCATCCCCCACAAGAAGCGGCTCCGAGAGATGGGCCTGGACTACGCCCTACTGTACCCAGCCAAACTTCGCGTCAACAAGGGAGGACACTCTCATATCTTCACAGACCCCAAGGCACTTCAGCAGGCGATGAAGAGATGGGCGAAGGAACAGAAAGAGAACTCTGGAAAAACGCCTGAGGATGACGGGGCCGACAGCCGTCTAGATGAACAAGACTGAACACCGTCTCCGAAAGCTTCCATTATACGCCTCCGAGGTGGAGACTTTGGGATGGAGGCGTGCCGTTTCTTATTTCTGTAGGAGTGCTGGGACGCTCGAGAATCTATGGGACCGTTGCGGAAGTACAGATAAGTGGCATTGCGGGGGGGGGCGGGGAGGGACCACCATGGTGGGGATTTCTGCTTCTTCTGCTCTGGGTGCGCACTGAGGCCTGGTGCGGGAACCATGTTAATAGCCCCTTAGAGACATTGAACTTGGCCCTGGACACTTTGTGCAAGGGATGGTGGGGCGAGGCGAGTAATGGACAATCTTCATGGTTCTAACAGTTGCGTAGCTTTAGGGTGCTGTGCACGGCGGGAGCGGGTGGAGGGCCACACGAGCGATCTGGGATGTGGGTAGAGACAATGTTACTCGGCTCCCTGCCGCCCTGCGCGTTAAGCACACTGTTTTGGTTGATGACCCTGGTTGGGGTGGGTCTGTTGGGGTGTGGGGTGGGGGGAATGCTGTCGGACTAGGTTGGGGTGGGTCTGCTGTGGGTGGAGGGCTGGTATGTTCAGGTATGGGTGGGGAATAAGGGTTTGCTACTCTTGGATTTGCGGTGTTGGGGGGGGCTGGAGGGGGGGAGGGTGGCACGAAAGGGAGGGGACTGTCCTTGAAATGTTCACTGCACCGTTCAGGCATCTCGAAGAATATTGGTGACCTTACTGAAGTGGGCTGTCATATTGCCCTGTGTCAACCCCAATGGCGGATGCCCAGGTAGCGGCCTCGGCCTCCTCTATTGATACCCTTAAAGTGTTAACCTGGAATGTTAGTGGTCTTAGTGACCACAGAAAGCTGAGGAAGGTACTCCACTACCTGCAAAGACACCACGTAGACCTTGCCTTGCTTCAGGAGACACATTTGCCTCTCACAAGCAAATTGCTACAGCACAGGGGCTTGTTGGGTAACTCCACTGCAGCGGGCTACACTACACACTCCAGGGGGGTGCTGACGTGGGTGAACCCTCGCTCCAAGCTGGTTCTGCGACCGATTATGACAGATCCCGAGGGACGCTTTCTCATTTCGCGCTGTGAGGGGAAGGGACACGATCTTACTGTAGTTAATGTGTATGGCCCGAATTACGACTCCCCGGACTTCTATACCCGGTTAGCTCAAAGTTGTAGGCAGTATGTCTCCACATCCATGCTCTGGGGAGGGGACTTTAACCTGGTGCTGAACCCTGGATTAGATAGGTCCTCGGGCCTCATGCGGAGACCTGCTGCGGCAGCAGTGGCTCTTACAGCCGAGCTGTTGACCCTAGATATGGTCGATGTATGGAGATATCGAAATGCGGGCAGGGGTGGGTTTACACACTACTCTTCCTTTCATGACATCCATACTAGAATCGACTATTGGCTGGCCTCTCATTCCATCACCAACCGAATTGTGGAGTGCACCGTGCTCGCGCGAACTCTCTCGGACCACTCACCAGTACTATTGGCACTAGAGGCGCCGAGACGCGGGATCCCCCCGTTTGCCTGGCGCTTTCCGCCCTATGCCCTGCTAGACGACACGGAGAGGTAGCAGAGGAGATTGACCTCTTCTTTGAGAAGAACTTGGGCTCCGTGGAAGACTTCCACACTATCTGGGAGGCATTCAAGGTTTACATTCGCGGGGTTGTCATGGCCAAACACTCTAGCGTTCTGAAGGCGATCCGTCAGAGGCTTCATGCCTTGGAGTCTCAACTAGCCGCCTTGGAGGCGCAACTCCTTACACACCCTGATCCCGCGGGGCCGCCGATCTACGGGCTCTGGTCTCCGAATTTAACGAGGAGGCAGACAGGGAGGTCTGCTTCATGGGGAAATACACCTCGGCGAGGACTTACGGGGAGGCTGAGCGCCCCAGTTCACTCCTGACTGTAGAACAGTGAAGGTTTTGGATCCTACGTCTGCCCAGCCCGGATCTCAACAATGGGGAAAACAGAACAGGGTGGCTGGACAGGATAATTATCAACAACACCTTTCAGCCACGTAGTCCAAGAAATACCACGCGGCCTCTGGGAAAGAATCCCAAATCAAATTTATTTTCTACTGAGACTCAAATTTTTAAGAAATCTAAGGCATGAACACAAACAAAACAATTGTTATGACAGTGAATACATGATGGCAATATCTACAAATTTACAGAATTTACAATACATACAAAGGTGAATGAGGCCACATTAGTGAATGAGACACACAAAAAACAATACAAAATTCAGTGAACAATATTAATTGCAATTATATACAGTGCAAGACTTTGAAGTGTAAAGCAAATGTGAACCAGTCCTACAGACTGTGAAACCATGGGACAGGCGGGGAGGTGGAATGGAATGCACCCCTATTTCCAGCCCAATACCTCCAAGGGTGCCACTAGGACACAATTACACCGATTCCGTTGGACCCTAGTTGTGCAACCCGCTGTAAATAAATTAACCACAGGCTTGGTTGACAGGCAGGCATTCCATTCCACCTCCCCGCCTGTCCCATGGTTTCACAGTCTGTAGGACTGGTTCACATTTGCTTTACACTTCAAAGTCTTGCACTGTATATAATTGCAATTAATATTGTTCACTGAATTTTGTATTGTTTTTTGTGTGTCTCATTCACTAATGTGGCCTCATTCACCTTTGTATGTATTGTAAATTCTGTAAATTTGTAGATATTGCCATCATGTATTCACTGTCATAACAATTGTTTTGTTTGTGTTCATGCCTTAGATTTCTTAAAAATTTGAGTCTCAGTAGAAAATAAATTTGATTTGGGATTCTTTCCCAGAGGCCGCGTGGTATTTCTTGGACTACGTGGCTGAAAGGTGTTGTTGATAATTATCCTGTCCAGCCACCCTGTTCTGTTTTCCCCAGTTCACTCCTGGCCAGGATACTGCGCGAGGAAAAACGCGCCCCCAGGCTGACAGAATTGGATGCCCCGGGAGGGTCCGCAGTCACGACAGCCGTGGACATCATCTCTGCTTTCCGTGACTATTACTCCGACCTGTATGCTACCAAATCCAAGGATCTGGAAACGGACATAGACGACTATCTAGAACATATACAACTACCGTTCCTGGCGCAGTCGGACAGGGAGTTCCTCATGGCACCCATCCAGGCGGACGAGGTCGGTGAGGCCTTGGCATCCATGCGGGCCCACAGCGCTCCAGGTGTTGATGGCTTGACGGTGGGGTTTTATAAAGCCTTTAAGGACAAACTCATTCCGCACTTGCTCTCTCTATTTGACGAGATCAGCGAGGAGGGCAGTATGCCAGAAACGATGAGGGAAGCCCAGTTAGTCACCATCTTGAAGCCGGGTAGACCCCCTAACCGTTGCAGCTCATACAGACCAATCTCCCTCTTAAACGTCGATGCGAAACTTTATGCCAAAGTTCTCGCCGCCCGGTTATCCCTCATTGCGCCGGAGATAGTAGCCCCGGAACAGCCCGGCTTCGTCCCGGGACGGAACCTGTCCTATAACATTCGAACGGTGCTCGGCACGATGCAACATGTCCGCCAAGACGCAAAGGTGGTGGCCATCTTCCTGGATATGGGGAAGGCGTTCGACTCCGTCGAATGGCCCTTCATGATACGGGTCCTCCGTCGTATGGGGCTGGGGGAGCAGTTTTTACAGATGATTGGCGCACTGTACTGGAAACCTATAGCCAGGGTGAGACTGGGGGATCGGGTTTCGGAGCCCTTTCCTATTAGCAGGGGAACGAGACACTAGAGTTGTACGCCCTAGTGGCGGAACCACTGGCGTGTGCTCTTAGCGAATACCACTGGTTCCGGGGGGTTAGCTTTCCGTCATATAAAATTGTCATCTCGACATACGCAGACGACACGTTACTGTACGTTCGAAACCCGGAGTCTAACCTCGCACCGGTTCTCAGGGAGGTGGTCCGCTTTGGTGCCCTCTCGGGTCTGCAAGTGAACTGGGAGAAATCGGCGGTGTTCCCCCTGACCCCAGTAACGGATCGCTTCGACATGGACTACCCGGTAAACTGGACCACTGACCTGATACGCTACCTGGGTGTGATGATCCATACAGACCCGGAGGTGCTCTTCAAAGAAAACTATGGGGTGGCCTTCAGTAAGTGTGAGGACGATGTGGAACGCTGGTGCAAGCTCCCGCTTTCCTTGATGGGCCGCGTGGCCATTATGAAAATGGTGCTTCTCCCGAGATTCTTGTTCTTGTTTGCCACCTTGCCCATAATACTTTCACGAACCTTCTTTCAGAATCTGACAAAACTTATGACTCGACTGGCCTGGGGAGGTAAACAGCCGCGTGTGCGCTGGAACACGCTCACTCTGCCATACGAACTGGGAGGACTCGGCGCGCCCGACTTGGAGCGGTACTATAGGGTGGCCCAGGCCACTCACTTGCATACGTGGATACATGGGGACAAGAACATCCCACACGTTCGGATGAAGCGGTTGTTTGCGGACCCTCTCCCGCTCCCGGCCACGGTCTGCACTCCTGTGGACCACCGAGTGGGTATCCTGGATTCCATAACGGCCACGAAGCATGCCTGGAACAAGCTGTTGGAAGCTAGGGGAGAAGTGCTGTTGTATTCCCCCGCGATGGCGGTGGAGTGGTTGCAGTGGCTGGCCCTCATCCGCGACAGGAATGTAATTCGAGCGCTACACGACTTCGGGATCAAAACGGCGGGCGCGTTGTTTGCGGACGGACGGGCCAAAACATGGGACCAGGCAGCCCTAGAAGTGGAGCACCCGACTCTGCTGCAACGGTTCCAATTTCATAGGATTCGTGGAGCATTGAAGGAAGTCCTGGGTCCAGACATGGCAGAGCCGCCGGACATCCCGGAACTCGCCTACGTCCTAGCCCACCCCTCCCCACGGCACTTGGCGACGCGAATGTACAAGTGCATTACTTCACACAGGGCGCTGGAACCCTCCAAGGCCCGGCTAGCCTGGCAGAGAGACCTGGAAGTGGACATTGACGATGCAATGTGGATGTACTGTTGCAGTAACACCAAAAAAGTGTCTCTGAATGGCCGGCACAGGCTGATTCATTTTAAATTTCTGCAGCGAGTGTACTACACTCCCGAACGACTACACCGATATGGCCTCCGTCAATCTCCGGAATGAGAGCGCTGTCACGCTCCTGTGGCAGACTTCCTACATGTGGCGTGGAGCTGCCGCAAAATCCAAAAGTTCTGGGTCGCGGTCTTCTCGGAACTCAGTGAAATACTAGAGCACGACCTGCAAGTCGATCCAGCCTTGGGGCTGCTGGGCTACTCAAAACCTCTGCCAGTGGCGTATCGGCGTTAGGCGGATATGGGATTGTTGTTGGCGAGACGCACGGTGGCACAGTGCTGGATGAGAGGGCCAACCCCGACCAAAAAACGATGGGCCAAAGATATGGTGTACTGTTGTACGCAGGCTGAACACTACAGTGAGCTCCTTCCCCCCCTAGTAGACCGAAAAACTTTTGGGGTTTGTATAACACCTTCAGATATGCTAGAGAAGAGGTAGCGGACACGCAGGGAGACGGACGGGGGGATAGCAACGACATCCTTCACCCCCCCCAGGATCTAAGTTGCAGGGGAGATGATGACGCCTGTGAGGGCTGGTAAGATGGCCGGGTGGAGTATTGATACCCGGCTGTCACAAGGCAGGGGATGAGTGGGGGGCTCCGAGCTAAGCAGGGGGGATGGGAACGGGCTTCGCCTGACACACCCCAAGGGTGTCACATTCAGGATCTGGAGAGGGGGCAGCGACATGGCCTCGACGTAGAGTAGTTGCTTTTGAGTGGGATTATGGACAGACTGGACAGGGTGGGCGGGGGGGGGCTGGAGGTTCTTTCTGGGAGTTTGGGGGGTTTTATTAACCACAAAATACACCTACATTTATGACAGTGCAGCACCCGTCCTACGCGCCCGGCCCCCTAAGCCACTGGGATACCTCGATAAGTGGGGGGCGATGGCCCCGGCGCTGGCTTACGCTTAGCTTGCCTGTTGCACTGAGATATTACGCTGCCGTACCCCCGGGTTGATGGCGTCAGGCTGTGTACATTGTCTTATCTGGTGCTTGGCTATACTCAACATTGTCGCATCGCCGGCCCAAGTGGGTTGTAGGCGGGAAGCTGTGTATGATTTGAACAGTGCTAATAAAGGTGTTAAAAAAAAAGTAAAATAGTGTTCATGGTAAATGCCCTGATATCCCTGATAGCAGTACTTGGAATAGTATGGTTTTTTGAAGAAAAATATCCTGTGCACTCTTTCCTTGGTACAACGCCTTTCCCCCTGAACATATGTTTGTTACCTTAGCCTCCCATAAAGGTGAACACCCTAAAACATACGGAGATAATGTATTTTTGCAAACACTCCACCAAGCAAATGACACACCGAATGTCACAAACTGTTGGATCTGTGGACTGCTCCCTTCTGATACACATAAAAGTGACAGCCTTTCGTCGCTGCCTATGTCTTATCTAGGCAGCTGTGAGGGCTGTTTTAAGTTGTTCTCTATGGTATACATCCATTATCATTCTTGTACTATGAATATGACATCTGCCGATTATCTCACAGTGCTAGAATATATACGTGTCCACCAAGGATTTTCCCCGGGAGAACAAGGGACCCCTGATACATTATCCCCAACAGCCTGCATGAATGTATATGAAAGAGAGAAAAATGTAACATGGCTTCAAATTAAAATGTTGGATTTTCAGGGATTTAATGTCACTGAGCACTTTTGTTCATTCCAGATTTGCAATATTACTCATGATGAGGCAATACCGGTGCCGGCAGTCAACACAACAGCTGGGTTTTGTGTTTGTGAGTTTAGGATGGTAAAACTGGGTGAGAGTAATTGCGACTATACCTACACATTGAGCAAGAGTAATAGCACGCCTCTGCTCCCACCACATAATATTTACTTTGTTTGAAGATTATGTGCGGATTCCTAGGGGATGGTCAGGTGTCTGCTATCTCTCTTTCCTACTTCCCCCAGTGTGAGAAAGTGCCATCTTTCTTGCACTGGTATGCCCCCACCTTTTTCTGAACTGCTGATGTGCTTTGACTGAGTGTGCCCTGGGTAGGCATGGGCGGAAAATCCGTTCCGCTCGCGGATTTTGCGGATTTTCGGGAAATCCGCAATCCGCGAGATTTGCGAATCTCCCGCAAAATCCGCAAATCCGCGAGCAGCGGATTTTGCTCGCACTGCTCGCACTGTTCGCGTGAGTTCGCGTGAGTTCGCGCCCCGCGAATAAGTGCAAAATTGCAGAAATACGATCTTAGCAAAACTGAAAGTAACTACTTACCAGGTTCAAAAGTTCAGGCTCATCATTAGTAGCCATTTCCTGTAGTGCTTCCTGAGGGGCCCCTCCAGAGTTCAGTTGCCAGTTGAAACTATTATGTGACCCTGCTCTGAACCTCAGAATAGTTACACATATGCCACAAAGGTCCTGAATTACAGCTAAGGGAGACAAGCAGGAGCCAGGCTGGAAGTTAAAATCCATTAATCAGCCCCTAATTCATTATTGTCAGTTGGGGCAGGGCAGGTGTTGTAACTAATTTTGCAACAATGAAAGCACTTAGCAAGTGCAAAAGATCACTAATCAGGGCGCACTAAGGAAGCAGGTGCCAGCTAAAAAAATATTCTGTGACACATTAATCAGCCCTAAATTAATTCAGGTCACTTGAGGCAGGGAAGGTGTGCTTTGCTTTGCCGAAAATAATGTACACTGGACAACCAGAGGGTGTGGTGATGAAACAGAGGGTGGCATGGGTGGGCCAGAGGGTGGCATGAGTAGTCAGAGAGTGGCAGTGGTGACAGAGAGTGGCAGTGATGAAGAAGAGTGTCCCAAACAGGCTGGACACGTAGAAACAACAAGTTCGCGAAACTTGCGACCCGACAGGTAAGTTCGCAATTTGCGAAAGTGTACAAAACCCTCGCGAACTGGCAGAAACACGGGCGAACACAAAAAAAAAAAAAATCCGCAAATTCGCGGGAATTCGCGGATTTGGGGATTGCGAATCCGCAAATCCGCAAAATTCGCGAACGCGAGATCCGCAAAATTCGCCCATGCTTAGCCATGGGTTCCTGCCAACCAGGTACCCAGGGCTTGTGTTCCTTCCCTTAAAGCTGTGTTGAAACTAAAACCCAATTGGCATCTCTGGCCACCTGCCAGCCCCTAGTAAATGGTACCCTAGGTACCCAGGGCATGGTGACCAGAGAAGACCCCTGAGAACTGCAGCACTTATTGTGCCACCCTCAGGGGCCCTGAGCCCTGACACCCACACACTGCCTTTGCAGGCTGAGTGTCTAAGTACAGAACTAAACAAAGCGTCGACATGGCACACATCCCTGTGTGCCATGCCCACAGAACCCACTGCCTTGGCATACTTCAGTCACCCCTCTAGCTGGGTGCCCTATGTCAGAGGTGTGGGCACAGGTGCATGAGCCCAGTGCCCCTACAGTACCCAGGGCCATTTCTGGGCACTGTAAGTGCAGTGATGCCATTAAGAGTATATAGTGCTGGGAGGTTGTCATTACAAACTCCACAGCACCATAATGGCTACACTGAAGACTGACAAGTTTGGTACCAACCTTCTCAGCACATTAAACCCGCACTGATGCCAGTGTGGGATTTAATGTAAAATGCACCAGAGGGCATCTTAGAGCTGCCCCCTGAAAACCTAACCTACAATCCACGTATGGGCTGAGTGGCTGCAGAGGCTGCCACACAGCAGATATGTTGCTGAACCCCTGGGCGGAGAGCCCCCCGCTCTCCTGGGCCTGCAACAATGTACATCCTGGGCGAGGTGCTAGGTCTCCTCCCCAGGATGGGCAGTGGGAAGCTTCAAAGGCATGCCGCCTCTGTGAGCTTCTCTAGACCATTTGCTGTCCCCAGCAACTGGCCCCCACCAGTCCTGACCCCCACTCTGGCGGGAAGTCTGGCGGGAAAAACTACATCAGGAAGGGGGCGTGCCATCCTGTGCCAACCCCACCCCTCAGGTGAGAGAGACTAGGTGATGCACGACCCCGGGCCCCGGCCATCTTGAAGATGGATAGCCCTGCCCAATCACAGCTAGGATCCTGCCCCCTCCCACAGGAGAGGAGCAGGCTAGGGGGTGTACCACCCCAGGACAGGGACCTATTGGTCCCTGCCCTTGCCCTACCTGTAACGCCCCTAAATTCAGTATTTCGGGGCTCCCTGAACCTTCCTTCCTCAGATCCCGAACCAAAAGAAGAAAGAAGATCAAGAAGAAGAAGACCCGCTGCGCAGCTGCTAACAACAGGACGACTACAACTGACTTGGATCCAGCCCTACCAGCCTGTCGATCCTGGAACCTGCCCCTGCCTAAATACCGGCGACTCCTGCGGACAGTCTCCACCCCCCTCCTGCCCATTGGCCGCCACCCAGCTGACCCGCCCTCCCGGCTCCTCACTTATGACGCCCCCAGAGCGACCGCGCAGCGGACGCGCGCAGCGGGAGCGCCGACCGAGCGCCGAAGTTGCGCCAAAGGTAAGCCCGTCTGCGCCCGTCCACGCCTGGACCGCGCCCAACGCCAGGACCCCTGACCCTCGCAGATCCCAGCCCACCCGCCGGACGTACGACGCCGCCACCCTCAACGCACTCAACACCAGCCGATTCCCGGGATGCTACCGAGCCACCCCGAGATGCACCCACGGACCCTTCTGCTGCCGCTCCTGCAAGTTCACCTGCATCTGGACCGGCACTACACCAGCACCCACCAAGTCGAGCAACGGCAGCAGCCACCTGAAATGCATCCTGCTTAACACCCGCTCCGTCCACAGACACGCCGTTGAGCTCTGGAACCTGCTCGACACCACCTCACCAGACGTCGCCTTCCTCACGGAAACCTGGATAAACGCCTCTTCAGCACCCGATATCGCCATCGCCATCCCAGACGGCTACAAGATCATCCGAAGGGACCGCATCAGCCAGACAGGAGGAGGCATCGCCATCATCCACAGGAACACCATCCGCATCACGACCAACACCAGCGACACCCTGACAACCGCCGAACACCTTCACTTCCAGGTCCACATCAACCCCAAGACCACCCTCAGAGGCACCCTCATCTACAGACCCCCGGGACAACGCACACAATTCAGCGAAGACATCGCCGACTTCATCAGCCCGCACGCCCTCCTCTCCGCTGACTACATCCTCCTTGGGGACCTCAACTTCCACCTGGAGAACAACAACGACCGCAACACCACCACCCTGCTGGACAACCTCGCTAACCTCGGACTCAAGCAGCTGGTGACCACCCCCACCCACTACGCCGGACACACACTCGACCCCGTCTTCTCATCCAGCAAGGACATCGCCTTCAGCCACACCACCGGACTCCACTGGACGGACCACAGCTGCGTCCACTTCAGCTTCAGAAGGACCACGACCCACCACCACCAACAACAGGTTGCACGCAGAAACTGGAACAAGATCACAGCCGACCAGCTCGCGACTTCCCTGAGCAAGAACCCACCCACCAGCGCAACGAACCCCAGCCAAGCGGCCACCAACCTCACGAAGTGGATCAGCGACTGCGCTGACGACCTCGACCCCCTGAGAACCCCGCCTAGCAGACCCGGCAGCAAGAAAGCCCCATGGTTCACCGAAGATCTCAAAAGCTCCAAGAAGAACTGCCAAGCCCTCGAGAGAACCTGGTGCAGAGACCCAACACCGGACAACATGACTGCCCTCAAGCTCGCCACCCGAAAACACCACCAACTCATCCGCACAACCAAGAAAACTGCATTCAAGGAATGACTGGACAACAACGCACACAACAGCAAGGAACTCTTCAACATCGTTAAAGAGCTCTCCAACCCCAACGCCGGAATCAACGACATCACCCCATCACAAGACCTCTGCAACTCCCTCGCCTCCTACTTCCACAACAAGATCGCAGACATACACAACAGCTTCAGCACCCAACCGACGCACGCCATGACCAATCCACCGCCCCCCACCATCATCATCCGCGCCTGGACCCAGATCAGCACCGAAGACACCGTCCGCACGATGAACTCCATCCACTCCGGATCTCCGACCGACCCCTGCCCTCACCACGTCTTCAACAAGGCCGATGCTGTCATCGCACCCCACCTGCGGGACATCATCAACACCTCCTTCGACACCGCTACCTTCCCAGAAAGCTGGAAGCACGCCGAACTCAGCGCTCTACTAAAGAAGCCATCAGCCGACCCCACCGACCTCAAGAACTACCGCCCCATCTCACTGCTCCCGTTCCCTGCAAAAGTCATCGAGAAGACCGTCAACAAGCAGCTGGCCGCCTTCCTCGAGACGAACGGATCCCTCGACCTCTCGCAGTCTGGATTCCGAGCCAACCACAGCACCGAGACCGCCCTGATCGCAGCCACCGATGACATCCGAGCACTGCTCGACAACGGAAAAACAGCAGCCCTCATCCTCCTAGACCTCTCCGCGGCCTTCGACACTGTCTGCCACCGTACACTAGTGCAGCGACTCAGCATCGTCGGAATCCAGGAGAAGGCACTGGAGTGGATCATCTCCTTCCTCGCGCCGGAAGGACACAGAGAGTTCGCCTTCCCCCTTTCAGATCTGAAGCCACCAAAGTCATCTGCGGCGTTCCTCAAGGCTCCTCGCTCAGCCCAACCCTCTTCAACGTCTACATGAGCCCCCTCGCAGACATCGCACACCAGCACAACCTCAACATCATCTCCTACGCCTATGACACCCAGCTGATCCTCTCCCTCACCAACGACCCGCCACCGCCAGAGCCATCCTTCACGCAGGGAGTAAAGAGGTAGCCGAATGGATGAAGAACAGCCGCCTGAAACTGAACTCAGACAAGATGGAAGTCCTCATCCTGGGATCCTCACCCTCCGCCTGGGACGACTCCTGGTGGCCCCCCGCCCTAGGCAGCGCACCCAAACCAACAGACCATGCACGCAACCTAGGCTTCATCCTGGACTCCTCCCTCTCCATGACCAGACAAGTCAACGCTGTCTCCTCGTCGTGCTTCAACATCCTGCGCATGCTACGTAAGATCTTCCGGTGGATCCCCACCGAGACCAGGAAGACGGTCACCCAGGCCCTCGTCACCAGCCGCCTGGACTACGGCAACTCCCTCTACGCAGGAACCACCGCCAAACTCCAGAAGAGACTTCAGCGGATCCAGAACGCCTCAGCACGACTCATCCTTGACATCCCCTGTCGCAGGCACATCTCCGAATACCTGAGAGACCTGCACTGGCTCCCGGTCAACAAGAGAATCACCTTCCGTCTCCTCACCCACGCTCACAAAGCCCTACACAACCAAGGACCAGGATACCTCAACAGCCGCCTCAATTTCTACGCTCCCAAACGCCAGCTTCGATCGACCGGCCACGCCCTCGCCGCCGTTTCCCGCATCCGAAGCGCCACCACAGGGGGACGGTCCTTCTCCTACCTCGCCGCCAAGACATGGAACTCCCTCCCGACCCACCCCCGCCTGACCCAGGACCACCTCGCCTTAAGGAAGCAGCTCAAGACCTGGCTGTTCGAGCAGTAGCGGATCCCCCCCCCCCCCCCGAGCGCCTTGAGACCCTCTGGGTGAGTAGTGCGCTATATAAATGCTTTGATTGATTGATTGATTGACAGTAACCTTGGGACACCCAGAGGACCTGCCTGCCTTGACCCTCTTAAAGACTGGGACTCCCATCAGCAGAGGCCCTGCGGCAACAACCACCCTGGTGCCAGCCAGGAAGCTCTGGACCAGCCCACTCTGCACCTGCCGAGCCCAATCAGTTCCCGAGTTATCCAAGACCACGAGGACGTCCCCCCGGCAACTGGGACCCTGAGCCGCTGAGGGTGAACCAACTGTACCTACCTGACCCTGGGGGACCCCTGAGTCTATGCCCAGAACCACAAATTCTCTAGTCAAGTACACTCACAAGGAAACCGGTAACTCACTCACCTGCCATTGAATAACATTGACTGGTTTGACTCGAAAAATCTTCTGTCTACTTTTGAAAACTTAAAATATTCATATAAAATCATCCGAACTCCGAATTCCAAAATACTCACCCGTGATCAGGAGAGGAGCCAGTACTGTACCTTGTAGCCCAATGCTGAACCGCAACAGTAATCCCTAGCGGGTTTACTAGTAACTTGTATTTTCTCCATAGGAATCCATTGTCTGCTTTTCTATGAAATTTCTTCTAAGTGTCTACTTTTGAAAACTAGAAATATTCTTTAAAAATCATACGAAATACTGAAACATAATTACTTACCTGTTTTAAGTTGAGACCCCAGTGCTGTCCCCAGGAGCCCAGTACTGGATTATAAAAGTAACGAGAACGTACTTTACCTGCAATCTGAATTTTCTCCCATTGATAACATCTTGGGAAATGTGAACGTCCCGCGATTCAAGCTCTCTTCCAATCCGCTTGAATCGCGGGACGTTCACATTTCCCAAGACCCCCGAGGAAGGGTCACCATAGACCCGAAATGCATTGGGTAAATGGGATATGTTAATATGAAGTGTCCTGAAATAAAATGATCCGTATTGATTAAGAAGATGAAATAAATACTAAAGATTGAAACAAGAACAACACATTGAATGGAGTATTATTGTTTATAAATATACCAGAAGAGAACCAAGGCGGTTCTAGTAAAAGTGTGCACAATATTACCACTTAGCCAGCGGGATTGTCCGCTGACTCCAAATTTTTCACATGTTTTCAAAGTGTTTCCAGACTAAACACTGGGTTAATGCTGCACAATAACGAACTGAATAAATAAGAAAAGAATATTAAAAACTAGAGTGCTAGATGGACTCTTTAAGGATTTGGCCATCTTGGAGAGGCAGGCTTGCTAGTCAGCGGACTAGGCTTGCTGCTTCTCGAGGGCGGGCACTATAAAGCAAGACGGGGATGCTTACGCGCAGCGGACGCGAGCAGCGGGCGCGCCGAAGGAGCGCCAAAGGAAAGCCCGTCTGTGCCCATCAGAGTCCTGGAGGCGGACGTGGGCGGACGGGCTGGGGCTCCCCCGGTGCACTCTCCGGGGATTTCATTCAGTTATTCCTCAGCATATCTGTTGAGTTTAAGAGGTAACCTTAACAGCGGGTGTTTAGGTGAGTACAACTGCTCCGGGAATAGTTTTCATTGCCATAATTGTGGCTGGAATTTAGAGAAGGGCCTAATTAATATAGCCGTCACGGAGCAGGATTTTCAGTGTGCCACAAAGAATGGTAAGGGAACTGCGGACAGTAATTTCACATGTGCGTTGCTGAACACCCGCTCGGTGAGCAAACATGCTATGGATCTTTTCAATCTTTTGTTAGAGGGTAAACCCACATGTCTCTTTTTGACAGAAACTTGGTTGGGAGAGCTTTCAGGTCCGGACATTACTAATGCCCTTCCTCCGAATTATTTTATGATTCGGAAAGATCGAGGATCTGGTAGATCTGGCAGAGGCGGTGGAGTGGCTTTAGTGGTCGACAGGCGCTATAGTTGCTTCATTGTCCCGACGGAAGGTATTGATGGAGTCGGGCCCTTGGCTTCTGCCTGACTCTTTCACCCTACCCTACCAATCATGCGCGGGACTGTTAGTCAATAGACCTCCGGGCTCTATCGGGGCCTTTCATGAGGAGTTGTATACTGTACTATCTTCTCTTAGTGTGAAGTTCAAACACTGCCTTAAGTTGTGCGATTTTAATATCCACATGGATCAGGCAGATGCGGTAGACACCATTAAAATATTTGATATTACTAACCCGTTGGGCCTACTGCCCTATTTAGTGTCCCCCACCCACAATAAGGGCCACATCCTCGATCAAATATTCTCTATTGTCCCTATTTTAGCAGCTATGCCTGAACCAGTGTTGTGGTCTGACCACATGCTGGTAAGTTTTGACATCCTGGGTAAGTGCAGGTCCTATAATAGGGGACCTGGCTGCCATTCTCAGCCCTCGCTGGCTTTTGGCCAGATTTCGGTTGATATGGTGACGCTGCACTTACTGTCTCATCCTTGCGAGCTCACAGGGAGCTTGGAGGACGATTTAGAGAAGTTTTGATCATGGTTGATGCGTTGCCTCGATGAATTAACACCTATCCAATCGGCCCATAAGAACTCGGCGTGGACCTCGGCACCCTGGTTCACGCCGGCACTTAACATCAGCCGGGGGCATTGCAAGAAGGCTGAAAGAGCATGGAGATCGAATTACGAAGAGTCTCTTAAAGTAGATTATAGACAGTGTGTTAAGGCCTATCACAAAGACATCTACTTAGAAAAGAAGGCTTATTTTGCCAGGAGGATTGAGGAGGCATCCAATACGAGTAAAGAAATCTTCACAATTGTGCAGAAATTCACATCTCCAGCCTCGCGACGACCAAGAGCTCCTTTTCTGAGCCATGGGTCGTGGAATTAGCAGGTTTATTTGCTAATAAAGTGTGCAGCATTCAGGCCTCGTTTGTACTGGCTGGGTTAGAGGTGACTGATAATGCCGCCCCCCTCCTCCCTCATACTGGACTGAACAGATCTACCCTGTCAGAGTTTCCGCCTATCGGCCCAGTAACCTCACTGGACCTGCTATCTAAAATGAAATCGGGCTCCCCGCTGGACCCATGTCCTGCCAAGTCCTTAGCCAAAATTGCGAAGGCCATTAATCCAATCACTAATCCGATTTTAAATTGCTCTCTGGAGTCAGGGGTGGTGCCGCAGGCATGGAAACAGGCTCTGGTGCTACCTCTCCTGAAAAAGCCAACTCTCAACCCTAAAAGCCACTCCAATTACCGGCCCATTTCCCTGCTCCCGGTCTTGGAGAAGATCGTGGAAAAACACGTACAGACAGTTATTTCGGACTTTGTGGAGACTCATGGTGTCCTTCATCAGACTCAGTCGGGTTTCAGGGCCAATATGAGCACTGAAACGGCACTGTTGGAGGTATCGTAGGCCATCAAGGAGGTTCTTGACGGTGGAGGGAAAGCTTTGTTGGTGATGCTGGACATGTCGGCGACATTTGACACCGTCCCCTACAACTGTCTCCTTGCCAGACTTTCAGAGATGGACGGTGTTCAGATGGTTCAGATCCTTTCTTTTCGGAGCCTCAACAGACAGTCTGGGCCCCCCTGTACTCAGCCGTGGTGCCGCCTTTGGAGGTGGGAGTTCCTCAAGGTTCCATTCTGAGCCCCACTCTTTTTAATATCCATATGTCCCCTCTGGCGGCGCTGGCTGAGTCGTGTGGTGCCCAGATTGTCTCCTACGCTGACGATACTCAGCTCCTCTTCACCTGTGTGAAGAACATCGATTTTGATGGGGAGCGGATCTGTAACTGCCTGAATACCGTCTTCGCCTGGTTCCATCTTAATCAGCTGAAGTGTAACTCCGACAAATCAGAGGTTCTTTTCTTTGGCTGTTCCCCGGACCTTGGTTGGAAATCGTGGTGGCCGGCTGACATGTTTCCCCCGGCCACAGATACTTCAGTGGCGAAAAATCTCGGAGTGAAAATGGACAATGGTCTCTCTTTTAAACCTCAGATTATGAGCCTGGTCGGACAGTGTTTTGGCCTGCTCAAAATGCTGAAGAAATTTCTTCCACTCCTATCTATTTCTCATAGAAGGACGATTGTCCAGGCTCTGATAGGATCCAGGCTGGACTACGCGAATGTGCTCTATCTTGGACTCCCTGACTATCTTCTGTCCCGCTTGCAGGTGGTACAGAACTCTGCAGCGCGGGCAATTTTTGGTCTTGGCCGGAGATCCCACGCGTCAGGGATCCTGCAATCACTCCACTGGTTGCCCATTCGACAACGTATTGTTTTTAAGATCCTCACAATCGCATTCAAGGCATTGCATGGCAAGGGCGCCCAATACCTGAGGAACAGAATTGGCTTTCACCATCCAGCCAGGGCCCTTCGCTAAGCTTCACGGGCCTTGGCCAGGACACCGGCCATTAAAGGGCCCGAACTGGAGGCCGCTCTTTTAAATATCTGGCGCCTAAGGTCTGGAATGCTTTGCGAGTGGCACTAAGGAGGATCGACAATCTCTTATCATTCAGAAAAAAGCTTAAGACATGGCTGTTCAGGCAATAATTTCACCTGTGTCTTTTTATTTGTGCCTGTACGTGTCTGTCAGCGCCGGGACACTCTGTCTGAGTAGCTGAGCGCTATACTAATCCCCCAATAACATAATATAACATAACTGTGTTTATACAAGAAAATCCATTGAACTCAATGCTAAACTGTGTGTAGAATTGTGTTGACTACTGCAACCCCTGTACCTATTGTGTTTACAAAGTGTATTGCCTTTCTGCAAAGTACTCACCTGAGACCTCTCATATTGAAAACAGTATATTTTGATACCTGTTGGTTCTAGAAATAAAACAATAATATATCTTTTATATAAAAACAATTGGCCTGGAGTTCAGTCTTTGAGAGTGTGAAACCTTTTGCTGACTGAGTGTGTACAACAAATGCTTTACACTACCTTACAGCTCGACCAAGATACCACTTTAGAGAGTGTAGCGGGAATTCCGTTCTCCTACAGAACTGTGCATAGAGACCTGGAACCTCGGTGAATTAGGATGGCCCAAAACTCACCTCAGTACCCAAAATCCCTGTAGTGTAGTTCCTAGTTTCCCACTAGGCCCTGCGCATTGGAATAACATAAACAGTAGTATCGACGTGGAACTGCTTATATTCCAGGCCTCCACTGACTATGCTAAACTTAATTGGGTTGTGTTACCAACTAGCTCAGAGGTCACTGGAAACTTTCTTCTCTGCATAGGAAGTGATCAGCTTCCTTGGCACAGACAAGAAGGGATTCAGTTTTCCAACAACCGTGCAACATGACAACTTTGCTCCTCAGATCAAGAGTCAATCTCTAGGGTCGTGTGAAACAATAGACATATATTTCACTCAGTCAGTCTAGTGCAGTTTACTTTCACGAGATGTAGAGAATAGAGAGAAGGGCGTGTATCAATAAAGGTTAACATTTATTGAACAGTCTTTCTTCTCGTACAAGAGAAATGTATTGCCACAATTGCAATAATTGTTATTATAAAAAGTACGTACAGTAAGATAAGTATTGCGAAATAGAACTGTAAAAGCATTGATATGGTTTCTTAGCCATACAATGGTTTAAAAGTAATAAAGCATATATACAGTCATATATACATTAGGCTAACATACTCAACTGGTGCTTCTAACTAAGCCTACCCCAGTGTGCCTGACCTAAGCCTAACACGTGAAAAGGGGAGTAAGTAAGTAGCTATAAGTTAAGTTGGTTTTGCCAAGGTTTGTTTCAAGAATTCTCGTCTAAGGGTTTAGTCAACACCATACCTCTGAATAGAATGATGGAGGATTGGTATCTCCTTCAGGGGTCTCTCTCGATATCCCAGTCACCCGCGAGGGTAAACCGGAAGCGCCGGGACTGGATTTCTCTGCACGAGAAATGCAGCGGCTTCTCTTCAGCGCGTCGAGGAAGGAGGGGTGACAGCGTCCGCGGGCAGCTGGAATATGCTGGATGTCTTCGCAGAGGACGGCTGTTCAGCTCCTTAAGCGTACTGCACCATAGGTCGCGCTTTAGCGGCGATAATGGTAATCAGCAGCTTCACCACCACAGGATAGCAGGCTGCAGCGACAGAGTGCTAGTTTTTACCAACACAGGGTCATGCAGGCAGCTGGCATCAGCAACAGGCAACGAACTCACATTGCTTAAGGCAACGTTGGTAATATTTATACCTGACAGGTGCCGGGTTTGACGCAAGTTTGCTGGACATAAGACGTCAATTAAAGATGTCACTAGGAAGTGACAGTTATCAGTTGCTCATTAGAGTTCCATTACTAATCAAAACATAGCAAGCGGGGATTTCCAGGTTTGCTAAGTTTTTATCTTGTTGAAGAACTCGGAGTGTTATCTAGGAATATCAGATAGTGACTGCTGCTCTGTCATTGCACTAATTGGTCGCAAAGGAAGTAACAGAGAGTCATGCTGGAATGTGGCTCTGTTCGTGTGAGGCCAGAGATGACTTTTCAGAAAATCGTACTTGAACGGTTATGCCAATATAGGGAATAAATGGATTTATAGCCGAATAGGGGCATAAGGTCACAGTATCGATCAGGAACCTAGATAAGCACGCAACACCCACTCCACGTTTTCATGTCCATCAAAATTACTAAAACTAAGCAATAAGATGCATGTGTAACATTGCCCACCCCAAAATACATAAATGCATTCGAAATAGGCGTACTTGTAATACATGGAATTTAGGTACTGTACGTTTTTTAAAGCATAGTAATCATTCAAAAAAATTATTGCATATGAAATCAATGAACGATTATGCAAAAGGAATTACACATGAAGTATCTCTGACAGAAGAAAAGCGAGATAAATCATCACATAAAAATGCATTGTAATAACATGTGTGCTAGAGGCTGGTGTTATGTTGTTATGTCTCTAGATGTGCTTAGAAATAGAAGTGTGAAGCTTCTGTTCTCTAAGAATAGTTTTTACGTTAAGCAAAGAATTATTCGTGCCAAAAAAGGTCAATATTAGAAAAATTGTCAAATTCAAAGAAAATAGATTTCCAAAGCTCTTGGCAGTTCTTGTTGATCAAAACTGAAGGCCGAATTCAGAGTTCATGGGAACACTGTGTGTCGGAAAGCTTCTCAAAAGTTATTGTTTCTCTGTGGGTGAGAACATCGTATCAGACAGGCTCTCAAAGAATTGGTCTACAAATTCAGGTGAAAGTTCAACCAAATTAGATAGCGCTGTAACTTGGCAGGTGTGAGAATGATTGCTGTCATCGAAGGCAGGACCAGCAATGCTCACAGAACGTTGTACCTGGATGATGTTGCTTTTGTCACTCGCTCCACTGTTACCACTTGGCTGTAGCACAGGAGTTTCCACGAATGCCGTCATCAGGATTGGTAGCCGCTGGGGACAACACAATGCGTGAGCCGTTATTGGACTGAGCAAAGTATCGACGTCCATTGGTACTGCTGATGGAAGTGAAAGACAGATGTCCAACACGCATTCATCGCCGCAAAGCATACACCGTAGCACAGGTAAAATGCAATTTTGCCATATCGGTCTGAATGAAAGGAACCAGGTCATGTTTAGATCTCTCAGCCTGGCCAATCCTAGGACGTTAGTTATCCTGTCCCTGTAGCGCATCGCTAGGATTGTCTCTTCCATTCCCATGGGAGCTATGTCTGAGCCGAGGCTTGCCATAACGTAGCAGGAGGGTCAAAAATAGAATCCCTGCAACGAGTCCCAAAAATAGTGGTATGCCGCCAAAAATGGAGTGCACAAAATTAGGAAAGATTCCCAAAATTGCCTGGAAGGGTGTTAGCAGTCCCGTAAAGACTGTCTTAAATATGCCTGGGATGCTTGTTGCACTAGACATGTTAAGGAGTTGGCTGAACATTTCTACGAAATGCACGGGGCAATTTGTTGATAAAAGGTCATGGACTTCAGTAGCCGTCCTTGCGACTAGAAGATCATACGTCTCTTTAGATGACGTTATAGGCACGGTTGTCTGTAAAAGCACAGATTTCATTTTGCTTAATGTATCAATTCGTATAGAATAGAGATTCAGACGAGGCCAGAGGGGAGTCACTATGTCTGGAGGCCCGCTCGGAAACAATGCTTGCATACAACATTTGACCATGGACGTTACTTGTACTAGATAACTTTTCCCTGGCGCGAGGCCACAACACCTGTGATCCGTTCTAAGAATGTAACTCCTGTTCGCGAGTTGCATAAAGAAGGGCTCTATCTGAGTTGCAGGTGTGACTAGCTGGTGGCATGAAAGGTTGTTTGAATTTCCATCACATGCTCCGTGTAAATTAATACCCTGACACAAAAGTATACCGCTTAGTGAATGTTTACAGTTGTTACCACTAAGAAATACATTTTTGTCACTGTCACTATAGCAAGAATGAGTGTATGGTAATTTCCATTCGGATTTAACATATCCTTTACCCAATTGTTCATATTGGCCAGCAGGTATGTACTCAAGGCACTTTTTAAATCGGAAAGTTGTTATCGGAATTGTGATAATTCCGTGTATTATCCATTCAATGACAGGACTCTCTGACATTGTCAATGGTAATCTCTCGAGTTTTTCGATGCTCAGGATTGTATAGTCTGCTCCTTTCTGTGCCAAACTGATCTGTTTATCAGTAAGGTTAAAACTGGAAAATAATGACGTTGTGTTGATTAAACGCCAAGGCACATAGCCTGAACGAAGATTTTGCAGCGTCCAGCCTAATTCTATAATAGAGCGTAATTGAGATTGGCCATGTTGTAACATTAGCAAATCTCTGTCTATCACATCAAAGGCAGAGGATACAATATTGTCCAAAGAATATATTCTGGAAGACAGAGTCGTTAACCCATTGTCTACCACAGAAAGTGATTTCTCCAAATTAATACGATCAATTTCTCGTATTTTTTCAGCAGTTTCAATTTGCTTTACTTTCCAAGCCTCGTTGTAAGCAGCATAGATACTGGTCGCTATGAAACGCTTTTGACGCTGTTTGCGTGGTCCAAGAATGAAATCGCGCAAATCAGCACCATCTTTTAATAAAGACAAGTGTTGCTTAATTTCAGCCAGTGTGGATGTAGTTAGCCATTCTAGGCAGAGTTTCCCTACACTGTATGTTGTTATAATCCCTGGATGTTGTCTCTGGGAGTATCTAGGGTCTAATCTGGTCATCTTTAAACCCTGTGTTTTGTTCAGGAATCTATCTTGACAGCTATTTGTGTCTGTAGGCCAGATTAACCACTTTTTCCAATCAGGATGTGTTCTGTTGAAATGTAAAATTTGTGACACGTCTAACTCAATATCAGCTGTTGCATTTTCTGGTATTGGCTTTGGAATAGACGGTGTTTTAAGGTCTTTGATCTTAGCTAGGCCAAGACAAGATGTTTGGTGTATTGTGTCATTTAAAAACAACATTTGTTCTGGTATCATGCAGGTTCTAAACAGTGCTTCTATGCCTTGCACCTGCCAATCTTTTGTACCCCAAATTGTTTTCGTTTCAATATTATTTTTCCAATAATCAAAACCAAATGTCATCATTTTGTCATAAAATGCTTCTGAATATATCAATTTAGAATTTGTCAGCATTGTTTTCATTCCTGTTTTTTCTAACAGTTTGTAATAAAACGTGTCTGCATTACTGGTGTTAAACCCTGAAAAGTATTTGAATTTCTCAAAAAATGCTTTAGAACTGCTTTTAGGTGGTGTAGCACAATGTTCCCATTGATTATACATAAAAACATTTCTAGGCTGTGCAGATTTATGCAAGTAATGATCCCCATAGTGGGTGTAACAGAATAACTGCTCATAACTAGATGAACCTTGTAAATAATCATGATCTGTGAATCTAGCTGACATTACTAAATCAGACATCATGTCATTAATACTGTTAAAGTCCCAATCATCAGAGAATGTACTTGGTGTCACAAAGTCACTTAAGGAAACCTTTAGTTGATGAGGATACTTCAGGATTTCGACCGGACCATATATCTCATAGTCTGTTTTCTCCCATACTACCCCACCAGGTATTGGAATTGCTGTGACATTTACTGTTGACAGTTCTCTTTTCTTCACGTGGGATGATCTGTGTGGTTTCAGGACTAGGTTGATGTTCTGACTTGCTGTGTCCATTGTAATATATTTTCCTTCAATGAATTTTCCCAAGCACAGTACCATGATGAGCCAAAGCAGGAGGAAAAATACACCTAGACCGAACCAGAACTCTAGCCAAGGGGAAATTAGGTAGATTTCCTTCAGTTGATGAAAGAGTTCCGTTGCTTTTTCTTTAAAAGACTTTTTTATTTCTGGCATCACTTCGGGGTCGTTAAAATCTTCAGAGAAGTTGTCGAAGTTGATGAAATAACCAGAGGCAGTTCTGTCAATTGATGGGATTGTTCTTTCAATCTGTCTCTCGGTAGCACTTTCTGATGCCACATCATTGTAGACTGGTGTTGTTTCTTGACGAACTGTTTCAATCTGTTTTTCAAGAGGCACGAGTTCCATGGCTGTATTGCATAGTCCTTCATTGTGCACTGCAGGCTGATCGAATGTGATTAGTCTTTCAGTTTGAACCTCTTGGATTGTTGCAAGTTTGGGTATTTTGTTGTTTCTTGGGAGTCCACTGGGCCTACTGTTGATTATAGGCCACATGCTTGTGGTTTTACCAGATCGATAGACATGATTCTGTTCTCCTTTTTACCAGCAAGGGGCGGTAGCACAACTGATCTTGTTCCGGTGACTGCCAAGACAGGTACTGCTTTTCTGTAAGAAGGCCCAAATTCCTTCTTCACCGCGATCTTTTCTCTGACTAGATCCCCAATCTTTGGAATCCAGACAGGCCTTGCTGGGGCTGTTGCGGGTGGTGCCTCGTCAGTGGTACTTGGCTGTTGCTTTAACTTTATGTTGCTTAAGGATTTTCTTGTTTCATTCAGTTCCTGTAAAACAGCCAAACGGTCTTTTACATCAAACTGCGTTGTTTCTTCTTGTACCACTGACATCTGACTATCGAGGTCCTGAACGTTCATTCTAATTCCGAACAATAGTTCGTATGGGCTGAAACCTTTTAGAGAATTTCTTGGCATGTTGTTAAGACTAGTCTGGACACTTATTAAATGTTTGACCCACCCAGCTCCTGAACCTAATACCTTCGCTGTTATAGATTGCTTTATGTCACGGTTTTTTCTTTCTACCACACTATTCCCTTCGGGGTGCGACAGACAAGAATACCGCAACCCAATTCCCATGCTGGCCATGGCCTCCTTATAGGCTCGAGAGCTGAAAGCAGGACCCTGGTCAGAATGGAACGTGGTAATTGCGTATGTGCCGATAAAGACTCGCAAATCTTTTATAACCGTTCTAGCGTCAGCCGAGCGCTGGAGGCCTCATTTTTTAAGTGCTTTTCGTCTTAATGGTGTACACTGGGACGCGCTTCTCTTCTTTGATTGCGCAGATAGACCGCGTTATGCAGTCTATCAGGATTTCTGAAACTATACTTGCCGGTTCATCACTGCGATCTCTGTTGCAGTCTGGACAGTTCTTTGCGAAGTCATGAATTCCTTCACTCATGTCCGGCCACCAGTACTCTGATTGCAATTCTTTCAGAGAGGCTTTAATTGTTTGGTGTCTCAGACCCAATCCCATGTGTGCTTCCAGTAAGAGGAAGCCCCTCCTGCTCCTGTTTGGAATTACTCTGTCCCCCACTCCAGGGATTCGAGCAAAAGGAACGGAGTTTGCATCGATGATGTATGCATAATTGAGTGGATAGTACACGGGTAGTGCTGCACAGTCGCCTTTTACGGTCGTTTTTACTGCCAGCATGGTTTCCCCGTCTATGTATTTATCTGTACGCTTTTTTGTGGCTACGGAAGCCGGTTTAGTTGCTTCCGCTTTGGCTGTATTAGCCAATGAATTCCCTGCAACGTGAACGCCATCACGTTGAAGACTCTGTGCGTGAATCACGTGAGTCTTTTGTAGTTCTTTGTATAAAAGAGCTACCTCGTTCCAGAGCAATTTATGCTTTATTGTGGCACCTGTGTCATCTTTGTAGTCGTTTTCGATCCAACTCTGCAGTTTATTGTTGTAAGAGTTGACGCAAAAATGAGAATCGCACACTATAAGTGTCGGGAATTCACGTTCTGCATTTTCGAGCGCCATCTTTAAAGATCTGATTTCAGTTCTCTGAACCGAACAGTTTCTGACAGATTCAGTTTTTGTTACTTTCGGTCTGAATTTACCGCACAGCCAACGACCTTTAATGATCGCACATGCTGCATCGTAGGATTTTCTCTCTACGTTGAAATGCTGTACAAAGCTATCTTTATAGATTATACAGGCGTATTGTGGGAGAGGCAGGATTTCGATTGGCAGAGGATATTCTTCTTCATATTCTAAATCATTCAGTTCTTTGTATTGCGGGGCGAAATAGTATTTCACGTCTTCCGCTCCTAGAGAATCTATACACTGTATCCATTTCGGATCCAGTGACACTGTAGGCAGGTTTACCGGGCTGAATAGCGCCTCGAAGGCGGATTCCGCTGTAAGGATATTAATCCGTTTGCCGTGTGCTAGTTCTCGTTCATTTGCTAATGCGATTTGCACTGCGTTCACAGTTCTTTCTGTGTGACTGAATGTTTTTTCTGCTTGTGTGTACAAGTGAGATTTAATTGAAATTGGTACCTTTTCTCCCTCATTAGAGGTTAGGTACGTGGATCCGCATCTTCCTGGGATGACTCGGATTACAAGATCGATCGTGTTGTCACGTGTATCTAATTTAGTTTTTGCTAACATGTCTGTTTGCAGTGATCTCAAAATTTCTGTGTGTTTTTGAGTCCAATTGATTTGTTTTAAATCAGGTTTTATTAGTTCGTAGAGAGGTTTAACCCTCTTGGCGTAATTTAGGATGTAAGTTCTTCCGAAATTCAGAAAACCTAGAATGGATTGTAAATTCTTCAGCGTTTTTGGAGCTTGGAGTACAGCGCACTTCTCTAAGAAGTTGTCCGCTAGGCTTTTCCCTTCACTTGATAATTCGTACCCTAAGAACAGTACTGTCAGATGGGCAATTCGGGACTTTTTAAAGTTGAATTTGTAACCCTCTGCTGCGAACCCAAGTATAATGGTGTTCACTCTTTTCAAGTGAGTATCCAAGTCGTCGTCTGTGAGATAGATATCATCTACGTAAGATAATGCCTCATCATCATAGATTTGTAGTAACTCTGTTACCCTAGCTGAGAATAGTCCTGGGCTGTTCTTGAACCCCTGTGGGAGTCGACAGAATTTTTTCTGTGACCCAAATGCAGAGAAAGCGGTCAAATATCTGCTTTCTGGTGCAATGTTTTGACAAAAGAAACCATTAGAAATGTCTAATGTCGTTTTATATTTTTTCCTAACTATGTTGTTCATTAGGGCTGCACTATGCGAGTTTTGTACTGCAAAGGTTTTGCAACATGTATTGAGATGTCTGTAGTCCAAAACTAGACGATATGAATTGTCTGGCTTGGAGACAGGAAACAAAGGATTGTTCATTTGAGAGGTGCATGTTTCAATCACCCCCTGGTACTCAAGTTGATCTAAGATCTCCCTGACTTGTTTTTTAGCTTCTTGCTTTATGGGATACTGCCGTTGGGCAGTTGGTTCATTTTTTAGTTGGATTTTGTGAGGAGGTGAATCCTCATCCCATCCTACATGATTTTTATACAATGCAGGTGCCTGGGCTACCGCCCATTTCCTTGCATATGTGTATTTTTTGTGAATCGGTATGTGATTCGAGAAGGCAGGCATAATCACTTCTTCGCCACGAGGGCACTCCCTGACAAACTCCGGGGGCCAATCTTTTTCAGCTAACAGAATATCATAGCCTTTTGAGAGCTTATCCCAAAATAGACCCTTAATTTTCCTAGTCTTATCACCCTCCATACGCAATGTTATTTCGTATATTTTATGGGGCTCGCTAAGTCTGGCGTCGGCAGTTTCAACCTGAATGAATTCATTCGTGTCCACTGTCTCCAGATGACTCATCAAGATCTTGCGCGCTATACTGATCTCTGCTGCACTGTCCAACATTGTCAATGCCCACTCCCCGTTTTTCAACTGTGTCCTCAGTATTCTCGGCATGGTTGATTACTCTAATACTGGCTACCTTCTTTTTAGGAAATTGAGATTTCTTATTTTGAGCAGGTTCCTTGTCTTTGGACTTGGTGTGCTCTCCTGGGTCTGACCGTCCTCTTCTTTCCGAATTCTGTGGAAGAGATCGAGAGGGACGTGTATCAATACTTTGATATCTATCAGGTTTTTTCAGATTATCCCTATTTCTAAGGTTATATCTTTTCTCAGAGGGCTCCCGTTGGGGAGACTGGCGTTCTCGAGTCGGAGTTCTTTCCCTCCGTCGAGGAGACCTTCCTCTGGACTGGAAAACTTTTTCCTTGGGAGTGGATTGTTTATTTCCATCCCAGCTCTTTTTAGGAGTGTTTAAATTATTTTTAATAAATAATTTTTCAGGATTTTCGAGCAGTTGGGGCTTAACTGGTTTTCCACCCAAGCTGTCTCTACCTAATTCTTCATAGCACTTTTCTATGATTTTTGCAAGCTCAACAGGATCTTTTATATCTGTTTCCCTCAACTTCTGGCGAATCGCCACAGATGCTGCTTCTCCCTTTATGTTGGCTAATAATATAGCCGTGACCTGCTTGAAATCTTTCAGTAATTTCATACCTAGATTTAAAGCGGGCTCTGGACCGAATTCATTTTGAATCTGTTTTAGCACTTCTGGTATTACCGCCATAGACGGAACACCGTGTGTTTTTGTGTAAATGGAAGCAAAGACTGTACCCCAAGTGTCGCAGTCCTCCACGTGTGGTGCGATTCCCATAGGAAGGTAGATGGTCAAGATTCTGTGTTTCTCAATAGGGGTAGTATCAGGAAATACTGCCTCTATTTGAGTGATTTTCTGGGCTAACCAGAAAGGAATTTGTTCCCGTTTTACGGGTGTTTTACCAAGACATGACTGTATGTTCTGTGGTGTAATTTTATTTGTGTTTCCCTGATGAGGGGTCAGCTGTGGTGTATTAACAGCTGGCTGGACTGTTGCAGTCCGCATTACATATTGGACTAATTGCCTATGTATTTTTATTAGTGTTTTGAGCTGTGCTAACAGCTCTTCCTTAGACATTTTTGCAATGTCAGGATGTGGTGTGTAGCTGGCTAGAACCGGCCACGTGGCTCCTGGTCTACCTAGTGGACCGAGCCTAGTTATGTGATCATTGTGTTTTAGGGCGCCATTAAACCAGAGCAGGTGCTCTTGAAATTTAAGAGGAATTTCAATCTCCTCGAAAGGAGCGTACTCTTCCGGAGGTTTCTCTATTTTGTAATAGTGAAACTCTTGTGTTATAGCGTTTACCGCTGGAAAGTTTATCCATGAATAGAATACCTCTGTCTGCCGATACTCGTGAGCCTCTATCACGAAAATTACTGTACCACCTTGAGGTGTCAGTCCGTTTTCTATAAGTTTTAAAGTTATAGATCTTCTTAACTGGACCGGGATGATAATAGCACCCGGGTCTGTGTATTCGGGACCTTGCTGAGTCGCATCTGCTGCGGCCCCAGAGGTTCCGTTGTTTTCTACTGACATTGTATAAATGCAGGTTTTGCAGAGTAGGTCTCCAAGGAGACAAAGATTAGGTGCACAATATTTTGGAACACTGTATCCTTCAACGTTGAATAAACCAGAGCTTTACATAGGAATCTCTTCCTACTAAGGTCGGGCGGATTTTAACCTTTCACCCACTCCAGACGTCTATTGGAGTTTTTACGGGAGAAAGGGGTGTGAAATATGCACGACTGAGTTACTCTACAAGTCTTGCGTTAGTTTATCGCCTTACCAAACGTTTGGGCGCCATGCAGTGTAGTTCCTAGTTTCCCACTAGGCCCTGCGCATTGGAATAACATAAACAGTAGTATCGACGTGGAACTGCTTATATTCCAGGCCTCCACTGACTATGCTAAACTTAATTGGGTTGTGTTACCAACTAGCTCAGAGGTCACTGGAAACTTTCTTCTCTGCATAGGAAGTGATCAGCTTCCTTGGCACAGACAAGAAGGGATTCAGTTTTCCAACAACCGTGCAACATGACAACTTTGCTCCTCAGATCAAGAGTCAATCTCTAGGGTCGTGTGAAACAATAGACATATATTTCACTCAGTCAGTCTAGTGCAGTTTACTTTCACGAGATGTAGAGAATAGAGAGACGGGCGTGTATCAATAAAGGTTAACATTTATTGAACAGTCTTTCTTCTCGTACAAGAGAAATGTATTGCCACAATTGCAATAATTGTTATTATAAAAAGTACGTACAGTAAGATAAGTATTGCGAAATAGAACTGTAAAAGCATTGATATGGTTTCTTAGCCATACAATGGTTTAAAAGTAATAAAGCATATATACAGTCATATATACATTAGGCTAACATACTCAACTGGTGCTTCTAACTAAGCCTACCCCAGTGTGCCTGACCTAAGCCTAACACGTGAAAAGGGGAGTAAGTAAGTAGCTTTAAGTTAAGTTGGTTTTGCCAAGGTTTGTTTCAAGAATTCTCGTCTAAGGGTTTAGTCAACACCATACCTCTGAATAGAATGATGGAGGATTGGTATCTCCTTCAGGGGTCTCTCTCGATATCCCAGTCACCCGCGAGGGTAAACCGGAAGCGCCGGGACTGGATTTCTCTGCACGAGAAATGCAGCGGCTTCTCTTCAGCGCGTCGAGGAAGGAGGGGTGACAGCGTCCGCGGGCAGCTGGAATCTGCTGGATGTCTTCGCAGAGGACGGCTGTTCAGCTCCTTAAGCGTACTGCACCATAGGTCGCGCTTTAGCGGCGATAATGGTAATCAGCAGCTTCACCACCACAGGATAGCAGGCTGCAGCGACAGAGTGCTAGTTTTTACCAACACAGGGTCATGCAGGCAGCTGGCATCAGCAACAGGCAACGAACTCACATTGCTTAAGGCAACGTTGGTAATATTTATACCTGACAGGTGCCGGGTTTGACGCAAGTTTGCTGGACATAAGACGTCAATTAAAGATGTCACTAGGAAGTGACAGTTATCAGTTGCTCATTAGAGTTCCATTACTAATCAAAACATAGCAAGCGGGGATTTCCAGGTTTGCTAAGTTTTTATCTTGTTGAAGAACTCGGAGTGTTATCTAGGAATATCAGATAGTGACTGCTGCTCTGTCATTGCACTAATTGGTCGCAAAGGAAGTAGCAAAGAGTCATGCTGGAATGTGGCTCTGTTCGTGTGAGGCCAGAGATGACTTTTCAGAAAATCGTACTTGAACGGTTATGCCAATATAGGGAATAAATGGATTTATAGCCGAATAGGGGCATAAGGTCACAGTATCGATCAGGAACCTAGAGAAGCACACAACATCCCCTTACCGAGCTAGCTACAGTGTCTCATTGGTCATAACAAACTCCCAATGCTTAGACAGACCAGAACATGAACTTAGAATACCTCAGGAATCGTGGAACACATGAACACTCTTTCGTTATGCAATCATCACAAACCAGAACGTGGAGTAAAAGAGGACACGTGCATGTTTGAAATATTTATTAACTAATGCAAGGTTCTCAAACGCAGTATCTTGTATAATACTAGCAAACATATTATAAGCAACAAAGTTATCAGCATAGTTATTAGTCCATAAAAGGCGAATGGAGACAGCATACTAAGATGCTGGAATGAATAGAAATTAACAATGTCTAATTCACAACCTCCCTATTAAGCATAGTATTTTTATATCTATGAAGGTCTCATTTGGGTTTTAGCAGGGCGGGCCCATACCTCAAAATCTCAGTGGCAGGACGATCACATCATCTTCCACCAGCTCTCTGCATGCGAAGCATATCAAGTGTCTTTTTGTGCGTTCAGCACAACAATATAAAACTCGCCTAGAGCCTGATTTTGGCAGCAGCAGGTGTGTTATGTCTATAGGGATGCGAAGATCAGACCTTACAACAACACTGGGTTAAGTTATCTGTGTAGCCTTCAGCACTCGCTGTGCAGACAGAGTGCAGAACAAAACTGATATCAGAGCAATAACATATTATTTCTCTAGTAAATCACGAAGCTCTTCTAGGTTGAAAGCTAAAACAACAATTATGTGTCATGTGCAAAAGTGAAGCTAGAATGAAAACGGCGTGCAAACATTTAATAAACTCATGTTAACTTAACACAGTATGTAAAAAAGAAGTAGCTATATGACACCCCCCAATGATCAGAGCACTCTCAGAAATCATGTATACTCAGAACCAGGACGGGGTATTAACCTGAAAACAGAGTTCAATAATAATGACCTAATGTATTATCCAAACGTATATATGAAGGCCTATAGCGGCCAAGCGAAACTATTCCAACCTTTGAAAATATAAGTCAATAGGTCTGGGACGAATATAAAAAATTTTCACACATGAAAAAAGGCACTATCCAAAAATATAAAAATGCACGTGCCGAAATAAGTAAAAACTCCATGGCATCTCATGATAGAACTGAATATGCAAAATATGCAGCCACAGCCTCCAATATGAAATCACTGTCATTATCCGAAAACAGTTCAGCCATCCAATTAAGTAGTGGGAAGGAACATACGTGCTCTTCCGTCACCGGATCCTCTATTAACATCAGAGGACAACTCAGTGGGTTCTCAAGAAAGCTGCTTGCCAAGAACTCATGCGCTGCTGCGATCACATCCCAACTAAGCATTAGTCCATGCTTCGCTGCCAAGGCCATAATCCTATCGCCAGTACAAACCAACTCGTGAGCAACTACGGGGCTCATCAGATGATTAAAGTCGACGTCAGGAGAAACCGTCAAGCAGAGACACAAATCAAGGGCCCAGAGGAAATCGCAGCTCAGGCAATGAAACACAGGCTGGACACATGTGAAATAGGAAAATCGAAACGATAATCCAAACGCCGTGCTTAAAGTCGCAAGCGGCAGGGTGCCATAGTAATCAAGCATCCGGTTGCGCAGCAGTAACAGGAGGGGCTCTTCTGCTCTTAATGCAGGATGGGCATCCATTTGTAATAAAGCAAAATATCACCAAAACGCCCGTAGCTAAAGCCAGCAAGACAGGAAAGCCTCCGAACAAACTTGAAAAAATAGAATGAAAAAAGGCAGGGATGACCCCAAATATTTTTTCAAATGAAGTCACGAGACCGCTGCAAACTAATTTAAAAAAGTGAGCCAGGCCGGAAGTGGAGGAGGCATTAAAGATTTGATGAACCAACTCGGTGAAATGTAACAGTAAATCAGTATTTAAAAGCGCTTGCACTTCTGTGCGTGTGTTAGCTATGTGAAGGACGAATGTTTCTCGGGCCGAACTCAGGGCCACCTCTTTCTGAGACAAAAGGGCTCTTATTCTAGCCATACCATTGAACTCTGCTTTCAAGGTTGGGATGCGCGGCCAGATGGAAACATCTGAATTTCCATGCGTAGGGGGATACATTACATTTTTGCAGCACACAACACGTTCAGATACAGTTACCACATAAGCGATACCGACAATAAGACCACAACACTCCTCGTTATTCAACAGCAAATAACTACCATTTGCCAAAAGTGTAATCGTGGGAACTATTGCGGGTTCAGGAGTATCTTTCAAAACACAGGCCAGGTTAGGCCGTTCCTGGTTGCAGGAACCATGCAATTGAATGTGTCTGCATATTAATGAATGGTCAGGGGACTCTGTGCATTCTTCACCATTCAGATAAACTTCTCTGCCATCTTTCAGGCACCTATATGTGAAGGGAAGAGACCATGCTTCATGGAGGAAGGCACCTCCTAACGGTTCATAACGTCCTATTGCAACATGTCGCATACAACTAGTGAATTTGTACAACGCGAATGGTAATGTAATTAATCAGTGGATAAGCCACGTTGCATCAGCGGCCTCAGCAACAGAGAACGGTAAAGATTCCAACCTCTCAATGTGTAACATGGAAAATGATGCATCTCGCATTGAAAGCATGCGCTGTTTGTCAGTCAAATTAAATGGGGCAAAGAGGGAGGAAACGTTCATGTAATTCCAGGGCACGCGGCCAGATTTGAGAGTCTGTAGAGTCCATGCAAACTGCATTACAGAACTCAGTTGATTTTGTCCATGGTATAAAATAGACACCTCATCATTTACAATATCAACTACAGAAGAAACAATGTTATTCAACGTGTATATGCGGGAAGAAAGCATGTTAATACTGTTATCGACAACCGCAAGTACCTTTTCTAAATTTGCTTGATCAGTTGCTCTTAGGCGTTTAGCAGCCTCAATCTGTGATAGCTTCCAAATTTCATTATAAGCAGCATAAATCCAACGTTTAGATCCACCACTAGCCGGGCCTTTAATGAAATCATTAATATCCACCTCATCAGTCAGCTTAGATAGATGTAATTTAACAGCAGCTAATGTAGAATGTTGTAACCAATTCTGACATAATTTACCAACTGAGTATGTTGTAACAGTGTGGTCAGGATCAAAACGTGGATAAGGCCTGGTTCGTGTAAAACCTTCAGTTAAACCCATAAAGCGATGCTGGCAAGAGTCAGAGCTTCTGTGCCATAGCAGCCAACCCTTTGGATCAAAACTGGACACATTAAAGGATGCATTACATAGTAATGTCTGCAATTCTTTAATGGAAAACTTTGTGTAATTATCCCACCCAGGGTATTCTTCCAAATCAGGGACAGTAGGGGTATTTAACTTTTTTGAAGTAGCCAATCCAAAGCACATTGCCTGAGAAATAGTAGAATTCAAAAACAACATGTGATTCGGGATGAGACATGCACGGTGCAAAGCCTCAGTGCCTTGTACCTGCCAACTTTTAGAACCCCAAACCGATTTAAGGTCAATGGTTTCCTTCCATAGCTCATAGCCTTCTACAGCTAATTTGTCTATAAAGGACTTCGAGTACAACAATTTAGTATTGGTAAGTCTAACTTTGGACATGGGCTTCTGTGTCATCTTAAAATAAAAGGACTCAGGACTTGAATGATTAAAGTCTGTAAAGTAAGTGTACTTCTTCAAAAATGTACTGGAGCTGCCTTGTAATGGTGCTGGGCAATGTTCCCACTGTGTGTAATTTACAGTATTCCTTCTGGAACTTGTCTTATGTAGGAAATGATTACCATAATGTTGAAGTCACCATAATTAGCAGATTCTAAATATAAATCATCAGCATCAAAGGCAGCATAATATTTTAAATCAGTAAATAATGATTCTACGGCCTGAACATTCCAATCATCAGAACGTATGTTTTGTTTAACCACATCCCCCATGTTCACTCTTAGTACATTTGGGACATTAACCACTTCAGTTGGGCCATGAATTTGAAATTTAACTGCATCCCACACAATCCCATCAAGAACCGGCCATGCTGTGATGTTAACAAAGTTCAAGTCTCTTTTCAGTCTGTGTGCAGAATGCGAAGAGGGAAAGGGGGCCAAAGCTCCATTAAGATGTCGAATGCCTGTTCTCTCCTCGACATAGTGTCCATCCATGATGCGGAAAAAATAAAACACAAAACCAAATGACATAAAAAGGTATACTGAAAAAAGCATTAGCCAAATATATGTCCAGGGGGGAACCAAAAAATGTTTTTTGAAAAAAGAGGCATAAATTGCACAACGTGAGGGTTTTGTCGAAGTCACTGAAGCAGAGTCAAATGAGAATCTAGAGTCTGTGGCCAAACGTGTTTGTAAGTCGGGCATCGATAAATCAGCAGGATAGGTGTAATCGAGGTCATCAATGTTATTAACTGGGAAAGTGTTCATTAAAGGATTGGCCACTTCTGGCTCAGCAGCTGCAGTAATGGCCAAAACAGAATTTCTCACAATCGAAGGATAGGAGACTGCCGGTGTCATTTTTTTTTTTTTTTTTTTTTAAATATATTTTTATTGCAGGAATCAGTAAAACAATACAGTAGCGACCAGTATCGTATTATAAACAACTTATACAAGGTATAGCCCACCGACCCCCTCCCATAACGTTGCTATACAGCCAATCAGCCCATATCCCTGGGGTTGGGCGGCAACTGCAGCTGGGGTCAGTAGGATGCTGGAGCTGGTCCGGATAACACACTGTCCGTCATCTGCTTTTCTAAACAAACCCAAAACCTCAAAAGAAACCCCCCCCTCAAAATTCCAAATTACTGTGAAACCCCCCCCCCTCCCCCCCCCCCACCATCAGCGCCAGGGAGCTCATCAACATAGAATCCACTGCTTGACCCACGGGGAAGGTAATAGTGCTGTCAATGCTAACGTTTAACGGGACTCGGGTCGAGTTGCTTCTTCACTTCCGGAGTCGCTGGGGGTACAATAATCTCTGAGGGCCTGCACCAGCGTTTCCCATTCTAACGCGGCCTCCTGCGCCTTCTCATTGCCCTGCCTCCAAGCCAACTGATATCGCAGCGCGCTCTCACCCGCCGCCCATTTCAAAAGCTCACTGTGCCATCTGCTGCCTGTAGGACCAGCTCGTGCCTTCCAGTTCCTGGTCACCTCTCGCTTAGCAAGTAGGAGCCCCAGGTCGATAAATTTACTGGTGATTTTATTCCGGGGGGTATGGGGGAACCAGTGCAAGAGCCCTACCGCCACATCGAATGATAAGTGCCTCCCCGTCACCTCTTCCAAAGTCGTCGCCACCTCCTGCCAGTAGGACGTCAGTCCTGGACAGGCCCATAGCATGTGTAGGAGGTCCGCCTCCTGAGCCGGGCACCTAGGGCATTCCGCCGAAGCCGTGGCAAAATAACGCCTGATCTTTACCGGGGTCAGGTACGCTCTATGGAGAACATAATAGTGGACCAGTTGGAAACGGGCGCCACGTGTACCCTTCCAGGCACGCCTCACCAGCTGGGACCAGGTCGTCTCCGGGATCTCCCTACCAATGTCCTCTTCCCAGCGGGACTTCAGTGTGGCGAGAGGAACCAACCCCTCGGCAATCAACCTGCCGTAGAGGCAAGTGACCGCCTTCACCGTGCCCGCCGACATCATTACGTACTGGCACACCTGAGACAATTGAGGTTCCTCTAGCCCGTTTTGCCAGTGCGCCTGGATCGCTCGCACAATGGCCGAGTGCAGCAGAAAGTCGCCCCGGGGGATCCCAAAGCGGTCAATGAGATCCTGAAAGGACAGGAGCGCTCCGTCCTCGTACAGGTCCCCGACGAGCTGTAAACCGGAATCCTCCCAGTCCGCCAGTCGCGACCAATCTCCTCCGTGGGGGAGGGCCGTCAGCATCCCCAATGGTATTTCAGGCGCATATGGCGTCCGTAGGCGACCTCTGTTATGAGCCCGATTCCAACAGAGTCGGATAGTCCGCTCCTCCATCGACAGGTCCCGTAGGACTAAGCGCTGTCGCAGCGCGATAAAGGAGAGGACGTGCCTGGCCATACCCGTCCCTCTACCGTCCTCCGGGCCTCTGAACTCCCTGGCTATCTCCTGGGTGTAGGTCTGGAGCTGCGCCGCTAGGTAATACTTCTCGAAGTCCGGCACAGCGAGCCCCCCCTCGTCCCTCGGCCTCATCAGGGTATTGAGGGCCACCCGCCGCCGGCCCGTTCCCCAAAGGAACCCGACCACCATAGAACGCAAGCGACGAAACGTGGCCGGTGGGACCCAGATCGGCAAAGTCCGAAAGTAATACAATAGTCGGGGGAGCGCCACCATTTTGAGCAGGGCGATGCGTCCCGCCACGGAGAGCGGCAGCGTGGCCCAAAAGTCCATGCTACCTCGGAGTGCTCGCATGCAACGGGCAATGTTTCCATCTAGGAGGTCGGGTTGGTCGTGGTACACAAATACCCCAAGGTATTTAAAGCAGTCGGGCTCCCATCTGATCTCCTTACTTAGCGCAGGAGTGGGGGTACCCCTACGCATCGGGAAGAGGCAGGTCTTAGACCAATTCACTTGGAGGCCTGAGACCGCTCCGAACTCCGTTAGCGCTAATTCCGCTCCCCGCAATGCGTCGACCGGATTCTCCAGGAAGAGCAACAGGTCGTCCGCATAGAGCGAGACGTAATGCGGGCCCGCCGCTGTCCATAAGCCCGTATAGTGGGCTCCCGAGCGAAGATGCATCGCTAGTGGCTCTACCGCTAGTGCAAAAAGAAGCGGGGATAAGGAGCACCCCTGCCGCGTGCCACGCTCCACCGGATATCGCGATGAAATCAAAGGGCCCGATCTAACCCTGGCCGAGGCGGAAGCGTAGAGGACTGCTGTCCATTTGACAAATCCCTCCCCGAGGCCGAATTTCCGTAATACCGTGCATAGGTAGTCCCACTCCAGGCTATCAAAAGCCTTCTCCAGGTCCACCGACAAGACTACCGGGGACGGGGCATCCACGAATGGGTCCCCAAGCAAGCGGAACAACCTTCAGATGTTCATAGTCGTATTCCGCCGCGGGATGAAACCGGCTTGGTCTTCATGCACTAGGGAACTCATATGTCCCAGCAGCCTCGACGCCAAGATGCTGCTCAATATTTTGTAGTCCACCGTCAGCATTGAAAGGGGACGGTAGGACCCCGGGTCAGATGAGTCTCGGCCTGGTTTGAGGAGAGGAACCACCAACGCCTCACACATCGAGCCAGGGAGACGACCCAACCTCTTCGCCTCCCTGTAGACCACCAGTAATCGAGGGGCCAAGAGGTCAGCGTAAGCTGCATAGAACTCCACCGGAAGGCCATCTAGGCCCGGGGTCTTGTTCCTCGCCATCCGTTTGATGGCCCCGCGGATCTCCCCCAAGTCGATGTCAGAACCCAGGGTTTCCGCCACTTCCTGTCCTACTGTGCGGAGTTCCAGTGGGCTAAGATAGTTATCAAGCCGGTCTGGGTCACGTGCGGAGCGACTGCGGTATAAACTTTCGTAGTAATGCCGGAAGCAACTAAGAATCTCCGGTTGGGTGCACACCTCGGTTCCATCCGCCCCACGCATTTTTGTCGTCGTTTGGGACTGGCGCGTAGGGTTGGCCAACCACGCCAGTAACGCGCTCGACCTGTCGCCCTCCGCAATAGACCGGACCGTATAGGCCTTATAATCGAAACAGCGGAGCCGTTCGACCTCCACCGCTACCTTCTCCCTCGCCTCTACCGTTTGTGTTTGCAATTCTGGGTGTCCGGGGCGGCTAATTTCGAGCTCGCGGAGTGCTCGGTCCGCTGTGTCTAAGTCAGCCAGGATAACACGCCGCATGCCCACCTTCTTAGAGATACAGTAGCCCCTCACCACCACCTTGAAAGCGTCCCATTCGAACGCCCTAGAACTCGCGGAGCCGCCGTTGGACGCAAAATAATCCGTGATTCTCTCCCCTAGGTCCGCCTTGAAGACACTGTCCTCGAGGATCTCGGGGCGCATCTTCCAGGTGGGTACTGCCGGCGTCCCAGGGAACCAGCGAACGTCCAGTAGGAGGGGGTTATGGTCCGAGATGGTCCGCGATAAGTACTCCGATCGGACCGCTGCCGAAACTAATTCGGACGAACCAAGAAAGCCATCTAGTCTGACATGCAGCTCATGAAGGCTCGAAAAGTATGAATAATCTCTAGACGCGGGGTGATGCGCCCTCCAAATGTCCGTCAAACCCCAGCGGGTCTGCCAATCTTGACGACCCCTAGCCGTCCGCCGGACCGGGGAATCGGGGAGCGGGGGATGCGAGCGGTCTATGTCTACATCCACTACGGAGTTAAAGTCTCCCCCCAGCAGGAGGGGCCCGGCGAAAAAGTGGGCCAGCGAGCCCGATAACCTGGAAAGGAAGGCAGTCTGGTCCACATTAGGAGCATACACACAGCAAACGCTCAGGTCCCTCCCCCCTAGCGTTCCTGAGATGGCCACGAAACGCCCCTCTGGGTCCAACACTGTCCTCGTGACCTGGAAGGGGACTCCTGCCCTGATCCATATTAGCGCCCCCCTGGCATAAGCAGAGTACGCCGTGGAAAAGACCTGCCCTCGCCACCTACGCTGAAGCGCCGCCCCTTCCGCCTTGTTCAGATGCGTTTCCTGCAGCAGCGCCATTTGCACTCCCCTACGCACTAAATAAGCATGGACCTTGTGACGCCTGGACATAGTGTGAAGCCCCCTCACGTTCCAAGTAATACATTTCAAGTTAGCAACATCAGCCATTGTCCCAAAGTGTTCTTGCACAGTCTCCCCGTTCGGGTCTCCACAAAGAAAAAGCATCAATCCTCCCAGCGCTGACGGCGGCCATTTTCCCCAACCAGAACCAAACCACCCAAAAACCAACAAAACCCCCCCCCAACCCCCCCAGAACAGGACCCAAACTGCACCATCTAGATCCCATCCAAACCTCTACGGAGATCAACCCCAAAATCCCCACTAGTCCTACGGTCGCCACCGTAGGAAGGCCTTATGGGCCAGGAGCGGGCTGAGCGGAGGCAGTGGGCCCTCGTCGCCCAGGCTACCAGGACTATAGTAAGCCCCCTCCGGTGTCAAACCCTTCCGGGGCAAGAGCAGAAGCCCCCCAACCCTCCCTCCTTCGTTGTCAGCAATAAAGAACGGCAACCGCCTCCCCCCTGCCGGGCCCCCACCCAAAACAAGGCAGCATATCCCGTTACCCTTGTCCGTCCAAAAGGTCCTCCACCGATTTCGGTGTGATCACCGGTGTATGGGTACTGTCTGCCACTGAATCTTCCGAGTCCGATGGTGCCCCCTGAGCACCCGGGTTTTCTTCCTCCTCCTCGATGACTTCGCCTCTTGCTCCCGACAGTTCCGACAGAACTTCCAACACTCCCCTCCGCTCCGATGATGTCTCCGCAGTCGAGGGCCCTCCCGTGCGGCCGCGGCGGTTCCTGACCCTCTTAGATCGCCTCCTTTGTTCCGGCTCCTCCGCCTGATGGGTCGAGGCGCTATAACCATCTTTCCCTGTCCGGTACAGTTCGAGCCAGTCACAGACCTCCTCTGGGGTGTCGAAGAACTGGGTTTTGTCGTCGACAATGACGCGGAGCCTTGCGGGAAATAGGAGTGAATATTGGATGCCCTCACTCCTGAGTTCACGCTTAACCGCCAGGAAGGAGAACCGCTTGCGCTGCGTCTCGTAGGTGTAGTCAGGGAAGATATTCACCTGACTGTTCGCCACCTGGAACGGGCCATTGTGCCTGGCGGCATTTAGGATCAGATCTCTGTCCCGGAAATGTAGCAACCGTGCCACCACCGGCCTTGGGGCTCGCCCCTGCTGTGGGGGCCGTGCTGGGACTCTGTGGGCCCGTTCTAGAGTGTAAAATGAGGACAGGCCCTCTGGGACCACCGTGTCTCGGAGCCAGGTCTCCAAGTATCGAACCATATCGCCATCCTCGATTTTTTCCGGCAAGCCCACCACCCGAATGTTATTCCTCCTGTTGCGGCCTTCCGCATCCTCCGCCCTCCGTTCGAGGGTCTCAATTCGGGACATGGCATCCTTTATCGTCGCAGCCAGGGTTCTCTGCGCCGGTTCTAAAGTCTTCTCCGTGCCCTCTACCTCCTTGACCCGGTCCGAGAGTTTACCATGGTCTGCCCTAAGGAGGCCCAGGCCCGTCGTCACCTGGGCAATGTCCTGTTGGAGGGCCGACCGAGTTGCCTCTATCGCTTCCAGTACACGGTCGAATTGTTGCTGGAGTGGTGCGCCACCAGGTCTTTTAGGGTCTCCATGCTCTTCCTTGTCCTGGGCTTCAGAGTCTGAGGCGGTCTGGCTGGATCCCTTGGCTCCTTTAGGTTTCCCCATGCTGCCAGGGGCTCTCCGTGAGGGTCCCGGAGTAGGCGTCTCCGTGTACAGGTGTCCAGCCCGACCTTCCCGGGAGTTCGTTCTCAAGTCGGGTATGGGCGATCTCCGTCTCCAGAGCCTGTGAAGACTCCGCCGCTTCGGCTCACGCCACCGCCACGGCGTCCGAGGGCACCGATAAGGGGGCGGAGACAACCGTCGCCGAGTCGGGCAGGCCCGTTCACCCACTATAGCTCCGGGGCGAGGGCCACCAACTCCCTCGGTTGATCCGTGGCGCCAGAGTGACGCGCCACCCATGTAGTTGGGCTGGTCAGGAAATCGTATCTAGTCGCGGAGTCGCGGTGCAGACCACCGCCTGGAGCAGAGGGCACCCGCGCCCGGTGCCCTCTAGTGCGTGGGCACCCGCCCGGTCGTCTAATCGAGTATGAACCCGTTGTAGAAGGTCCGAGCCTGCCAATGTCCAATGTCTAAAACAACTGAGGATGGTGAAGCCGGGTGCCAGTCGACACCCGCGAGACCTCTTCAACTCCGTAGTTTCGATCAAGGGGACAAAGGGGTCCGGGCGCCATGTTGGGTCGCACTCCGCAACTCCGCAAACTTCGGCATTTCTTCGAAGCCACCCCGTCCAAACTCCACCAAGGCCCCCGGCAGGGTGTCGTCGCCTCGCTCAACCGAATGCGGGGTCTGGGGCGCCCCTCAGCCTCCGATGTTCAGGATAATTTCGGGCTTAGTCCCGGAGCCGAGCTCTCAGGCGACCATCGCCATCGGCGCCCAAGCCACGCCCCCACTGCCGGTGTCATGCTATGAAGAATCGGCCACCCTGTGTATCTTGACATTGTCAATTGAGATAAACCTGTTTTCCTTACGACCTGGAAGTGGTGGTAAAATGACTGTTCTAGTGCCCTTCACTCCAAGAACGGGGACCGGTGCTCGATAGGAAGGACGAAATTCTTTCTTGTTATCGATCTTCTTTTGAACCAGTTCTCCAACTTTGGGTAGCCAGCCAACTACCGGGATCTGCAACGCATCATCCGATGTGGAGGGCAAATGTCCTTAGCAAGACTGTCTCTGGTCTTTTGTAGATCCTGTAAAACATTGCAATGTTCATCTACGTCAAAGGCCGTGGCTTGAGCCACGCAGTCTAGACCATCGAGGTCAGGGACATACATCTTGATACCAAAGAGAATTTCGTATGAGGTCCGCCCACCCAGAGACCTTCTAGGGAGATGATTAAAAGCACGCTGCACGCCATTGAGGTGGGCCAGCCAGTTTCTGCCAGTGCCTGTAACTCGAGCTGTCAAAGATTGCTTTAAGTCACAGTTCATTCGTTCCACTACACTGTTACCCTCAGGTCTGTACGGAGACGAAAACTTGACTTGGACCCCCAATGAAACCATAGCCTCCTTATACGCCTTAGAGGCGAAAGCCGGACCCTGATCCGAATGGAAGGTACCACAGGCAAAAATCTCTACAAAGACACGCAAATCTCTTATGACAGTCCGTGAATCAGCGTGCGATGGGGCCATACCCACACAAAGTGTGTGCATGAATCAACTGCTACTAAGATGTACTTATATGCAGTATCAGAAGAAAAAGGACCGCAGTGATCTAAATAAACGCACCCCAGTGGTTTATTAGAAATGTACAACTGTGTCTGTGGCGGACGCGCAGCAGTCGAAGGCTTGATCTGCTGGCAAATGTCACATTGAAGGACATAATCACGCGTCTGTTTGTACAGTCCCCGCCACCAGAACCTCTGTTGTAGCTGAGTTACAGTGGCTGAGACGCCCGCATGCGCAGACGCCATACCTTCATGAGCCGCTGTAATCAGAGTAGCTCTGCGATCCGAGTTGGGAACCAAACGTTCGCCAACATCAGGAATTTTCACATAAGGAACCTTATCGGGACTTAAGTGGTATGTGTACTTTGAAGGGAACCCCGCAGGATATTTACCTCCCTTCTCAGGGCAGCAACAGCCGCCAAGATGTCATCATCTATTTTACTTTTGGACCGTGTAACTGCTGCAACTAAATATTTAGACACTGCTGATTTCGCTGCTTCATCAGCAAGCGAATTACCAACAGCGTGGACTCCTACGCGCTGATGGCCGAGAGTATGAATTACAAACACAAGTGGCAACTGCTCTTTAAGCTCAGCCACTCGGACCCAGACCATTCTATGTTTTATTGTGATACCCTTGGAATCACGAAATTCATTCTGAATCCAATAGGTCAAGTTCTCATTGTAAGACTGGACACAGTAGTAAGAATCACTTACGATAAGAGTAGTCACCCTAGGATCTGCATACTCCAATGCAAGCATCAAAGCACGAAGCTCTGCCAATTGTGCAGTGCAGTCTCCGAGTGTCTGCGTGTGCACAACACTGGACTTGAACTGATCGTTCACCATGGCACCAACCACAATGGCGCATGCGGAAACGTAGGCGTGTTTAGAGCCATGCGCAACCTGCACTGAACCATCGGTGTAAAGGATGCAATGGAAATCCTCCAGGGGTCGCATTGCTAAAGGATCTGGATGAACGAATTCATACTGTAAGTACTCCTGCGACCTTAATGTGGTGTCAAAAATAAACGTGACATGCTGAGATGTCAAGGACGCTGCCCATTGAATCCACCTAGGGTGCAAAGCTTTAGAATTAGGTACACTGGCTTTTGTGACTGCATTCAAGGCAGGACACGGGGTAACAACCAACATGCGCTTTCCCTGTGACAGGGCACGTTCCTTAAGAATTGCCATCTGCACAGCCGTCAAAACTTTCTCCACAGTGGAAAAGCGCAACTCAGCCGAAGTGTACAAGTGTGACTTGTAAGCAATAGGTACTGTGTCTCCTTCATTAAAAGTCAGGTACGTGAAAACCTACCGTCCCAGGGATAATTCTTATCACCAGGTTAGTCTGATTATCACGAGTCAGTAAGAATTTAGAAGCGAGCAGATCAGCCTGCAAAGACTGCAGTATAGCCGAATGCTCAGGCAGCCAGCATGATTTGGAAAAAGATGGTTGTATCAAAGCATACAAAGGTTTGATACGCTGGGCATATTCCGGAATGTAAGTTCTCCCGAAATTTAAAAAACCCAGTAAAGATTGTAATTTCTTCAGTGTTGTCGGAGCGCGCAATTGTGCGCATTTCTCCAGGAAGTGAGGAGCCAATCCCTTTCCTTCATTGTTAAGCTCGTAGCCCAGAAACAACACTGTGTACTCTGCAATGTGCGATTTTGCAAAGTTGATTTTGTAACCTAAGTTTGCAAAGGTACAAACAATTCCGTTTACACGACACAGATGCTCCCAAAGTTCGTCGTCTGTGAGATATATGTCATCCACATACGAACAAGCATCCGGGTCGATCCTCTCCAAAAGAGAGTCTATGCGGGCGGAAAAGACCCCAGGACTATTCTTATAGCCCATAGGGAGACGCCAAAAGTGTTTTTGGACACCGCCGCATATAAAACTGGTCCATTGGGAACTCATAGCATCCAATTGGTGGGCATAGAAACCATTAGAAATGTCAAGCGTGGTTTTAAACCGCTTACGCACAAGACTATTCACAAGAGCAGAGCTGTGAGTATTCTGTACTGCATAGTTACGGCAATGCGAGTTTAAATGCCGGTAATCCAAAACCAAACGATACGAACCGCCAGGCTTGTTTACAGTAAAAAGAGGGTTATTCATTGGTGACACACACGTTTCAAATACACCTTGATATTCCAATTGTTCAATGATTGCCGCGACGGAAGCTTTCGCTTCACGTCTTATGGGATATTGAGGTTGAGGCTGCGGTTGAGACCGTAAAGGTATCTCGTGGCGTGGGGACAATTTATCCCACCCACACTGATTGCAGTACACAGCCGGCGCCAGAGCTAGAGCCCACTCTTCTGCAAAATGTAGCGCATCCTCTTTCGAAACTGTGTTCGCGAAACTGGGGAGGATTACCTCCTCCCCTCGCGGAGCTGCGAGCACAAAAGGTGGGGGCCAGTCAGCCTCCGAAAGCAAAATGTCATATGTAGATGAAAGATTTTCCCAAAATACCCCTTTTATGGTTCGTTGTATGTCACCTTCAATTAACAGGACAATTTCAAAAAGTCTATCAGGGGGAGCAACTCTTGTGTCAGCTGTTTCAATGACAACATAAGTATCAGTCGCTGTCACCTTAAGTAGTGGACGGAGCGCCTCTCTCACTATGGTAATCTCCGCCGCGCTGTCCAGCAAGGTCAGAGCCCACGTCAGATTCCGAAGCCGCGTTCTCACTATCTGGGGCATATCGATGCGCTGTTAAGGCTGCGACTTTCTTCTTTGCAAACTGTGGTCTCCTAGGCGTAGAGCCTTCCTGCTTTTCTGCACCGCTCCTCGGGCGGGACTGGTCACGTCCTTGCTGACCACCCCGACCCCTGCCGCCCCCTCCACCACCGGTCATCAGAGCCGATGAGTCCTGAAAGGAACGAGGAGAGCGTTGGTCAGAAGCCTGAAATCGATCAGGAGTCTTAATCTTCGCATGGTCGCGCAAGTCATAAACACGTTCCGACTGCGTAGGTAACGGAGACGCAGGGCGAGAAACCTGTGTTTGTTGTTGTTGCGGTTGCTTTCCCTGTTTCTGTTGTTTTTTAGGCCAATTTTGTTTTTTGGACTTGGGCTGAACCTCCGTCTCCCAAGTTTGTCCCTGGGGCTGCTTTTTATCTTTAACAGAAAAAGGCTTAACGCCCTTACAAGTGCGACCCACGGTTTTGTAAGCCGCCACAATAATCTTCGCTAACTGTCGGGGTTTCTCGGCCTCGGGAAGCGCCGCTAACGCGTTAGCAACCTGAAAGTTCACTGCATCTCCCTTGACATTAGCAAGGATTAGATCGCAAACTACGTCAAAGGTGCCGCACAGGCGCATAACCAACTCGACCGCAGATTCCGGTCCGTGATCATCTTGAACACGTTTAAGGACCGAAGACAGCACGGACATAGACGGGGTGCCATAGCACCTCGCATAGACCGCCGCAAAAGTCTTTCCCCATGTCTCACAGTCAACAAGTTCAGGGGCCAAATCCTTTGGCAAACTAAGAGTAAGAATCCGGTGTTTTTCACCAGGAGTCGTATTAGGAAATACAGCTTCCAGCTGGTCAAATTTCTTGGCAAGCCAGAAAGGAAAATCATCCTTTTCCTGGGGCTTCTTGCCCATTACGGGATTGACCATGACAGGGCTTATTTTCAAACCACTCTGCCTTGCCGGAAGCGCCGCACCTCCAGGGGCAGCACCCTGAACATTACGGCTTGTGTAATGCACTAGCACTCTAATCACGGCAATAGCGACAACATGAAGTCGCCTAAGTTCACCTAAGTTACAATTGCCGTGTAGAGGGTGAGGAGTAAGTCCAGCCAAAACAGTCCAATGAGCGCCTGGAATGGACAAAGGACCCAATCTCGGAGCGGTTAAAGAATGGGGTAGGGCGCCACCAAACCAAACTCCATGCTGCCAAACATCAATAGGAACTTCCTGCGCCCTGTACGGAGTATACACATCAGGTACAGGAGTGGCTGTGTATGTGTGGAACACACCAGAATTTGCGTCCACTGCCGGAAATGTCACCCACGAATAAAAAAGTTCATACGGGTAAGCATGTTCCGCACTCACCACCATAATCACAGCCAAGCCTTCCAAAGGAATATTATAAGCCCGCAAATGATCACGCACCGCAATGCGACTATGCTGCGGAATGTCCACGGCTTGTGCCATGACAGCACAAGAAAGAGAAAAAATAAAGTAAACTTTGTAGCACAACTGGGTTGTAATTCAAGGAAACCGTTTTAGAAAGATTCAAGCTTGAAAAGACCTATTTCAAAAATAGGTAGGTTTTTCCGACACCACCGTTTACCGGAAACGGCAATGAAGGGGTTAAGGTTTGAATGATATACTACTCGAGTGTCATGATATAAGGCCAACAACGTATGGGCGCCATGTAGCGGGAATTCCGTTCTCCTACAGAACTGTGCATAGAGACCTGGAACCTCGGTGAATTAGGATGGCCCAAAACTCACCTCAGTACCCAAAATCCCCTTACCGAGCTAGCTACCGTGTCTCATTGGTCATAACAAACTCCCAATGCTTAGACAGACCAGAACATGAACTTAGAATACCTCAGGAATCGTGAAACACATGAACACTCTTTCGTTATGCAATCATCACAAACCAGAACGTGGAGTAAAAGAGAACATGTGCATGTTTGAACAGGCCCGGACTGGCCGTTGATGGCACCGGGCACTTCCCCGGTGGGCCGCATGGTTGGGGGCTGGTTTTGGACCCCTGGGGCCATTTTTGTTACAGGGCCGTTATGCTGCAAAAACGCCCCTGTAACAAAAACGGCCGAAAGCCGGCCCTGTCACAGAGCGCGGTCGCACCTCTCCCCCCTCCCCTCTCCTCCCGGAGGGGGGAGGGGGGCCGGCCGAGCACTTTGCTAGGGCCGGTTCTGGTTCCCAGTCCGGCCCTGTGTTTGAAATATTTATTAACTAATGCAAGGTTCTCAAACGCAGTATCTTGTATAATACTAGCAAACATATTATAAGCAACAAAGTTATCAGCATAGTTATTAGTCCATAAAAGGCGAATGGAGACAGCATACTAAGATGCTGGAATGAATAGAAATTAACAATGTCTAATTCACAACCTCCCTATTTAGCATAGTATTTTTATATCTATGAAGGTCTCATTTGGGTTTTAGCAGGGCGGGCTCATACCTCAAAATCTCAGTGGCAGGACGATCACATCACCTTCCACCAGCTCTCTGCATGCGAAGCATATCAAGTGTCTTTTTGTGCGTTCAGCACAACAATATAAAACTCGCCTAGAGCCAGATTTTGGCAGCAGCATGTGTGTTATGTCTATAGAGGTGCGAAGATCAGACCTTACAACAACACTGGGTTAAGTTATCTGTGTAGCCTTCAGCACTCGCTGTGCAGACAGAGTGCAGAACAAAACTGATATCAGAGCAATAACATATTATTTCTCTAGTAAATCACGAAGGTCTTCTAGGTTGAAAGCTAAAACAACAATTATGTGTTGTGTGCAAAAGTGAAGCAAGAATGAAAACGCTGTGCAAACATTTAATAAACTCATGCTAACTTAACACAGTATGTAGAAAAGAAGTAGCTATATGACAAGAGTAAGGTCACACCAGGCTTTAACCTCTGTTATACCTCTGGGGTTTGTGGACTCTATACACACTGTACCTTATTCTGGTCCAGTATATATAGAGCCACTTTCTCACACCCAGTGTATATAGCACTGTCCAACTATCATAGTGATCATCCACTGCAACGTAGGCATGCCCATTTGTTCAGAATAAAAAGGGTTATTTACACAGAAGACATAGACCAGAACAGACACTACTCTGCAGCAGTTCACAGATGCGATGAAGGGTATTCTACCCTTTTTGAGCCCTATGTCCAATAGCCTTAACATTCATCGGCTCATCAGAGTTGTGGAAGGGGTCATTAATACCACGGCAGGGATTTTGAGAAATATTACAGCTGAGCTCCAGACTTCAAGGCTTGTTGCTCTTCAGAACAGGATGGTGTTAGATGTCATCCTCGCATTATTGGTAGCAGTTGCTGTGTTTACATACGGGACCACGCCTCTAATGTATACACTGCTATACAGAAGTTGCACCGGCTCGCATCTGACATCCACCAAGGGACTCTCTCTGGTTGGTTCTGGGGTTTACTAACATTGTGGGTGTGGAAAATTCTTATCTTCCTGATAATATTAGCAGGCGTCATCTTCAAATGTTGCCTATGCATACATTGCCTTCCTGCTTGGTCTGTCTGACCATGCAGTGCCTCGCCCAGTGGTCATCCCGACTGGGGTACTGAAAGGCGAAACCCTTGGATCTGACTGTTTGGTCCACAGGGTTGGCAGTGGAGAATAACTTAGTTTGACCTGTGTGCATCAGGCAAGTTTGCTTTGGTTTTGTTTTTGTTTGGGGAGGTCTGAGGACCAACTTTGGTAAGATATTTGCAAATATCTGCTTAGCATAAATAGTGAACATTTTGTTTGGAAATATGCCCTGCTTGAGTAAATTCTTCAGTATGAGTTGTCGTTGTTGTTCTGCTAATTCTCGATTGGAAGAGAGGCATCCTGCACCTCCGGAAAGGCACTCTGAACTTTGAGATGTAGGTGAAACATGGAAACACCGATAAGTAGATACTGCCAGCTTTATCAGCATTTCATTGCCCACAAAGAGGAGCAATAGTATTTTATTTTTGGAAATAAATGTGCACCCAGTAGGTGAACTTCCATTGCTGTGTTATAAAGTATTCGGGGGAAAAGTGGAAGCTGGAAACATAGACAGTGAGCAACAAAGGTGTACTTGCTCCAGTCCTACCGAGATCCTTCAGAGAAACAAACCTGACTCCATCGGAGGAGAAAAGAAAATCAAAAATGCCATGTTTTCCCAGTATTCTCAGCATGCAGGTTGGATTTATTTTGTAATCTATGTATGAGTGACAAATCAATTGCTGGTACCTTGGAAACATGCTGAGGGCCAGCGGGCCTGGAATCAGAGCGGACTCTTGAAAAGGTAGGCGTCAACAAAGGGAAGAGAAGCGGGACAGAAGGAAAATTGCCAATCACTGCATGATTTCAAAATTATGCCTACAGTGATTGGTCATGCTCTCTCAACCTCTCAGCCCGCACTGCTTCCTATGTGCGGAGACTAAATGCCTGTGCATGTCTCCTTCTGCTCATTTACCAATCTAGACACTCGCTGCTCCCTTGCTATTTGTGCTAGTAAACAACATGAGAGGACCATCTAGATTGGCTGGGGCAGACGAGCCATATGCTCCTTAGAAGACAGGGAGCTGCGGTTGTTATTCCCTGGCTCTTTAACATGTGCAGGTAGGAGGAAGCCTCAAGTGAGAATGTCAAAATCGGCACAGAAAGTGTTGAAGCTGAAAAGATAAAGGGTAAATAATAACACAGAAACAATTCGCTCTTAGCACACAAGTTTGCAAGATTTATTGGGAACCCAATCAGAATGCAAAATAAACGTGCAGCATGGAGACCTCAGCAAAGCTTACTGAGTGCCCAATTGGTATGACAGAACAGAGACATTTTATACATTCAAGCCCTAGAGGATGGGCATCACAAAATACGTAATACAGATCAGACTATGTCCTGCTGGACCAATCAGTGAAGGCTAATCCTGGTTTGATACCTTCTAAGTACCGAAACACGTCTACGATCTGGTGTTGCTGCCCACATGTCATCGACAAAGCAGAATTGGGGTTTTCCCACCAAGGTGAAATATGTGTTTCTGGTATACGTGGACATGACAGAGACGTGACCGGTCAGGTCACGTCGACACTATTATGAAATGTGCTGTTGCTGCAATAGCTAGCTGGAAGCTGGCACGCTTATTCTCAGAAAGCCTTGCGTTGCTTTGCACGTTGCAGCTGGCTGACACAAAAAATGGAACGTGTGACCATTTTGTGCATTCTTGCTGGTGCCAATTCTTAAGTAGATCAAAGAAAGCTACAGGCATTAAAGAAAAGGCATTTGGTATCATAAATTATCCGCGTCTACATTGCCACATCTGATACCAAATCATATGCTAATCAGAAACCATCTTTTCTCATCATCTCTTGTCCCTCATCCTCATCATGGGTGTGGTGTGGTGTAATCCCATCCCTGGGTATGCAGCGGGTACAGGAGCTGGAAATCACTGTACAACAGACTGGACAGACTTTGATCAGGAGGCATAGTGTCAAAAGGACTGCTACCACTAATATAATGGCCTTTAGTATCCAAGAACCCCAGTCTGCAAACCAGTTCTCATGTCTTCCCACAAGCCTCCCATGTGTATACCATGGGCCTCATCACTAATGTCCTTGATCTTATCAATTGCTTTATTTATATTCCCACTGTTGTCTGGTATGAATATACAGCACTGAGAAGGTAACTGGTGGATGGCGTTGCAGACTCCGCCCTCTTTGGCCAGAATGATGTCTAGAGCAAGCCTATTCTGGATCACGACGGCCCTCATGGAGGTCAGTTCTTCTGTTATATTCCCTAAGGCGCTAGTGGTATAGTCCGCTAGATCCTCAATCATTCTGGATAACTGGTGTATTCTTACTGAGGTATATATATATCCTACTACTGGGATCATGGCCCCAAAAACCTGTTAACATGTTGTCTACCCATGCTGCTGTTCTCTTGGCCCTAACCAGTGCCAACATTTTCTCTTCAGCTGGCACTAATTTGGTGAAGTGTGTCATCAGCCTCATTAGCAGCGTTACCGCAGGCTGCGCCCTGCGCTGTGCTCTGTCATTAGGACCTTTTAAAATATTTACATTCACTTTGGCAACTTGTTTGTTTTAGAATACCTGACTCTCTGTTGTTCTTATTGCGCCGCACGTCTCCTGCTCCGACCCCGGTCCACCGCAGCTAATAGCTGTTTGAGTGGAGGGCGGACCGTGTACAGCGAGACATGCCCCCTTCTTCTGACCACATATAATCAGGCCATGGTGGGAACGTGCAGCAGATGCGCGCAGCGGGCGCGCCAAGGTCAAGCCCGACTGCGCCCATCCACGCCCGACGGTGCCCAGGGGCCGGGGACCCTGGACAAATCATCAGATATGCCCCTGAAGAGCTATGGGCATTAAGACCTTCGGTGAGTGAGTGTCCTCCCATGGATCCCAATACTTGCAGCCACATTTCAGCCAACGGTATCCCTCCTTCCCAGCTAGAGAAAGCTCTTCCCCTACATCCTTGTGCCGCTAGTAAGGTTTTGGCAACCAAGCAGACTACCTTACGCTTCCTCTACCTTAATGCTCGCTCTTTACCCAAACACCAGCTTGACATTTTTCTACTGCTTATCTTGGAGAAACCAGGGCCTAGATATAGGTAATTTTATTTTACCACTTCTTAAATACCGAATTTTACCGATTCGGTATTTAAGAAGTGGTAAAATAGAGGGGGGGGGGGTGTAGGTATTACAGAATCGGTAAATACCGAATCGTTAAGATTCGGTATTTACCGATTCTGTAAATACCGATTCGGTAATGCCCATTGATTCCTATGGGCATTGAAGCCCATAGGAATCAATGGGCATTACCGAATCGGTATTTACCGATTCGGTAAATACCGATTCCAGCAAGGGTGCAGGGGGTGTCACTTTGACACCCTCTAGCACCCCAAATACAGGCATGTGTGCCATGTGGCACACAGACATGCCCTAAGGGCATGTCTGTCTGTCACATGGGATATGCACACCTCGATTCGGTATTTTACCACCCAATTGGATTGGGTGGTAAAATACCGAATCTGAAAGGCCTTTGGGACTCAGAAGAGTCCCACCTACATCTAGAAGTTACCAAATCGGTAAAAATACTGATTCGGTATTTTACCGATTCGGTAAATTTACCGATTCGGTAAAATTGGCCCCCTACATCCCAAAAACCCATTTACCGGTTGGTAACGGCGGAAATCGGCCGTTACCGGCCAGTAAATGGCCACCTACATCTGGCCCCAGATGTCTTCCTTATTACTGTAACCTGGCTCTCCCAAGATTCTCTGCCTGACATTCTAGCTGCCCTTCCTTCCGACTATTACATCTGTCGGAAAATAGGGCTCCTGGGAAGATGGGAGGAGGGGTCGGGGATATAATTAATAAAAATCTTAAATTTTCTTCCTTGGCCTCTCTCAACCTCCCCGAGGTAGAAAATGTGGTCATAAAACTCGACATGGACTCAGGCTCCCTGGTACTGGTTCTCATTTACCGCCCCCACAGGCAATGCCTTCTTTCCCTGTGTCTTTCAGTAAACAAATGGCCACCCTAGTGATAAACTATGCGAAGGTACTCTTGATTGGGGACTTGAATTACTGGTTTGACGAGGCCTTGGGGGGGCCTCATGCAACTGATTTAACTGAACTATTATCCAATCTCAATTTAGTCCAACATGTACATTCCCCCACTCACGAAAAGGACACATTCTGGACCACATTTGGTCTCACAATATTTCACTCTTCAACCCTTCAATTTCTCCATGTATTTGGTCAGACCATCATTTAATACAGTTTACCATTACCTCCTACGGTGTTAAGAGATCTACCCTCTTGGCGGGGAGGCTACCAGGAAATGGAATTCACTAAACAAAGTGGACTTCATTAACACCCTGGAGAACTCCCTACCAACTTTTAGCCAGGATGTAAACTCCATGGAGGAAAAAGTTAATGAGTGGCTACTATCATCCAGCAATACTCACGCCCCTAAGGTTAAATTCTCTCATGCTCACCACTCTGATGCTCACAAATGGTTCACGAAGGACCTTAAAAAACAAAAACTTGAGTTGTGTCAACTCGAGAGGAAATGGAGACTGAAATACTCTCCTACAGACAGGGAGCAATTCTCGACTGCTCGTCGCGATTACAAGAAAACCATTTTGACCACCAAAACGGCCTATTTTTCTGAAAAATTACTTAATGCTCATAACAAATGTAAAGAGATTTTCCAATTTGTGAATGACTTATGCAACGATACTAGAGCCTTGCCTGCCCAGACCCCCACACAGGATCTTTGTAACACCTTGAACGATTACTTTTTAAACATGGTCTTCTCTATCAGAGCCAGTCTCCCATGGACTACCAATTGGGAACCTCTAGACGACATCTTTAGCAATCAATGCACGCTAGATAAGTTCCCTCCTATAGGTCCCAATACACTATTAGAACTCACGACCCGTGTCAAATCCGGTTCCCCACAGGACTGCTGCCCTCCGCATGTCCTGAAACATGTCTTTACTTCTTTGCCTCACAGTGTGCTGCCACTTCTCAATGAATCGCTCGCCCAGGGCAAAGTCCCCAGCTTCTTCAAGCATGCTACGGTTGTCCCCCTTATAAAAAAACATGGGACTGACCTTAGCAATCCAGCCAACTATCGCCCCATATCCCTCCTCCCTTTCTTGTCAAAACTATTAGAAGCTCACGTAGCCGGGTGTGTGTCCAGCTTCATTGAACGCTCGAACTACCTAGAGCCTAAACAAGCCGGCTCCCGTCCGTCACACTCTACGGAAGCTGTGATTATTGCAATCTTGGATAAGCTCAGAGCAACGGCAGACAGGGGTGACCATCAAGCACTTGTGCTTTTGGACTTGTCGGCCGCGTTCAACACGGTCGACCATACCATCTTGTTGAACCGTGTCGAGCAATCAGGCCTACGGGGCCCGGCTCTTGGTTGGATCAAATCCTTCCTTGTCGATCGCACCCAAGCAGTAAGGTTGGGGAACTTTACCGCCCCAAAACTTACCTCGGCTTGTGGGGTACCACAGGGCTCGTCCCTGTCCCCGCTGCTGTTTAATCTATATATAAGACCTCTGATTCACTAATTAAAAAACAGAAACGTTACCCTCCTCAACCATGCTGACGACCTCCAACTTATCTTCCCACTCTGCTCCCCTAACGTCGTAGCTGAGTTCCAGTCCACTATGCTACACATCCAGCGCTGGATGGACATGAACCATCTCAAGCTCAACCCGGGGAAAACAGAGCTGATCTTGCCAGGAAGAGTGAGAACAGTTGGAGCTCCAATTTTTGGCCGGCGGAACTGGGGTCTCCCCATGTCCCCATCCCATTGGTGAAAAGCTTGGGGGTTATTATTAATGCTGACCTCTCACTCCAGGGGGAGGTGGGAGCCGTAATCTCCTCTAGTGTCCACCAACTCAAGAAAGTCAGGAAAATTGCTCACCTGTTGTCCCACTCCGCTCTAATACAGGTGGTGCTAGCTCTTATCCTTTCACGGCTGGGCTTTTCCAATTCCATCTATCTGGGATTGCCAATCGGCCTACAAAAAAGACTTCAAATGGTACACAACCAGGCAGCAAGGCTGATTGGAAAACAACCCAAATGGACGTCCGCCAGACCAGTTTTGAAGAAACTACACTGGCTTCCGATAGCCCTGCGTGTAGCCTTTAAGACGGGATGCCTAGCCTTCAAGGCTCTGCAGGGAAATAGCCCTAAATTCATCAGCTGCATGATCACCGAGCACACCCCCTCGCGCAACCTCCGTTCTGCACAGCTCAGCCTGCTTACCATCCCGACTTTTAAACGGAAGCGTCTGGGAGGTTGCCGCTTTTCTTGCCTAGCCCCCAAGCCTTGGAACTCCTTCCCTCTGACACTCAGAAACTGTGATAATCTTCTAAGTTTTAGGAAGGCTTTAATGACATGGTTATTTGAGCAAGCCTACATTTAAGTTACCATCGCAATTGCAGCTTTTGGTCTACAGCGCCATGAAACTCAAGGGTGTACGTGCGCTATATAAGCATCTATTAACATAACATAACATAACATCCGTGGAATGATGCATGCTAGGTAGCAACTTCCATACCATCCTGGGGTCAAATAGAAGTATGCCCATGGGCCACAGACAAAGAAAAGGCCCCTGTAACCTACCCGACCTGGTGATGACTTGTCACGGCTCCTGACTCGTGTTAGTCTCGTGGTGTGGTTAGCTGCTGGTGCCCATATATATCTGTTGGACTGTTTTTGCTGGTTGTGTACCTTTCATCCTGTTTATCCTGTCTTCACAGTCGAACAATCCCTGCTGACCCTGAGCCAGTTCTGCTAAGGTGCATGTAAATGAGATGCATTCTTTCCAGACGTCTTTGTCCAGTTATTCTGCAAAGCTGCATGCTCTACCTTTTTTCGGCAAAACTGGTATTCTTTTGGGTGCTATCCTTTGATCATTGAGGATGCAGGAGGAGGCCGACACTTCCCCTACCCTGAACCTTGGCACTTTCATGTTGCCTGTCTGTTCTGTCCCTATATCATCACAGCCTGCTCGGCCTTTCCACTCATCATTCCTTGATGTCTTGTCAAATCCTTTTAACATCTCCATTTCTCCCTTAGTCGGCTGCATATTCATGCAAGGGACCCTTTTAGGTATGAGAGGAGGGCCTGTTGCTTGCTTGCTATCGCTGGGAAGGTCCAGTACTTCAGATACAGTCACACTTACCGACACAGACACAGACATGGTGTGTTGGCTTAGTAGCATGTTGCGCATTAAGACACAGCCTACATACCTGGACACTGGCAGTATGTGGTTCTTCAAATTATGTGTGGCGTCTGTTGGCAGATGTGTGCAAACATAGCAATCCGATATATTCAAAATTGACACATATAGTTTTAACATCTCAACGTATTGATTTCCTTCATGTGTTTTGCACAATCCTCCTTTGTCCATTTATTCACATCCACCCCCATCTCATCATTGTTTGTGGTCATATTCAGTTCATAGTCCTTTGGGGATTCCGTTGGTTCACTTCCATCACTCCCATCCCCCACTCTTCCATTAAGATGCGGTATCTCAAGATCATCAGAATATACTATAATTATCGTTGTCACTAGTATTGCTGGTGCCGGTAACAATATTGCAAGGGCCACTGCTTTCCGGAGACATGTGTGTAGTTCAGTAAATGGCATGGCTCCAGAACAAACCTGTCCCTTCTCTATGCTTTTTAATCTTCTTGTGAATGGGCCCTAAGTTTATTCTTGGTCCACTCGGGCTGGTGAATAGTCCCTCATTTTATTCTTCTGCCTCTTACCGCTATGCTAACTAACCCTTAGAGAAAGGTATTTTACCCACTGTTATAGTCTATTCAATGTCTCGGATAATTCTAGGACTAGTGTGCTCTATTGCAAAAATGGCACAGAGGAGAATGTTCTAGGTCTTGGATAAGGCTGGAACCAGTGTCCTCTATCGCAAAAATGGCACAATTGAGAATGTCAAAACGTACATTTGTTAATTCTTGCTCAGGTACTGGTACTAAACACGTTGGAAATGAAATGTCAAGTAAAATCAGTCTTATTAATTCACTTATCAACAGGGGATTTGGCACCAGTATTGTCAGCGTTGCATTTATTTCTATTCCTGGGCACAAAAGAGGTACTTGAATTTTCGACCGTTGTCCACCGGCTTGTATTGACACAGATCGAAGTCTGGCAGTTCTGAGTTCTTGCATTAGACAGCGGTTAGTAAATCATAATCTACTTCTTCAGCTTTCTGTTTGTTGGAGCGAAGGTTATATCCATGACGTACTTCTGCTGTTGGTATTGGCGTTGGTGGATTTTGTCCTTTGCTGTCCGGCGTTGCCTTCTTCGTGTGGGTGGCGTGTATCCACGACGTTAGTCCATCACACTTTACCGATATGGCTGTAGTCAAAATAATCTGTAGGGGTCCTTTCCACCTCGGCTGTAAGCAGTTAGTTCTTGTATGGGCTTTTACCCACACCCACTCTTCTGGCTGGAGATCGTGGGCTGGTGGAGTTGCTGCTTCTGGGAGGGATTTCAGCACCTGACAATGGAGGTAACATAAAATGTCTGTTAATTTCTTATAATAACAAAGTAACAGATCAGTTATTGACAGGGGGGCAGTCGACACATGTCCTGGAATATGCATTGGCCTGCCAAACACGATGTCGTGTGGGCTCAGCTTTGTTACCCTGTCTGGTGTACTTCTCATTGCTAGTAGTGCTAAGGTCAGTGCATCTAGCCAGGAGAGATCTGTTGACGCACAAATCTTCGGTATTTTATTTTTCAACACCCCATTCTTTCTCTCAACAGCGCCTGAGGCTGGTGGGTGATAAGCACAGTGTAGTTTCTGTGTTATCCCAAGCCCCTTACATAGTCCTTTTATTACATGGGAGATGAACGCAGGCCCATTGTCGGACGCAAGGAGGGAGGGTACCTCAAATCTTGGCAGTAGTTCTTTCAGCAGGCACTTGGCCACACTCTGTGCATCACAATGTTTAATGGGGTAGGCCTCTGTCCACTAACTGAACATGCATACCGCTACCAATACATATTTGTATTTCTGGGTGGGGGGCATGTCCATAAAATCAAGCTGAAGGCTTTCAAATGGTCCATGAGGGGGGGGAGTGGCCAGGTGCAGTTGGTGTACCTTTTCCTGTGCTATATTGGGCACAGACAGAACATTGCTTGCAAAGTCTTTCTGCGGTCTGGCGAAATTTGGAGTTGTACCAACATTGGGAAAACAATCTGATCATGCCATCACGTCCTACATGTGAAGGCCCATGAAAGAATCTGGCCATTGAAGGGAGCATGGTGGAAGGCAAACATATCCTTCCATTAGGCCCTGTCCATAACCCCTCCTTGGATTGTAGGCAGCCATTTTGGGCCCATTCCTATTCCTCCTGGTAAGCCGCCCTAATCTGGACCTGTATGGGGTCAAAGTGCAAGGAATCACTGTCATCCCTAGTGTCTGTCTCACTGCCCACTAATTGTATCATTTTTAGCTGGCAGCCTGTAAGCGCTATTCTCTTTGCTTCTTGATCAATGAAGGCATTGCCTCTGGAAACTGGGTCTTTTGATGAGGTGTGGGCGGCACATTTTATAATAGCCACTTTGGAAGGAAGTAGCAATGCTCGGAGAAGGTCATAAATCAATTGTGCATGCTGTATCTGCTGGCCAGCTGATGTGAGGAACCCCCTCATTGACCACAGCTGGCCGAAGTCATGGACCACCCCAAAGGCGTACTGGATGTCTGTGTATATATCCATCTTTTCCCTTCAGCCCACGTACATGCCCTTGTGAGTGCCACGAGTTCAGCTGCCTATGCACTCTTCGCTGCGGTCAGTTTCCCACCTTCCAATAATTTAGTCGCTGTTCCCACTGCATAGGATGCTTGTAACACTCCTTTGTTATCCCTCAGGCATGACCCATCTACAAACAGATCTCCTTGAGCATCCGGGAGTGGTGTATCTTTAAGGTTTGGGCGTACCTTGGTATGCCTATCTATGGCCACGGCACAATCATGAAAGGAATCATCTGAATCAAAGTCCTCCAGCTCGTGTTTAGTTGGTAGGAAACACGCCGGGTTCAGGGTGGTACACCTCTTGATGACAATGTGTGGTGTCAAGAGTACCAACTCATACCTGGTGAGGGGTGCATTTGTGAGATGCTGTGTCTTAGTGGATGTGAGAAGTGTGTCGATGGCATGTGGGAACGTGTAATAATAGTGTGTGTCCTAACACTAAGGTGTCTGACTGTTCCACAGCAAGTGCCGCAGCTGCCACCGCTTTCAGGCACGGCAGGAGCCCTGAGGCCACTGGGTCTAGCGTGGCAGAGTAATATGCCACCGGGCGGTAGAAGGCTCCATGTTTCTGAGCCAAGACCCCCATTGAGCAAACTCCCTTCTCGTGGCAGAACATGTAAAAATCCTTGCTATAATCAGGGAGGCATAATGCTGGTGCTTCACGCAGCCCTCTTTTCAGTTGATTGAAAGCATTCTCACACTCCTATGACCAAGGTACAGTGTCAGGTATGTCTTTGTGAATGAGTGCCTGCAAGGGTTTCGCAATGAGAGAGAAATTGGGTATCAAGTGGCGACAGTATCCTGCTACTCCTAAGAATGCTCTAGCCTCCTTCTGAGTGTGGGGTCTGGGAAAATGGGTGATGGTCGATATTCTGTCAGGCCGCACTTTCCTGGTGCCTTCTGTTAGTTCATGGCCTAGATACTTCACAGAGGTGAGGCAAAACTGTAGCTTTTTGGGGGAGACTTTGTATCCCGTTAGTGCTAAGTGGCACAGGACAGCGATGGTGTCCTTTACGCAAGCCTCCCTCGAAGGAGAGGCCAATAATAAATCGTCAATATACTGGATAAGTGTAGATCCCTCCTTAAGTACCAGGGAACCTAAATCCGTTTGTAAAGCTTGTGTGAAGATAGAAGGTGACTCTGTATAGCTCTGCACGAGCCTCGTCCAACAAAATCTCTTCTGTCTGAAACAAAAGGAGAAGAAATGTTGGCTGTCAGGGTGCAAGGGGATGGTAAAGAAGGCGGAGTTAAGATTCATCACTCTGAAGGTGGTGGCTGTCACTGGGATGTTGGATAATATTGTTGCTAGGTTTGGGACCACCGGGAAAGAGGGCAACACTATTTTGTTCAATTCTCTCAGATCCTGTGTGAATCTATAGACAGGGGCCCCGTCCGGGCCCTTTGTAGCTTTTTTCACCTGAAGTATGGGTGTGTTACATTGACTGTATTGAATCTCCCTTAGAATTCCGTGCTTCAAGAGGTCCTGTATGACTGGTGCGATGCCTTCCTCCCCCTCCTTAGAAATCTTGTATTGTGGCACTCTTGGGAGAATTGCTCCTGGCTTTAGTTTTATCTGGACTGGTGGGTAGTTTAATACCCGCCCTACGTCATTGGCACTGGCGGCCCAGACTTCCGCCGGCACACAGTTGCGTAGTTCTGGCAGTATTGTAGGGTCAGTGCACGTCATGAAGGCTTGTAACATTGGTCTTGGTCTCTAGAAAGACCCCTGTTGGTGAACAGCGTATGGTGCATTGCAATTTGCATAACAAATCTCTACCCAGCAAATTCACGGGGCAAAATCTGCTAAGGATAAACTGATGGTGCACTGTTATTGTACCTACTACAAACTGTACTGGCTCAGTAAGGAATTCTGTAATAGGTTGTTCCGTCATGCCTACTGCGGTTACCGTAATCCTAGAAAGTGGAGCCTCAGGCATTGTTAGTGCCTTCAGCATTGATCCCGACATCCAAAAATAGAGCAAGAGTGGTGAATTGCTTCATATAGTTCAAACAATCACATAAAACACTTAGGATCTGGCGCAAATATGATAATTTTGCCATGTCGTATGTGCCATTACATGGGAACTGCAGGTCCGGGTTTTTTGATGTGAGTTCGTGCCATTTGTGGGTGTCAATAACTAAGTTTAAGCCTCTTTACAAACCCACGATATAGGCAGGTGAGTTCTTGGGTGGGGCTGGCTGGGCTGTATTTAAATTATTTTTACTATGTCCCATGGTTGAGTTGTGTATAGTGCAGCAGCTAGTCCTAAACGCCTCACAAATAACTGTTCAAATATACCAGACAGATGTGTTGCAGGGTGGACTACAAGACGGTAACATGTGATACAATAGGTTGACAAAAATACTTCATATATATTTCAGTCACACACCAGTATTTGCAAGAGAGCAAGAAGAAAGCCATCCACCAGTCACCCCAACAGGTCACTTGATGCCAATTCACCAAAGCTTTTTTACAAGGAAGAAAGAAGCCAGATCCTGGTTGCTGTTGAGCCTTGATGGCTCGTGAAATAAGTAAGATAGGAAAAGAGACCCTGTCTGTGGCTGTGCCATAGGGTCCTGACATCCAAAAATAGAGCAAGAGTGGTGAATTGCTTCATATGGTTCAAACAATCACATAAAACACTTAGGACAAGTTCTAGGGTTCCTACGCGGCAGCGCTGTAGAAAAAACCCTATGTGCTGAGAATGTGTCTGGGTCTGCTGTACTAACCCCAAAAGAGTAAGGGGAGTGACAGAAATTATTTTAAAGATTTTTAGCCTTGGAAATTTAGAGGAATGCACATTAATAAATCTTTACATCCAGTCCATCGGAGAGGCAAGAGAGTATTAGGGACGGACGTACCAGTTGGTAACGCTGATAAATGGATGTATCAGGTTAAGTTCCTTTATCAGACCTCGGTCAAGTAACGTTCTAATACCCAGAGTAAATGAATAAGCTGGCAAAGGAAATTTAGAACCTGGCACCAAGTGAAAACACTCCACATACCTAACCGTATTTGGCCACTATATAGGCCAAGCACATCACTTGAACACAGTAAAAAAAATGCAATGAAACCTACAACAATTGAGAACAGAAATACCGGTGCACCAAGCGTCACTCCTCCCTCCTCGTGCCGAGAAGTATCCCGAAGCGCAAACTGAGACCCACCCTGGCACCGAGAAGGATATCTCCAGGGGGAGGGTGGAGGCGGAACCCAGGCAGGGCGACGAGCGCTAGCCAAAGAGCCAAAGAGCCAGAAGCGCCCGGAGCGTTCCTCATAAATGCCCAGAGCTGAGGCCAGTGGCGCGGAGGCGAAAGTGCTGGACCCATGTCAGAGGTCATGAGAACAAACAAACCTATGAACGAGACAAACACAGTAGAAAACAAAATCCGGCAGCCTACCCAGCCACCCGTATCGCGATACCTAATAGGCACAAACACTATGCGCCAATCTGGGGAGCAAACCCGCCATGCCCTAAAATGGGGGACTACCTGCTACCACCCACAGGGGAACCAAAACCGCCACATCCCAACAACGATGGGCTAACTGCTACAACCCAATACCGGAGGATGTAAATCCCCCCCAAGTGTACTCACCGGGCCAAGTCCCATCTGTCAGAGTGCACCGACGTCCGCTGCAACCAGTGGAAACGGTCTGGCAAGGGTGTCCTCCACTCCCAACGGCCAGGGACTCTCTGCTGGCGGGGAAAGGGTGCAGAACTTCGCCCTCAATGGCAGGCCAAAGGCCATCCGATACCGAAATCACCAAAGAGTTACTGCCAGCCAGGAATCCTGCAGAAACTTGCTGTCACCAGCCAGGGAATGTCGGAGACCAGGGCCAGACCCTACAGGACAAAGATTGTACGTGATAAAAGGGCAGCGGACAGCAGGTAGCAATGACAGAGGCGAACACACGCCCATGGGACAGAAACGAAGAAAAGTCAATAGCGCAGTGAGCGAGAGAAACGGCTAAACAGGAGCGACCTCCTGGGCAGCGTGATGACAGAGCCAATAACAGGAGAACAAAGAAAGTGATCAGAAAAGGGACCATGAAAGACATGGAGTCTGGAAAACAAGCGGCATAATTATCCCCAGGACACAAACACACAGTCCCAGACATAGGATGCCAAGAACAAGAGGCAGAAATAACACAAGTGCGCTGAGAGGGAAAACAGCAGAACCACCCCAAAGAAAACAGAGAGGCAACAATCAGACCATCCACTGGTATTGACCCTCCAGCAACCAGAGAGATCGAAGAGAGATAAACAAACGGAACGTTATCACCTCAAATCCCCACCCGAAGAGAGTACCGAAGAGGCCAAGCACCAGTGTCCGTCAATGGAGCCCGTCAGTTGTGATGGGACTGCATTCTCCCCCAAATGTTGAAGCTGAAAAGATAAAGGGTAAATAATAACACGGAAACAATTCTCTCTCAGCACACAAGTATGCAAGATTTATTGGGAACCCAATCAGAATGTAAAATAAACGTGCAGCACGGAGACCTCAGCAAAGCTTACTGAGTTCCCAATTGTTATGACAGGGCAGAGACATTTTATAGATACAAGCCCTAGAGGGTGGACATCAAAAAATACGTAATACAGATCAGACTATCTCCTGCTGGACCAATCAGTGAACGCTAATCCTGGTGTGATACCTTCTAAGGACCGAAATACGTCTATGATCTGGTGTTGCTGCCCACGTGTTATTGATAAAGCAGAATTGGGGTTTTCCCACCAAGGTGAAATATGTGTTTCTGGTATACGTGGACATGACATGGACCGGACCGGTCAGGTCACGGCGACACTATTGTGAAATGTACTGTTTCTGCAATAGCTAGCTGGAAGCTGGTACGCTTATTCTCTGAAAGCCTTGCGTTGCTTTGCATGTTGCAGCTGGCTGACGCAGAAAATGGAATGTGTGACCATTTTGTGCATTCTTGCTGGTGCCAATTCTTAAGTAGATCAAAGAAAGCTACAGGTATTGGTATCATAAAATATCCGCGTCTACAAAAGGTACCTGTCCAACTTGACATGCTTTGGCCCTTGGTAGCCCTCACGGGTCTGTGGGCCTTCTTCAGGACCGAATGAAAGTAAGGTATATTAGAGGTAGCTTGTGGAGGGTAGGCAAATTTACTCACCCTGCTACATTACTGAGCCCATTCGCTCATCTTCATGTATGGGTTATAGAAGGTACTACTGTCCATAACTTTTAGTGGAGACAATTTTGACTCCTACGGGGTAGAGAGGAAGCACTCATTCTTTACGATGCCCTGTCTGCACTTGCGCTGACTTTTCCCTTCGTACCCCGGAAGCTTCCTTCGATTTGGTCCTGAAGAAGGCCCACAGACCTGTGAGGGCTACCAAGGGCCGAAACATGTCGACCTATTAAGGCCTACAATCAGGTGCAATGGAAAATTGACACTTCCACTACAGCGCCAACAATTCACCTTTTTAACTTGCCCCATCCTTGGTAAATAAAAGATTTACCTGAGGACAGGAGGCAATTTTAACCTCACTCTTCACAACACACCTTCACACTTACTTTTCAGAACTGTCGCAAAACCAGACATTCTACCTCCTGGTGGAGGATAAGGAGACCACTAGGAGAACCGAGCACTCAAGTGATCAAAGACCCAATGATGATACTACTCACTTAAACAACAGAGCAGAGAATCAAGATATACCGCACCATATGCTTAATGTGAATGAGGGTCTTCACCCTAGACCATGGTAAGAACAGTAACACTCAGCTCATTACATTATGGAGATGACTTCTCCTTGAGCAGTTCACAGTAGGCTCTTTTTTGCTAGCCACCAGATACAGCAAGTGCAGTCCACATCGGTGTAGCTTCTCTTCACTGGAAACTTGGTGCATCTGGGCAGTCTTTCTTCAATCCTTCATTCAGTCCAGTCGAGATCTGAGTTGTGGGTGTTAGGGATGCCCTATTTATGCTCAGAAAATGCCCTCAGATTAGGATGCAGTTGGTAGCCAATAGGCTACCAGGTTCCCTCCCTCCTGATGACCACTTCATGGGAAGTGTGGCATTTGGCTACCCCAAGATGTATCATTCTCCCCACTCCCAACATGGCAGTACCCCTCTCTAGTTGTCCGGAACTCCCTAGCCCAACCCAAGGAGGCTACCCATCCCTAGAAAACCAGTTTGACAACTTGTTTCCCCGTCCCTGTGTTTACTGCCAGCCTGTCTACCTAAACAATTACAATCACCCGGTATTCCTTACTCCCAAGACACTGCATGTTATATATCCCCCACGAGATGTGAGCTGTTTTTGTTGTGGTGGGAGGTAGGCAGATTTTATACACGATGCTTGGACTTATAGATTCCTGGGTCTATAGTGGCAGGTGATGGGGGATAGGTTGTTTTTTTTTTAACTCTTTATTCTTGACTGCACAAAAGAAACATAGCAGTGTCACAATAGCACATGCAAATAACAGTCGCAGTTTTTCTTTTCTCCCCAGCAAATGACATTAACAACGACTGTCTATACAGTTTATCATCGGGTATCAATATCTATACATAGTCTCTTCGGTCCTCTGTAATATACTACATGCTTCCCCGCTGTACAGGAGATCAGCAATGCTTGTCCGATGTCGTCACGAATAACTGAAAAACATAACAACCCCCCTCCCCCTCCCCTAATGACTCCCACCCCTTCCCTCCCCTCTCCTGGTTGCTGTAGTAGCCTTCCTAGATCTTCCTCCTAGCATATTTTACAAACTATATACTGTAGCGCAAGGGGTTTATCTTGCGCACCACCTCATACCCCAGTATCTCACATCATTGGAACTCTGCGTGCGGTGTATTTATTGCCGCCTTTCTTCCTGTGATGGTATTATATCTAACCCTTCCAATTCCAACAACATGACCTCCCAGTCCATTGCTATGGGATGCTTTCGCTGACCCCTCTCCTCCTCCCTTCTAAGAGCTGCATCGTCTGCCCGACCCATTTCGCTAAGTCCATCTGCCATACAGTTGTTCTCGGGTGCCTGGGGGATTTCCATCGCATCGTCAATACCCTAACTGCCAAAAGAAGAGCCAGGTCTATAAATGTAATTTTAGCCTTCAATGTTTTAGGTCCTTTACGGGATCCTACTACACAATATAGAGCCTCCTCCGGTACCGGCAAGTGTGTAATTGTGTGCAGTGCCTGGCATATCTCCGCCCAATATCCCCGTAGGTGTGGGCAAGACCACAGCATGTGGAGAAAGCCTGCCTCATCTTCCTTACAGCGCGGGCAACAGTGGGGGGAGTCCGGAACATTCGGTGTATCCTCTTGGGAGTTAGATATGCCCGGTGGAGCACCATTGCCTGTATAAATTTAAATTTAACATTACGTGATACCCGTTTGGGGTGCTCAAGTATAATCTGCCATGCTTTAATAGTCAACACCAAATCCGTATCCTGAACCCAGGTGGCCCTAAGTGTAGTAAGTGAGATTGCTGCGTGGTCTCTGACCCCTGTGTATAGCCAAAGTACCAAATGTCCCCCCGCTCCGATATGGTACAGTAGATGAACCAATTTGTGTTGCATAGGTTTAAGTTGTTGTGGTGCCCAAGTGGTCCAAATATAATGAGTCACTGTGGCATGCAACAGATATAATCTAGGAGGAGCACCCGTGACCTGTATGAAGGATTCGTGGTCCAGCAATGTCTCGTCCCTAAAAAAGGCACCTATCTCTTCTATCCCTGTCTCCGCCCATGTCGTGTGAGCCTACCCTGCGGTGTCGGGGTACCCTGCAAGGGGATGTTCTCCGCATATGGTATCACCGATGATGTATATGGCAATGCCCTCCTCCAGCACAGTAGGGCCGTACACAAAAGTGGGTGACAGTCCAGAGGGAGTCAACTCCTCGGCAACAACAGATAGTGTGGTTCCCCACGGTCCAGCCGATCCATCGTAAAGTCAATCTCGTGCAGATTTCTGCCAGCGACCCAGTATGAAAGCCACTGGAGTTGATTGGCGTAGAAGTATCCCCGGAAATCCTGGACTCCCAGTCCTCCCGCTCTGGCCCTTATTTGGAGTTTACGGAGGCTAATGCGTCTCCGGCCGGCACCCCAGATAAGACTAATCAAGATGGTGTTTAGCGTATTAAAAATATGTTGAGGGATAATCACTGGTAAATTTACAAAATAATACAACAGGCGAGGGAGCATAACCATCTTGGAAATCCCAAATCTACCCATGACGGACAGGGGCAGTGAGGTCCAGAATCCTACGCTACTCCGGAGTCTTGTGATAGCCCATTTGATATTGCCATCTATTTAATCCTCTGGTGTCCTGTACACCTGTATCCCCAGGTATTTAAATGTGGTCGGAGCCACCGGGATCGGGTGTACCCCAAAGCGTATGGAAGAGGGGTGTAGTACCTCTCTGAAATAGAAGCCATTCGATTTTTCCGGGTTGATGGCCAAACCAGACACCACTTCAAACCGACAGAAAATGTCTTAAAGGACAGTATGGTCCGCTTCTATATCACGTAAATACAATAAAATGTCATCCGCATAGACGGATATCAAATGGTGCGTCTCCCTAATCAGGATGCCCATCCGATCCCTGTGAGTGTGGAGGGCTATAGCCAGGGGTTCCAGGGCTATGACAAATAAAATCGGAGACAGGGGGCTACACTATCGGGTGCCCCTGTACACTGAGTAACACTCTGAAACATACCGGCCCAGATGCGCCCTATCCGTAGGGTCCGTATATAACAATCGGATCCATCTCAACAAGGAGTCTGGGAAGCAAAAGCGTTTCAAGGATGCAAACATAAAGGTCCACGATAGAGAGTCGAACGCTTATTTCAGGTCCAGCACTATAGAGCCATCCCGAGTGAATTCCTGTGGCGTGGCCACCATCAGCGCATGTAGCCTACGTGTGTTCAGGGATGTACTCCGCCCCGGGAGGAACCCGCATTGATCCTGATGCACAAGGGCAGTAAGGTGGGATGTATGCGTAAGGCTATGGCCTTGCTGAGGATCTTATATTCTGTGGAGAGCATAGACAGGGGTCTATAATTCGCCATCTCCAGTGTATCCCTGCCGGGCTTACGTATTGATGTTACCAGGGCCTGCATCATCGATATGGATAAACGCCCCTCTTCAAATACCGTCCTGTATATCTTGTCAAGGACAGGCACTAGGGTTTCCGCGTAAGTCGAATAAAACTCTACCTGGAGCCCATCCAAGCCGGGCGTCTTGTTTCGGTTAAGATTGTTAATTGCAGCTCGTATCTCATGCTGCGTGATGGGGCCCTCCATCGCCTTCTGTGTGTCGGCTGACAGGATCGGAAAGGGAAGGTCACTCAGAAACTCGGTCACTTGTGCTGGGTCTTCCGGGTCAAGGGGAGTGTATAATGCTCTTAGGTGGTCATAAAATGCCACGTTAATCTCGGATTTCATGTGGAACAGGGTGCCCGACAGGTCATATATCTGGGTTATAGCTGGCGGGTCCGGTTGGTCCCGCACTAGGCGGGCCAGGAGGGTACCAGATCTATCCGCGTCCGTGTGCTGGCGGCGCAGGTATTCTCTATGGTCAATAGTCCGCAGTGTTTCCAACACCTCTGCGTGGTCAATATATCCTGCCTGTAAATCCCCTTTTTTCCCCGGGTCCACACTCGCCTCCCTTTCAAGTACCTTCAAATGATCTTCCACCTCACAGAGTTTTTTGTGGATCTCCTGCCTGGCTCCCACCAACTGACCCATTGCCACTCCCCGAACCACAACCTTCATGGCATCCCATACCACCAAATTAGAGGAAGCGGAATCCCAATTTTCCTCGAAATAATTAATCAGGGTGTCGGACAGTGATGCCCGGAAGGGGACATCCTCCAGGAGGAGTGGGTTAAGCCTCCAGTTGGGCACCGGAGTCGGCACTCTACCCCTGAGGAGTGTAAGCATCAGGGGTCTGTGATCGGAGAAAGTTTTTGCTAAGTACTCCGAGTTCCCTACCTTCGTGACTAATGAACGGGAGCACATGAATCGGTCAATCCGAGTGTGTAAATTATGCAGAGGGAATAAAAGGAGTACTCTTTTGAACCAGGTGCAATTCACGCCAGGTAATCGCCAACCCCCAACCCTCTGCCCACGCCGCGAATAAATCAGTCAGTTTTGATGCTGCCTGGATTGGGGGGTGCGATCTATCCAGGCCCAGGTCCAATACCGCGTTCCAGTCTCCACCTAGTACCCAGGGAATTCCAGCCCAGTCCAAAAGTGCCAGACCCACTGTGTGTAGAAACCTATCCTGATCAAAGTTCGGGGCGTAAATACTGCCTAGCACTATCACTGTTCCGTCTAAGGTGCCTTTTATCAAAATGTATCGGCCCTGATCATCCACTTTCCTCTCTATTTCCACAAATGGTGTCCCATGACGAATCCAAATGGTCGCCCCTCTGGAAAAGGCTAAATATGTCGTAGAATAAATAGTGCCCCTCCACTTCTTTCTCAATTTCTGAGCTTCTGCTATTGTGAGGTGTGACTCTTGAAGGAATGCAACCTGTGTATGATGTCTAAGGAGAAATGAGTGGATCCTGTACCGTTTCTATATCGCACCAAGGCCACGCACATTCCAGGAAATGAATCTATATGACCCTCCAGTCTCAGCCCTATTCACCATCTTTCGAGCATAGGAGTGCCTGTAGTCCTATAGTATAACCCCATGGAACAAGCGACCAGGAGACCTCATACCCCAAAACCCACTTTAAAGATTGAACAAACGAGGCACAGCAGGACAACTAGGCTGAGCCTAACATAAGAGCAATAAACAGATTGGTCCAGATTCTGGAGCATTCGCCATGGGGGGGGGCCAAGCACTAGTACAGTCATCTTGTGGGTCGCACCGGGTGTCGCTGGCCTTAACGGCAATCCATCCCGGGGGCATTGTGGGAGGATATACTCTCGATCGCTAACTGGAGTTGTCACTGCGGGAGGAGCGAGCAGTTCCTCCAAACCTGTGTTTATCAGGGTGACTTCCTCTATATCTAGTCCCAGTGGGGAGGAGGGCCCGTAGGGGCTCCACTTTACATCTTAGCAATAAAGTACATTTCTCCCACCTGTAAGATATACACAAGCATAGTAATATAATGAAAAACAATCGTCAATTAGCACATCATAAAGGATACCATGAATTACATCCTTAGAGATTCGTTCCGAGCTGAGCTGTCCACCACCTCAGTTATCCATCAGATCATCCGCAGCTCGGGGTGTGACTGCAGGGAACAGGACCACACTGTGATCTGAGTCAGCGTGGACAGTGCTATCGTCTGAGTCTGTTACAATATTCTCTGTGTCCTCCCGGAATGTGCCAACCATCACGAGCACTTCAAGTTGGTCCTCTTTCTGCTGCTCCCGCGACGGGCCATGACGGCCCACCCTCTTCCTTGTCTCTGGGGATCCTCCATCTTCTCGCCCTGAATCTCCTCTCGAGCCACTGGTAACTGTCTCTTGGGTGGCATCCGGACTCCCATACATACCCATCACCTCCAACCACTCTTCAACTTCCGAAGAGCTCTCGAAGAAGTGTGTTTTCCTTCCGTGTATGACCTTTAATAGGGCTGGGAAGAGCAGTGCGTATTTCAGCTTGGCCTTCTGAAGCTTTTCCTTCACCTCAAGGTACGAAGAGCGCTGTTTCCGGACCACATTCGTGTAATCCGGTTTTAGGGACACCCTTTGGTTCTCGCACTGTATAAGGGACTTCTCTCAGGCCTTCTGCAGCAGGACGTCCCTATCCCGGTAGTTCAGTATTCTCACTATCAGAGGGCGGGGTGGGCGGCCCGGTGCAGGTCGACCAGTCGGGATCCTATGCGCCCGCTTCACGCAGAAATCTGGCGATAGGCCTTCCGCAGCAACTTGGTCTCTGAACCATTGTTCCATGAAGTCCGCAGCACGTGTCCCCTCACAGCGCTCCGGCAGGCCTATGACGCGGATGTTATTGCGGCGGTTACGTCCTTCGGCATCCTCCACTCGGTCCATTACGGAGGTGACCTGCTGCTGCAGTTGTTGAATGGAGGTGGAGTGGTCAGCCACCGTCGGCGTAAGGTCTGCAATGGCAAGGCCCTGATCTTTCACCTTATCTGCTAGCTTGCTGTGATCTGCCTTCAGAAGCGATAAATTTGGGGTGAGAGCCCCCAACTGTTGCTCCATCGCTGACCTAGACTCCCGTATTTCTTTTATGATTAAATCCAGCTTGTCTGTCTGCTGTTCCCCGGTATGGACAGTCTCTGTGGTTCCCGCTAGGGCCCTTTCGTCTCCGGCCCCTACCGAGTTACGCGTCACCTCCGGGTCTCCTTGCCCCTCCGTCACTCTCGCATCTTTCCGCAACATGGTGTCCGGTGGTCAGGTCTATCCGGCCCCTACTATGTGGCAATTTCTCGAAGAAAGCACTATTGCGGGGGGAGTACTCCCCAAAATCAGTAGACCGACATAGGAGGGCCAATGTGCAACCGGGCTGAAAGGGGGGGGGGGTTTAGTCTTGCTGATGTCCCCAATTCTGGGACTCCACAGGCTCCTCCGGCGCGAACAAAGGTACTCTGGTCGTTGCACCCTCTCCTAGGACAGATCTCAGCCGGGCACTACACCCCCGAGACCGAGGACCGATATGTCCGGTGCATCTCAGGGGAACAATGTTTTAGGGGCAGGGGCCCAGAGCCACACAGTCCCAGTCCAGCATTACGGCAGACGTCTGCCCTCGCTCCTTGTCGCCATTCCAGGTCTACCGCGGCCAGTCCTCATTGAATGTCCCGCTGTGGGAAGGCCACCCCAAGCCAGCTCCACAGGCCCGTCACCAATCCGTTTCCACTGTCCCCGGGCAGGTCCTCAGCGTGTTTGCCTCCTCTTCTCTCAGGGCGGGACCCAGGCCGCGCTCACAGCATGGGAAGGCACCCACCAGCAGCAGCTATCCCCGCGTCGTCAGCTCACCAGCGCGGGTTCGCATATGTCGCAGGCTGGGGGGGGCTCAGGAAACTCCACCCCCCCCCTCGTGCAGCCTACCTCCTGGCCTCCTTAATCAGCGTTGTGGCCTTCAGCCGCCTACGGGGTCCGGGCGAGCACAGGCCGGGCTCCGCCCGCGTGTGTGAGTCCAGGCAAATTGGACCAGCCAGCGGCGTCGGGCCTCCCCCTCGTTGAATCTGCTCTTCTCATCAAATCAGGACATACCCGGAGGAGACGTCCTCCCTGCAAGCCCTCGATCAAGGCGAGCGCCAATGTAGTCACTCTCAGGGTCACCATTCGGCCTCTCCCGGTACTACTGCTTACACTTTATCTCCCGGCCACCCGCGCCGAGCGCTGTGCCAGGCCCAGATCCCCTCCGGCCGTATTTTCCAGCCTTGCCCCTCTCGCCGGCGGATCACAGGATCGCCCCAGAGCTCCGGCAAGGTTTCTCGCTTCTCCACATCTATCTGGGCTCCCGCAGCCCCTCCACAACAGGATCAAGCCCCCAGGCGGACCCGGAGCTCTAGCTGCAGCCGACCGCCATCGTGGCTGGCTAGCCACGCCCCCGCAGATGGGGGATAGGTTAAATGGGGCTATGGGGTGGAACCTTCATCTTGACATCAAATCAATATTGTTGGGTTGGCTTCCGAACCCGAAGAGAAGGAAACCGAGCAGGAGGTTTCTGCTGTTGGGGCTGGTATTAGCTACAAAGGTGGCAGGTGCAGGATCCTATAAGGAGTAGGAGAGTGGCTCAGGGACATATCGGAGTGGGCAATGGTGGAGGAGGTACATATGAAGCAGACCAGGTGCAATGACAGGGTGGAGGATGATTTTTTTAGCGTGGGCGGCCATGGTGGACGCATTAATGGACCCCCCTGACTACCAGCCACCTTCAAGATGTAATCGTTGAACAGCACACAGGGGGAGAGGAATGGGCTGGAATCGGGCAGGTTCAACAGTTTTGGATAACAGTGGCATTCAGAGTAGGGCATTATGCACAATGCACTGGGTGTTCGCAGTGGCGACGAAGATAGGTGTGTTATTATTGCAAGTGCACAGTACATGTATGCAAGTTGACAATCGAGAGCAGTTGGGGAGGGGGAAGTTGTTGGCTAATTAGTCAAACATGTATGTGATAAACATGGAAATGTGACTGTATAGTATGCTATGTTAAAATGCATAAAAATATATGAAAACATGCTAAAGCCCATCATAAACAAAAAAGTACAATTTACGGCATTAACCCGCAATGAAGCCTTGAAATCTTGCTGCAAACTTGCAGACCAGACACGACTACCTAGTCACTGGTTGCGTCTTCATACTGCTGGTGATTACAAGAATGGTTTTTATTATCATGTTGCCGGTGATTACTAGACTCAATAACATCACCACTTTTCCTTCCTTCACCGGAATCAGTGAACAAAATATTCTTGGGAAACACCTTCACCACCCTAGAACAGTTCCACCATTGGTCATTGATCAGTCTGACAGCAGATGCATTGTCACTCAGCTCTTCAATTTGATGTGAACTAATGGACTTCTCTCTTTACTATTATGCTCTTTGGTAACTTGACCCGAATCCAATCACCTCTTTCAAGCACTCTAGCCTTTGTGCAATTGAAAGTATCAAATCTTTTTTTTCTTTGCGAGTAAGAATACCTAAGTGAGAACACAAATCGATTTCTTCCCTATGAATGATCCTTTCCGTACTCTTAAGTTTGGCCAAGTCATTCAACCATGCAGGCCTCAATAAATCATGGGTATGTCTACTTCTCAAAGCTCTGAAAGGAGATAAAAAGAAACACTGTGAGGAGTGTTGCGCTAAGACCACAACATGGCGTGCACGGTAAAGGCAAATGAGAAAGACAATCATATTTCTGTCATGTTTCTTTCTCTAGGTGAATACTCAAAATCACAATTGAATTCTAACAACTTCACACTTAACCTCACCAGCCTAGTGGAAGCTTTAGATGAACGTACATTAGACCCACTTAGTAGTGGCACCAACAGCTTGTGATTGGTGTGCGAAAGGAACTTTGTGCCCCATATGTATGCATTGAAACATTCACCCACTCATGCACAGGCCAAAATGTCCCTCTGAATAACAGAATAGGAACGTTCCTGCGACCTACGAGTGCAAGAAGCAATCACACGCTCATGTTCACCTATGCCCTGAAAAAGAATCACTCCCACCGTCAACAGCATTAGAGTCAACCATAACACAAAAGGGTGTGTCAGGCATGGAAAGGACTAAGCAAAGTAGCTTGTGCAAGTTCACGCTTGATATCCATAACAGCCAATTCCTGTACTTCCTCTACAGAAACTTTATGTTCTTCTTGAGCAACCCAAGAAGAGGTTAAACTTTGGTAGCAAAATTACAGATACATTTACATAAAACTCACAAACTCAAAGAAAAGCATGTAATTGCTCACAGTCCATGGGTTTAGGAATTTCTTCAATATCTTTAAGGAAACCTCGAAGTAGAGAAAAAAAAATTCCGGAAATTACATGGCCCAAATATTCCACCTCACACACACCAAACTCACACTTATCTCTCTTTAATTGTAGACCTATACATTCTAGAGGCTGAAGAACAGTGTTTAGACTTTCCATATGCTCTTTCTCGTCTTTAAAATAAACAAGGATATCACCTTGGAAAACTAAGACTCCATGTAAGCCTTGCAAAACACCACTCATTACCCGTTAAACAAATAGTGCAGCTGAGCCCAAAAGGCATCCTACAAAACTGATACACTACACAAGGAGTAACAAATGTAGAGAGGTCTTATTCTTAATTCTTTAGCCAGTACCACTTGATAATAAGCGGAGCACATATCTAACTAGGAGAACAAATTTGTGCCAGCCAAAGTAGCAATCATTTCTTCAATTTATGATAAAGGGAAAACATTGATCCACATAGCCTTGTTCAAATTTCTGAGATCTATGCAAAACATGAGTTCAATGTACTTTTTCTTAGCTAGCACTATGTGTGACAGCCTCAGAGATGATTCGATCAGTTCAATCACCCCTTCTGCACACATAGTACCCAATAACTCATTCAAGCGCTCTCTGATACTCATTGACACACAAAGCAACTTGTGTTTAATTGGGATACTGCTCTCTTTAGTCTTTATGACTGTCATGATTTCATGTCTGATGCATACTACGGCCCTCATATCCCAGGCATAGAGTCTACATAGGGCACGGATACTACTCCATATAGAGTAGATAGTCCCCGAGTAAAACCCAGCCCTATCCAGTGCATCCAGCCCTCCAAAGTATGTATGCTTAATTGTCATGTTTAAATTGTGAGAGTATTATGGTCAACTGTATAATGAGGTGTATACATTGGGTATGTGGTACATATCTGTTTGCCAATGCTCATTGTAGTTATAATCATCATCACAGTAATCGTGCCATTGATCGAGCGTCTGAAAGGACTGAAAACTGCTTTTAAATGCTTCCGTTCGAAAAGGAAAAAAACAGCAACGCTTTGCGCATTACGCACGCATTGCCTGCATTGTGGTAAAGACTTTACTTAGCTGCACGTCACATCGCGTCTGAACGCGTGCAACATAGCAGCTGTCTTGGGTGTGGTTCGGGTGTGGCATGCCTATAAATAAAATACCACACCCAAGTTCCAGAAGGCGTTTAGCCGTCCGACCGTTTCTGCGTTGACATCTTTACCGCTTACCTGAGCATCTCCGGTTTTCTTGAACTTCGGGCTACAGCAGCATGAACGCTTCCTGAAAACAACAAGAAGAGAAAGAAAGCTAAATTATTTCTTTGAATATTATATGCAGAAGGCACCAACTACAACACAGCAGAAAACTAACAGCGCGCATAAAGAAAATAAAAAAAATTTAAAACTCTTTTTGATTGCTGAAAAGACTTTACAAAGCACAGTTTTTTGTAAAAGACTTTAAGTAACAAGCACTGGCGTTGCCAATAGGTCTCGTAGTAGGAAAGTTGGAGCTATTACAAATGCAAATAACAATGCCTTTTATTTTTGTTTTCATTTTAAAAACATAAAGGGCTTTGTCATTTACAAAACCAATAGCTCCAACTTTCCTACTGCGTGACCTATTGGCAACGCCAGTGCTTGTTTAAATTGGTGCGGACACTGTAGCTTATTCAAGAAAGTGAGCGAAAAAGTAGAACAAATTGTGGCCAACAGGCCTAATGGTTTTGGCAGTGCTGGTTTTAATAAAAGAGACTGGCATAATATTCAGTGTGTCCCCATTTCCTTTGTTTTAGCTGGAATCTGAAATGCTGAGTGAAGGGGTGTAACAGTGTTAGTTTTAGGGAAGATCAATGTGACTGGACCTACCTTTGATGTGATCTGAGGGCCTGAAATGGAATAAGGAACATATTTGAGTAGCTCCAGGCTCTTATGAAGTCCCAGCCTTCTCACTACATAAGCAATTTCAGATTACCTCTGAAGGTAGAGTCCATAGAATGGCCTTACTTTAATGCTCTTTGGTACACAGAGAATCGAGGAACCTTTTTAGTGTGAGAGACTGCTGTCAATTCTAACTTGTTGATGTGGTACTGTTGCTCTTATGGAAGACCTTTAATTTGGGACCCCAAAACCATAATTACCGTGGCTTCTTCCTTTGGTGGTTGCAGGAATTACATATTTAATCATGTTGTCGTTTAACACTGCTATTGGAGGGACTGCACAGGTAATTTCATATGAAAATCCAATCCCACTGATGACCTTAAACCCCCCCCCCCCAAGTAATTTTAGTGTCCGATACCAAGAAATACTCACTGTTGGAAGGTAGAAGAGTTGATTATTGTCTGACGATTGGATGATATTGACGTAGGTGGTTATTCTTGCGCTATCCTGCGAAGGAGACACTACATAGTGTCCCTAACCAGATTTAAGTTTCGATTGTATTGACAGTTATTTGCTTTGACGTTCAGTCCTAGATCACGTAAACGCTGGTATTGCATTTGTAAGTCCTGAATGACCTTTCGCTGAGTGTTTTGAGAAGCCAACTGTCAATAAAAGTCAGTTATCACATTGCGGTGGGAAAAAAATCCAGTACCACTGCCGTGCATTATTGCAGGTCCCGGTGGCTGAATCAAGATTAACCCTAAGCATTCCATTGGTAGTTTTTGCTACCAATCATGGGTAGTAGGGATGTTGTTTTTAGCACAGATTGGGTCATGTCTTTTAGATCGGTCACGCATTTATCAGCTTGGAATCGGTAGAACAGTTTAATGTGATAAACATTCTGAACTCTTTTAACATGTTTGCTTTTAGGTCCGAGATGGCACCGTGCTATAGTTTTGGGCCTTTCTTCTCGACTACTAAGTAGCATAGTAACGCAACGAGGGTCCCCTCACTTTGCCGAATTTTGCAGTGTGCATTGGTTTTGAGTCGCGTGGCGCAGAGTACATTCAAGCGGTGCAGGATAGAGTGCAGCGTAGATTCGAGTGATGGGGAGGAAAACGGCTTCTAAAGTCTCTGGTGAAAGTAATCTCTACAACCAAATGTAATTTCTTTCTTTTTGCCTGATTTAAATTTCCCCTTGCATGTCGGTTTGAATTGAAAGCCTACGGATTGCAGGGAGGAGAAGTGCCGATACACATAGTGTGTTTGCTACCAATCATGGGTAGGAGGGATGTTGTCTTTAGCACAGATTGGGTCATGTCTTTTAGATCGGTCACGCATTTATCAGCTTGGAATCGGTAGAACGGTTTAATGTGATAAACATTCTGAACTCTTTTAACATGTTTGCTTTTAGGTCCGAGATGGCACCGTGCTATAGTTTTGGGCCTTTCTTCTCGACTACTAAGTAGCATAGTAACGCAACGAGGGTCCCCGCACTTTGCCGAATTTTGCAGTGTACATTGGTTTTGAGTTGCGTGGCGCAGAGTACATTCAAGCGGTGCAGGATAGGTAGAGTGCAGCGTAGATTCGAGTGATGGGGTTAACAACTGAAGGAAGGTCTCGTTTGCTGGAACAGCCATGAAATATAACCTTAAGACACAAGGAAAAGGGCTTCTAAAGTCTCTGGTGAAAGTAATCTCTACAACCAAATGTAATTTCTTTCTTTTTGCCTGATTTAAATTTCCCCTTGCATGTCGGTTTGAATTGAAAGCCTAAGGATTGCAGGGAGGAGAAGTGCCGATAAACATAGTGTGTGTGGGGGTAGGGCTGAAGCGAGAGACACTCGGAGAGAGAAAGACAGGCAAAGACAGAGACGGACCAAGAGGGGAGGGAAGAGGTAGACACAGAGAGATTAACACGTACCTGATAATGCCTGGAAACTGAAAGTACGGCCGGCCTTCGGCCGGCCATGAATAATTAGGGGAGGAGAAGCCCTTTGATGTGCTGTGCTGGGCGTGAATGCGCGTGCTTGTTTGCTCACGTGATTCACGTGAACTTCAAGAAAACCGCGGCTGAAAGCCCTTGGTTTCACGAGCATTTTGCCGACTTGAATTCTCGCTCCCTCAATGCGCTTGCGCGCATTGTAGGTCACGAGACCTAAAAACCATAGAAAAATTATAATGTTACAGAAGTATGTCTCTATGTTTGTTGTATATTTTGTTTTATTTTGAAGCACAGAATCGTGTGATGGAGTATAAAAGAAGAATGATACAGGAGTAAGTGATTAAGGGAAAAGAACCAATAGTCAAAAAAATCAAGTTATGTGATGTACTTCTTTTGGGTAAAAGAATAAAGAAACTCATATCTTGTTTTCTCACAAACAGAGAAGAAATACCATTCTCATCATTACAAACACCACCACCGTGACTACGCCCTTAGAGGACAACACCCATACACCACTCATATCTTCAGACTTAAAGTAGGGATTTATACAGGTAATTGTGCAACTCATAAGAGCATGCCCTAAAAAATACTTCTTGTTGCCTCGAGGTCGACAACAGGAATTTGTCAGCATCCGAATCCAGATCTCTGCCCTAATTGCTATTCAGTAAACATAGTGTATTCTATAATCACTGGTTCTACTTTAGGGGTTCTGGGAGGTTGGCTAATAGCGTCTCTGCAAAACCCAGCCAAGCACCTTACAGGTAAGAGTGTATTGGTTAACCTGACAATGACATGTTAAAACCCCTCAAGCTTCCCCAATTTCTTGCTAGAAATCCTTGGTTTGCTTCTCCAGTAGAGATTCCAAACAACACAATTGGTACCCAGTAGAATTATCTTCAGTACATAGAACTTGTTGGGGACAACCAGGCTGTAGTGTTAATCTTAAACATCCTTTATGATGCCAACCCAGAATATCCAGACTAACACTATAAACATAAAAGTTCCCTTACACTTCTCCATCCTTAAATATTAAAACAGTGTCACAATAGCCCTCCAAGTCAATAGATGGACCATTGTAAGCTTGAGAATTCACATCGGGATGGACAGCTTTACATCAAACTCTTTCTCTTCATTTTTTTTCGACATAATAGAGATCCTGGATTCAGAATCCAGCAACATGGAATATATTTGTCACTGATCTAGAACTCTTCAAATGGATCCTTCATTTTAAGAAAATCCTTCTTGTTCACTCTTATTGTTAACACTAAATTAAACAAATTGGCACCAATTCCTGGCACCATCCTCCATAACAGTATTTACGACACCAGTTCTGGTGTTTTTCCTGTACCCCCTGGCAAAGGGACCTTTGATGCATACTTTGCACTGTCTTTGCCAAGGACAGAACATTGCTTGTGTAATGCCTCATGAAATTTCTAGACATAAACAACAAAAGAGTGTTCCTGTTCTGAACAAGGTGGAAAAAGGCACAGAGCACAAGGAACCAACAAAGCCCATTTGGTTTGTTAAGAAAGCCCTCACTCACCGACCTGGTCGGTGACTTGCTTCATCATCGGGCCCCACCGGGTGTGACCGAATGCCACCCCGGTGTGCTGCGACGCCAGAATTACTGGGGAGCTGGTTTTGTGGGGGTGGGAGGGCTATGTGAAGGGTTACGTGAATAGTGTGAAGTGGTGAGTTAAAATTGCCTTGTATGTATCAAAAAATTCATTTAATCAAAGATCATCAAGGGCAAGGTTAAAAAATGTGTTGGTGAGTAAGGCCAACTAATTGGATGGTCTACTCCCACTAACATTAAGTGACAACGTGAATGGTCAACATGAACATGTTTCAGCCGGTGTGGTACAATTAACCTGGCATTCGTCAGGACCTAGAGTGTAAACCTCGGCGGTATGGGCACTCTAAGGCCCACCCAACCAGAGGACTTGAAAGTGAAAAAGTCTGTGAAGTGCAAAAAAAGGGGGAGGGGGCTTCACCACCCGAGGGCAGGACGCACACAGCCTCCGGTCTCTAAAATTTAGAGACAAAAATAAAAGGCACCTGTGGAGAATAAAAGACACAGACAAACAGAAAGAGACAAACAAACAATTAGAATTTTTGTCGATAGATTAGCCGATTTCAGCCAGTTACTTGTGCTCAAGGTGCCAGGGTGCACAACTCATACCTAATAGCAGAGGTGCGTGGCTCTGCCTGTGGCTGAGACTAGATGGTAGGTATTATAGCTTTATACAGTGACAAGACACTCTCATGGAAGATTGCCAAATTGCGAAATCTAACTGTGCGAGTGCGCAGGGAGGGAAATAAGTGAAAAAGGAGGCGAATGGCAGTGAGTACATTCAGACATCCCTAAATCACTCAGCGATCAATGGGCCAAATGGCCAGTGACCATTCAGCAAAAAGACAATGGGAAGGGTGAGACAAGTAAGTTCTCACTTCACAAGGGATGAGAGTCCACCCCATAGACCGCGGGAGGGAGGGGACGGCGCATTTGGCACATCCTGAAAGGAAAGAGAAAATGGGAAGGAAAAAGGGACAAAACACTGTCAGAAAGCAGCGTTAGTACTTAGCTTAAATGGTCCTTTGCAGCCAGGGTAGTACTCACGCCCACGGCGCCTGTCTCCTGTAGGTACACCTACGCAGCCCTCGGAACCGGGTCTCGTCGATCCTGGCTCGGAGAGTGTGGGCGGTTTTATGAGCCTCCGGTGGATCTACCCGCGTCCGCGCTTCCGGGAAGGGAAGCGTGCGTGCTGCGCATGCGTGGGGACAGCGGGGACAGACTAGAGCGCGAACCGCTTTGAATGAAGGATACTCACTTCCGAAATGGAAGGGCTGCCTCTAGCGCATGCGTGCTGGTTCGACTGTCCCGGCCAAAGTAGTGTGCATGGGATTGGTGACTAATGCGCATGCGCTGGGGTTTAAGCCAATGCGGTGAGATGTCAACACAGTCGAGTTTGTTATGGTGCGTGATTGAAGCAGAAATACCCATATAATTGAGTAAGGTGTAGGCAGACTTGGCGCATGGGACAGAATTACAGCCAAGGCAGATAGAGATATCCCAGATCAGCTCTCCCTCACCAATTTCATATGGGTGTGAAATGGTGGAGGTGAGGGATAATTATCTATTGGGTTGACTATTTTTGATCAAATTCTAGTGGAACACAATCACCATAGACAACACGCATGGGACAGAATTACAGCCAAGGCAGATAGAGATATCCCAGATCAGCTCTCCCTCACTAATTTCATATGGGTGTGAAATGGTGGAGGTGAGGGATAATTATCTATTGGGTTGACTATTTTTGATCAAATTCTAGTGGAACACAATCACCATAGACAACACGAGTTTAACGGAGCAGCAACGGATCAGGAGAATTACTTGAGGACAGAGCCCCAAGGTATATCGTCATTGAGACCATTGATGTGAGTGCCCAGACGGTATACCCAACGCTGTTCCTTTTCAAACAGTCTTTCCGCAATGTTGGTGCCACCAGGAATTTGTTCGATCACAGTCCATCTTAGGTCGTTGGTGGTATGATTAGTTTGTAAAAAATGGTCACTCATTTTAGTCGTCGATTTTTTGCACCTAATGTTGCTTCTATGCTCACATATCCGTTGTTTTATTTTTCTGGTTGTCATGCCTACATACCGGTGGGAGCAGGGGCATGTTATAAGGTACACAACATTTACGGAGTTGCAATTAGTATGTGCTTTTTGCCACCATGTTTTTCCAGGTTCAAGACTCAAGGATTTGGTGGGGGTTGTCAGGTGACAGACAGAACAGTTTGAGCAAGGGAAGTGGCCTGTGACTTTCGGTAGATTCCATGCATCTGTGACACTCCTCAACGGGGTCGCTGGTAGTTCTTTGGGTCTGGTATGGACCAGGGCATCTTTGAGGCTGTGCCCTTTCTTAAAAGAAAACAGCGGTTTCTGCCAATCCTTCTTGGTGCTTGTGATGATTTTCCAATTCTTGTTTATTGATTTTTTCATTAAATTGGACAATGCACTATAAGTGGTTACACAAGTCAGGGGAGTTTCCGTCGTAGTTTTTATGATTGGTTCAAGGAGGGCTTCCCGTGGTTGATTTCGTGCCCGTTTAAAACCTTTATTAAGAAGGTGACTAGGATAACCTCTTTGTGCCAGCTTGGTCGTTAGGTCAGTCGATTGACGTTTAAAGTCAACTATATTGCTACAGTTCCGGCGGATTCGCAAATATTGTCCGTACGGGAGGTTTTCCCTTAACGGGCGAGGGTGGAAGCTGGAGAACTTTAACAAATTGTTTTTGGCTGTTGCTTTGTAGTGGGTCTTGGTAGTCAGAGTTGTCCCACTGTTCATGATTACCACATCAAGAAACACCACCTCCGTGGTGCTCACTGTATGGGTGAATTTCAAATAACTGTTAAGGGTGTTAATCCAGCAGAGGAATTCCCTTAGACGTTCCATGCTGCCCTTCCAAATGAGCAGCACGTCATCAATGTACCGTTTCCAGTACGAAATGTTTCTGCCAAACGGATTGTTTATAGACTGGATGTGTTTCGCCTCAAAATCTGCCACATACAACCCCGCTATGCTGGGAGCAAAGGTACTGCCCATCGAGGTACCAGAGCATTGCAAAAATAACCGTCCTTTGTAGGCGAAGAAGTTCTCCTTGAGTGCGATTGTTGCACATTCTATTATGAACTCAATGGGAGTATTGTATTCCCATGTGACAGAGTTCAGAGCAGCACTTAATACCATAATTGTCTCATCTTGCGGGATACTGGTATAAAGGCTCTCAATATCTAGGGTAGCCAAGATGATGGTATCTGGCTCAAAGGTAATGGTCTGCAGTTGGTGTAACAGGTTCTTGGTATCCTTGAGGTATGTCGGAGTGCTTTGAACAATTGGTTTTAGGAACTGGTCGCAGAAGGTGGACAAGGGTTCCAGTAGAGACCCAATTCCTGACACAATAGGGCGTCCAGGGGGCGGCAATGTATTTTTATGGGTCTTCGGGAGTGTGTAGAAATAAGGGATAATGTTCTTGCTTATAGAGAGGAAATCTGCTTCATTTTTAGATATATGTCCCCTCGATTCGGCTTCCCTAACCAAGTTGGTAATACGGTTCTGGAGTTCAGGAGAAGGATCCTCGTGAGTGGAATGTAATTGTTGATGTCGTTTAGTAATTCCTCACAAACTTTCTCATAGTCCGTCGTATTTTGAATTACGATGCCGCCGCCTTTGTCGGCAGGTTTGATTGTAATTGTGTTATTGTTCTTCAGTTTATCCAGTGCCCGATACTCCTCGGCACTGAAATTCCCGTAGTTCTGTGGTCCCGGGCTTGTTTCTAGGTCCAGAAACACTGCTTGTTCAAAAGCTGTGATGGCAGCCGGTACAGTGTAGGGTGGGGGTACAAACGTTGATTTGGGTCTTAGGCCAGTGTCACCTTTACGCATTTCTGCGTTAGGGTCCTCTTTTCCTTCAAAGAAGGCCTTCAGTTTTAATTTGCGAAAGAAGTCAGTGAGTTCGCAATGTAGTCTGAATTTGTCGGGGCGGGCTGTTGGTACAAAGCCCAGCCCTTTTTCCAATACTCGTTGTTCAACGGGTGTTAGTTGAGTATCTGACAGATTTGTGATCAGACTTGCTGGTTGCTTGTCCCCGGTTGAGGTGTCTGGCTCCTGGTGCGGTTCCCGACCACGTCGTCTGTTTGCCAAGAGACTTGGTTGAAGGTTCTCTTGTTCTTGCCTCTGCTTCTGCGGCCCCGTTCTAAAAAAGGCTGTTGGTATTGGTTTTGGAGGGGTGGTTGATGCCACCCTGGGTTCCAACCCATCATTGGGAATTGTGGGTGTGGGAAGGGGAATGGTGGAGGCCCATATCCAGCATGTGGTGCCATCGCCCAACTTGGTGCTTGGTTATGGTTCTGGTATCTCTGATTGCCTCTGTTGCCCCTGTTGCCTCTTCTCCCTCCTCGTTTGAATGAGCTTGTGCTGGATCCACTGCTATCCGAGGAGTTGTCATCTGTTAGATCTGAATCATTCAGACCCTTTGTTGGTGCTGTATATTCAGGAACAGCGTAAGGGTAAATTTTATTAAATTCGAATTTTTTTAGGTCTTTTTGAAATTTGGTTAATTTGGACTGCAATAGGTTTTCTTTATATTCATTTAGTTCACGATTAATCTCGTCCAATTTCTTTTTATAACCGGTCACAGTTGTTTTAAATTGTGATTCCGTTTCCTGTATTTCTATCAGTAGGACATCTGACAGACGTAGGGCAGTCTTGATTATTAGGACGAGCCAATCACGCGTGCAGTGCCACGCGATCATGGCCCAATCCTTGCGAAATTGTGCATCATCTAGAAAGATGCGAGGGGCATTCGTCACCAACAGGCCTTTTGGTGCTGAATTCGAAGAGAGGTATTGCTTCATGATCGTGATCGTGAAATTTCTATCCACTTCCATAACACTTACCACCACCCTCTTATGACTTATTATTGAAACCAGGCTTGTTTCCCTTCACTATACAATCTCTTCAACTTCTTTATTAGGCGTCTTTACTGATTCCTTTGAATCCTGGATCTATACTATTAGCAATGCCAATGGCCTCCTCGAGGAGAGGATTGCTGCATGTGACCAGTCATTCTGGGATCTTTTTATTGAAACATCTTGTAACAAGTTGATCCCTTTTCAGTTGATTTGTAAATTATTCAAACTCACACTTTGTAGCAAGTACTCTTAACACTGTGTAATGGGGTGGTGCGACCCTCTACACCGGACATGGACAACGGGACTCCCCCGGGGGCTCTTACCAACCCCACCCTGTTTGTTCCCTGTTACAGAACGAACTTCCGTCTGTTGATTTCGATATCGGAACCTCTGGGGAACAGGAGGAACCATGGCTCTTTAACTGGAGAACTGAAGAAGAGTGGGCGGGGCTACCAGTGGAGGAGGCAGCATTAAATACGGAAGCCGGAAGGGAGAAGGTGTGCATGTACACTAGGAGAGGCGAGAGTTGGAGTAGAGTCGGAAGAAGAGCGTGGTGAAGAGAGGAGGAAAAGACCGGAGGAAGAATAGAGGAGAGCAAAAGCTGTACCATCACCGTAGGAAAGGCCAGGAGGCCAACGTCCCCACAAGCCGCCCTGCCACACACCAGGGGGAGGTGTGTGGCTAACTCAGGTACGGAGGCGAGTTGCGGGTTGGGTCGAGAGGAAGGGCAGTTCTGCAGAGTGATTGGGATACCCCCGTCCCGGTGTACCCTTACCCCTGAGCACTAAACCCCTCACCGCACGGTGAGCATTGAGTGTTGCACTTCGGGAACTTCCTCACTCCTTTTCCCCTCAACATCTCGAGTACCGGACCTTACCCTGACCCGCTTCCTTCTTTGTGTTTTCCTTTGCGAGAGGCGCCACGGACGAGGATCAGCCCCTAGCGAGGAGGAGCCACGAGAGACTATGCAGAACAGATCCGTCTAAACCAAAAGCCCGTCGGAGGAGCCGAAGCCGATCCCCCAGACGGACCTTGTACACTAGGAAGACCTGTACAGACTATTTGTATGCTGCAATAAAGCCCTCTTTGACAAAAACCCGTCTGCTACCCATTCCTCACTCCCCCGGCATAGCAGATCCCGTAACACTGGTGGAGAATGCGGGCAGCACACCCATTTATTTAGAAGAGATGGAGACCATATTGCAGCAGATGGATACAGTGGTGCAACAACTGGTGAAAGGACAGGAACGACTGGAGTGGGTCGTTGAGCAGCAACTCAACTCTGCTCAAGCAGACCGAGAAATACTAAATCAAGCCCTGAGCGCCCGGGAGACAGACCCTTCAAAGACATGGGGGGAAACCCCTCTGCAAGGTAGTGTGGAAGAACGGATCATACCACATGGGTCAGCGGGGGTCTCTTTGCAAAGGTTTCAACCCGGGGAGGACCCAGACTCATTTATCTTGAACTTTGAGAGGGTGGCCCGGGCCTGCGGCTGGCCAGTAGGTAAATGGCCGTTCTTCCTGGCCCCTCTCCTTGTCGGTGAAGCCCAGGCAGCCTACCAGGTCGCCAATCCCTCTGGTGGTACCCCATACGCTGACGTGAAACGTGTAATATTGGAACATCTCGGCCTAGATGCAGAAGCCTACCGCTTGAAGTTCCGTAAGGAAACAGGCAGCCCCGGGGAGAACCCTAAAACTCTTTTTGTAAGGTTGAAGATGGCCGCTGATAAGTGGCTCACTCTCAACATCAGCTCCAAGGAGGAGCCAATGGACAGCATTTATCTTGAGCAGTACCTGGAAGCTCTTCCCTATGCAACCCAGTGGTGGCTGAGAAAACACCACAATTTAACCCCTGCCCAGGCTATTGAGATGGCCGCCTCGTTTTCCCGAGCTCAACCCAAAACATCCGCTTGGGGAAACGACCGATCCTCTAGGCCGATTCTCAAACAGAGAAACGGCCCCAGCATGTGCCGGAACCTCCCCGACCTCGGAACTGGAGACCGACCCCCCTGGACCCTCTGGACCACAATGCTTTGACTGTGGCAACTGGGGCCATATTGCCAGACTTTCCCATCGTCGGAAACCACCGACGACCTTTAGGAGGTCGGATACCTCCCAAAGGCGGTGCTCTATTCGGCCGAGATGGGGAACACTTTCTGAGTAAGTGTGAAGGTAAACGGGTCCTCCATTCACGCCCTTCTTGACTCTGGCTGTTGCCAGTCAGTGATCCAATCCAAGCATGTAGCACCCGCCCAATATATTCCCAGAGATAGTGAATATACGTTGCGTGCATGGAGACATCAGACCCTACCCCGTAGCTAAGGTGCCCAATCATCCCACACAGGGGGAGGCCCATGTCGTTCGAGTGGGGGTCCTGTCCTCCCTCCCTGAGGACCTGATTATAGGTACAGACAACCCTGACTTCCTACGCATGTTTCGCGAACACCTAGACCAAGTACCCGTTCCACCCCCCCCCCTCTATCATACCCCGAGATCCTCTCCCTGCCTTTGTTTCTCAGGAACCGTGGGTATTGGAAAGGAGTTTTAGATTCGCACAGGCTAATGATCACACCCTCTTCAATGCCTGGGAACAAGCCCATCAACAGCAGGGAACCACCCAGGGCACCTATCCCCAGTTTCAGATCCACAATAATTTGTTGTATAGACAGGGTCAGAAAGACGGCCCCTCTCAGCTCCTGGTGCCACTCTATTTCCGAGAGCAAGTGCTGTTTTTCTCACATAGCCACTTGGTGGCCGGACATTTGGGTGCGGAGAAGACCACCCAGACCCTGCTAAGGCATTTCTATTGGCCCGGAGTATACAAAGACGCCTCTGTGTACTGCCAGGAGTGTGAAATATGTCAACGGAAAAATATGACAAAACCTCCGGCAGTCCCATTACAACCATTACCAATCATCAGGAAACCGTTCGAGAGGGTCGGGATGGACCTCATCGGGCCCTAACCCAAGACCAAGATGGGTTACCAACACATCTTGGTAGTGGTCGACTATGCCACCAGGTTCCCAGAGGCCTTCCCGCTAACAACAACAACCACCTCCAAGCAAGTCGCGGACAGAATGATTGAATTATTCAGTCGGGTCGGATTCCCTAAAGAGATCCTGATGGATCAAGGAACTCCATTCGTGTCCCGCCTTATGAAAGAAGTTTGCACCAACCTGGGGATACAGCAGATCCACACGTCGGTGTACCATCCCCAGATGGACGGTCTGGTTGAACAGTATAACAGGACATTAAAAACCACTCTTTGAAAAATGTTAGAAGTCATCGGTATGGATTGGGAACAGTTATTGCCTCTAGCTCTATATGCAATAAGGGGTCAGACGCAGAGCCACCTGGGCGTCTCTTCATTTGAATTATTGTACGGCCGACAGCCTCGTTCCCTTTTAGAAATGACACAGGAAGCATGGGAGCGGGAGGTCCCAGACGAAACGACCAAAACCTTGGAATATGCCCAGAATCTGAAATCAAAACTGGGAAGACTGTGGGATCTCGCCTACACCGTCCTTGAAAAGAGCCAAACCCGACAGAAAAACGACTACGATAAAGGGAAGAAATGGAGACATCTGAAAGAGGGCGATTGGGCCCTGGTGCTGCTCCCATCGTCTACCCAGAAGTTTAGAGCAGAATGGGTCGGTCCTTACAGGGGGCTGTCGACTATCGGGCGGACCAGCTATAAGCTGAAAATGGGTCCCCACAAGACCCAGATATATCACAACAATCTGTTAAAAAAGGGCTGGGACCCCTTCCCTCGGGAGTGAACCTGACGACCCGTTTCCCGACAACATCCCCTGTGTCCTCCCTGGACCAGTTGGTGATTAACGATGAGCTGGATGAACAAAAGAACCAAGAACTACAAAACACTCTCAAACCATACCACTTACTGTTTTCTAACACACCCGGCCGAACCTCCCTGGCCGAACATTGTATAGAGACTCCGCCAGGCAAAGTCATAAAAATAAGACCCTATAGGGCACCAGAGGCCCGAAGGAACGACATCAGAAAAGAAGTACATGATATGCTAGACCTCGGAGTCATACGCCCCTCAAGGAGTAATTGGTCTAGTCCTCTTGTTATGATCCCTAAACCGGATGGAACATGAAGGTTCTGTATGGACTTTCGGGCACTGAATGAAATACCATCTTTCGACGCCTACCCCATACCCCATGTGGACGAGCTCGTCGAGAAGCTAGGAGACACAAAATACATAACGACCCTTGATTTGAGGAAAGGCTATTGGCAGGTGCCCCTAAGGGAGGACGACTGTAAGAAGACAGCCTTTTCCACAGACGATGGACACTACGAGTTCACAGTCCTACCTTTTGGCCTTCATGGGGCACCTGCCACCTTCCAGCGATTGATGAACACTGTGTTGAAGGATCTGACCGGGTTTGCCTCAGCCTACCTCGACGACATCGTCATATACAGCCCAGATTGGAACACCCACCTGACCCACCTACAGGCCGTGTTTACAGCCTTAGAACAGGCCGGCCTGAGGATCAATTCCAAGAAGTCACGCATGGCCTACCAGAAGGTGAAATACCTCGTAAACGTATTGGGGCATGGACTCATTGAACCCCAAATCGAGAAAATCCGAGCTATTGCAGACACCCCCTTCCCCGGTACTGATTGATTGATAGGCTTTATTTCGGTAAAAAAATACCATAAAAGCATGTACAGCAATACAAATTACATATGAATAGCGATGCAGTCTAATTACACCCAATGTAATTAAAACAGAAAAGCAATGATTAAAACCAGATTAAATTGACAAGGAAAGCCTTCTTGTACGAATCAACCAGGCCCATTTTAAAAACTTTGACACAGCACAGACAATTACAGAAGATGTGTCGGTCATTAAAATACGCATTGCCACTGTGCACTGACGGGTGCCTAAAAGTCTGCATAAAGGTTTTAGCCACCGTGTCCTCGGTGCACGATAGTCCGGGCATTCAAAGAAGATATGAGCTACAGACTCAACTCGGGTGGGACAGGATGCACAAAGAGGAGAGAGTTGGTATGACCGTTTCCAACGGGCGACTAGCTCACCTACTGGTAGGATCCCCACTCGAAACTTGAAATACAAGGAACTGTCAAACGGCATGGAGATAATATCTAAGTAGGCTTCGTAGGCCACCACATCCTTAATCCTCACAAAAGCTACAGTGGAGTTACAATGACGTGAGTCTAGGTGTAGTTTTGCGGAGACCCAGTTCCGGTACAGCTTTTTTATCATAGCTTTAGGAGGGGCAGTTTTCGAAGACCATGCATCCGATAGCCCTATCTCCACCAAAAGTTGTTTGACGTCTCTCAACCATTTGATCTTAGACCAACCTGCCATAGCCATAACCTCTGATAATGCTTCCGCATAGGAAGCTAATTCGGGGACCCGCCATAACCGTGCCCAAAGGAGCAGGGGGCGAAGTTGCGCTTGGTCCCTAATAGATCTGCAACCTAAATCTAGTAGCACTGGTACTGTTGGTGTGCTCCAGGGGAGAGCCATCAGATCTTTCAAGAGTTTGCTCTCTGATTTAGCTAGTACATCCAGGTTGCAGGTGCCCCACAGCTCTGCCCCATATAGTGCGGCACTGACCCCTCTGGCTTTATATATTTCCACAACCGGGGCTAAAGGTTTGCTAGATAAGGAGCGTTGTTCCTTAAGTAGAGTGCCTCCCATCCTTTTGTGGCCCAGTAGCATTTTGTGGATGTGCGAATTCCAAGAGAGAGAGTCATTAAGGCGAATACCTAAGTAGTCAAACTCAGAGACCCTCTCCAGTGGCTCGGAGTTCAGACCCGGAGGTCGTCCAAGTTTCTTCGGGGGATTCATAACCAGGAACTTGGTTTTATCGGTATTAATTACCAGTCCTCTCAGCAAACAAAACTCCTGGAAACTATTCAAAAGGCTCTGGAAACCAATAGGGGACTTTGAGATAAGAAGAGTGTCATCTGCAAAGAGCAATGTGGGGATCCGTTTGCCCGCCAAGGAGGGAGCGTCCGAGGGATTTTTCAGCAGATGTTCGACCACACCGTTTACGTAAAGAGAAAACAGAGTGGGCGCTAGCACACATCCCTGTCGGACGCCCCTTCCCACGGGGATCCTTTCGGTTTTTTCACCCTTTGAACCCCAGCGCACCTGCGCAAAATTGCCATCGTGTAGTTTTACCAGAAGATGAAGGATGTATGTGGGCAGCCCTAAAACTAGCAAAACCTTCCATAGCTCCTCCCTGGGAACCAGGTCGAAGGCAGTCTTTAGGTCTATAAAGGCCAAATATAGACTGCCCCTTCCCAGCACCACCACCTTCCAGTGGAGAAGGGTCAATCTGAAGGCTTGCTCAATGGTCCCTATGCCAGAGCGGAACCCAGCTTGAAGGTCCGACAAGATGTTATTGTCGTCCATCCACTGGAGCAACTTTCTCAGGATCACCTTCCCTGCCACTTTTTGGGAGGAGTCAATAAGACTTATTGGCCTATAGTTGGCAGGGTTGTCCCGACACCCCTTCTTGAATATCGGGACAACCTCTGCCCCCTTCCAGGATTCCGGTACTGGCACACCTTTACTAATGGCATTTAATAGTGATGATACTAGCCTCCCCCACTCCTTGGGACCTGCCCGTAGTAAGTCACCCGGTATCCCATCAGGCCCTGCTGCCTTCAATGGCACCAGTGTCTTGATTACATCCTCAACCTCTCTATCAGTGAAGGGAACGTGCTCTGCTCCCAATAGGCGGGCACTCAGTGGGGAAACAGTATTGGTGGGTGACTCGACTGAAGTGTAGAGAGACGAGAAATGGTTGAACCAGCTCTGGGCAGGTATGTTGCACATTATCAATGTGCTAACTGGCCTATCCCTAGATCTTATAAGGTTCCAAAAGCCTCTAGCATCCCTTTCCAAGCTCGCTTTCCTGAGATCTGCCGATAACCTATCCTCCCATTCTCTCTTAGCTGCAAGCATAGTTTGTGAGTAGTCATGCCTAGCCGATCTTATATCAGCCAAGGATTTACTCTTAACAGCATCAATCAGGAATTTTTTCTTCTCTCTACATTTTTTCGTGTACCAGCCCTGTGGGTTGGGCCTATTCTTGTGCTTATCAGCTCGAGAGGCCTTGTTTGGAAGATGGAAAAGTTCGCTCAAGGCCTTGATAGTAGCACAAAAGAGCGCTGAAACTTCCTCGGGAGGTGTGATCGGTGCATCTAACTTAGACTGGGTGGTAGACAAGAGTGTTGTAATGGATAGAACTTTCTCTTCGTTCAAGATAACATTACTCCATTTTAGGCGCCTACCACAATTAGAGGGATGGACCTCCTGGTGGGCATGCGACAGAGGCGACATATGTGTCCTCAAATTCTCCGTCCAGAAGGGACGGAGAGTAAGGGAGAGCAGATTGTGGTCACTCTCTACTGTGGGGAGTATCTCCATATCCAACAAATAACCCCATAGTTTGACATCAAGGAGGATGTAATCTATCCTGGACGTATTGTAGGTGTGAGCTCCAGACGGATCCAATTTTGTCCTGCCATTCACAGCCCTGAGGTCGAATTCCAGGTTTAGAGAGTAGATTTGGACGGCCACTTGAGACCACCTTCTAATGGGAGGTAGAGTTCGGGCAGGTATACCTCTCCTAATATCATCTTTGGTAGTCCCCAAGGAGTCCTCCTGCGACCAGGACATGAGAACTGTTGGTGACCCTCCTTAACAGGTTTTCCAGCTCTGCCACTATGGGTGAATTTGCGCCCCCCCCCCCTAGTACCCCTGACATAGATATTGAAAATATCTAGGGTCAGCCCTCTCTTCGGTCCTTTAAGTGTTAAACTCAGGAGATCGAGTGAGTCGGTCACATGCTGGGTAACCTGGCAGCCAAGTGAGATGGCGACCCAAATAAGAAGTCCCCCTGAAGGGGGACCCTTCCCAGAAGGGGATGGTACTGCTGGCTGGAAAAAGGTTGTGTAGCCTACCTTGTGGCAGGGCTCCCTACTCCATGTTTCTTGAAAGATACAAATGGAGTAACCTTCCACAAGGGTATTCCATTCTGGTAGGGACGACTTCCTTATAATACCTGCAACGTTCCAGCTGAGAATCCTTAAGCCAGGATCCGCCACAGGTGGCTCGCCGTGAGGTACAAGGTTGCGAACCCACTCCCCCTCGGGAGGTAGGCAGGGTACACATTCTCCCTGCTTAGACCCACAGCTAGAGTTAGCACCCTGTACTTGGGGACCACATACAGTTGGGGAGGGTATCTGGCTGATGTTAGTGGTTTCCAAGACCCTAGGTTCTATCCAAGGATTCAGACCCAAGGACGGAAGAAGTACCCCAGGGGAAGTATCGTTTCAATAGCCTGGCATCCTTCCATATGCCCCTACCCATGGAGCTTGGTGGCAAGGCATAGGGGAGTGGTCGTACCCGGGAAGGGCAAAATGTTGCCATCCTCTTTCATCCGAAAAAATACCATAATGGTTACTAACTGGTCTCGGGTAAAAGAAGGTCAGATCCACTACTCCAATGCCGGCACTACTGGTCCCTAGGTTCTGGTTAGAGATTAACTGAGCAACCCTGGGATCCTTAAAATTGACCAGCACACAATCTCCCTCAAAGCGCTTATGACTACGGCCTACCCAGCCTACCCTTCTAACACTTAGAATCAATCCGTCTAATTCCCTGGGTAGTGGTCTATTAGCCCTTAACCAGTGCATGGTTTTATTTTTTAGTGTCTGGTAAGATTCTTGCTGCCCAGCCAGCAGAGGTGGTACATTAGTGAGAATAGCAACAAAAGGGGGACAATCTGGGGGTAGATTCATGGGGGGTATTCTAGAAGCCTCTTTGGGAGGAAAAGCATCAGGCTGGGTAGTAAGGGGAGGAATAGAGCTGGCTATTCTGGGTTGGGATGACTCAGGACATTTGCTGGTTCCGGAGTTTCTCTGTTTGGCATAATCATTATTGCCAGTAGCCTCAACACCTACGTGCTTCTTGGCCTGAATTTTAGTCGCCCTAGGGGGGACTGGAGGTTTTATCGGGTTCTTAGTGGCCTGTCCTAGGTTTCGATCGCCTCCTTTAGCAGTGGCAACAAGAAGAGGAGGGGCCTCTGATATAGACACCCCATTGATCGTACCACTTACAATAGATAAGTCCTGTGGAGTGGTAGGGGTCACCCTAGCAACATGTTCACCCCCTGGGTCTTCAGCCCCTTTCCTAGTGTGTAGTTTATTTAGGGATTTGGTGGAGAAGAAATTGTCGAGTGTTGCTTGTTCAAAGCTGTCCAGTCGATCCGCTAGCCTTTTGACTCGTTCTACTACTGGAATCACTAGAGATTTCATCAATTTCTGTATCTGGGCGATTAGGGGAATATCAGGGGGAGCGAGCACGGCAGGTGCCGTAGTCGGAGCGACATGTGGTATGGCTAGTGACGGACCGAGAGACGCCACCTCCATGTCATCCTGGACACAGCCTCCACCCACCCCTTTTAACTTTTGGATTACTCCCACTCTTGTTCCAATTTTCTTAATTTTCCTATGGGGTTTAGAGTGAATACCTTTGCGGGGGCTAATTTTCCTTTTCCTTTTAGCGTGGGGGATTCTATCTACTGCATAGGGTAGCATAAATGATGAAGTAGTGGTTTCCCCATTAGTAGGAATAGGGTTCAAGGTAGGCATAAGGGGAGGGACATTCAAAGGCTCCACAACCGGGGACTCTTCTACAATAGGGGGCCAAATCTAAGAAGCTTTCCGCCCCGTCAGGGCCAGGCGAGAGAGCTATTTCAATCGGCTTTTCCATAGGTAGGCAAACGTTCAAGTCAGGTTTGGTTATGCGTGATACAGAGTAAACCGGCGCCAGAAAATACAGAGACGCCCGCTTCTCTAGAGGGCGTTTGAGGAGTTCAACAGATAGCCTGCGCTCAGCACGTCTCTCTGCAAGGGCAATCTCTCTATCATTCTCACGAGTGGCCCTGGAAAAGTATTTATCTAAGGGCCCCAGGATTGCTACCCCTACCGTGGAAGGTAAGGGATTTAGTGAGGGAGTAGATGAGTGTGCAGACATATTTCAACAAGCGTACTATAGAGAAGAGAATCAATCTAGCTATATACCACAACAAAGAGGCACACGTCACTGATAGTCACTAGAAGTAGAATCCGTACGTGGTGCTCGGCAGGACGACAACTCACTGTACCCAGAAGTAATCAGATCCGATGTTTGTAGAGATGGATGTCAGAGAGTGGGCCCAGCCCAGCCTCCTGCAGCCCCTGACAGCCACAGACGGCCCGCCCTTGTCCCGGGCTTCTCCCGGGACACTCCCGCGCAGCGGTATGCTGATCCTGATATGAGGGGTAGGGTGAGGTCGGGGCGTGGCAAGCAGGGAGAGCGGACCAGGTGTGTGAAATGGTCAATGCAGGGACTCCTGGGATACGGAGTCCCTGCTGCGCAGCTCGCAGCCCTGCAGCAGTTCTATCCTCGCCCCTCACGCTCCGCTCCAAGTTCAGACAGTCACCCTCCTCACGCTGCGAAGCGGGAACCGCAGAGTGGGTCCGGCGAGCAGTTAGCAGTCCCAAGGGAGGTAACAACAGTCAGGATTCCAGTGGGCAGCTCCTCCTCTGCCGGCAAAAACAAGGATTCAAAGGTGTCCCACGAAGGCTAGAGGTACCGCTGCTTTTCAGCGCTCGAGGGTGGGGGGCGTGGCAAGCAGGGAGAGCGGACCAGGTGTGTGAGATGGTCAATGCAGGGACTCCTGGGATACGGAGTCCCTGCTGCGCAGCTCGCAGCCCTGCTGCAGTTCTATCCTCGCCCCTCACGTTCCACTCCAAGTTCAGACAGTCACCCTCCTCACGCTGCAAAGCGGGACCCGCGGAGCGGGTCCGGCGAGCAGTTAGGAGTCCCAAGGGAGATAACAACAGTCAGGATTCCAGCGGGCCGCTCCTCCTCTGCAGGCAAAAACAAGGATTCAAAGGTACTAGAAGAGAGATGAGAGCATTCCTTGGACTTGTGGGATATTACCGGCGGTTTATTCCCCAGTTCGCCCATATAGCGGCCCCCCCTCACTGACTCCCTTCATAGGTCAGGGAAGTCCTCCTCTCCTTTTGTCCCCACCGAACCGATGCAGAACGCCTTCTACACCCTGAAACACCTCATCACCTCTACCCCTGTCCTATCCTCCCCAGACTTCACAAAGCCATTTTCCCTACATACCGATGTCTCGGACTACGGAATCGGGGCGGTCCTTTCCCAGGTTAGGGAGGATGGGTTAGACCACCCCATCCTGTACATAAGCCACAAACTGTTCCCTAGAGAGTTAAATTATGCAACCATAGAGAAGGAATGCCTGGCTATTAAGTGGGCGGTGGAGAAGCTGGCCTATTACCTTGAGGGACACCCGTTTACACTCTACACAGACCACGCCCCCTTGCACTGGATGGCCCGTGCTAAGTCCAAGAACGCGAGAGTGTTAAGATGGTTTTTGACTCTACAGCCATACACCTTCCAGGTACTACACAAAAAAGGGACCGACAACGTGGGGGCTGATTACCTCTTTCGCTATCCACTCCCCGATCGGGAGCGTCCAAGGGGGGAGGTGTGTAACGGGGTGGTGCGACCCTCTACACCGGTCATGGACAACGGGACTCCCCCGGGGCTCTTACCAACCCCACCCTGTTTGTTCCCTGTTACAGAACGAACTTCCATCTGTTGATTTCGATATCGGAACCTCCGAGGAACAGGAGGAACCAAGGCCCTTTAACTGGAGAACTGAAGAAGAGTGGGCGGGGCTACCAGTGGAGGAGGCAGCGTTAAATACGGAAGCCGGAAGGGAGAAGGTGTGCTTGTACACCGGGAGATGCAAGAGTTGGAGAGTAGAGTCGGAAGAAGAGCGTGGTGAAGAGAGGAGGAAAAGACCGGATTAAGAATCGAGGAGAGCGGAAGCTGTATCATCACCGGAGGAAACGCCAGGAGGCCAACGTCCCCATGAGCCGCCCTGCCACACAACCGAGGGAGGTGTGTGGCTAACTCAGGTACGGAGGCGAGTTGCGGGTTGGGTCGGGAGGAAAGGTAGTTCTGCCGAGTGATTGGGATCCCCCCATCCCGGTGTACCCTTACCCCTGAGCACTAAACCCCTCACCGCACGAGAGCATTGAGTGTTGCACTTCGAGAACTTCCTCACTCCTTTTCCCCTCAACATCTCGAGTACCGGACCGTAACCTAACCCCCTTCCTTTTTTGTGTTTTCCTTTGCGCGAGGTGCCATGGACGAGAATCAGCCCGTAGCGACGAGGAGCCACGAGTCTACGCAGAACAGATCAGTCTAAACCGAAAGCCCGTTGGAGGAGCCGAAGCCGATCCCCCAGATGGACCTTGTACACTAGGAAGACCTGTACAGACTATTTGTATGCTGCAATAAAGCCCTCTTTGAGAAAAACCCGTCTCCTACCCATTCCTCACTCCCCCGGCATAGCGGATCCCGTAACACACTGCTAAATCCATATCCACCTTTTCCGTGAATCAGTGTACCCTGGAAAAATTGCATGCCTACATACTAAAGTTTGGTGGTTTGGAAACATGATTTTCTTAGAGCTTCACCTTCTCATCATACTCATCAAGTTCTACATCATTCTCCTCAATGAAGATTAGTGGTAAATGAGCAAAAAACTTTGGGCCTTCCAATATCTACCAGTTCCTATCTGGTTTAAGTTTGAACCCATCAATTGCCTTAAAAAATGCATTGAACACAAACCATTCTTTCCAGGGTATAGGTGGTTCACCAGGAGACTGTAGAAATGATGGTGGACCAGAGATGGCTTGCATTACTGAAATTAATCATGAAGCAATAAAAACAACAAATTAAGACAAATGGATGCTACCAGTTCAGTGTATTGTTTACAAAACCATGTTAGCTTTTTGATATGATGAATGAGCTTGACAGAATACTTGCACCCGATACAATATGATGAAAGAGCTTGAAAAATACTTGCACAGTAAGAATGCATTGCATGACTGTCACATACAGGCAAAATTAGGGAAACAAAATGGCGTGGTGTTAGGAAAACATATGACAAAAGAATGTGCTGCCTAACCATCGCTTACAGTCAAAGTCAGTTAAACAAGATGGCGTTGCGTTGGGGAATGGGTATGTTGCATACAACATGTGCAACAGCTAAATCAGTTGAATGCAACACATGTGGGCATCAAAATAGGCATGAAGAAATACACCACAAAGAAAAAAGAAAATAGTCTGTCTGTCATGGCACAGAATTACCAACAACAGCCTATTCTGCCAAGCGGCTCCTGGTTTCACTGAGTCTCTTGGTGAAGCAAGTTGTTTGAGGCAGTGGTGACAGCTATAGAGGAATAGTCTGCAGCAGTGTGGACATCCGTCAGCTCATTGCCAATGCTGTATGGCGAGAAAGACACCAGGAACTATGTCTCTTTAATATGTATCTTTATTAAGTAAATCATAACAGGAAGTGATAAGAGGAAAGACCTGTTCACCAACTGACTATCTCCACATTCTGCTCTCCTCACATTCCACACATTGAGTTCCAACCCAAACTCACCATAAGTGAAACAGGCAAACATTCTATCTAACTCTCGCATGCAACCAGAAACTTATCCAGTGTGGTACTGCAGATTTGGACCCCGCTGTTTTACAGATATCGAGGTCCAACACTCGCGTCATAAAATATCGTCGTACCATGACGAATTTGGTATCTACGAACCGGTAATGATCAGGACATTATCCCTATGTATTTGCATCACGATTGAGTGATGCTAACACCCCTAAATCTTGGTTTCCGTCCCGAACCCTCAAACTCCATTTTGTAAACGGCATCCATCTTAGGGCTTGCCCTCATATAAGTCAATCGATTAAAGCCGATCTAAAGGACACGTCCTCTGTAGCTGACTTCCCCATGACCTGGCCGAAGCTGCCTCCACTGCCTCCAGCCAAGCCTGCTCGGGCAGCTCCTCGCCCAGTGGCCGAGCAAGATATCATCAAGGCACAACATGTCATAAACCATTCACCACATACAGACTATGTTTTCCATACACACACACACCTGTCCATGATTCTTGTTTATGACCCGTTTTATGATGGGAGGGTGCTCGACCTTGTTTGCATTTCATCGATATCTGATGGGAGTTCTGGATTTGGCGGGGTAATCCATCACCAACCGGACATCTGAAATATGTGCTGACCAGCATGACTTCGCTCTTTGTATTGTTACGAAAATATGTGTATAGCCATATCATAAACTCAAGAATTCTTGCCTACAGCTATTATTTATGTATATAAGGAGAAGGCTGGTTCTGTAAAAACGAACAGTCTCCTGGGAACTTACGGCCCGTGTTGTCGTACTTCTAGGACGCATGTTACTTGGTTGCAGCCAATAAAACTCGATCATTGACTTCACCTAGAAGACTCTGTGTTTCTGTAAGTCCAGAACAGGGAGAACCTAGAGGTCTTCGGGTGTGATCCCCTGGCACCACCGGGTCTCTAAAAACCCGGCACCTCAGTTGGCGCCCAACTCGAGGCGTTATCAAGTGGTGACGGTCCAAGCCAGATGTTCGTGAGGAGCTTCGTGTGAAAATTCCGGAGGACGGCCAGCCACTTCAGCGACCCCTGCATGTCGACGTGGTTCCGAAGGTCTTTGCTGCGAGGTTCCCCACGTCCCGACGGCTAGGAAGGACTGCTGCCCTGACTATCGCCCTGTTTTGGACCCAGTGATCCTTGGTAGAGCAAAACGATAGACGAGTCTTCTAGTGACGTCACCGATCTTCAATATTCAGTTAAGTATAAGTGGAGCGTCTCCCAGTTCTTAGTCTAGTCCATAGTTTGGTTCTTAGCTTTGGTATCCTAGAGATACGATTTATATTGGTTCTTGGTTCTTAGTTTGGTATCCCAGCGATAGGGTTTTTGTATTGGTACTTGCAAGCACCAAAACCGAGGGGTTCGTGTATTCACGACAATATCGTAATTAAATAATCCCTTGAAGTTTGAAGCTAGACTAGTGAGCAAAGATGCCTGGTCTCAGCAGACTTGGAAACTTGTTTTGTCTTAGTTGTAGTAAGGACTCCAGATTAGAGGATTCGTGTCCGGTTCCTCCGATCGGGACTCCAACATATGAGTTATATATAAAACATGGAGTAGGTCCTATCACGTATAACGAGGTATGGATAAAATACACCCGCAAGGATGGTGTTTTAAAATGGCCCCAACATGGTAGTTTTGACTCAGAAATATTAGACAACCTCGAGTTCAAATTGTTCAAGAAGAAAGCCCGGCCGGCGATGTTTGACTCTTTTCGCTTATGGCGCAAAGAAGCCAAACAGAAAGAAATAAAATTAGCAAAGAAAAATAAAAGAGGCATGTCGATGTTTCAAGCTGCCATCGCATACAGGGATAATGAGGAAGAGCAGGAAAGTGAACAAATGCTCAGAAGCAAGAAACTAGCAATAGATAAATGCTACCCGGTGTTACCACATGGGGGACAAGACTCAAAGGGAACAACTGAGAAAGATCCATTAATGTCTCATTTATTGAACTCACCACCCCCATACACATCGAGTATTGTTGGACCCCCGAGACGTATTGTTATACCACGCCCTAGCGCACGAAAAGCAGCTCTTGCACAAGCACCAGCTCCTCTTCAGCTGGTTCCTACTTCTCCGAGCGCAGCCCTCTCAAGGGCCGCCGTCTTTGCTACATACTCCTTCTACTTCCATGACTTTGCCTACTGCTCCAACTATCCACTATGACACTACGTCTGCTACTGCCTCGACTTCCTCTGCTGTTGCCTCGACTTCCTCTTTACATCAGCCTGTCTTTTCTGGCGCATCTGCCTCGCCGCAAGCTTCTCCTTCTGTCAGACAGAGAGTGGCAAGTACTGTCACTGGTCTGTTCTCGCCCTTCTTTGGGTCGCCTAAAACGACCCCTAAACCAGAACGTAGACAGTTGCGTAGTCAACTACCCGACTACGAGGAAAGAGAAGTACTGAATGAGTTAGCACGCAAATGGGTTACTGATACTGTAAGGTATGATCTTCAGTCTGTTATGGAAGTTTTCCGTCAGTGGGATCCAGCCACTCAAAGATACGTATTTGAGAAAATGTGTGTATACCTCTGGGAAGACGTACGAGACAATGACCCAAAACGCAGAATGCAGGAACTAGCCCGCATACGATTCAAATTCTATGAAGGCATGATTATAGGCGCAGATGTTGAGAAAGCAATGGATTTGCTGTTATCTTATAGGAGCACAGGAAACAGCTCTAGATCGTTCGATGAGGACGATGTGTCTGGTAGGAAAAGGGCACGACAGAACCCCATGAGAGAGGTTCCCCCGGTATGGAGGGAAGGCGATGCGAACACGCAACCGCCTGTTCCACCACATTTCCAGCGTGTATGGGTACATGTCCCCTGGAAAAGATCCGAAGTGTTAGCACTCAAACAGACACTACCTGATCCCCGTAAAAACCCAGCCGGATATTACAAGGAGTTGTCACAGACTGCCAGCTCATGTATAATGAATTTAGCAGATATTGACATATTGTTTGGGAATGTTGTTCCGCATCCTTTATGGAGTAAAATTCGTCATGCAGATCATGATCAAGAACTAGGTGATTCATGGGCTAATATTACCGCTACTGACGCTAGACAAGTCGGTGGTTCTAAACCCGAGCCTTTAATAGCAGAACTTCCTGGTAGGATTATTGCGTACATGAAGACGTTAATGCCTGAATTGCGTGTAAATTGGGACAAGCTATCCGCATGCAAGCAGAAGAAAGATGAGAATGTGTCCGACTTTTTCACGAGATTTGAGGAGACTTTCACTGATCATAGTGGTCAGGACATGGCTACCGAGGGTGGTCAAAGATTGTTTGTAGACAAATTTGTACATAATCTGCTCCCTGAACTATGCAATAAATTGAAAGATTCAGAGAGTGCTTGGGCTGTCTCCACGTCAGCACAGATTTTAGCCACAGCCCAGTACTATGAAAATAGACGCAAAGACGAGCTAGATAAGTCTGAGAAAAAGACTAAAGAACTAAAGACTAAAGTTCTTCTCCAACAAGCGTATCCGCCTCGCACTCCTAGTCAGCCCAATTATCAGCAACCGCAGCAGTATTCGAGAAACGCACAAGGAAACGAGTTTTCCCACCAGCGTTCTCCGTATGGCCCGAATCAATGTGCATATTGCAAAGAAGAGGGTCATTTCAAAAGTAATTGCCAAGCTCTTGCACGACGTTTAAACGGTGCTTCTGGCGCAAGAGGTAGAGGTGTTCAACAGGCTCCTAGAGGTAGGGGCCGTGGAAACTTCCCCCAGAACACCAATTCCTTCCCGCCTCAGAACTCTATGAATAGCTTTGACCAACAGAATAATGCGTCCTGCAGGTCAGCTCAGTACTATGCAGATGACTATTACGCAGAAAACGAGAATGAGGGTAATAATTGCTAGGACAGCCATGGACAAAGAGAGGGAGTTGTTTCAGTTCCAGTAGATCAGAATGGACCTTACGTCGAGGTGATCACATCCGGAGTATCGGAGCCATTTCTGCTGGATACTGGTGCTACAAAAAGTTCGATTATGCACTCAAAACTTCCTGGCGCACCTTTGTCCGGCGAAATGAACGTTTCAGTAGGTTTTTCTGGCGCCCCTGTTGGAAACCCGATCTCCAGTCCCATGCCCCTTTCTGTTGGCCCATGCGAATTAGAAGCACCCCTCATTCTTACCACAGGTTGTGGCGAAAATTTGTTAGGTTTGGATTTACTGAAGAGACTATATGCGACCTTGTACTGTTCTCCTTCGGGAGTACAACTCCCCAATATCGAATATCAAACAAATGTGAAAAGGCTTTGTTAGCGATCGTCTATGATCTGATTGCGAAAGATGTCATTGAAGAAACTACCGGCAACATTTGTAACAGTCCAGTTTTGCCTGTCTTAAAGCGTACCGATCCTTCACAGCCCCCTGTGTACCGATTTGTGATTGATCTCAGGGAAGTGAATAAGATCGTTGTACCGCAGTTTCCAGTCGTCCCCGACATCACTGCCTTATTGACAATAGTTCCAGCCTCAGCCAATTGGTTTTCAGTGATCGACCTGAAGAATGCCTTCTTCAGCATCCCGATCGCCGAAGAGAGCCGAGACATTTTCGGCTTCAATTTAGGAGGTCGAAGTTTCCGTTTTAGACGCGCTCCCCAGGGCTACTGCGAGAGTCCATCAATATTCAGTCAGGCTCTGAAAACGCAACTTGATACGATTACTCTACCTGGTGGCGCGACTCTGATTCAGTATGTAGACGATCTACTGATCGCTGCAGACACTGAAGCAATTTGCAAGAAAGCCACGCTGTCCTTGTTGCGTCATTTATGTGACATGAAGCACAAAGTCTCGCTTTCCAAACTTCAATTTTGCCGACAAGAAGTAACCTACTTAGGTCACATCTTATCGAAGGAGGGAAGGAGACTGACCCCAGAAAGGATACAGGCAATTGCAGAATTGAGTATCCCAAGGACACAAAGAGAAGTGTGTGCTTTCTTGGGCATTACATCGTATTGTAGACAATGGATACCGAACTTCTCACTGTTGACCAAACCTTTGCTGGCATTAATGCGTAAGGACACACCCAATCCTTTGCCTTGGTCTGAAGATTGTCAGGCGAGTTTCCATGAGTTGCGTGATGCATTATGTTCGGCTCCTGTGTTGGGCAACCCCGACTACAGCAAGCCGTTTACATTATACGTCCACGAGAAGGAAGGTTGCGCATTATCAGTCTTGACGCAGCACTTTGGGGACAAACAACGCCCATGTGCATACTTCTCCGCGACTCTAGATCCCGTAGCTAAAGCATTACCGAGTTGCTTGAGGGCCACTGCCGCAGCGGCTGTCTGTATTCGACAGTCGGCTGGGTTAGTCATGAATAATACTCTGACCGTTATGGTCCCGCATGCAGTAGATATCCTACTGAACAGGACAAAAACACAGCACCTAACTAGTGCTCGACTATCCAGCTATGAATTGACCCTGTTAGCAAGTCACATTCACATAAAAAGGTGTGATACACTCAACCCTGCTACATTATTACCCATTCCAGCAGAGATAGATGAGGTCGACAAACATGATTGCTGCTTTAGGACAGAGGAAGAGACAAAAGGGAGAGTAGATTTGAAAGACACCCCCCTTCCCGAATGTAATGATAACTTATGGGTTGATGGTTCATGTTTCAAGTTGCCGAATGGTGATACGACTGCAGCATATGCCGTGACAACATTACACACGATTGTAGAGACAGCTCGCATCCCCCAGAATTCTGCACAAGCAGCGGAGTTAGTCGCACTCACAAGAGCATGTGTGTTGGCGAAAGGAAAACGAGTAAATGTGTACACTGATAGTCAGTACGCCTTTGGCGTCGCCCACAGTTTTGGAAGATTGTGGCGTGAAAGTGGGTTCCTGACGTCGCATGGTGCAAAGATACAACATGGCCAGCTAGTACACGACCTTCTCGAGTCACTGACCTTGCCCCTACAGGTTGCAATTGTGAAATGTAGCGCGCATAGAAAGATCCGAGATGATGTTGGTCGAGGGAATGCATTTGCCGATGAAGTCGCGAAAGAGACTGCAAGGAACACAATGAGTCGGATGTATGTAGTAGGCCCTGCTAGATGGACCCCTGATGTGGGTATGTGTGAAGACACCATTGAAAGTGTAAAGACTAAACAAGCTGACGCTACCGAGAGAGAAGTGAATGAATGGAGAGAAAGCAAAGGTAGGTTAGACGCGAATGGTTGTTGGGTCGAACTGTCAGAACATCAGCGATGGTTGTTACCCGACGCTTATGTGCTCGCAGTGGTAACGATGGCCCATGGAATGGCACACATCAGCGTAAAAGGAATATGTAAGCTGTTGGCCCCAGTATGGCAGAATAGTGGTATCCCAAAATGTGCAGAGAATCTGGTCAGAAACTGTATGGTGTGTTTGAAACACAATCCCGGTAGGGGAACCCCAACCCCAGCTGGTCATTTCGCCCCTCCAACATACCCGTTTGAGGTCTTGCAACTCAATTTCATTCACATGGAGAGGTGCAACAACCTGAAAAATGTCCTTGTTGTTGTTTGCACTTTCTCCAGGTGGGTAGAAGCATACCCCCTTAAGAACAACACTGCCTTGTCAACTGCTAAAGCCCTTGTCAAGGAATTCTTCCCTAGATTCGGCATGCCTAGGATTATCTGGAGTGATAACGGAAGTGAATTTGTGGGACGAGTAATGAAGAGAGTGTGTGAGTGTCTAAGCATCCGCCAGAAGTTCCATGCTGCAAACCACCCCCAGTCGGCAGGATTGGTAGAGTGCTATAATGGCACTTTAAAATTGAAATTGGCCAAGATCCAAGCCAGCACAGGCCTCAAGTGGCCAGATGCCCTGCCTTTAGCACTCCTGTCTACCAGAATGATTGTCCATTCTAGACTGGGACTTAGCCCACACAAGATCGTGTTTGGGCGCCCAGCTAATATATGGGGAGTACCGAGGCCAAGAAAGCTCAATGAGATCGAGTACCCTGTACTATTTGACTATTTGCACGAATTGACAACTAAACTGCATACTTTGCATCAACAGGTCCACAGCTCCTCTCCACCGGCGTCCGACGATCCAGGCCACGCCATCGAGCCCGGCTCCTGGATCCTGATTCGGAATTTCAGACGTACCAAGAACGAGGAGCCTCGCTGGACCGGACCTTTCCAGGTTTTACTGTCTACCCGCTCTGCAGTACGCGTCCACGGAAGAAAACATTGGGTGCACGGCGCTGTTAGAACCGGCTGTCTCTAGTTGGCAGAGGTATGCACTTCTGACAAATAGGGACACACCTTTTCTAGTCAGGGCAAGGGGATCACACCCTTCGATAACCCCTGCTCACCCCCTTGGTAGCTTGGCAGAGCAGACAGGCTTATCTCAGAGGCTGTGTGTTAAGCATTTATGACCACATACAGTAATAAAGTGAATACACTACAAATGGACACGACACCGTAGTATTATAAAAATAAGTATTTTTATATAAGGCTTAGCACAAGACCAAATAACGACAAAAAATGTACACAATCGTAATAAATACTCTGGGAAGGGAAAAGGGATAATTCAAAGGTAGTTTCTTCTTTAGCACAAAAGTCTTTAGTATCAAAGCAAATCTTCTTCTTGGCAATACAGTTCTTAGCAACAGGGTAACCCACACGGGGGCTGCACGACATCGAGGCAAAGTTAATCCACAGGTTCGGCGTCGACCGCGAGGAGCGCTACGTCGAGCCCGGAGTCACACGGACCCCCAACAACACAGTACCTTTGGAAAATGAAGCACACGATGATCAGCGGCGTCGAGCAATCCGGCGTCGCGTCTTCGGTGTCGATCAGGCCTCAGCAGGCGTCGTCGATGGTGCGGTTGCACAGAGTGAGCAGCGCTCACGGCGTCGAGGGGGCACACAGTTGATGCGATCAGCAGCGGTGCAGACACGAGGTCCTCTGGAGCTAGAGCCGTACTCCCACTCACTGGCGTTGCTGCTGGCGTCGGTCGGGCCCGGCGGCCGGTCGTCGAGGAAGCGGGACACTGGGGCCGTTACCCACTATGTCGAGCTGGATTCGGCGACGTCCGTCGGCGTCGAGATTGCTGGTTCTTTCAGAGGTGCTGGACTCACGGTTGCAGCTAATAGCACTTTAAGCAGATGAAGTCCTTTAGCCCTGTGACGTCAGCAGGAGACTGGCACTCTTCCAGTCCTTGGAGATTTACTTAGCAAGCGTGAGAGTACACACACAGTTCCTCTCTCCTGGTTCCTTGGCAAAAATAAAGAAGCACTGCAGGATTCCCCCCAGCAAACAGCACACTGGCAGAAAGGGTAGGCAAGTCCTCAGATCAGCAGGCCTCTTGTCCTTGGTTACAGGGTTCCTTGTCAGAAGTGATATGATTTCTTAGTTCAGGGGTCCTCCTCTTATACCCCTTTTCGGCTTTGATCCCTTTGTCCATGCAGGGGAATTTCCCAACATCCTGGGTCTGTTGTGGGTGGAGCCAGGCAGAAGCACCTGGCCTATTCACTGAACAGGGCTGGGTCCTCAGACGCCCAGCAGGAGGTGGAGCCAGCATTGACACTGGCAGGAGCAGAGCTATCGGCCTCCTGGCAGGAGGTGGGGCTAGGATCGTCCATGGCAGGCACAGAGCCATCAGCCGCTTGGCAGGAGGTGGAGCCAGCATTGTATCAGGCAGGGCAGGCTATCAACAACTACTCTCCCCCTACTCTCAACGCAAATGTCCCACGCATCCCACACTGACTCATCCAGACCTGCGGAGCCACCCAGCTCCTGTCACACACACGCAAGACCAGCAGAAACCAGAAATGGTTAGACAAGAAAATAGACACTTTCTAAAAGTGCTATTTTCTAACCCAGACTCCAAAAACCATCCACACCAACGGATGCGTAATTAAACCCCGAGTTCAGGGATACCAAACTCGACATTGCACCATGCTCCCCGAGCCAGCTAGGATCATAGCATTAATAATCCCGGCGGCCCATTCTACCCAATGGAGAGCAGGCTACCTCGCAATAGTGAAGAACGAAGATGGCGGTAATTCACTATTAGGACATGCCAACTTGGTCAGGCGTGTCCTACCTTATACTTACAATGCACCCTGCCCGCGGGCCTACCATAGGGGTGACTAACATGAAGTCAAGGGAAGGTTTGAGGGGCTGGCAAGTAGGTATACTTGCGCAGCCTGCGTGACAGCACTAGGCTGCACGTGGGTCTCGCAATGACCGACCCGTAGATATTCTTTTACGAGGCCGCTCCTGTGGGTGGCACAACACGTGCTGCAAGCCCACGAGCGGCATTTGTATTTACAAGCCCCGGCACTCCTGGTGCACTAGACTAGGGACTGACAGTAAACCAAATAAGCCAAACATGGATACAATAGATACATCAATTTAACATAGGGAGCACTTGCGCTGTGGCACGGATCAGCCGTGGCACAGCGCACAAAGCATATACCAGCAAAACATCGAAAAACAGTGGAGGCAAAACAGAAAAAATGGAGGAGAGACTCAAGCCAATGATGTCAGGTCTAACACGTGTCCCCTCAAGCTGAAATGTGGGGAGAACTACCCTTGACCTAGGGAGTCCTCATCACTAAGGCGGAAAAATCTGGACAGACCATCAGCATTGGCGTGATCGGTACCAGGGCGGTGTTCCACCGTAAAGTCCATCCCCTGTAGGGAAAAGGACCACCTCAACAGTTTCGGATTCTCACCCCTCATCTGCATCAACCATCTGAGGGGCCTGTGGTCTGTCTGAACCCGGAAGTGAGTCCCAAACAGGTAGGGTCTTAGCTTCTTCAGCGCCCAGACCACAGCAAATGCTTCTCTCTCTATCGCACTCCACCTCGTTTCCCTGGGAAGTAACCTCCGACTGATGAAGGCTACCGGCAAGTCTCGGCCCTCTTCATTTACCTGAGCTAGAACAGCCCCCACGCCATGCTCTGAAGCGTCCGTCTGGACAATAAATTATTTCGAAAAGTCGGGTGCCTGGAGTATCGGTGCTGTGCACATTGCAGTTTTCAGGGTGTCGAAGGCTGTTTGACAGGCATCAGTCCAGATCACGTTTCGTGGCTGCTTCCTGGAAGTCAGCGAAGTCAAGGGGTGCACAATGTTGCCGTAATCCTTGACAAACCTCCTGTAATAACCCGTGAGTCCTAAGAAGGCTCTCACCTGAGTTTGGGTTTTGGGCGGCGCCCAAGCCAGGATGGTATCAATCTTGGGTTGCAGGGGGGCAACCTTGCCGCTCCCTACTTGGTGCCCCAAGTACACCACCGAACCCTGCCCAATCTGGCACTTACTGGCTTTGATTGTGAGGCCTGCTCCGCGCAGGGCCAACAACACATCCTGGAGGTGGCGCAAGTGTTCCTCCCAGCTGGCGCTGAACACTGCGATGTCGTCCAGGTAGGCGGCACTGAAATCCTCCAGTCCAGCCAAGACCCGGTTGACCAACCTCTGGAAGGTGGCAGGGGCATTCTTCATCCCAAAGGGCATCACCCGGAACTGGTATAGCCCATCTGGTGTGGAGAATGCGGACCTCTCCTTTGTCCCATCGGTCAAGGCGATCTGCCAGTACCCAGACGTTAAATCAAACGTACTAAGGTACCGGGCAGCCCCCAACCGATCGATGAGCTCATCAGCTCTGGGGATGGGGTGCGCGTCGGTCTTCGTGACCGAATTGAGTCCTCGGTAATCCACGCAGAACCGGAGTTCTGGTGAAGCACCAGGCGCTGCAGCCTTCGGGACCAAGACCACTGGGCTGGCCCAAGGACTGCTAGAGGACTCAACCACCCCTAACTTAAACATTTTGGAGACCTCCTCCTTAATGTATGCTCTAACCTTGTCAGTCACCCTGTAAGCCTTGTGCTTCACAGGACGGCTGTCTCCGGTGTCAACGTCATGGACACACCAATGAGTGACACCCAGAACCAAGGAAAACAGATCCGGGAATTGTCCCAACTGGTGGCGACAATCCTGTTTCTGCTCAAGGGTCAGTGTGTCAGAGAGGACCACACCATCCACTGACCCGTCTTGCTCTTTAGCACACAGGAGGTCAGGAAGAGGCTCACTCTCCTCCTCCATTCCAGCATCTGTAGCTAGGAGCATGCCCACTTCGGACCTCTCTAAGTGGGGCTTCAAACGGTTGACATGCAGGACCCGCAAGGGGTTCCGGGGAGATTTCAAGTCCACCAAGTAGGTGACATCGCTCTTCTTCTCCACAACCTTAAACGGTCCAGTCCACCTGTCCTTGAGCGCACAAGGTTCCACAGGGGACATGACCCGCACTTCCTGACCAGGCTGAAGCTCTACCAGAGTGGCGTTCCAGTCGTGCCATCGCTTCATCTCCTCCTGGCTGGCCTCCAGATTTGCCTGAGCAAGTTCTCTGAAGCGCCGAGTCTGGTTCCGAAAGGCCAGCATGTAGCTGTATACATCCTGGGGAGGTTTCCTGGGAGATTGCTCCCAGCCTTCCTTGACCAGACTCAAAGGCCCTCTTACCGGGTGACCGTACAAAAGCTCAAAGGGGCTGAACCCTAGAGACTTTTGCGGCACCTCTCGGTAAGCAAACAACAGGCATGGCAAGAGGACGTCCCATTTCCGCCTCATTGGTTCTTCAAGACCCGTGATCATGCCTTTAAGGGTCCGGTTGAATCTCTCAACCAGCCCATTTCCTTGAGGGTGGTAAGGAGTGGTGAACTTGTAGGTTACCCCACACTCCTTCCACAGAGACTTCATATAGTTCGAAATGAAGTTGGTGCCCCGGTTTGACACCACCTCTCTGGGGAACCCCATCCGGGAGAAAACACCCATCAGTGCCCGTCCCACCACGGGGGCCGTCACTGTTCGGAGAGGGATGGCTTCCGGGTACCGTGTGGCATGGTCCACCAAGACCAGGATAAACCTGTTGCCCAGGGCTGTCTTGGGGTCCAGGGGCCCAACAATGTCAAGACCCACCCGGTCAAAGGGGGTACTGACCACTGGAAAAGGTTGGAGGGGAGCCTTCTGCTTCCTTTCGCTTTTCCCACTTGCCTGGCAAGTGTGACAAGTCTTGCAATGGATGTCTACATCCTTACGCATCTGAGGCCAATAAAAATGGGTGACAAGCCTGTCATAGGTCTTGTCCTGCCCCAGATGTCCAGCTAACAGAACGTCATGAGCCAAACCCAGTAGGAAGGCTCTGAAGCGCTGGGCTACCACCAGCACACGGGCTGACCCAGGCTCAGCAGCCTTAGGCTCGCTATACAGGAGGTCGTTCTCCCAGTACACAAAATGTGACCCTGACTGATCACCTGAGGATTGGGCTGAGGCCTGTTGCCTCATGCCCACAAGAGAAGGGCACTCCTTCTGTTCCGCACAGAATTCCTCCCTGGAGGGACCACCATCCTGCTGCCAATGGGTCAGCTCGGGCAGGTCTCCCAGTTCGGCAATTTGTTCCCCTGTGGGCTCCAGGGCATCCCCCTCAGGGTCTACCTCCTCCTGGACCACGGGAACTACGGGGGCCGGTTTCCCGCGCCTCCTGCCTCTTCTCTTCACAGCTGGGTCCTGGGCCGTACTTTCAGGCTCCGGGACCCCATCAACACCCTTACTCGCTGTCATCGAACGAGTGGTTGCACACACCCACTCTGGCACACCCAACATTTTCAAGTGCGTCTCCCTCTCCACCTTAGCCCAAGGGGAGTCTTCTAAATCGTTGCCCAGGAGACAATCGACAGGCATGGCGGGCCTCACAGCAACCAGAAGAGTACCTGAAACTCCCCCCCATTCAAAGGAAACCTGAGCTACCTCACACTCTTTCTGGGAGTTGTCGGCAGCTATCACAGGGTAGAATGCGTGGGGAACCACCTGCTCTCTGGACACCAAGTGACACTTGACAGCTGTCACACTCGCTCCGGTGTCTCTGAGAGCTTCCACTCTATGGCCATTAATGGTCACCCACTGCCTATATTTACTAGTGTTACTAGGCAGAGGGGGTGGAGGGACCATTTGCATGTCTCCTAGCGAGACCAGGGACATCTCTGCGGGACCCCTCCCACCATGGACAACCATCTCCTCCCCTCCCAGGGCTACGCTCGCCAACTGACGGGGGGGTGCACTCGGCGGTGCATTCGATTTCTTCATGGGACACTGGGGATCGTAATACCGGTGTCCCACCTGCCCACAAGTGTAGCAGGTTAGGGGGGCCCTATGAACAGATTTACCCGTCGGGGCCCCTGGCTTCTTCTCAGGGGGAGGCTGGGAACCTTTCCCTTGGTTCCCTTGGGGATTACTTTGGGGCCCTTTCTGAGACTCCTTCTGTTTACCCTTGTCCCCCCCACTCTTCTGCTGGGGACCCTGCCCACCTTTGGCTGAGTCTCCCACTGGACCCTTGTGGACCCTGGTACTGACCCAGCGGTCCGCCTCCTCAGCAAGTTTTCTAGGGTTAGATATCTTGCTATCAATAAGGTGCTGGCGCAGCTCTGGAAAACAGTTATTAGACAAATGCTCCCACGCAAACAAATCATAAAGAGCTTCATAACTTTCCACTTTGCTGCCCTTTACCCAACCATCCATGGCTCTGCAAAAATAAGACACATATTCAACCCACGTCGTACCAGGCAACTTCTTACATTGTCTAAAAGCTTGTCTGTACTTCTCGGGGGTTAGGCCATACCGCAACATTAAAGCATCTTTCATATGAGCATACGACATTCTATCCGCAACAGGCATGTCTAACAGGGTATCTCTCCCCTCATTCACAAAGCGACCCCACAACCCCGCTCCCTAATTCTTCTCAGGGACCTGGTGGGCCAACAATGCTAACTCATATGCTTTAAACCACTGACCAATATCTTCGTTCCTATGATAATCTTTTATCACATCTTTGGGAAAATAAAACGTACTTTCCGCAGGCTCGGATGGGTTGCTGCCACCAGAGGGATTCAATTCTAACTTCTTAGCTTGGATGTCCAACTCCCTCAACTTGGTATCACGCTCCAAAGCTAACTTCTCTCTTTCAAAATCTAACCTTTTGGTCTCCAAATCAGCTTCTCTTCTACCTCTTGCATTTTCTAACTCCAACTGCCCGTTTATCTCTAGCCTCGCCATTTCCATGTTGTAAGCTCGCTCTTTCGCCCTTTCTTCTCTTTCTTCAGGGGAAAGACCTTTGGAGGAAACACTGCTACCGGGAGAGGACACAGGCCCATTCACTGGCACCTCCTCATCCCCTTCCCCTGGCGGTACCACCACCGCATCAGAGGGATCTCTGGACTCCCACCAGGCCTGCAATGCTTTGCGAAAATCATCTTTTCTTGAGAGGCCTGTGGTAGGAACTTTAAACTGCTCGCAAAAGTGCTTCAGCTCATCTTTTTTGTATTTCTTTAGCTTATTCCTCTCAAACTCCTCCACAACAACGACAACAGGGGCAGCGACTCCGTTGTCACTCATGGTTAAAACTGGCAGTGTTAAAAAAATCAAGTTTCAGAAAAGCGGAGAACCAAAAATAGGATCCTTCCCAATTAGATTGTGATTGCGCTATGGTCTGCTTTCACTATGTAGCGCACACTAATTACTGCACATGGGTCATAAATGCAAGGTCCAAATCCTCACCGCTGCATCCAATGTTAGAACAGGCTAGTTGGCAGAGGTATGCACTTCTGACAAATAGGGACACACCTTTTCTAGTCAGGGCAAGGGGATCACACCCTTCGATAACCCCTGCTCACCCCCTTGGTAGCTTGGCAGAGCAGACAGGCTTATCTCAGAGGCTGTGTGTTAAGCATTTATGACCACATACAGTAATAAAGTGAATACACTACAAATGGACACGACACCGTAGTATTATAAAAATAAGTATTTTTATATAAGGCTTATCACAAGACCAAATAACGACAAAAAATGTACACAATCGTAATAAATACTCTGGGAAGGGAAAAGGGATAATTCAAAGGTAGTTTCTTCTTTAGCACAAAAGTCTTTAGTATCAAAGCAAATCTTCTTCTTGGCAATACAGTTCTTAGCAACAGGGTAACCCACACGGGGGCTACACGACATCGAGGCAAAGTTAATCCACAGGTTCGGCGTCGACCGCGAGGAGCGCTACGTCGAGCCCGGAGTCACACGGACCCCCAACAACACAGTACCTTTGGAAAATGAAGCACACGATGATCAGCGGCGTCGAGCAATCCGGCGTCGCGTCTTCGGTGTCGATCAGGCCTCAGCAGGCGTCGTCGATGGTGCGGTTGCACAGAGTGAGCAGCGCTCACGGCGTCGAGGGGGCACACAGTTGATGCGATCAGCAGCGGTGCAGACACGAGGTCCTCTGGAGCTAGAGCCGTTCTCCCACTCACTGGCGTTGCTGCTGGCGTCGGTCGGGCCCGGCGGCCGGTCGTCGAGGAAGCGGGACACTGGGGCCGTTACCCACTATGTCGAGCTGGATTCGGCGACGTCCGTCGGCGTCGAGATTGCTGGTTCTTTCAGAGGTGCTGGACTCACGGTTCCAGCTAATAGCACTTTAAGCAGATGAAGTCCTTTAGCCCTGTGACTTCAGCAGGAGACTGGCACTCTTCCAGTCCTTGGAGATTTTCTTAGCAAGCGTGAGAGTACACACACAGTTCCTCTCTCCTGGTTCCTTGGCAAAAATAAAGAAGCACTGCAGGATTCCCCCCAGCAAACAGCACACTGGCAGAAGGGGTAGGCAAGTCCTCAGATCAGCAGGCCTCTTGTCCTTGGTTACAGGGTTCCTTGTCAGAAGTGATCTGATTTCTTAGTTCAGGGGTCCTTCTCTTATACCCCTTTTCGGCTTTGATCCCTTTGTCCATGCAGGGGAATTTCCCAACATCCTGGGTCTGTTGTGGGTGGAGCCAGGCAGAAGCACCTGGCCTATTCACTGAACAGGGCTGGGTCCTCAGACGCCCAGCAGGAGGTGGAGCCAGCATTGACACTGGCAGGAGCAGAGCTATCGTCCTCCTGGCAGGAGGTGGGGCTAGGATCGTCCATGGCAGGCACAGAGCCATCAGCCGCTTGGCAGGAGGTGGAGCCAGCATTGTATCAGGCAGGGCAGGCTATCAACAACTACTCTCCCCCTACTCTCAACGCAAATGTCCCACTCATCCCACACTGACTCATCCAGACCTGCGGAGCCACCCAGCTCCTGTCACACACACGCAAGACCAGCAGAAACCAGAAATGGTTAGACAAGAAAATAGACACTTTCTAAAAGTGCTATTTTCGAACCCAGAGTCCAAAAACCATCCACACCAACGGATGCGTAATTAAACCCCGAGTTCAGGGATACCAAACTCGACATTGCACCATGCTCCCCGAGCCAGCTAGGATCATAGCATTAATAATCCCGGCGGCCCATTCTACCCAATGGAGAGCAGGCTACCTCGCAATAGTGAAGAACGAAGATGGCGGTAATTCACTATTAGGACATGCCAACTTGGTCAGGCGTGTCCTACCTTATACTTACAATGCACCCTGCCCGCGGGCCTACCATAGGGGTGACTAACATGAAGTCAAGGGAAGGTTTGAGGGGCTGGCAAGTAGGTATACTTGCGCAGCCTGCGTGACAGCACTAGGCTGCACGTGGGTCTCGCAATGACCGACCCGTAGACATTCTTTTACGAGGCCGCTCCTGTGGGTGGCACAACACGTGCTGCAAGCCCACGAGCGGCATTTGTATTTACAAGCCCCGGCACTCCTGGTGCACTAGACTAGGGACTGACAGTAAACCAAATAGGCCAAACATGGATACAATAGATACATCAATTTAACATAGGGAGCACTTGCGCTGTGGCACGGATCAGCCGTGGCACAGCGCCCAAAGCATATACCAGCAAAACATCGAAAAACAGTGGAGGCAAAACAGAAAAAATGGAGGAGAGACTCAAGCCAATGATGTCAGGTTTAACAGGCGCCCACTGCAAAAGGGTCCCATTGCCCCTTCCATACGACCGATGGGTCCAGCAAGGAGTCGCTGACTCCGAGACTGAAGTCGTACCACGTTTTGTCCCCTTCAGCGATGCACGATTAAAAGGAACTGGTACCAACAAAGAGAGTGATTGCATTCTGCAAGGATCTGTGCCACCGTCGCTGCAGTTGGACATTACGGAACCAGAAACACTGTTTGAAGATCACACCGTGCCTGGAAAAGAACGATATAATCTAAGGTCAAGACCAAAGAACTGACATACTCGAACTAGTGCGATCTTCCCTTTTCCCATGAACTATTTTTGATTCCACAGCTCTCTCGCCCAGGGAACTAGCTCATTTTTGATTTTCGAACCGCCATCCGGTTCTGCTGCTAAGGCCGCGGTTGAAGTCTGAGGAGTGCAGCCGGGGACGCCTAGGTCAACGGTTCTGGTCAGTCTGAGGGAGTCACCCCGGACTGGACAGAGCGCACATCTTGGCAGAAACAACCCCCCACCGCGGGCAGCAACCAGAGGATGGAGTTTCCAGGGGTTGAGAGACCTGCTAGACACATGACCTTTGAAAAGAAAATATGTACTATAATGGCAAGAAGACGAACTCTAGTGTTAAGCATCTTAATGTTGTGTAGTATAATAATGTTTTTGACTGGCTTTGCTCTGTTCATCTTTCGAGTTCCATTCATACACGACACACAACCCGCACCTTCTCCCACTGATCCTACACACTCCTTTCACCCCCTACCTGAACACGAGTCTGCCAGAAGACTGGAATTCGCAAATAACTCCTTTGTCCAGCTCCTACACCAGCACAAGTCTATTATGAACACATCGAACTGTTGGATATGCGGACTCATGCCACACACTGCAGATAAGGGCATCCCTTATTTTGTCCTGCCATTTAGTTATTTCGGTTCCCTGTGGGCTTTCCAGACTATGTTCCTGTATTCCCTTGAACCCTACATTCGAGGGGAGAACTCAAACAATAAGGCACTAGTGGCAGGGATCCGAAATATGAGTAGAGATATTGACACGGTTAGAGCAACTCCCAAGGATGAGTTTACCCCATACAGCAGGTGGAACATCACCAAGTATGGGATTTCCTTAAGTGAAATCCAGAAATCAACGAAATCCTCCCCAGTTTGGATAGTACCCCACCGAGGTCACTTATGTCTGCAAGGTATTGGCAGGGATCCCAAAGCGCAGTTGGGGAAGAGCCTATGTACGGAGACGTATGTGTTCGCCTCTCGAACTTCCCCTCCATTCTTGGCGGCTAAAGGCACCTATTTCGTCTGCCATGACAAAGCCTACACATGGTTGCCCCCTGATTTCTCGGGCACATGCTTTATCTCGTTTCTGCTGCCACCCACCTACACGGCCGGGGCAGATTACCATCGGACAAGGACAGTTAGGGGTGTTGTGAGTCAAGACGACACTGCGGGTCAAGAATTTGGAGACTTCGCAAAGGGTTTTCTGCCATTTTGGGGGCCCATGGTGAACAGCAGGAACATTAGACAACTGACGAGAATAGTTGAATCCGCCGTGACTGAAACGGCCGGTGCCCTTAACAACCTGACAGCTGAGCTTCAGTTGGATCGACTTATGACCCTTCAGAACCGGGTTGCCCTAGATGTCATACTTGCAGACCGTGGTGGTGTATGTAAAGTGATCCAATCTAGTTGCTGCATTTTCATCCCCGATAATGCTCCGACAGTGTACCAGGCCATCTCCAAATTACACAAAATATCTGATTCCCTTCACACCGAAAAAGGGGATTGGTCTCTGCTAGGGTGGTTCTGGGAACTGATCTCTGCCTGGGGATGGAAAACCCTGATCTTCATTGGGATGATCTTAGCCGTTCTGTTTATGTTCTGCCTGTTTGTGCAGTGCGCTCCTGCAATATGTGGCCTCTGCGCCACCTCATGTGTAAGGAAGCCTGTGTCAAGGGACGAATTGAGCAACAGAATGATGCTACAGCAGCATCTCCGTGAATTCATCAATACAGACTTGGACTCAGATTAGTGTGGGTTATTGCCTAATATGAGGGCAAAAGGAGGGTCTGTGGTACTGCAGATTTGGACCCCGCTGTTTTACAGATATCGAGGTCCAACACTCGCGTCATAAAATATCGTCGTACCATGACGAATTTGGTATCTACGAACCGGTAATGATCAGGACATTATCCCTATGTATTTGCGTCACGATTGAGTGATGCTAACACCCCTAAATCTTGGTTTCCGTCCCGAACCCTCGAACTCCATTTTGTAAACGGCATCCATCTTAGGGCTTGCCCTCATATAAGTCAATCGATTAAAGCCGATCTAAAGGACACGTCCTCTGTAGCTGACTTCCCCATGACCTGGCCGAAGCTGCCTCCACTGCCTCCAGCCAAGCCTGCTCGGGCAGCTCCTCGCCCAGTGGCCGAGCAAGATATCATCAAGGCACAACATGTCATAAACCATTCACCACATACAGACTATGTTTTCCATACACACACACACCTGTCCATGATTCTTGTTTATGACCCGTTTTATGATGGGAGGGTGCTCGACCTTGTTTGCATTTCATCGATATCTGATGGGAGTTCTGGATTTGGCGGGGTAATCCATCACCAACCGGACATCTGAAATATGTGCTGACCAGCATGACTTCGCTCTTTGTATTGTTACGAAAATATGTGTATAGCCATATCATAAACTCAAGAATTCTTGCCTACAGCTATTATTTATGTATATAAGGAGAAGGCTGGTTCTGTAAAAACGAACAGTCTCCTGAGAACTTACGGCCCGTGTTGTCGTACTTCTAGGACGCATGTTACTTGGTTGCAGCCAATAAAACTCGATCATTGACTTCACCTAGAAGACTCTGTGTTTCTGTAAGTCCAGAACAGGGAGAACCTAGAGGTCTTCGGGTGTGATCCCCTGGCACCACCGGGTCTCTAAAAACCCGGCACCTCACCAGGAGAGCAAATAAATCAGTTTTATCCATCTTGAATGAAAGAGGTATGATGGTGATAATATTTGAACATGAAATACCTTGAAAAAACAGGAGACAAGGCCTTTTGCAAAACAGGAACAGTTTGCTTAATTAAATGAGATGGCCGGGAGAGAGTCTGAGGACTGTCTCAATTTACAATCGATCTGGTACTCTCTTACATACAGTTCATTGTAGGTAATAAACATTCCTGGCAATCCTTCTATGGTGAGGAATGCACATTGCTGCCTTTGTGGTCATAAATTAATTGTAACATGGATAATACAGGTGGGCCTTGACCTTGCATAGACACAATGTGGCAAGTGGGTAACATGTCCAGAGGTTCAGATGGGGAGCGCGTTATCACTGCGTGTGATGTGTTCTGATTGGCTACATATTACTAATTCATGTGGCATCTGAAATTATCGTGTTTTAGGAGCACGCGTTTCACCCCTGGCCATGTGTGCGTTACTGGGGCCAATCTACCTTGACCACTGCAGTGTTGCAGTGCCTATATGTGGTATTGATCTAAGGTTGTGAATCACAAAATGGGGCCGCTCCCTGGGTAGTGACCTAGGTGAAGCTGGCAGGGTAGAACCTCGTTCCTAATACGGCCTTTTCGAGAATCTGACCGTCGATAGTCTGACTCAATCTGTACCCTTTTATCATGTTTTTCGAATACACTGTTCACCTGATGCACCTTTTACAGTTTAGTACGACGTCACCTAAAAAAACCTGATCTACGTCTAGGGTGACCTCATCAAAGACATACGGTGGTACTATGAGTACCCTTAGACAATGGTAAATTCAGTCTCTGCTCACCAAACCAACTATGACCCTTTTTACTTCCAAGATCTCTAAGAGCTCGTTCAGTGTATAATGACCATACTCATTATGCTTGACACCTTACAAACCTGAATTTACTTTGAGACCCCACAGAGCTTGGTCAGTTCTTGGCAACAAAAGCACCTTTCCCGTAAAATCAAACGTATCCACTTTTTACTTTTCCCTGGTTTGATGTGTCTAAAATTAAATAAAATTTCCTTTAAACACACGGAGCGAGTTGCGCTCATGTGACCGGAGACGGCCCTAGCTGATTGGCCCATCTGCCCAGTTTCACTAGTGACACGGACATATCCAGGTTCGCAAACGTGGTTTCAGCCACGCCCGGACCATACACTACGGACAGCCACAGTCTGATTTGAGAATGAAGCTTTTTTTGGCTTTTGCAAACCCTTGTGGGGATTAGTTCGCCCCCCGCAAAAGGTTGCGCCCGAATTGGTGTCTGGGGGTTGCACCTACGTCCAAGCTCCCACTCGCCGTCTTCAATATTAGGCTTGCACAGACACCGGAAACTTGCAACACCTAATAGTGCGACAACTTTACCACTCCGCTGAGAGCAGGTCAGTCATTTTGTACATACTTGTATTGCCGCATTTTGGGACACCTAAAACCCATTCTCCCCACATCCATTTACCGTCGGGTAAGAGAGGAGCACACACATAGGTGCACTTACGGAGACGCACCTTGAAGCAGTAAGTGGGTGACTGAAAAGATTGTTTAGAAAGGGGGTACTTTTAACTTCCTGTAAATTACATTTTTTAACCTGAACTTGTACAAATGTCTGGTCTTAAATTTCTTCCATTTCCAGAGTTTGACTACAGGGGTCTTCCCTTCTTTAGCAATCCTTCCATGGAGCATTTAGGACTCTACTCTAGGGTAAGATGGACCATCTCTCATGTATTATGTTTCAAAAATGTACACAAAAGAACGTCACGTGTTACACATATAGCCACCCACCATTAATTAATTGTGCATGTGGTGTGGTTGAATGAAATATTGGCAAAGTGACCATAAAGGTTTTTCATTGTATTTTCACTTTTCATTGTTTTCCAGACTTCGAAATGAGTCTTTTCCTCTGTAGAGTGTGACATAGGTCATCCCACTTAGTGTCATCTTATCTCCACAAGGCTGGTAAGAACGGAGTCCTTCATTAATTTTAGGTCCTGATGAACGCCACCGACCCGACTGGACCACACGGCAGAAACATGTCGATGCTCCTACAACGGTGAGGGGACAGTAATTTCCCCATTGCACCGTTCACTTGTTTTTAATACCTTATAGCTGCCTGCCACATTGAAATTAATTTGGTAACTATAATGTTTTTTAAATCTCACTCACTTGTCACGGACCCCCAATTAGTTTAGAAGTGCGTCCATGTCGTCAGGTGTAAGCCCACCCTCCACCAAACCGAGTTTCTGGAGGGCGAGGATTGGTCAATGATGAAGCATGACACCAGGTGGTGTGTGAGACCAGTCCGTCACATTTTGTTAAAACACCAGATGCCAACACTCACAATTTAAGCTTCAGCTAGGTCACTACCCTGGGAGCGGCCCCATTTTGTGTTGAACATTGTATGTTGGATGCTGGTCTGCTCCTAGTGCCCGTGCCTCTAGTTCCCTCCCCCAGGCGCCCCTGGAAATAGTGTGATTATATATCAATCTAAGGTTTCCTGTCCGGGCATTGGTTTGCCTCCTGCGTGCCAACCCACCTGTGACCCATCAACAACCTCGGGCCTGGGTCCCAGTGCTTGCTTGACTACATATTTGCGAGTTGGGGGTCAATGTAGAGTTCACAATGGGCAAATTCATTAATAAAGACCCCATTTTTTCCTCATGAATGAATGTATAATTTTTCAAATCAACATCGACTTTTCCCATAGTAACAGTGAGACCAGAAAAAAGTAATTTTATTGTTCAACAAGTTGATTTTCTTGATCATACAATTTCAGTTGAAGGGAGTATACTGACATTTTGCAAGCTGTAAGCTATTCACAAAGCACCACTGCCTTCTGACAGAAATTCACTTAATGAATTTGTTAGACCTGACATCATTGGCTTGAGTCTCTCCTCCATTTTTTCTATTTGCCTCCACTGTTTTACGATGTTTCGCTGGTATATGCTTTGAGCGCTGTGCCGCTGCTGATCAGTGCCACAGTGCAAGTGCTCCCTATGTTAAATTGATGTATCGATTGTATCCATGTTTGGCTTATTTGGTTTACTGTTAGTCCCTCGTCTAGTGCACCAGGAGTGGCGGGGCTTGTAAATACAAATGCCGCTCGTGGGCTTGCAGCACGTGTTGTGCCACCCACAGGAGCGGCCTCGTAAAAGAATGTCTACGGGTCGGTCATTGCGAGACCCACGTGCAGCCTAGTGCTGTCACGCAGGCTGCGCAAGTATACCTACTTGCCAGCCCCTCAAACCTTCCCTTGACTTCATGTTAGTCACCCCTATGGCAGGCCCACGGGCAGGGTGCATTGTAAGTATAAGGTAGGACACGCCTGACCAAGTTGGCATGTCCTAATAGTGAATTACAGCCATCTTCGTTCTTCACTATTGCGAGGTAGCCTGCTCTCCATTAGTTAGAATGGGCCGCCGGGATCATTAATGCTATGATCCTAGCTGGCTCGGGGAGCATGGTGCAATGTCGAGTTTGGTATCCCTGAACTCGGGGTTTAATTACGCATCCGTTGGTGTGGATGGTTTTTGGACTCTGGGTTTGAAAATAGCACTTTTAGAAAGTGTCTATTTTCTTGTCTAACCATATCTGGTTTCTGCTGGTCTTGCGTGTGTGTGACAGGAGCTGGGTGGCTCCACAGGTCTGGATGAGTCAGTGCGGGATGAGTGGGACATTTGCGTTGAGAGTAGGGGGAGAGTAGTTGCTGATAGCCGGCCCTGCCTGATACAATGCTGACTCCACCTCCTGCCAAGCGGCTGATGGCTCTGTGCCTACCATGGACGATCCTAGCCCCACCTCCTGCCAGGAGGCCGATAGCTCTGCTCCTGCCAGTATCAATGCTGGCTCCACCTCCTGCTGGGCGTCTGAGGACCCAGCCCTGCGCAATGAATAGGCCAGGTGCTTCTGCCTGGCTCCACCCACAACAGACCCAGGATGTTGGGAAATTCCCCTGCATGGACAAAGGGATCAAAGCTGAAAAGGGGTATAAGAGAGGGACCCCTGAACCAAGAATTTAGATCACTTCTGACAAGGAACCCTGTAACCAAGGACAAGAGGCCTGCTGATCTAAGGACTTGCCTACCCCTTCTGACAGTGTGCTGTTTGCTGGGGGGAATCCTGCAGTGCTTCTTTATTTTTGCCAAGGAAACCAGGAGAGAGGAACTGTGTGTGTACTCTCACGCTTGCTAAGAAAATCTCCAAGGACTGGAAGAGTGCCAGTCTCCTGCTGAAGTCACAGGGCTAAAGGACTTCATCTGCTTAAAGTGCCATTGCTGGAACCTGTGAATCCGGCACCTCTGAAAGAACCAGCAATCTCGACGCCGACGGACGTCGCCGAATCCAGCTCGACATCGTGAGTGACGGCTCAAGTGTCCCGCTTCCTCGACGCCGGCCACCGGGCCCGATCGACGCCAGCAGCAACGCCAGTGAGTAGCGAGTTCGGCTCCAGCTCCAAAGGACCTCGTGTCTGCACCGCTGCTGATCGCATCGCCTTCGTGCCCTCTCGACGCCGTGAGCGCTGCTCACGCTTTGCAACAGCATCATCGACGACGACGCCTGCTGAGGCCTGATCGACACCGAAGACGCGACGCCGGATTGCTCGACGTCGCTGATCATCGTGTGCTTCATTTTCCAAGGTACTGTGTTGTTGGGGGTCCGTGTGACTCCGGGCTCGACGTAGCGCTCCTCGCGGTCGACGCCGAACCTTTGGATTAACTTTGCCTCAACGTCGTGTAGCCCCCGTGTGGGTTACCCTGTTGCCAAGAACTGTGTTGCCAAGAAGAAGATTTGCTTTGATACTAAAGACTTTGTGCTAAAGAAGAAGAAACTACCTTTGAACTATCATTTTTCCCTTCCCAGAGTATTTATTAAGATTGTGTACATTTTTGTCGTTATTTGGTCTTGTGCTAAGCCTTATATAAAAATCCTTATTTTTATAATACTACTGTGTCGTGTCCATTTGTAGTGTATTCACTTTATTACTGTATGTGGTCATAAATGCTTAACGCACAGCCTCCAAGATAAGCCTATCTGCTCTGCCAAGCTACCGAGGGGGTGAGCAGGGGTTATCAAAGGGTGTGATCCCCTTGCCCTGACTAGAAAAGGTGTGTCCCTATTTGTCAGAAGTGTATACCTCTGCCAACTAGAGACAGCCGGTTCTAACATTGGTGGGTCAGCGGTGAGGATTTGAACTTTGCATTCATGACCCATGTGCAGTGATTAGTGTGCGCTACATAGTGAAAGCAGACCATAGCACAGTCACAATCTAATTTGGAAGGATCCTATTTTTTGTTCTCCGCTTTTCTGAAGCTTGATTTTTTGAACACTGCCAGTTTTGACCATGAGTGACACCGGAGTCACTACCCCTGTTGTTGTTGTGGAGGAATTCGACAGAGCGAAGATAAACGACTACGGCTTGAAGGAGCTGAAGTCCTTTTGCAAGCAGTTGAAAGTGCCTACCAAAGGCATCTCACGAAAAGAGGAATACCTCAAAGCATTACAGGCTTGGTTGGAGGCCAGAGATCCCACTGATCCGGTGGTGGTACCGCCAGTGGAAGGGGATGAGGAGGCGCCAGCGAATGGGCCTGAGTCCTCTCCCGGAAGCAGTGTTTCCTCCAAAGGTCTTTCCCCTGAAGAACGAGAAGAAAGGGCGAAGGAGCGTGCATACAACATGGAAATGGCAAGGCTAAAGATAAATGGGCAGTTGGAGTTAGAAAATGCAAGAGGTAGAAGAGAAGCTGATTTGGAGACCAAAAGGTTAGATTTTGAAAGAGAGAAGTTAGCTTTGGAGCGTGATACCAAGTTGAGGGAGTTGGACATCCAAGCTAAGAAATTAGAATTGAATCCCTCTGGTGGCAGCATCCCATCTGGGCCTGCAGAAAGTAAGTTTTACTTTCCCAAAGATGTGATAAAAGATTATCATAGGAACAAAGATATTGGTCAGTGGTTTAAAGCATATGAGTTAGCATTGTTGGCCCACCAGGTCCCTGAGAAGAATTGGGGAGCGGGGTTGTGGGGTCGCTTTGTGAATGAGGGGAGAGATACCCTGTTAGACATGCCTGTTGCGGATAGGATGTCGTATGCTCATATGAAAGATGATTTAATGTTGCGGTATGGCCTAACCCCCGAGAAGTACAGACAAGCTTTTAGAGAATGTAAGAAGTTGCCTGGTACGACATGGGTTGAATATGTGTCTTATTTTTGCAGAGCCATGGATGGTTGGGTAAAGGGCAGCAAAGTGGAAAGTTATGAAGCTCTTTATGATTTGTTTGCTTGGGAGCATTTGTCTAACAACTGTTTTCCAGAGCTGCGCCAGCAACTTATTGATAGCAAGATATCTAACCCTAGAAAACTTGCTGAGGAGGCGGACCGCTGGGTCAGTACCAGGGTCCACAAGGGTCCAGTGGGAGACTCAGCCAAAGGTGGGCAGGGTCCCCAGCAGAAGAGTGGGGGGGACAAGGGTAAACAGAAGGAGTCCCAAAAAGGGCCCCAAAGTAATCCCCAAGGGAACCAAGGGAAAGGTTCCCAGCCTCCCCCTGAGAAGAAGCCAGGGGCCCGACGGGTAAACCTGTTCATAGGGGCCCCCTAACCTGCTACGGTTGTGGGCAGGTGGGACACCGGTTTTATGACCCCCAGTGTCCCAAAAAGGATTCGAATGCACCGCCGCGTGCACCCCCCGTCAGTTGGCGAGTGTAGCCTTGGGAGGGGAGGAGATGGTTGTCCATGGTGGGAGGGGTCCCGCAGAGATGTCCCTGGTCTCGCTAGGAGACATGCAAATGGTCCCTCCACGCCCTCTGCCTAGTAACATTAGTAAATATAGGCAGTGGGTGACCATTAATGGCCATAGAGTGGAAGCTCTCAGAGACACCGGAGCGAGTGTGACAGCTGTCAAGTGTCACTTGGTGTCCAGAGAGCAGGTGGTTCCCCACGCATTTTACCCTGTGATAGCTGCTGACAACTCCCAGAAAGAGTGTGAAGTAGCTCAGGTTTCCTTTGAATGGGGGGGGAGTTTCAGGTACTCTTCAAGTTGCTGTGAGGCCCGCCATGCCTGTCGATTGTCTCCTGGGCAATGGTTTAGAAGACTCCCCTTGGGCTAAGGTGGAGAGGGAGACGCACTTGAAAATGTTGGGTGTGCCAGAGTGGGTGTGTGCAACCACTCGATCGATGACAGCGAGTAAGGGTGTTGATGGGGTCCCGGAGCCTGAAAGTACGGCCCAGGACCCAGCTGTGAAGAGAAGAGACAGGGGGGGCGGGAAAACGTCCCCCGTAGTTCCCGTGGTCCAGGAGGAGGTAGACCCTGAGGGGGATGCCCTGGAGCCCACAGGGGAACAAATTGCCGAACTGGGAGACCTGCCCGAGCTGACCCATTGGCAGCAGGATGGTGGTCCCTCCAGGGAGGAATTCTGTGCGGAACAGAAGGAGTGCCCTTCTCTTGTGGGCATGAGGCAACAGGCCTCAGCCCAATCCTCAGGTGATCAGTCAGGGTCACATTTTGTGTACTGGGAGAACGACCTACTGTATAGCGAGCCTAAGGCTGCTGAGCCTGGGTCAGCCCGTGTGCTGGTGGTACCCCAGCGCTTCAGAGCCTTCCTACTGGGTTTGGCTCATGACGTTCTGTTAGCTGGACATCTGGGGCAGGACAAGACCTATGACAGGCTTGTCACCCATTTTTATTGGCCTCAGATGCGTAGGGATGTAGACATCCATTGCAAGACTTGTCACACTTGCCAGGCAAGTGGGAAAAGCGGAAGGAAGCAGAAGGCTCCCCTCCAACCTTTTCAGGTGGTCAGTACCCCCTTTGACCGGGTGGGTATTGACATTGTTGGGCCCCTGGACCCCAAGACAGCCCTGGGCAACAGGTTTATCCTGGTCGTGGTGGACCATGCCACACGGTACCCGGAAGCCATCCCTCTCCGAACAGTGACGGCCCCCATGGTGGGACGGGCACTGATGGGTGTTTTCTCCCGGATGGGGTTCCCCAGAGAGGTGGTGTCAGACAGGGGCACCAACTTCATTTCGAACTATATGAAGTCTCTGTGGAAGGAGTGTGGGGTAACCTACAAGTTCACCACTCCTTACCACCCTCAAGGAAATGGGCTGGTTGAGAGATTCAACCGGACCCTTAAAGGCATGATCATGGGTCTTGAAGAACCAATGAGGCGGAAATGGGACGTCCTCTTGCCATGCCTGTTGTTTGCTTACCGAGAGGTGCCGCAGAAGTCTCTAGGGTTCAGCCCCTTTGAGCTTTTGTACGGTCACCCGGTAAGAGGGCCTTTGAGTCTGGTCAAGGAAGGCTGGGAGCAATCTCCCAGGAAACCTCCCCAGGATGTATACAGCTACATGCTGGCCTTTCGGAACCAGACTCGGCGCTTCAGAGAACTTGCTCAGGCAAATCTGGAGGCCAGCCAGGAGGAGATGAAGCGATGGTACGACCGGAATGCCACTCTGGTAGAGCTTCAGCCTGGTCAGGAAGTGTGGGTCATGTCCCCTGTGGAACCTTGTGCGCTCAAGGACAGGTGGACTGGACCGTTCAAGGTTGTGGAGAAGAAGAGCGATGTCACCTACCTGGTGGACTTGAAATCTCCCAGGAACCCCTTGCAGGTCCTGCATGTCAACCGTTTGAAGCCCCACTTAGAAAGGTCCGAAGTGGGCATGCTCCTAGCTACAGATGCTGGAATAGAGGAGGAGAGTGAGCCTCTTCCTGACCTCCTGTGTGCTAAAGAGCAAGACGGGTCAGTGGATGGTGTGGTCCTCTCTGACACACTGACCCTTGAGCAGAAACAGGATTGTCGCCACCTGTTGGGACAATTCCCGGATCTGTTTTCCTTGGTTCCGGGTGTCACTCATTGGTGTGTCCATGACGTTGACACCGGAGACAGCCCTCCTGTGAAGCACAAGGCTTACAGGGTGACTGACAAGGTTCGAGCATACATTAAGGAGGAGGTCTCCAAAATGTTTGCGTTAGGGGTGGTTGAGTCCTCTAGCAGTCCTTGGGCCAGCCCAGTGGTCTTAGTCCCGAAGGCTGCAGCGCCTGGTGCTTCACCGGAACTTCGGTTCTGTGTGGATTACCGAGGACTCAATTCAGTCACGAAGACTGACGCGCACCCCATCCCCAGAGCTGATGAGCTCATAGATCGGTTGGGGGCTGCCCGGTACCTTAGTACGTTTGATCAGACGTCTGGGTACTGGCAGATCGCCTTGACCGATGGGGCAAAGGAGAGGCCTGCATTCTCCACACCAGATGGGCTATACCAGTTCTGGGTGATGCCCTTTGGGATGAAGAATGCCCCTGCCACCTTCCAGAGGTTGGTCAACCAGGTCTTGGCTGGACTGGAGGATTTCAGTGCCGCCTACCTGGACGACATCGCAGTGTTCAGCGCCAGCTGGGAGGAACACTTGCGCCACCTCCAGGAAGTGTTGTTGGCCCTGCGCAGAGCAGGCCTCACAATCAAAGCCAGTAAGTGCCAGATTGGGCAGGGTTCGGTGGTGTACTTGGGGCACCAAGTGGGGAGCGGCAAGGTTGCCCCCCTGCAACCCAAGATTGATACCATCCTGCTTGGGCACCGCCCAAAACCCAAACTCAGGTGAGAGCCTTCTTAGGACTCACGGGTTATTACAGGAGGACAACTGATCTTGTTCCGGTGACTGCCAAGACAGGTACTGCTTTTCTGTAAGAAGGCCCAAATTCCTTCTTCACCGCGATCTTTTCTCTGACTAGATCCCCAATCTTTGGAATCCAGACAGGCCTTGCTGGGGCTGTTGCGGGTGGTGCCTCGTCAGTGGTACTTGGCTGTTGCTTTAACTTTATGTTGCTTAAGGATTTTCTTGTTTCATTCAGTTCCTGTAAAACAGCCAAACGGTCTTTTACATCAAACTGCGTTGTTTCTTCTTGTACCACTGACATCTGACTATCGAGGTCCTGAACGTTCATTCTAATTCCGAACAATAGTTCGTATGGGCTGAAACCTTTTAGAGAATTTCTTGGCATGTTGTTAAGACTAGTCTGGACACTTATTAAATGTTTGACCCACCCAGCTCCTGAACCTAATACCTTCGCTGTTATAGATTGCTTTATGTCACGGTTTTTTCTTTCTACCACACTATTCCCTTCGGGATGCGACAGACAAGAATACCGCAACCCAATTCCCATGCTGGCCATGGCCTCCTTATAGGCTCGAGAGCTGAAAGCAGGACCCTGGTCAGAATGGAACGTGGTAATTGCGTATGTGCCGATAAAGACTCGCAAATCTTTTATAACCGTTCTAGCGTCAGCCGAGCGCTGGAGGCCTCATTTTTTAAGTGCTTTTCGTCTTAATGGTGTACACTGGGACGCGCTTCTCTTCTTTGATTGCGCAGATAGACCGCGTTATGCAGTCTATCAGGATTTCTGAAACTATACTTGCCGGTTCATCACTGCGATCTCTGTTGCAGTCTGGACAGTTCTTTGCGAAGTCATGAATTCCTTCACTCATGTCCGGCCACCAGTACTCTGATTGCAATTCTTTCAGAGAGGCTTTAATTGTTTGGTGTCTCAGACCCAATCCCATGTGTGCTTCCAGTAAGAGGAAGCCCCTCCTGCTCCTGTTTGGAATTACTCTGTCCCCCACTCCAGGGATTCGAGCAAAAGGAACGGAGTTTGCATCGATGATGTATGCATAATTGAGTGGATAGTACACGGGTAGTGCTGCACAGTCGCCTTTTACGGTCGTTTTTACTGCCAGCATGGTTTCCCCGTCTATGTATTTATCTGTACGCTTTTTTGTGGCTACGGAAGCCGGTTTAGTTGCTTCCGCTTTGGCTGTATTAGCCAATGAATTCCCTGCAACGTGAACGCCATCACGTTGAAGACTCTGTGCGTGAATCACGTGAGTCTTTTGTAGTTCTTTGTATAAAAGAGCTACCTCGTTCCAGAGCAATTTATGCTTTATTGTGGCACCTGTGTCATCTTTGTAGTCGTTTTCGATCCAACTCTGCAGTTTATTGTTGTAAGAGTTGACGCAAAAATGAGAATCGCACACTATAAGTGTCGGGAATTCACGTTCTGCATTTTCGAGCGCCATCTTTAAAGATCTGATTTCAGTTCTCTGAACCGAACAGTTTCTGACAGATTCAGTTTTTGTTACTTTCGGTCTGAATTTACCGCACAGCCAACGACCTTTAATGATCGCACATGCTGCATCGTAGGATTTTCTCTCTACGTTGAAATGCTGTACAAAGCTATCTTTATAGATTATACAGGCGTATTGTGGGAGAGGCAGGATTTCGATTGGCAGAGGATATTCTTCTTCATATTCTAAATCATTCAGTTCTTTGTATTGCGGGGCGAAATAGTATTTCACGTCTTCCGCTCCTAGAGAATCTATACACTGTATCCATTTCGGATCCAGTGACACTGTAGGCAGGTTTACCGGGCTGAATAGCGCCTCGAAGGCGGATTCCGCTGTAAGGATATTAATCCGTTTGCCGTGTGCTAGTTCTCGTTCATTTGCTAATGCGATTTGCACTGCGTTCACAGTTCTTTCTGTGTGACTGAATGTTTTTTCTGCTTGTGTGTACAAGTGAGATTTAATTGAAATTGGTACCTTTTCTCCCTCATTAGAGGTTAGGTACGTGGATCCGCATCTTCCTGGGATGACTCGGATTACAAGATCGATCGTGTTGTCACGTGTATCTAATTTAGTTTTTGCTAACATGTCTGTTTGCAGTGATCTCAAAATTTCTGTGTGTTTTTGAGTCCAATTGATTTGTTTTAAATCAGGTTTTATTAGTTCGTAGAGAGGTTTAACCCTCTTGGCGTAATTTAGGATGTAAGTTCTTCCGAAATTCAGAAAACCTAGAATGGATTGTAAATTCTTCAGCGTTTTTGGAGCTTGGAGTACAGCGCACTTCTCTAAGAAGTTGTCCGCTAGGCTTTTCCCTTCACTTGATAATTCGTACCCTAAGAACAGTACTGTCAGATGGGCAATTCGGGACTTTTTAAAGTTGAATTTGTAACCCTCTGCTGCGAACCCAAGTATAATGGTGTTCACTCTTTTCAAGTGAGTATCCAAGTCGTCGTCTGTGAGATAGATATCATCTACGTAAGATAATGCCTCATCATCATAGATTTGTAGTAACTCTGTTACCCTAGCTGAGAATAGTCCTGGGCTGTTCTTGAACCCCTGTGGGAGTCGACAGAATTTTTTCTGTGACCCAAATGCAGAGAAAGCGGTCAAATATCTGCTTTCTGGTGCAATGTTTTGACAAAAGAAACCATTAGAAATGTCTAATGTCGTTTTATATTTTTTCCTAACTATGTTGTTCATTAGGGCTGCACTATGCGAGTTTTGTACTGCAAAGGTTTTGCAACATGTATTGAGATGTCTGTAGTCCAAAACTAGACGATATGAATTGTCTGGCTTGGAGACAGGAAACAAAGGATTGTTCATTTGAGAGGTGCATGTTTCAATCACCCCCTGGTACTCAAGTTGATCTAAGATCTCCCTGACTTGTTTTTTAGCTTCTTGCTTTATGGGATACTGCCGTTGGGCAGTTGGTTCATTTTTTAGTTGGATTTTGTGAGGAGGTGAATCCTCATCCCATCCTACATGATTTTTATACAATGCAGGTGCCTGGGCTACCGCCCATTTCCTTGCATATGTGTATTTTTTGTGAATCGGTATGTGATTCGAGAAGGCAGGCATAATCACTTCTTCGCCACGAGGGCACTCCCTGACAAACTCCGGGGGCCAATCTTTTTCAGCTAACAGAATATCATAGCCTTTTGAGAGCTTATCCCAAAATAGACCCTTAATTTTCCTAGTCTTATCACCCTCCATACGCAATGTTATTTCGTATATTTTATGGGGCTCGCTAAGTCTGGCGTCGGCAGTTTCAACCTGAATGAATTCATTCGTGTCCACTGTCTCCAGATGACTCATCAAGATCTTGCGCGCTATACTGATCTCTGCTGCACTGTCCAACATTGTCAATGCCCACTCCCCGTTTTTCAACTGTGTCCTCAGTATTCTCGGCATGGTTGATTACTCTAATACTGGCTACCTTCTTTTTAGGAAATTGAGATTTCTTATTTTGAGCAGGTTCCTTGTCTTTGGACTTGGTGTGCTCTCCTGGGTCTGACCGTCCTCTTCTTTCCGAATTCTGTGGAAGAGATCGAGAGGGACGTGTATCAATACTTTGATATCTATCAGGTTTTTTCAGATTATCCCTATTTCTAAGGTTATATCTTTTCTCAGAGGGCTCCCGTTGGGGAGACTGGCGTTCTCGAGTCGGAGTTCTTTCCCTCCGTCGAGGAGACCTTCCTCTGGACTGGAAAACTTTTTCCTTGGGAGTGGATTGTTTATTTCCATCCCAGCTCTTTTTAGGAGTGTTTAAATTATTTTTAATAAATAATTTTTCAGGATTTTCGAGCAGTTGGGGCTTAACTGGTTTTCCACCCAAGCTGTCTCTACCTAATTCTTCATAGCACTTTTCTATGATTTTTGCAAGCTCAACAGGATCTTTTATATCTGTTTCCCTCAACTTCTGGCGAATCGCCACAGATGCTGCTTCTCCCTTTATGTTGGCTAATAATATAGCCGTGACCTGCTTGAAATCTTTCAGTAATTTCATACCTAGATTTAAAGCGGGCTCTGGACCGAATTCATTTTGAATCTGTTTTAGCACTTCTGGTATTACCGCCATAGACGGAACACCGTGTGTTTTTGTGTAAATGGAAGCAAAGACTGTACCCCAAGTGTCGCAGTCCTCCACGTGTGGTGCGATTCCCATAGGAAGGTAGATGGTCAAGATTCTGTGTTTCTCAATAGGGGTAGTATCAGGAAATACTGCCTCTATTTGAGTGATTTTCTGGGCTAACCAGAAAGGAATTTGTTCCCGTTTTACGGGTGTTTTACCAAGACATGACTGTATGTTCTGTGGTGTAATTTTATTTGTGTTTCCCTGATGAGGGGTCAGCTGTGGTGTATTAACAGCTGGCTGGACTGTTGCAGTCCGCATTACATATTGGACTAATTGCCTATGTATTTTTATTAGTGTTTTGAGCTGTGCTAACAGCTCTTCCTTAGACATTTTTGCAATGTCAGGATGTGGTGTGTAGCTGGCTAGAACCGGCCACGTGGCTCCTGGTCTACCTAGTGGACCGAGCCTAGTTATGTGATCATTGTGTTTTAGGGCGCCATTAAACCAGAGCAGGTGCTCTTGAAATTTAAGAGGAATTTCAATCTCCTCGAAAGGAGCGTACTCTTCCGGAGGTTTCTCTATTTTGTAATAGTGAAACTCTTGTGTTATAGCGTTTACCGCTGGAAAGTTTATCCATGAATAGAATACCTCTGTCTGCCGATACTCGTGAGCCTCTATCACGAAAATTACTGTACCACCTTGAGGTGTCAGTCCGTTTTCTATAAGTTTTAAAGTTATAGATCTTCTTAACTGGACCGGGATGATAATAGCACCCGGGTCTGTGTATTCGGGACCTTGCTGAGTCGCATCTGCTGCGGCCCCAGAGGTTCCGTTGTTTTCTACTGACATTGTATAAATGCAGGTTTTGCAGAGTAGGTCTCCAAGGAGACAAAGATTAGGTGCACAATATTTTGGAACACTGTATCCTTCAACGTTGAATAAACCAGAGCTTTACATAGGAATCTCTTCCTACTAAGGTCGGGCGGATTTTAACCTTTCACCCACTCCAGACGTCTATTGGAGTTTTTACGGGAGAAAGGGGTGTGAAATATGCACGACTGAGTTACTCTACAAGTCTTGCGTTAGTTTATCGCCTTACCAAACGTTTGGGCGCCATGCAGTGTAGTTCCTAGTTTCCCACTAGGCCCTGCGCATTGGAATAACATAAACAGTAGTATCGACGTGGAACTGCTTATATTCCAGGCCTCCACTGACTATGCTAAACTTAATTGGGTTGTGTTACCAACTAGCTCAGAGGTCACTGGAAACTTTCTTCTCTGCATAGGAAGTGATCAGCTTCCTTGGCACAGACAAGAAGGGATTCAGTTTTCCAACAACCGTGCAACATGACAACTTTGCTCCTCAGATCAAGAGTCAATCTCTAGGGTCGTGTGAAACAATAGACATATATTTCACTCAGTCAGTCTAGTGCAGTTTACTTTCACGAGATGTAGAGAATAGAGAGACGGGCGTGTATCAATAAAGGTTAACATTTATTGAACAGTCTTTCTTCTCGTACAAGAGAAATGTATTGCCACAATTGCAATAATTGTTATTATAAAAAGTACGTACAGTAAGATAAGTATTGCGAAATAGAACTGTAAAAGCATTGATATGGTTTCTTAGCCATACAATGGTTTAAAAGTAATAAAGCATATATACAGTCATATATACATTAGGCTAACATACTCAACTGGTGCTTCTAACTAAGCCTACCCCAGTGTGCCTGACCTAAGCCTAACACGTGAAAAGGGGAGTAAGTAAGTAGCTTTAAGTTAAGTTGGTTTTGCCAAGGTTTGTTTCAAGAATTCTCGTCTAAGGGTTTAGTCAACACCATACCTCTGAATAGAATGATGGAGGATTGGTATCTCCTTCAGGGGTCTCTCTCGATATCCCAGTCACCCGCGAGGGTAAACCGGAAGCGCCGGGACTGGATTTCTCTGCACGAGAAATGCAGCGGCTTCTCTTCAGCGCGTCGAGGAAGGAGGGGTGACAGCGTCCGCGGGCAGCTGGAATCTGCTGGATGTCTTCGCAGAGGACGGCTGTTCAGCTCCTTAAGCGTACTGCACCATAGGTCGCGCTTTAGCGGCGATAATGGTAATCAGCAGCTTCACCACCACAGGATAGCAGGCTGCAGCGACAGAGTGCTAGTTTTTACCAACACAGGGTCATGCAGGCAGCTGGCATCAGCAACAGGCAACGAACTCACATTGCTTAAGGCAACGTTGGTAATATTTATACCTGACAGGTGCCGGGTTTGACGCAAGTTTGCTGGACATAAGACGTCAATTAAAGATGTCACTAGGAAGTGACAGTTATCAGTTGCTCATTAGAGTTCCATTACTAATCAAAACATAGCAAGCGGGGATTTCCAGGTTTGCTAAGTTTTTATCTTGTTGAAGAACTCGGAGTGTTATCTAGGAATATCAGATAGTGACTGCTGCTCTGTCATTGCACTAATTGGTCGCAAAGGAAGTAGCAAAGAGTCATGCTGGAATGTGGCTCTGTTCGTGTGAGGCCAGAGATGACTTTTCAGAAAATCGTACTTGAACGGTTATGCCAATATAGGGAATAAATGGATTTATAGCCGAATAGGGGCATAAGGTCACAGTATCGATCAGGAACCTAGAGAAGCACACAACATCCCCTTACCGAGCTAGCTACAGTGTCTCATTGGTCATAACAAACTCCCAATGCTTAGACAGACCAGAACATGAACTTAGAATACCTCAGGAATCGTGGAACACATGAACACTCTTTCGTTATGCAATCATCACAAACCAGAACGTGGAGTAAAAGAGGACACGTGCATGTTTGAAATATTTATTAACTAATGCAAGGTTCTCAAACGCAGTATCTTGTATAATACTAGCAAACATATTATAAGCAACAAAGTTATCAGCATAGTTATTAGTCCATAAAAGGCGAATGGAGACAGCATACTAAGATGCTGGAATGAATAGAAATTAACAATGTCTAATTCACAACCTCCCTATTAAGCATAGTATTTTTATATCTATGAAGGTCTCATTTGGGTTTTAGCAGGGCGGGCCCATACCTCAAAATCTCAGTGGCAGGACGATCACATCATCTTCCACCAGCTCTCTGCATGCGAAGCATATCAAGTGTCTTTTTGTGCGTTCAGCACAACAATATAAAACTCGCCTAGAGCCTGATTTTGGCAGCAGCAGGTGTGTTATGTCTATAGGGATGCGAAGATCAGACCTTACAACAACACTGGGTTAAGTTATCTGTGTAGCCTTCAGCACTCGCTGTGCAGACAGAGTGCAGAACAAAACTGATATCAGAGCAATAACATATTATTTCTCTAGTAAATCACGAAGCTCTTCTAGGTTGAAAGCTAAAACAACAATTATGTGTCATGTGCAAAAGTGAAGCTAGAATGAAAACGGCGTGCAAACATTTAATAAACTCATGTTAACTTAACACAGTATGTAAAAAAGAAGTAGCTATATGACACCCCCCAATGATCAGAGCACTCTCAGAAATCATGTATACTCAGAACCAGGACGGGGTATTAACCTGAAAACAGAGTTCAATAATAATGACCTAATGTATTATCCAAACGTATATATGAAGGCCTATAGCGGCCAAGCGAAACTATTCCAACCTTTGAAAATATAAGTCAATAGGTCTGGGACGAATATAAAAAATTTTCACACATGAAAAAAGGCACTATCCAAAAATATAAAAATGCACGTGCCGAAATAAGTAAAAACTCCATGGCATCTCATGATAGAACTGAATATGCAAAATATGCAGCCACAGCCTCCAATATGAAATCACTGTCATTATCCGAAAACAGTTCAGCCATCCAATTAAGTAGTGGGAAGGAACATACGTGCTCTTCCGTCACCGGATCCTCTATTAACATCAGAGGACAACTCAGTGGGTTCTCAAGAAAGCTGCTTGCCAAGAACTCATGCGCTGCTGCGATCACATCCCAACTAAGCATTAGTCCATGCTTCGCTGCCAAGGCCATAATCCTATCGCCAGTACAAACCAACTCGTGAGCAACTACGGGGCTCATCAGATGATTAAAGTCGACGTCAGGAGAAACCGTCAAGCAGAGACACAAATCAAGGGCCCAGAGGAAATCGCAGCTCAGGCAATGAAACACAGGCTGGACACATGTGAAATAGGAAAATCGAAACGATAATCCAAACGCCGTGCTTAAAGTCGCAAGCGGCAGGGTGCCATAGTAATCAAGCATCCGGTTGCGCAGCAGTAACAGGAGGGGCTCTTCTGCTCTTAATGCAGGATGGGCATCCATTTGTAATAAAGCAAAATATCACCAAAACGCCCGTAGCTAAAGCCAGCAAGACAGGAAAGCCTCCGAACAAACTTGAAAAAATAGAATGAAAAAAGGCAGGGATGACCCCAAATATTTTTTCAAATGAAGTCACGAGACCGCTGCAAACTAATTTAAAAAAGTGAGCCAGGCCGGAAGTGGAGGAGGCATTAAAGATTTGATGAACCAACTCGGTGAAATGTAACAGTAAATCAGTATTTAAAAGCGCTTGCACTTCTGTGCGTGTGTTAGCTATGTGAAGGACGAATGTTTCTCGGGCCGAACTCAGGGCCACCTCTTTCTGAGACAAAAGGGCTCTTATTCTAGCCATACCATTGAACTCTGCTTTCAAGGTTGGGATGCGCGGCCAGATGGAAACATCTGAATTTCCATGCGTAGGGGGATACATTACATTTTTGCAGCACACAACACGTTCAGATACAGTTACCACATAAGCGATACCGACAATAAGACCACAACACTCCTCGTTATTCAACAGCAAATAACTACCATTTGCCAAAAGTGTAATCGTGGGAACTATTGCGGGTTCAGGAGTATCTTTCAAAACACAGGCCAGGTTAGGCCGTTCCTGGTTGCAGGAACCATGCAATTGAATGTGTCTGCATATTAATGAATGGTCAGGGGACTCTGTGCATTCTTCACCATTCAGATAAACTTCTCTGCCATCTTTCAGGCACCTATATGTGAAGGGAAGAGACCATGCTTCATGGAGGAAGGCACCTCCTAACGGTTCATAACGTCCTATTGCAACATGTCGCATACAACTAGTGAATTTGTACAACGCGAATGGTAATGTAATTAATCAGTGGATAAGCCACGTTGCATCAGCGGCCTCAGCAACAGAGAACGGTAAAGATTCCAACCTCTCAATGTGTAACATGGAAAATGATGCATCTCGCATTGAAAGCATGCGCTGTTTGTCAGTCAAATTAAATGGGGCAAAGAGGGAGGAAACGTTCATGTAATTCCAGGGCACGCGGCCAGATTTGAGAGTCTGTAGAGTCCATGCAAACTGCATTACAGAACTCAGTTGATTTTGTCCATGGTATAAAATAGACACCTCATCATTTACAATATCAACTACAGAAGAAACAATGTTATTCAACGTGTATATGCGGGAAGAAAGCATGTTAATACTGTTATCGACAACCGCAAGTACCTTTTCTAAATTTGCTTGATCAGTTGCTCTTAGGCGTTTAGCAGCCTCAATCTGTGATAGCTTCCAAATTTCATTATAAGCAGCATAAATCCAACGTTTAGATCCACCACTAGCCGGGCCTTTAATGAAATCATTAATATCCACCTCATCAGTCAGCTTAGATAGATGTAATTTAACAGCAGCTAATGTAGAATGTTGTAACCAATTCTGACATAATTTACCAACTGAGTATGTTGTAACAGTGTGGTCAGGATCAAAACGTGGATAAGGCCTGGTTCGTGTAAAACCTTCAGTTAAACCCATAAAGCGATGCTGGCAAGAGTCAGAGCTTCTGTGCCATAGCAGCCAACCCTTTGGATCAAAACTGGACACATTAAAGGATGCATTACATAGTAATGTCTGCAATTCTTTAATGGAAAACTTTGTGTAATTATCCCACCCAGGGTATTCTTCCAAATCAGGGACAGTAGGGGTATTTAACTTTTTTGAAGTAGCCAATCCAAAGCACATTGCCTGAGAAATAGTAGAATTCAAAAACAACATGTGATTCGGGATGAGACATGCACGGTGCAAAGCCTCAGTGCCTTGTACCTGCCAACTTTTAGAACCCCAAACCGATTTAAGGTCAATGGTTTCCTTCCATAGCTCATAGCCTTCTACAGCTAATTTGTCTATAAAGGACTTCGAGTACAACAATTTAGTATTGGTAAGTCTAACTTTGGACATGGGCTTCTGTGTCATCTTAAAATAAAAGGACTCAGGACTTGAATGATTAAAGTCTGTAAAGTAAGTGTACTTCTTCAAAAATGTACTGGAGCTGCCTTGTAATGGTGCTGGGCAATGTTCCCACTGTGTGTAATTTACAGTATTCCTTCTGGAACTTGTCTTATGTAGGAAATGATTACCATAATGTTGAAAGCAAAATAAGTCACCATAATTAGCAGATTCTAAATATAAATCATCAGCATCAAAGGCAGCATAATATTTTAAATCAGTAAATAATGATTCTACGGCCTGAACATTCCAATCATCAGAACGTATGTTTTGTTTAACCACATCCCCCATGTTCACTCTTAGTACATTTGGGACATTAACCACTTCAGTTGGGCCATGAATTTGAAATTTAACTGCATCCCACACAATCCCATCAAGAACCGGCCATGCTGTGATGTTAACAAAGTTCAAGTCTCTTTTCAGTCTGTGTGCAGAATGCGAAGAGGGAAAGGGGGCCAAAGCTCCATTAAGATGTCGAATGCCTGTTCTCTCCTCGACATAGTGTCCATCCATGATGCGGAAAAAATAAAACACAAAACCAAATGACATAAAAAGGTATACTGAAAAAAGCATTAGCCAAATATATGTCCAGGGGGGAACCAAAAAATGTTTTTTGAAAAAAGAGGCATAAATTGCACAACGTGAGGGTTTTGTCGAAGTCACTGAAGCAGAGTCAAATGAGAATCTAGAGTCTGTGGCCAAACGTGTTTGTAAGTCGGGCATCGATAAATCAGCAGGATAGGTGTAATCGAGGTCATCAATGTTATTAACTGGGAAAGTGTTCATTAAAGGATTGGCCACTTCTGGCTCAGCAGCTGCAGTAATGGCCAAAACAGAATTTCTCACAATCGAAGGATAGGAGACTGCCGGTGTCATTTTTTTTTTTTTTTTTTTTTAAATATATTTTTATTGCAGGAATCAGTAAAACAATACAGTAGCAACCAGTATCGTATTATAAACAACTTATACAAGGTATAGCCCACCGACCCCCTCCCATAACGTTGCTATACAGCCAATCAGCCCATATCCCTGGGGTTGGGCGGCAACTGCAGCTGGGGTCAGTAGGATGCTGGAGCTGGTCCGGATAACACACTGTCCGTCATCTGCTTTTCTAAACAAACCCAAAACCTCAAAAGAAACCCCCCCCTCAAAATTCCAAATTACTGTGAAACCCCCCCCCTCCCCCCCCCCCCCCACCATCAGCGCCAGGGAGCTCATCAACATAGAATCCACTGCTTGACCCACGGGGAAGGTAATAGTGCTGTCAATGCTAACGTTTAACGGGACTCGGGTCGAGTTGCTTCTTCACTTCCGGAGTCGCTGGGGGTACAATAATCTCTGAGGGCCTGCACCAGCGTTTCCCATTCTAACGCGGCCTCCTGCGCCTTCTCATTGCCCTGCCTCCAAGCCAACTGATATCGCAGCGCGCTCTCACCCGCCGCCCATTTCAAAAGCTCACTGTGCCATCTGCTGCCTGTAGGACCAGCTCGTGCCTTCCAGTTCCTGGTCACCTCTCGCTTAGCAAGTAGGAGCCCCAGGTCGATAAATTTACTGGTGATTTTATTCCGGGGGGTATGGGGGAACCAGTGCAAGAGCCCTACCGCCACATCGAATGATAAGTGCCTCCCCGTCACCTCTTCCAAAGTCGTCGCCACCTCCTGCCAGTAGGACGTCAGTCCTGGACAGGCCCATAGCATGTGTAGGAGGTCCGCCTCCTGAGCCGGGCACCTAGGGCATTCCGCCGAAGCCGTGGCAAAATAACGCCTGATCTTTACCGGGGTCAGGTACGCTCTATGGAGAACATAATAGTGGACCAGTTGGAAACGGGCGCCACGTGTACCCTTCCAGGCACGCCTCACCAGCTGGGACCAGGTCGTCTCCGGGATCTCCCTACCAATGTCCTCTTCCCAGCGGGACTTCAGTGTGGCGAGAGGAACCAACCCCTCGGCAATCAACCTGCCGTAGAGGCAAGTGACCGCCTTCACCGTGCCCGCCGACATCATTACGTACTGGCACACCTGAGACAATTGAGGTTCCTCTAGCCCGTTTTGCCAGTGCGCCTGGATCGCTCGCACAATGGCCGAGTGCAGCAGAAAGTCGCCCCGGGGGATCCCAAAGCGGTCAATGAGATCCTGAAAGGACAGGAGCGCTCCGTCCTCGTACAGGTCCCCGACGAGCTGTAAACCGGAATCCTCCCAGTCCGCCAGTCGCGACCAATCTCCTCCGTGGGGGAGGGCCGTCAGCATCCCCAATGGTATTTCAGGCGCATATGGCGTCCGTAGGCGACCTCTGTTATGAGCCCGATTCCAACAGAGTCGGATAGTCCGCTCCTCCATCGACAGGTCCCGTAGGACTAAGCGCTGTCGCAGCGCGATAAAGGAGAGGACGTGCCTGGCCATACCCGTCCCTCTACCGTCCTCCGGGCCTCTGAACTCCCTGGCTATCTCCTGGGTGTAGGTCTGGAGCTGCGCCGCTAGGTAATACTTCTCGAAGTCCGGCACAGCGAGCCCCCCCTCGTCCCTCGGCCTCATCAGGGTATTGAGGGCCACCCGCCGCCGGCCCGTTCCCCAAAGGAACCCGACCACCATAGAACGCAAGCGACGAAACGTGGCCGGTGGGACCCAGATCGGCAAAGTCCGAAAGTAATACAATAGTCGGGGGAGCGCCACCATTTTGAGCAGGGCGATGCGTCCCGCCACGGAGAGCGGCAGCGTGGCCCAAAAGTCCATGCTACCTCGGAGTGCTCGCATGCAACGGGCAATGTTTCCATCTAGGAGGTCGGGTTGGTCGTGGTACACAAATACCCCAAGGTATTTAAAGCAGTCGGGCTCCCATCTGATCTCCTTACTTAGCGCAGGAGTGGGGGTACCCCTACGCATCGGGAAGAGGCAGGTCTTAGACCAATTCACTTGGAGGCCTGAGACCGCTCCGAACTCCGTTAGCGCTAATTCCGCTCCCCGCAATGCGTCGACCGGATCCTCCAGGAAGAGCAACAGGTCGTCCGCATAGAGCGAGACGTAATGCGGGCCCGCCGCTGTCCATAAGCCCGTATAGTGGGCTCCCGAGCGAAGATGCATCGCTAGTGGCTCTACCGCTAGTGCAAAAAGAAGCGGGGATAAGGAGCACCCCTGCCGCGTGCCACGCTCCACCGGATATCGCGATGAAATCAAAGGGCCCGATCTAACCCTGGCCGAGGCGGAAGCGTAGAGGACTGCTGTCCATTTGACAAATCCCTCCCCGAGGCCGAATTTCCGTAATACCGTGCATAGGTAGTCCCACTCCAGGCTATCAAAAGCCTTCTCCAGGTCCACCGACAAGACTACCGGGGACGGGGCATCCACGAATGGGTCCCCAAGCAAGCGGAACAACCTTCAGATGTTCATAGTCGTATTCCGCCGCGGGATGAAACCGGCTTGGTCTTCATGCACTAGGGAACTCATATGTCCCAGCAGCCTCGACGCCAAGATGCTGCTCAATATTTTGTAGTCCACCGTCAGCATTGAAAGGGGACGGTAGGACCCCGGGTCAGATGAGTCTCGGCCTGGTTTGAGGAGAGGAACCACCAACGCCTCACACATCGAGCCAGGGAGACGACCCAACCTCTTCGCCTCCCTGTAGACCACCAGTAATCGAGGGGCCAAGAGGTCAGCGTAAGCTGCATAGAACTCCACCGGAAGGCCATCTAGGCCCGGGGTCTTGTTCCTCGCCATCCGTTTGATGGCCCCGCGGATCTCCCCCAAGTCGATGTCAGAACCCAGGGTTTCCGCCACTTCCTGTCCTACTGTGCGGAGTTCCAGTGGGCTAAGATAGTTATCAAGCCGGTCTGGGTCACGTGCGGAGCGACTGCGGTATAAACTTTCGTAGTAATGCCGGAAGCAACTAAGAATCTCCGGTTGGGTGCACACCTCGGTTCCATCCGCCCCACGCATTTTTGTCGTCGTTTGGGACTGGCGCGTAGGGTTGGCCAACCACGCCAGTAACGCGCTCGACCTGTCGCCCTCCGCAATAGACCGGACCGTATAGGCCTTATAATCGAAACAGCGGAGCCGTTCGACCTCCACCGCTACCTTCTCCCTCGCCTCTACCGTTTGTGTTTGCAATTCTGGGTGTCCGGGGCGGCTAATTTCGAGCTCGCGGAGTGCTCGGTCCGCTGTGTCTAAGTCAGCCAGGATAACACGCCGCATGCCCACCTTCTTAGAGATACAGTAGCCCCTCACCACCACCTTGAAAGCGTCCCATTCGAACGCCCTAGAACTCGCGGAGCCGCCGTTGGACGCAAAATAATCCGTGATTCTCTCCCCTAGGTCCGCCTTGAAGACACTGTCCTCGAGGATCTCGGGGCGCATCTTCCAGGTGGGTACTGCCGGCGTCCCAGGGAACCAGCGAACGTCCAGTAGGAGGGGGTTATGGTCCGAGATGGTCCGCGATAAGTACTCCGATCGGACCGCTGCCGAAACTAATTCGGACGAACCAAGAAAGCCATCTAGTCTGACATGCAGCTCATGAAGGCTCGAAAAGTATGAATAATCTCTAGACGCGGGGTGATGCGCCCTCCAAATGTCCGTCAAACCCCAGCGGGTCTGCCAATCTTGACGACCCCTAGCCGTCCGCCGGACCGGGGAATCGGGGAGCGGGGGATGCGAGCGGTCTATGTCTACATCCACTACGGAGTTAAAGTCTCCCCCCAGCAGGAGGGGCCCGGCGAAAAAGTGGGCCAGCGAGCCCGATAACCTGGAAAGGAAGGCAGTCTGGTCCACATTAGGAGCATACACACAGCAAACGCTCAGGTCCCTCCCCCCTAGCGTTCCTGAGATGGCCACGAAACGCCCCTCTGGGTCCAACACTGTCCTCGTGACCTGGAAGGGGACTCCTGCCCTGATCCATATTAGCGCCCCCCTGGCATAAGCAGAGTACGCCGTGGAAAAGACCTGCCCTCGCCACCTACGCTGAAGCGCCGCCCCTTCCGCCTTGTTCAGATGCGTTTCCTGCAGCAGCGCCATTTGCACTCCCCTACGCACTAAATAAGCATGGACCTTGTGACGCCTGGACATAGTGTGAAGCCCCCTCACGTTCCAAGTAATACATTTCAAGTTAGCAACATCAGCCATTGTCCCAAAGTGTTCTTGCACAGTCTCCCCGTTCGGGTCTCCACAAAGAAAAAGCATCAATCCTCCCAGCGCTGACGGCGGCCATTTTCCCCAACCAGAACCAAACCACCCAAAAACCAACAAAACCCCCCCCCAACCCCCCCAGAACAGGACCCAAACTGCACCATCTAGATCCCATCCAAACCTCTACGGAGATCAACCCCAAAATCCCCACTAGTCCTACGGTCGCCACCGTAGGAAGGCCTTATGGGCCAGGAGCGGGCTGAGCGGAGGCAGTGGGCCCTCGTCGCCCAGGCTACCAGGACTATAGTAAGCCCCCTCCGGTGTCAAACCCTTCCGGGGCAAGAGCAGAAGCCCCCCAACCCTCCCTCCTTCGTTGTCAGCAATAAAGAACGGCAACCGCCTCCCCCCTGCCGGGCCCCCACCCAAAACAAGGCAGCATATCCCGTTACCCTTGTCCGTCCAAAAGGTCCTCCACCGATTTCGGTGTGATCACCGGTGTATGGGTACTGTCTGCCACTGAATCTTCCGAGTCCGATGGTGCCCCCTGAGCACCCGGGTTTTCTTCCTCCTCCTCGATGACTTCGCCTCTTGCTCCCGACAGTTCCGACAGAACTTCCAACACTCCCCTCCGCTCCAATGATGTCTCCGCAGTCGAGGGCCCTCCCGTGCGGCCGCGGCGGTTCCTGACCCTCTTAGATCGCCTCCTTTGTTCCGGCTCCTCCGCCTGATGGGTCGAGGCGCTATAACCATCTTTCCCTGTCCGGTACAGTTCGAGCCAGTCACAGACCTCCTCTGGGGTGTCGAAGAACTGGGTTTTGTCGTCGACAATGACGCGGAGCCTTGCGGGAAATAGGAGTGAATATTGGATGCCCTCACTCCTGAGTTCACGCTTAACCGCCAGGAAGGAGAACCGCTTGCGCTGCGTCTCGTAGGTGTAGTCAGGGAAGATATTCACCTGACTGTTCGCCACCTGGAACGGGCCATTGTGCCTGGCGGCATTTAGGATCAGATCTCTGTCCCGGAAATGTAGCAACCGTGCCACCACCGGCCTTGGGGCTCGCCCCTGCTGTGGGGGCCGTGCTGGGACTCTGTGGGCCCGTTCTAGAGTGTAAAATGAGGACAGGCCCTCTGGGACCACCGTGTCTCGGAGCCAGGTCTCCAAGTATCGAACCATATCGCCATCCTCGATTTTTTCCGGCAAGCCCACCACCCGAATGTTATTCCTCCTGTTGCGGCCTTCCGCATCCTCCGCCCTCCGTTCGAGGGTCTCAATTCGGGACATGGCATCCTTTATCGTCGCAGCCAGGGTTCTCTGCGCCGGTTCTAAAGTCTTCTCCGTGCCCTCTACCTCCTTGACCCGGTCCGAGAGTTTACCATGGTCTGCCCTAAGGAGGCCCAGGCCCGTCGTCACCTGGGCAATGTCCTGTTGGAGGGCCGACCGAGTTGCCTCTATCGCTTCCAGTACACGGTCGAATTGTTGCTGGAGTGGTGCGCCACCAGGTCTTTTAGGGTCTCCATGCTCTTCCTTGTCCTGGGCTTCAGAGTCTGAGGCGGTCTGGCTGGATCCCTTGGCTCCTTTAGGTTTCCCCATGCTGCCAGGGGCTCTCCGTGAGGGTCCCGGAGTAGGCGTCTCCGTGTACAGGTGTCCAGCCCGACCTTCCCGGGAGTTCGTTCTCAAGTCGGGTATGGGCGATCTCCGTCTCCAGAGCCTGTGAAGACTCCGCCGCTTCGGCTCACGCCACCGCCACGGCGTCCGAGGGCACCGATAAGGGGGCGGAGACAACCGTCGCCGAGTCGGGCAGGCCCGTTCACCCACTATAGCTCCGGGGCGAGGGCCACCAACTCCCTCGGTTGATCCGTGGCGCCAGAGTGACGCGCCACCCATGTAGTTGGGCTGGTCAGGAAATCGTATCTAGTCGCGGAGTCGCGGTGCAGACCACCGCCTGGAGCAGAGGGCACCCGCGCCCGGTGCCCTCTAGTGCGTGGGCACCCGCCCGGTCGTCTAATCGAGTATGAACCCGTTGTAGAAGGTCCGAGCCTGCCAATGTCCAATGTCTAAAACAACTGAGGATGGTGAAGCCGGGTGCCAGTCGACACCCGCGAGACCTCTTCAACTCCGTAGTTTCGATCAAGGGGACAAAGGGGTCCGGGCGCCATGTTGGGTCGCACTCCGCAACTCCGCAAACTTCGGCATTTCTTCGAAGCCACCCCCGTCCAAACTCCACCAAGGCCCCCGGCAGGGTGTCGTCGCCTCGCTCAACCGAATGCGGGGTCTGGGGCGCCCCTCAGCCTCCGATGTTCAGGATAATTTCGGGCTTAGTCCCGGAGCCGAGCTCTCAGGCGACCATCGCCATCGGCGCCCAAGCCACGCCCCCACTGCCGGTGTCATGCTATGAAGAATCGGCCACCCTGTGTATCTTGACATTGTCAATTGAGATAAACCTGTTTTCCTTACGACCTGGAAGTGGTGGTAAAATGACTGTTCTAGTGCCCTTCACTCCAAGAACGGGGACCGGTGCTCGATAGGAAGGACGAAATTCTTTCTTGTTATCGATCTTCTTTTGAACCAGTTCTCCAACTTTGGGTAGCCAGCCAACTACCGGGATCTGCAACGCATCATCCGATGTGGAGGGCAAATGTCCTTAGCAAGACTGTCTCTGGTCTTTTGTAGATCCTGTAAAACATTGCAATGTTCATCTACGTCAAAGGCCGTGGCTTGAGCCACGCAGTCTAGACCATCGAGGTCAGGGACATACATCTTGATACCAAAGAGAATTTCGTATGAGGTCCGCCCACCCAGAGACCTTCTAGGGAGATGATTAAAAGCACGCTGCACGCCATTGAGGTGGGCCAGCCAGTTTCTGCCAGTGCCTGTAACTCGAGCTGTCAAAGATTGCTTTAAGTCACAGTTCATTCGTTCCACTACACTGTTACCCTCAGGTCTGTACGGAGACGAAAACTTGACTTGGACCCCCAATGAAACCATAGCCTCCTTATACGCCTTAGAGGCGAAAGCCGGACCCTGATCCGAATGGAAGGTACCACAGGCAAAAATCTCTACAAAGACACGCAAATCTCTTATGACAGTCCGTGAATCAGCGTGCGATGGGGCCATACCCACACAAAGTGTGTGCATGAATCAACTGCTACTAAGATGTACTTATATGCAGTATCAGAAGAAAAAGGACCGCAGTGATCTAAATAAACGCACCCCAGTGGTTTATTAGAAATGTACAACTGTGTCTGTGGCGGACGCGCAGCAGTCGAAGGCTTGATCTGCTGGCAAATGTCACATTGAAGGACATAATCACGCGTCTGTTTGTACAGTCCCCGCCACCAGAACCTCTGTTGTAGCTGAGTTACAGTGGCTGAGACGCCCGCATGCGCAGACGCCATACCTTCATGAGCCGCTGTAATCAGAGTAGCTCTGCGATCCGAGTTGGGAACCAAACGTTCGCCAACATCAGGAATTTTCACATAAGGAACCTTATCGGGACTTAAGTGGTATGTGTACTTTGAAGGGAACCCCGCAGGATATTTACCTCCCTTCTCAGGGCAGCAACAGCCGCCAAGATGTCATCATCTATTTTACTTTTGGACCGTGTAACTGCTGCAACTAAATATTTAGACACTGCTGATTTCGCTGCTTCATCAGCAAGCGAATTACCAACAGCGTGGACTCCTACGCGCTGATGGCCGAGAGTATGAATTACAAACACAAGTGGCAACTGCTCTTTAAGCTCAGCCACTCGGACCCAGACCATTCTATGTTTTATTGTGATACCCTTGGAATCACGAAATTCATTCTGAATCCAATAGGTCAAGTTCTCATTGTAAGACTGGACACAGTAGTAAGAATCACTTACGATAAGAGTAGTCACCCTAGGATCTGCATACTCCAATGCAAGCATCAAAGCACGAAGCTCTGCCAACTGTGCAGTGCAGTCTCCGAGTGTCTGCGTGTGCACAACACTGGACTTGAACTGATCGTTCACCATGGCACCAACCACAATGGCGCATGCGGAAACGTAGGCGTGTTTAGAGCCATGCGCAACCTGCACTGAACCATCGGTGTAAAGGATGCAATGGAAATCCTCCAGGGGTCGCATTGCTAAAGGATCTGGATGAACGAATTCATACTGTAAGTACTCCTGCGACCTTAATGTGGTGTCAAAAATAAACGTGACATGCTGAGATGTCAAGGACGCTGCCCATTGAATCCACCTAGGGTGCAAAGCTTTAGAATTAGGTACACTGGCTTTTGTGACTGCATTCAAGGCAGGACACGGGGTAACAACCAACATGCGCTTTCCCTGTGACAGGGCACGTTCCTTAAGAATTGCCATCTGCACAGCCGTCAAAACTTTCTCCACAGTGGAAAAGCGCAACTCAGCCGAAGTGTACAAGTGTGACTTGTAAGCAATAGGTACTGTGTCTCCTTCATTAAAAGTCAGGTACGTGAAAACCTACCGTCCCAGGGATAATTCTTATCACCAGGTTAGTCTGATTATCACGAGTCAGTAAGAATTTAGAAGCGAGCAGATCAGCCTGCAAAGACTGCAGTATAGCCGAATGCTCAGGCAGCCAGCATGATTTGGAAAAAGATGGTTGTATCAAAGCATACAAAGGTTTGATACGCTGGGCATATTCCGGAATGTAAGTTCTCCCGAAATTTAAAAAACCCAGTAAAGATTGTAATTTCTTCAGTGTTGTCGGAGCGCGCAATTGTGCGCATTTCTCCAGGAAGTGAGGAGCCAATCCCTTTCCTTCATTGTTAAGCTCGTAGCCCAGAAACAACACTGTGTACTCTGCAATGTGCGATTTTGCAAAGTTGATTTTGTAACCTAAGTTTGCAAAGGTACAAACAATTCCGTTTACACGACACAGATGCTCCCAAAGTTCGTCGTCTGTGAGATATATGTCATCCACATACGAACAAGCATCCGGGTCGATCCTCTCCAAAAGAGAGTCTATGCGGGCGGAAAAGACCCCAGGACTATTCTTATAGCCCATAGGGAGACGCCAAAAGTGTTTTTGGACACCGCCGCATATAAAACTGGTCCATTGGGAACTCATAGCATCCAATTGGTGGGCATAGAAACCATTAGAAATGTCAAGCGTGGTTTTAAACCGCTTACGCACAAGACTATTCACAAGAGCAGAGCTGTGAGTATTCTGTACTGCATAGTTACGGCAATGCGAGTTTAAATGCCGGTAATCCAAAACCAAACGATACGAACCGCCAGGCTTGTTTACAGTAAAAAGAGGGTTATTCATTGGTGACACACACGTTTCAAATACACCTTGATATTCCAATTGTTCAATGATTGCCGCGACGGAAGCTTTCGCTTCACGTCTTATGGGATATTGAGGTTGAGGCTGCGGTTGAGACCGTAAAGGTATCTCGTGGCGTGGGGACAATTTATCCCACCCACACTGATTGCAGTACACAGCCGGCGCCAGAGCTAGAGCCCACTCTTCTGCAAAATGTAGCGCATCCTCTTTCGAAACTGTGTTCGCGAAACTGGGGAGGATTACCTCCTCCCCTCGCGGAGCTGCGAGCACAAAAGGTGGGGGCCAGTCAGCCTCCGAAAGCAAAATGTCATATGTAGATGAAAGATTTTCCCAAAATACCCCTTTTATGGTTCGTTGTATGTCACCTTCAATTAACAGGACAATTTCAAAAAGTCTATCAGGGGGAGCAACTCTTGTGTCAGCTGTTTCAATGACAACATAAGTATCAGTCGCTGTCACCTTAAGTAGTGGACGGAGCGCCTCTCTCACTATGGTAATCTCCGCCGCGCTGTCCAGCAAGGTCAGAGCCCACGTCAGATTCCGAAGCCGCGTTCTCACTATCTGGGGCATATCGATGCGCTGTTAAGGCTGCGACTTTCTTCTTTGCAAACTGTGGTCTCCTAGGCGTAGAGCCTTCCTGCTTTTCTGCACCGCTCCTCGGGCGGGACTGGTCACGTCCTTGCTGACCACCCCGACCCCTGCCGCCCCCTCCACCACCGGTCATCAGAGCCGATGAGTCCTGAAAGGAACGAGGAGAGCGTTGGTCAGAAGCCTGAAATCGATCAGGAGTCTTAATCTTCGCATGGTCGCGCAAGTCATAAACACGTTCCGACTGCGTAGGTAACGGAGACGCAGGGCGAGAAACCTGTGTTTGTTGTTGTTGCGGTTGCTTTCCCTGTTTCTGTTGTTTTTTAGGCCAATTTTGTTTTTTGGACTTGGGCTGAACCTCCGTCTCCCAAGTTTGTCCCTGGGGCTGCTTTTTATCTTTAACAGAAAAAGGCTTAACGCCCTTACAAGTGCGACCCACGGTTTTGTAAGCCGCCACAATAATCTTCGCTAACTGTCGGGGTTTCTCGGCCTCGGGAAGCGCCGCTAACGCGTTAGCAACCTGAAAGTTCACTGCATCTCCCTTGACATTAGCAAGGATTAGATCGCAAACTACGTCAAAGGTGCCGCACAGGCGCATAACCAACTCGACCGCAGATTCCGGTCCGTGATCATCTTGAACACGTTTAAGGACCGAAGACAGCACGGACATAGACGGGGTGCCATAGCACCTCGCATAGACCGCCGCAAAAGTCTTTCCCCATGTCTCACAGTCAACAAGTTCAGGGGCCAAATCCTTTGGCAAACTAAGAGTAAGAATCCGGTGTTTTTCACCAGGAGTCGTATTAGGAAATACAGCTTCCAGCTGGTCAAATTTCTTGGCAAGCCAGAAAGGAAAATCATCCTTTTCCTGGGGCTTCTTGCCCATTACGGGATTGACCATGACAGGGCTTATTTTCAAACCACTCTGCCTTGCCGGAAGCGCCGCACCTCCAGGGGCAGCACCCTGAACATTACGGCTTGTGTAATGCACTAGCACTCTAATCACGGCAATAGCGACAACATGAAGTCGCCTAAGTTCACCTAAGTTACAATTGCCGTGTAGAGGGTGAGGAGTAAGTCCAGCCAAAACAGTCCAATGAGCGCCTGGAATGGACAAAGGACCCAATCTCGGAGCGGTTAAAGAATGGGGTAGGGCGCCACCAAACCAAACTCCATGCTGCCAAACATCAATAGGAACTTCCTGCGCCCTGTACGGAGTATACACATCAGGTACAGGAGTGGCTGTGTATGTGTGGAACACACCAGAATTTGCGTCCACTGCCGGAAATGTCACCCACGAATAAAAAAGTTCATACGGGTAAGCATGTTCCGCACTCACCACCATAATCACAGCCAAGCCTTCCAAAGGAATATTATAAGCCCGCAAATGATCACGCACCGCAATGCGACTATGCTGCGGAATGTCCACGGCTTGTGCCATGACAGCACAAGAAAGAGAAAAAATAAAGTAAACTTTGTAGCACAACTGGGTTGTAATTCAAGGAAACCGTTTTAGAAAGATTCAAGCTTGAAAAGACCTATTTCAAAAATAGGTAGGTTTTTCCGACACCACCGTTTACCGGAAACGGCAATGAAGGGGTTAAGGTTTGAATGATATACTACTCGAGTGTCATGATATAAGGCCAACAACGTATGGGCGCCATGTAGCGGGAATTCCGTTCTCCTACAGAACTGTGCATAGAGACCTGGAACCTCGGTGAATTAGGATGGCCCAAAACTCACCTCAGTACCCAAAATCCCCTTACCGAGCTAGCTACCGTGTCTCATTGGTCATAACAAACTCCCAATGCTTAGACAGACCAGAACATGAACTTAGAATACCTCAGGAATCGTGAAACACATGAACACTCTTTCGTTATGCAATCATCACAAACCAGAACGTGGAGTAAAAGAGAACATGTGCATGTTTGAACAGGCCCGGACTGGCCGTTGATGGCACCGGGCACTTCCCCGGTGGGCCGCATGGTTGGGGGCTGGTTTTGGACCCCTGGGGCCATTTTTGTTACAGGGCCGTTATGCTGCAAAAACGCCCCTGTAACAAAAACGGCCGAAAGCCGGCCCTGTCACAGAGCGCGGTCGCACCTCTCCCCCCTCCCCTCTCCTCCCGGAGGGGGGAGGGGGGCCGGCCGAGCACTTTGCTAGGGCCGGTTCTGGTTCCCAGTCCGGCCCTGTGTTTGAAATATTTATTAACTAATGCAAGGTTCTCAAACGCAGTATCTTGTATAATACTAGCAAACATATTATAAGCAACAAAGTTATCAGCATAGTTATTAGTCCATAAAAGGCGAATGGAGACAGCATACTAAGATGCTGGAATGAATAGAAATTAACAATGTCTAATTCACAACCTCCCTATTTAGCATAGTATTTTTATATCTATGAAGGTCTCATTTGGGTTTTAGCAGGGCGGGCTCATACCTCAAAATCTCAGTGGCAGGACGATCACATCACCTTCCACCAGCTCTCTGCATGCGAAGCATATCAAGTGTCTTTTTGTGCGTTCAGCACAACAATATAAAACTCGCCTAGAGCCAGATTTTGGCAGCAGCATGTGTGTTATGTCTATAGAGGTGCGAAGATCAGACCTTACAACAACACTGGGTTAAGTTATCTGTGTAGCCTTCAGCACTCGCTGTGCAGACAGAGTGCAGAACAAAACTGATATCAGAGCAATAACATATTATTTCTCTAGTAAATCACGAAGGTCTTCTAGGTTGAAAGCTAAAACAACAATTATGTGTTGTGTGCAAAAGTGAAGCAAGAATGAAAACGCTGTGCAAACATTTAATAAACTCATGCTAACTTAACACAGTATGTAGAAAAGAAGTAGCTATATGACAAGAGTAAGGTCACACCAGGCTTTAACCTCTGTTATACCTCTGGGGTTTGTGGACTCTATACACACTGTACCTTATTCTGGTCCAGTATATATAGAGCCACTTTCTCACACCCAGTGTATATAGCACTGTCCAACTATCATAGTGATCATCCACTGCAACGTAGGCATGCCCATTTGTTCAGAATAAAAAGGGTTATTTACACAGAAGACATAGACCAGAACAGACACTACTCTGCAGCAGTTCACAGATGCGATGAAGGGTATTCTACCCTTTTTGAGCCCTATGTCCAATAGCCTTAACATTCATCGGCTCATCAGAGTTGTGGAAGGGGTCATTAATACCACGGCAGGGATTTTGAGAAATATTACAGCTGAGCTCCAGACTTCAAGGCTTGTTGCTCTTCAGAACAGGATGGTGTTAGATGTCATCCTCGCATTATTGGTAGCAGTTGCTGTGTTTACATACGGGACCACGCCTCTAATGTATACACTGCTATACAGAAGTTGCACCGGCTCGCATCTGACATCCACCAAGGGACTCTCTCTGGTTGGTTCTGGGGTTTACTAACATTGTGGGTGTGGAAAATTCTTATCTTCCTGATAATATTAGCAGGCGTCATCTTCAAATGTTGCCTATGCATACATTGCCTTCCTGCTTGGTCTGTCTGACCATGCAGTGCCTCGCCCAGTGGTCATCCCGACTGGGGTACTGAAAGGCGAAACCCTTGGATCTGACTGTTTGGTCCACAGGGTTGGCAGTGGAGAATAACTTAGTTTGACCTGTGTGCATCAGGCAAGTTTGCTTTGGTTTTGTTTTTGTTTGGGGAGGTCTGAGGACCAACTTTGGTAAGATATTTGCAAATATCTGCTTAGCATAAATAGTGAACATTTTGTTTGGAAATATGCCCTGCTTGAGTAAATTCTTCAGTATGAGTTGTCGTTGTTGTTCTGCTAATTCTCGATTGGAAGAGAGGCATCCTGCACCTCCGGAAAGGCACTCTGAACTTTGAGATGTAGGTGAAACATGGAAACACCGATAAGTAGATACTGCCAGCTTTATCAGCATTTCATTGCCCACAAAGAGGAGCAATAGTATTTTATTTTTGGAAATAAATGTGCACCCAGTAGGTGAACTTCCATTGCTGTGTTATAAAGTATTCGGGGGAAAAGTGGAAGCTGGAAACATAGACAGTGAGCAACAAAGGTGTACTTGCTCCAGTCCTACCGAGATCCTTCAGAGAAACAAACCTGACTCCATCGGAGGAGAAAAGAAAATCAAAAATGCCATGTTTTCCCAGTATTCTCAGCATGCAGGTTGGATTTATTTTGTAATCTATGTATGAGTGACAAATCAATTGCTGGTACCTTGGAAACATGCTGAGGGCCAGCGGGCCTGGAATCAGAGCGGACTCTTGAAAAGGTAGGCGTCAACAAAGGGAAGAGAAGCGGGACAGAAGGAAAATTGCCAATCACTGCATGATTTCAAAATTATGCCTACAGTGATTGGTCATGCTCTCTCAACCTCTCAGCCCGCACTGCTTCCTATGTGCGGAGACTAAATGCCTGTGCATGTCTCCTTCTGCTCATTTACCAATCTAGACACTCGCTGCTCCCTTGCTATTTGTGCTAGTAAACAACATGAGAGGACCATCTAGATTGGCTGGGGCAGACGAGCCATATGCTCCTTAGAAGACAGGGAGCTGCGGTTGTTATTCCCTGGCTCTTTAACATGTGCAGGTAGGAGGAAGCCTCAAGTGAGAATGTCAAAATCGGCACAGAAAGTGTTGAAGCTGAAAAGATAAAGGGTAAATAATAACACAGAAACAATTCGCTCTTAGCACACAAGTTTGCAAGATTTATTGGGAACCCAATCAGAATGCAAAATAAACGTGCAGCATGGAGACCTCAGCAAAGCTTACTGAGTGCCCAATTGGTATGACAGAACAGAGACATTTTATACATTCAAGCCCTAGAGGATGGGCATCACAAAATACGTAATACAGATCAGACTATGTCCTGCTGGACCAATCAGTGAAGGCTAATCCTGGTTTGATACCTTCTAAGTACCGAAACACGTCTACGATCTGGTGTTGCTGCCCACATGTCATCGACAAAGCAGAATTGGGGTTTTCCCACCAAGGTGAAATATGTGTTTCTGGTATACGTGGACATGACAGAGACGTGACCGGTCAGGTCACGTCGACACTATTATGAAATGTGCTGTTGCTGCAATAGCTAGCTGGAAGCTGGCACGCTTATTCTCAGAAAGCCTTGCGTTGCTTTGCACGTTGCAGCTGGCTGACACAAAAAATGGAACGTGTGACCATTTTGTGCATTCTTGCTGGTGCCAATTCTTAAGTAGATCAAAGAAAGCTACAGGCATTAAAGAAAAGGCATTTGGTATCATAAATTATCCGCGTCTACATTGCCACATCTGATACCAAATCATATGCTAATCAGAAACCATCTTTTCTCATCATCTCTTGTCCCTCATCCTCATCATGGGTGTGGTGTGGTGTAATCCCATCCCTGGGTATGCAGCGGGTACAGGAGCTGGAAATCACTGTACAACAGACTGGACAGACTTTGATCAGGAGGCATAGTGTCAAAAGGACTGCTACCACTAATATAATGGCCTTTAGTATCCAAGAACCCCAGTCTGCAAACCAGTTCTCATGTCTTCCCACAAGCCTCCCATGTGTATACCATGGGCCTCATCACTAATGTCCTTGATCTTATCAATTGCTTTATTTATATTCCCACTGTTGTCTGGTATGAATATACAGCACTGAGAAGGTAACTGGTGGATGACGTTGCAGACTCCGCCCTCTTTGGCCAGAATGATGTCTAGAGCAAGCCTATTCTGGATCACGACGGCCCTCATGGAGGTCAGTTCTTCTGTTATATTCCCTAAGGCGCTAGTGGTATAGTCCGCTAGATCCTCAATCATTCTGGATAACTGGTGTATTCTTACTGAGGTATATATATATCCTACTACTGGGATCATGGCCCCAAAAACCTGTTAACATGTTGTCTACCCATGCTGCTGTTCTCTTGGCCCTAACCAGTGCCAACATTTTCTCTTCAGCTGGCACTAATTTGGTGAAGTGTGTCATCAGCCTCATTAGCAGCGTTACCGCAGGCTGCGCCCTGCGCTGTGCTCTGTCATTAGGACCTTTTAAAATATTTACATTCACTTTGGCAACTTGTTTGTTTTAGAATACCTGACTCTCTGTTGTTCTTATTGCGCCGCACGTCTCCTGCTCCGACCCCGGTCCACCGCAGCTAATAGCTGTTTGAGTGGAGGGCGGACCGTGTACAGCGAGACATGCCCCCTTCTTCTGACCACATATAATCAGGCCATGGTGGGAACGTGCAGCAGATGCGCGCAGCGGGCGCGCCAAGGTCAAGCCCGACTGCGCCCATCCACGCCCGACGGTGCCCAGGGGCCGGGGACCCTGGACAAATCATCAGATATGCCCCTGAAGAGCTATGGGCATTAAGACCTTCGGTGAGTGAGTGTCCTCCCATGGATCCCAATACTTGCAGCCACATTTCAGCCAACGGTATCCCTCCTTCCCAGCTAGAGAAAGCTCTTCCCCTACATCCTTGTGCCGCTAGTAAGGTTTTGGCAACCAAGCAGACTACCTTACGCTTCCTCTACCTTAATGCTCGCTCTTTACCCAAACACCAGCTTGACATTTTTCTACTGCTTATCTTGGAGAAACCAGGGCCTAGATATAGGTAATTTTATTTTACCACTTCTTAAATACCGAATTTTACCGATTCGGTATTTAAGAAGTGGTAAAATAGAGGGGGGGGGGTTGTAGGTATTACAGAATCGGTAAATACCGAATCGTTAAGATTCGGTATTTACCGATTCTGTAAATACCGATTCGGTAATGCCCATTGATTCCTATGGGCATTGAAGCCCATAGGAATCAATGGGCATTACCGAATCGGTATTTACCGATTCGGTAAATACCGATTCCAGCAAGGGTGCAGGGGGTGTCACTTTGACACCCTCTAGCACCCCAAATACAGGCATGTGTGCCATGTGGCACACAGACATGCCCTAAGGGCATGTCTGTCTGTCACATGGGATATGCACACCTCGATTCGGTATTTTACCACCCAATTGGATTGGGTGGTAAAATACCGAATCTGAAAGGCCTTTGGGACTCAGAAGAGTCCCACCTACATCTAGAAGTTACCAAATCGGTAAAAATACTGATTCGGTATTTTACCGATTCGGTAAATTTACCGATTCGGTAAAATTGGCCCCCTACATCCCAAAAACCCATTTACCGGTTGGTAACGGCGGAAATCGGCCGTTACCGGCCAGTAAATGGCCACCTACATCTGGCCCCAGATGTCTTCCTTATTACTGTAACCTGGCTCTCCCAAGATTCTCTGCCTGACATTCTAGCTGCCCTTCCTTCCGACTATTACATCTGTCGGAAAATAGGGCTCCTGGGAAGATGGGAGGAGGGGTCGGGGATATAATTAATAAAAATCTTAAATTTTCTTCCTTGGCCTCTCTCAACCTCCCCGAGGTAGAAAATGTGGTCATAAAACTCGACATGGACTCAGGCTCCCTGGTACTGGTTCTCATTTACCGCCCCCACAGGCAATGCCTTCTTTCCCTGTGTCTTTCAGTAAACAAATGGCCACCCTAGTGATAAACTATGCGAAGGTACTCTTGATTGGGGACTTGAATTACTGGTTTGACGAGGCCTTGGGGGGGCCTCATGCAACTGATTTAACTGAACTATTATCCAATCTCAATTTAGTCCAACATGTACATTCCCCCACTCACGAAAAGGACACATTCTGGACCACATTTGGTCTCACAATATTTCACTCTTCAACCCTTCAATTTCTCCATGTATTTGGTCAGACCATCATTTAATACAGTTTACCATTACCTCCTACGGTGTTAAGAGATCTACCCTCTTGGCGGGGAGGCTACCAGGAAATGGAATTCACTAAACAAAGTGGACTTCATTAACACCCTGGAGAACTCCCTACCAACTTTTAGCCAGGATGTAAACTCCATGGAGGAAAAAGTTAATGAGTGGCTACTATCATCCAGCAATACTCACGCCCCTAAGGTTAAATTCTCTCATGCTCACCACTCTGATGCTCACAAATGGTTCACGAAGGACCTTAAAAAACAAAAACTTGAGTTGTGTCAACTCGAGAGGAAATGGAGACTGAAATACTCTCCTACAGACAGGGAGCAATTCTCGACTGCTCGTCGCGATTACAAGAAAACCATTTTGACCACCAAAACGGCCTATTTTTCTGAAAAATTACTTAATGCTCATAACAAATGTAAAGAGATTTTCCAATTTGTGAATGACTTATGCAACGATACTAGAGCCTTGCCTGCCCAGACCCCCACACAGGATCTTTGTAACACCTTGAACGATTACTTTTTAAACATGGTCTTCTCTATCAGAGCCAGTCTCCCATGGACTACCAATTGGGAACCTCTAGACGACATCTTTAGCAATCAATGCACGCTAGATAAGTTCCCTCCTATAGGTCCCAATACACTATTAGAACTCACGACCCGTGTCAAATCCGGTTCCCCACAGGACTGCTGCCCTCCGCATGTCCTGAAACATGTCTTTACTTCTTTGCCTCACAGTGTGCTGCCACTTCTCAATGAATCGCTCGCCCAGGGCAAAGTCCCCAGCTTCTTCAAGCATGCTACGGTTGTCCCCCTTATAAAAAAACATGGGACTGACCTTAGCAATCCAGCCAACTATCGCCCCATATCCCTCCTCCCTTTCTTGTCAAAACTATTAGAAGCTCACGTAGCCGGGTGTGTGTCCAGCTTCATTGAACGCTCGAACTACCTAGAGCCTAAACAAGCCGGCTCCCGTCCGTCACACTCTACGGAAGCTGTGATTATTGCAATCTTGGATAAGCTCAGAGCAACGGCAGACAGGGGTGACCATCAAGCACTTGTGCTTTTGGACTTGTCGGCCGCGTTCAACACGGTCGACCATACCATCTTGTTGAACCGTGTCGAGCAATCAGGCCTACGGGGCCCGGCTCTTGGTTGGATCAAATCCTTCCTTGTCGATCGCACCCAAGCAGTAAGGTTGGGGAACTTTACCGCCCCAAAACTTACCTCGGCTTGTGGGGTACCACAGGGCTCGTCCCTGTCCCCGCTGCTGTTTAATCTATATATAAGACCTCTGATTCACTAATTAAAAAACAGAAACGTTACCCTCCTCAACCATGCTGACGACCTCCAACTTATCTTCCCACTCTGCTCCCCTAACGTCGTAGCTGAGTTCCAGTCCACTATGCTACACATCCAGCGCTGGATGGACATGAACCATCTCAAGCTCAACCCGGGGAAAACAGAGCTGATCTTGCCAGGAAGAGTGAGAACAGTTGGAGCTCCAATTTTTGGCCGGCGGAACTGGGGTCTCCCCATGTCCCCATCCCATTGGTGAAAAGCTTGGGGGTTATTATTAATGCTGACCTCTCACTCCAGGGGGAGGTGGGAGCCGTAATCTCCTCTAGTGTCCACCAACTCAAGAAAGTCAGGAAAATTGCTCACCTGTTGTCCCACTCCGCTCTAATACAGGTGGTGCTAGCTCTTATCCTTTCACGGCTGGGCTTTTCCAATTCCATCTATCTGGGATTGCCAATCGGCCTACAAAAAAGACTTCAAATGGTACACAACCAGGCAGCAAGGCTGATTGGAAAACAACCCAAATGGACGTCCGCCAGACCAGTTTTGAAGAAACTACACTGGCTTCCGATAGCCCTGCGTGTAGCCTTTAAGACGGGATGCCTAGCCTTCAAGGCTCTGCAGGGAAATAGCCCTAAATTCATCAGCTGCATGATCACCGAGCACACCCCCTCGCGCAACCTCCGTTCTGCACAGCTCAGCCTGCTTACCATCCCGACTTTTAAACGGAAGCGTCTGGGAGGTTGCCGCTTTTCTTGCCTAGCCCCCAAGCCTTGGAACTCCTTCCCTCTGACACTCAGAAACTGTGATAATCTTCTAAGTTTTAGGAAGGCTTTAATGACATGGTTATTTGAGCAAGCCTACATTTAAGTTACCATCGCAATTGCAGCTTTTGGTCTACAGCGCCATGAAACTCAAGGGTGTACGTGCGCTATATAAGCATCTATTAACATAACATAACATAACATCCGTGGAATGATGCATGCTAGGTAGCAACTTCCATACCATCCTGGGGTCAAATAGAAGTATGCCCATGGGCCACAGACAAAGAAAAGGCCCCTGTAACCTACCCGACCTGGTGATGACTTGTCACGGCTCCTGACTCGTGTTAGTCTCGTGGTGTGGTTAGCTGCTGGTGCCCATATATATCTGTTGGACTGTTTTTGCTGGTTGTGTACCTTTCATCCTGTTTATCCTGTCTTCACAGTCGAACAATCCCTGCTGACCCTGAGCCAGTTCTGCTAAGGTGCATGTAAATGAGATGCATTCTTTCCAGACGTCTTTGTCCAGTTATTCTGCAAAGCTGCATGCTCTACCTTTTTTCGGCAAAACTGGTATTCTTTTGGGTGCTATCCTTTGATCATTGAGGATGCAGGAGGAGGCCGACACTTCCCCTACCCTGAACCTTGGCACTTTCATGTTGCCTGTCTGTTCTGTCCCTATATCATCACAGCCTGCTCGGCCTTTCCACTCATCATTCCTTGATGTCTTGTCAAATCCTTTTAACATCTCCATTTCTCCCTTAGTCGGCTGCATATTCATGCAAGGGACCCTTTTAGGTATGAGAGGAGGGCCTGTTGCTTGCTTGCTATCGCTGGGAAGGTCCAGTACTTCAGATACAGTCACACTTACCGACACAGACACAGACATGGTGTGTTGGCTTAGTAGCATGTTGCGCATTAAGACACAGCCTACATACCTGGACACTGGCAGTATGTGGTTCTTCAAATTATGTGTGGCGTCTGTTGGCAGATGTGTGCAAACATAGCAATCCGATATATTCAAAATTGACACATATAGTTTTAACATCTCAACGTATTGATTTCCTTCATGTGTTTTGCACAATCCTCCTTTGTCCATTTATTCACATCCACCCCCATCTCATCATTGTTTGTGGTCATATTCAGTTCATAGTCCTTTGGGGATTCCGTTGGTTCACTTCCATCACTCCCATCCCCCACTCTTCCATTAAGATGCGGTATCTCAAGATCATCAGAATATACTATAATTATCGTTGTCACTAGTATTGCTGGTGCCGGTAACAATATTGCAAGGGCCACTGCTTTCCGGAGACATGTGTGTAGTTCAGTAAATGGCATGGCTCCAGAACAAACCTGTCCCTTCTCTATGCTTTTTAATCTTCTTGTGAATGGGCCCTAAGTTTATTCTTGGTCCACTCGGGCTGGTGAATAGTCCCTCATTTTATTCTTCTGCCTCTTACCGCTATGCTAACTAACCCTTAGAGAAAGGTATTTTACCCACTGTTATAGTCTATTCAATGTCTCGGATAATTCTAGGACTAGTGTGCTCTATTGCAAAAATGGCACAGAGGAGAATGTTCTAGGTCTTGGATAAGGCTGGAACCAGTGTCCTCTATCGCAAAAATGGCACAATTGAGAATGTCAAAACGTACATTTGTTAATTCTTGCTCAGGTACTGGTACTAAACACGTTGGAAATGAAATGTCAAGTAAAATCAGTCTTATTAATTCACTTATCAACAGGGGATTTGGCACCAGTATTGTCAGCGTTGCATTTATTTCTATTCCTGGGCACAAAAGAGGTACTTGAATTTTCGACCGTTGTCCACCGGCTTGTATTGACACAGATCGAAGTCTGGCAGTTCTGAGTTCTTGCATTAGACAGCGGTTAGTAAATCATAATCTACTTCTTCAGCTTTCTGTTTGTTGGAGCGAAGGTTATATCCATGACGTACTTCTGCTGTTGGTATTGGCGTTGGTGGATTTTGTCCTTTGCTGTCCGGCGTTGCCTTCTTCGTGTGGGTGGCGTGTATCCACGACGTTAGTCCATCACACTTTACCGATATGGCTGTAGTCAAAATAATCTGTAGGGGTCCTTTCCACCTCGGCTGTAAGCAGTTAGTTCTTGTATGGGCTTTTACCCACACCCACTCTTCTGGCTGGAGATCGTGGGCTGGTGGAGTTGCTGCTTCTGGGAGGGATTTCAGCACCTGACAATGGAGGTAACATAAAATGTCTGTTAATTTCTTATAATAACAAAGTAACAGATCAGTTATTGACAGGGGGGCAGTCGACACATGTCCTGGAATATGCATTGGCCTGCCAAACACGATGTCGTGTGGGCTCAGCTTTGTTACCCTGTCTGGTGTACTTCTCATTGCTAGTAGTGCTAAGGTCAGTGCATCTAGCCAGGAGAGATCTGTTGACGCACAAATCTTCGGTATTTTATTTTTCAACACCCCATTCTTTCTCTCAACAGCGCCTGAGGCTGGTGGGTGATAAGCACAGTGTAGTTTCTGTGTTATCCCAAGCCCCTTACATAGTCCTTTTATTACATGGGAGATGAACGCAGGCCCATTGTCGGACGCAAGGAGGGAGGGTACCTCAAATCTTGGCAGTAGTTCTTTCAGCAGGCACTTGGCCACACTCTGTGCATCACAATGTTTAATGGGGTAGGCCTCTGTCCACTAACTGAACATGCATACCGCTACCAAAACATATTTGTATTTCTGGGTGGGGGGCATGTCCATAAAATCAAGCTGAAGGCTTTCAAATGGTCCATGAGGGGGGGGAGTGGCCAGGTGCAGTTGGTGTACCTTTTCCTGTGCTATATTGGGCACAGACAGAACATTGCTTGCAAAGTCTTTCTGCGGTCTGGCGAAATTTGGAGTTGTACCAACATTGGGAAAACAATCTGATCATGCCATCACGTCCTACATGTGAAGGCCCATGAAAGAATCTGGCCATTGAAGGGAGCATGGTGGAAGGCAAACATATCCTTCCATTAGGCCCTGTCCATAACCCCTCCTTGGATTGTAGGCAGCCATTTTGGGCCCATTCCTATTCCTCCTGGTAAGCCGCCCTAATCTGGACCTGTATGGGGTCAAAGTGCAAGGAATCACTGTCATCCCTAGTGTCTGTCTCACTGCCCACTAATTGTATCATTTTTAGCTGGCAGCCTGTAAGCGCTATTCTCTTTGCTTCTTGATCAATGAAGGCATTGCCTCTGGAAACTGGGTCTTTTGATGAGGTGTGGGCGGCACATTTTATAATAGCCACTTTGGAAGGAAGTAGCAATGCTCGGAGAAGGTCATAAATCAATTGTGCATGCTGTATCTGCTGGCCAGCTGATGTGAGGAACCCCCTCATTGACCACAGCTGGCCGAAGTCATGGACCACCCCAAAGGCGTACTGGATGTCTGTGTATATATCCATCTTTTCCCTTCAGCCCACGTACATGCCCTTGTGAGTGCCACGAGTTCAGCTGCCTATGCACTCTTCGCTGCGGTCAGTTTCCCACCTTCCAATAATTTAGTCGCTGTTCCCACTGCATAGGATGCTTGTAACACTCCTTTGTTATCCCTCAGGCATGACCCATCTACAAACAGATCTCCTTGAGCATCCGGGAGTGGTGTATCTTTAAGGTTTGGGCGTACCTTGGTATGCCTATCTATGGCCACGGCACAATCATGAAAGGAATCATCTGAATCAAAGTCCTCCAGCTCGTGTTTAGTTGGTAGGAAACACGCCGGGTTCAGGGTGGTACACCTCTTGATGACAATGTGTGGTGTCAAGAGTACCAACTCATACCTGGTGAGGGGTGCATTTGTGAGATGCTGTGTCTTAGTGGATGTGAGAAGTGTGTCGATGGCATGTGGGAACGTGTAATAATAGTGTGTGTCCTAACACTAAGGTGTCTGACTGTTCCACAGCAAGTGCCGCAGCTGCCACCGCTTTCAGGCACGGCAGGAGCCCTGAGGCCACTGGGTCTAGCGTGGCAGAGTAATATGCCACCGGGCGGTAGAAGGCTCCATGTTTCTGAGCCAAGACCCCCATTGAGCAAACTCCCTTCTCGTGGCAGAACATGTAAAAATCCTTGCTATAATCAGGGAGGCATAATGCTGGTGCTTCACGCAGCCCTCTTTTCAGTTGATTGAAAGCATTCTCACACTCCTATGACCAAGGTACAGTGTCAGGTATGTCTTTGTGAATGAGTGCCTGCAAGGGTTTCGCAATGAGAGAGAAATTGGGTATCAAGTGGCGACAGTATCCTGCTACTCCTAAGAATGCTCTAGCCTCCTTCTGAGTGTGGGGTCTGGGAAAATGGGTGATGGTCGATATTCTGTCAGGCCGCACTTTCCTGGTGCCTTCTGTTAGTTCATGGCCTAGATACTTCACAGAGGTGAGGCAAAACTGTAGCTTTTTGGGGGAGACTTTGTATCCCGTTAGTGCTAAGTGGCACAGGACAGCGATGGTGTCCTTTACGCAAGCCTCCCTCGAAGGAGAGGCCAATAATAAATCGTCAATATACTGGATAAGTGTAGATCCCTCCTTAAGTACCAGGGAACCTAAATCCGTTTGTAAAGCTTGTGTGAAGATAGAAGGTGACTCTGTATAGCTCTGCACGAGCCTCGTCCAACAAAATCTCTTCTGTCTGAAACAAAAGGAGAAGAAATGTTGGCTGTCAGGGTGCAAGGGGATGGTAAAGAAGGCGGAGTTAAGATTCATCACTCTGAAGGTGGTGGCTGTCACTGGGATGTTGGATAATATTGTTGCTAGGTTTGGGACCACCGGGAAAGAGGGCAACACTATTTTGTTCAATTCTCTCAGATCCTGTGTGAATCTATAGACAGGGGCCCCGTCCGGGCCCTTTGTAGCTTTTTTCACCTGAAGTATGGGTGTGTTACATTGACTGTATTGAATCTCCCTTAGAATTCCGTGCTTCAAGAGGTCCTGTATGACTGGTGCGATGCCTTCCTCCCCCTCCTTAGAAATCTTGTATTGTGGCACTCTTGGGAGAATTGCTCCTGGCTTTAGTTTTATCTGGACTGGTGGGTAGTTTAATACCCGCCCTACGTCATTGGCACTGGCGGCCCAGACTTCCGCCGGCACACAGTTGCGTAGTTCTGGCAGTATTGTAGGGTCAGTGCACGTCATGAAGGCTTGTAACATTGGTCTTGGTCTCTAGAAAGACCCCTGTTGGTGAACAGCGTATGGTGCATTGCAATTTGCATAACAAATCTCTACCCAGCAAATTCACGGGGCAAAATCTGCTAAGGATAAACTGATGGTGCACTGTTATTGTACCTACTACAAACTGTACTGGCTCAGTAAGGAATTCTGTAATAGGTTGTTCCGTCATGCCTACTGCGGTTACCGTAATCCTAGAAAGTGGAGCCTCAGGCATTGTTAGTGCCTTCAGCATTGATCCCGACATCCAAAAATAGAGCAAGAGTGGTGAATTGCTTCATATAGTTCAAACAATCACATAAAACACTTAGGATCTGGCGCAAATATGATAATTTTGCCATGTCGTATGTGCCATTACATGGGAACTGCAGGTCCGGGTTTTTTGATGTGAGTTCGTGCCATTTGTGGGTGTCAATAACTAAGTTTAAGCCTCTTTACAAACCCACGATATAGGCAGGTGAGTTCTTGGGTGGGGCTGGCTGGGCTGTATTTAAATTATTTTTACTATGTCCCATGGTTGAGTTGTGTATAGTGCAGCAGCTAGTCCTAAACGCCTCACAAATAACTGTTCAAATATACCAGACAGATGTGTTGCAGGGTGGACTACAAGACGGTAACATGTGATACAATAGGTTGACAAAAATACTTCATATATATTTCAGTCACACACCAGTATTTGCAAGAGAGCAAGAAGAAAGCCATCCACCAGTCACCCCAACAGGTCACTTGATGCCAATTCACCAAAGCTTTTTTACAAGGAAGAAAGAAGCCAGATCCTGGTTGCTGTTGAGCCTTGATGGCTCGTGAAATAAGTAAGATAGGAAAAGAGACCCTGTCTGTGGCTGTGCCATAGGGTCCTGACATCCAAAAATAGAGCAAGAGTGGTGAATTGCTTCATATGGTTCAAACAATCACATAAAACACTTAGGACAAGTTCTAGGGTTCCTACGCGGCAGCGCTGTAGAAAAAACCCTATGTGCTGAGAATGTGTCTGGGTCTGCTGTACTAACCCCAAAAGAGTAAGGGGAGTGACAGAAATTATTTTAAAGATTTTTAGCCTTGGAAATTTAGAGGAATGCACATTAATAAATCTTTACATCCAGTCCATCGGAGAGGCAAGAGAGTATTAGGGACGGACGTACCAGTTGGTAACGCTGATAAATGGATGTATCAGGTTAAGTTCCTTTATCAGACCTCGGTCAAGTAACGTTCTAATACCCAGAGTAAATGAATAAGCTGGCAAAGGAAATTTAGAACCTGGCACCAAGTGAAAACACTCCACATACCTAACCGTATTTGGCCACTATATAGGCCAAGCACATCACTTGAACACAGTAAAAAAAATGCAATGAAACCTACAACAATTGAGAACAGAAATACCGGTGCACCAAGCGTCACTCCTCCCTCCTCGTGCCGAGAAGTATCCCGAAGCGCAAACTGAGACCCACCCTGGCACCGAGAAGGATATCTCCAGGGGGAGGGTGGAGGCGGAACCCAGGCAGGGCGACGAGCGCTAGCCAAAGAGCCAAAGAGCCAGAAGCGCCCGGAGCGTTCCTCATAAATGCCCAGAGCTGAGGCCAGTGGCGCGGAGGCGAAAGTGCTGGACCCATGTCAGAGGTCATGAGAACAAACAAACCTATGAACGAGACAAACACAGTAGAAAACAAAATCCGGCAGCCTACCCAGCCACCCGTATCGCGATACCTAATAGGCACAAACACTATGCGCCAATCTGGGGAGCAAACCCGCCATGCCCTAAAATGGGGGACTACCTGCTACCACCCACAGGGGAACCAAAACCGCCACATCCCAACAACGATGGGCTAACTGCTACAACCCAATACCGGAGGATGTAAATCCCCCCCAAGTGTACTCACCGGGCCAAGTCCCATCTGTCAGAGTGCACCGACGTCCGCTGCAACCAGTGGAAACGGTCTGGCAAGGGTGTCCTCCACTCCCAACGGCCAGGGACTCTCTGCTGGCGGGGAAAGGGTGCAGAACTTCGCCCTCAATGGCAGGCCAAAGGCCATCCGATACCGAAATCACCAAAGAGTTACTGCCAGCCAGGAATCCTGCAGAAACTTGCTGTCACCAGCCAGGGAATGTCGGAGACCAGGGCCAGACCCTACAGGACAAAGATTGTACGTGATAAAAGGGCAGCGGACAGCAGGTAGCAATGACAGAGGCGAACACACGCCCATGGGACAGAAACGAAGAAAAGTCAATAGCGCAGTGAGCGAGAGAAACGGCTAAACAGGAGCGACCTCCTGGGCAGCGTGATGACAGAGCCAATAACAGGAGAACAAAGAAAGTGATCAGAAAAGGGACCATGAAAGACATGGAGTCTGGAAAACAAGCGGCATAATTATCCCCAGGACACAAACACACAGTCCCAGACATAGGATGCCAAGAACAAGAGGCAGAAATAACACAAGTGCGCTGAGAGGGAAAACAGCAGAACCACCCCAAAGAAAACAGAGAGGCAACAATCAGACCATCCACTGGTATTGACCCTCCAGCAACCAGAGAGATCGAAGAGAGATAAACAAACGGAACGTTATCACCTCAAATCCCCACCCGAAGAGAGTACCGAAGAGGCCAAGCACCAGTGTCCGTCAATGGAGCCCGTCAGTTGTGATGGGACTGCATTCTCCCCCAAATGTTGAAGCTGAAAAGATAAAGGGTAAATAATAACACGGAAACAATTCTCTCTCAGCACACAAGTATGCAAGATTTATTGGGAACCCAATCAGAATGTAAAATAAACGTGCAGCACGGAGACCTCAGCAAAGCTTACTGAGTTCCCAATTGTTATGACAGGGCAGAGACATTTTATAGATACAAGCCCTAGAGGGTGGACATCAAAAAATACGTAATACAGATCAGACTATCTCCTGCTGGACCAATCAGTGAACGCTAATCCTGGTGTGATACCTTCTAAGGACCGAAATACGTCTATGATCTGGTGTTGCTGCCCACGTGTTATTGATAAAGCAGAATTGGGGTTTTCCCACCAAGGTGAAATATGTGTTTCTGGTATACGTGGACATGACATGGACCGGACCGGTCAGGTCACGGCGACACTATTGTGAAATGTACTGTTTCTGCAATAGCTAGCTGGAAGCTGGTACGCTTATTCTCTGAAAGCCTTGCGTTGCTTTGCATGTTGCAGCTGGCTGACGCAGAAAATGGAATGTGTGACCATTTTGTGCATTCTTGCTGGTGCCAATTCTTAAGTAGATCAAAGAAAGCTACAGGTATTGGTATCATAAAATATCCGCGTCTACAAAAGGTACCTGTCCAACTTGACATGCTTTGGCCCTTGGTAGCCCTCACGGGTCTGTGGGCCTTCTTCAGGACCGAATGAAAGTAAGGTATATTAGAGGTAGCTTGTGGAGGGTAGGCAAATTTACTCACCCTGCTACATTACTGAGCCCATTCGCTCATCTTCATGTATGGGTTATAGAAGGTACTACTGTCCATAACTTTTAGTGGAGACAATTTTGACTCCTACGGGGTAGAGAGGAAGCACTCATTCTTTACGATGCCCTGTCTGCACTTGCGCTGACTTTTCCCTTCGTACCCCGGAAGCTTCCTTCGATTTGGTCCTGAAGAAGGCCCACAGACCTGTGAGGGCTACCAAGGGCCGAAACATGTCGACCTATTAAGGCCTACAATCAGGTGCAATGGAAAATTGACACTTCCACTACAGCGCCAACAATTCACCTTTTTAACTTGCCCCATCCTTGGTAAATAAAAGATTTACCTGAGGACAGGAGGCAATTTTAACCTCACTCTTCACAACACACCTTCACACTTACTTTTCAGAACTGTCGCAAAACCAGACATTCTACCTCCTGGTGGAGGATAAGGAGACCACTAGGAGAACCGAGCACTCAAGTGATCAAAGACCCAATGATGATACTACTCACTTAAACAACAGAGCAGAGAATCAAGATATACCGCACCATATGCTTAATGTGAATGAGGGTCTTCACCCTAGACCATGGTAAGAACAGTAACACTCAGCTCATTACATTATGGAGATGACTTCTCCTTGAGCAGTTCACAGTAGGCTCTTTTTTGCTAGCCACCAGATACAGCAAGTGCAGTCCACATCGGTGTAGCTTCTCTTCACTGGAAACTTGGTGCATCTGGGCAGTCTTTCTTCAATCCTTCATTCAGTCCAGTCGAGATCTGAGTTGTGGGTGTTAGGGATGCCCTATTTATGCTCAGAAAATGCCCTCAGATTAGGATGCAGTTGGTAGCCAATAGGCTACCAGGTTCCCTCCCTCCTGATGACCACTTCATGGGAAGTGTGGCATTTGGCTACCCCAAGATGTATCATTCTCCCCACTCCCAACATGGCAGTACCCCTCTCTAGTTGTCCGGAACTCCCTAGCCCAACCCAAGGAGGCTACCCATCCCTAGAAAACCAGTTTGACAACTTGTTTCCCCGTCCCTGTGTTTACTGCCAGCCTGTCTACCTAAACAATTACAATCACCCGGTATTCCTTACTCCCAAGACACTGCATGTTATATATCCCCCACGAGATGTGAGCTGTTTTTGTTGTGGTGGGAGGTAGGCAGATTTTATACACGATGCTTGGACTTATAGATTCCTGGGTCTATAGTGGCAGGTGATGGGGGATAGGTTGTTTTTTTTTTAACTCTTTATTCTTGACTGCACAAAAGAAACATAGCAGTGTCACAATAGCACATGCAAATAACAGTCGCAGTTTTTCTTTTCTCCCCAGCAAATGACATTAACAACGACTGTCTATACAGTTTATCATCGGGTATCAATATCTATACATAGTCTCTTCGGTCCTCTGTAATATACTACATGCTTCCCCGCTGTACAGGAGATCAGCAATGCTTGTCCGATGTCGTCACGAATAACTGAAAAACATAACAACCCCCCTCCCCCTCCCCTAATGACTCCCACCCCTTCCCTCCCCTCTCCTGGTTGCTGTAGTAGCCTTCCTAGATCTTCCTCCTAGCATATTTTACAAACTATATACTGTAGCGCAAGGGGTTTATCTTGCGCACCACCTCATACCCCAGTATCTCACATCATTGGAACTCTGCGTGCGGTGTATTTATTGCCGCCTTTCTTCCTGTGATGGTATTATATCTAACCCTTCCAATTCCAACAACATGACCTCCCAGTCCATTGCTATGGGATGCTTTCGCTGACCCCTCTCCTCCTCCCTTCTAAGAGCTGCATCGTCTGCCCGACCCATTTCGCTAAGTCCATCTGCCATACAGTTGTTCTCGGGTGCCTGGGGGATTTCCATCGCATCGTCAATACCCTAACTGCCAAAAGAAGAGCCAGGTCTATAAATGTAATTTTAGCCTTCAATGTTTTAGGTCCTTTACGGGATCCTACTACACAATATAGAGCCTCCTCCGGTACCGGCAAGTGTGTAATTGTGTGCAGTGCCTGGCATATCTCCGCCCAATATCCCCGTAGGTGTGGGCAAGACCACAGCATGTGGAGAAAGCCTGCCTCATCTTCCTTACAGCGCGGGCAACAGTGGGGGGAGTCTGGAACATTCGGTGTATCCTCTTGGGAGTTAGATATGCCCGGTGGAGCACCATTGCCTGTATAAATTTAAATTTAACATTACGTGATACCCGTTTGGGGTGCTCAAGTATAATCTGCCATGCTTTAATAGTCAACACCAAATCCGTATCCTGAACCCAGGTGGCCCTAAGTGTAGTAAGTGAGATTGCTGCGTGGTCTCTGACCCCTGTGTATAGCCAAAGTACCAAATGTCCCCCCGCTCCGATATGGTACAGTAGATGAACCAATTTGTGTTGCATAGGTTTAAGTTGTTGTGGTGCCCAAGTGGTCCAAATATAATGAGTCACTGTGGCATGCAACAGATATAATCTAGGAGGAGCACCCGTGACCTGTATGAAGGATTCGTGGTCCAGCAATGTCTCGTCCCTAAAAAAGGCACCTATCTCTTCTATCCCTGTCTCCGCCCATGTCGTGTGAGCCTACCCTGCGGTGTCGGGGTACCCTGCAAGGGGATGTTCTCCGCATATGGTATCACCGATGATGTATATGGCAATGCCCTCCTCCAGCACAGTAGGGCCGTACACAAAAGTGGGTGACAGTCCAGAGGGAGTCAACTCCTCGGCAACAACAGATAGTGTGGTTCCCCACGGTCCAGCCGATCCATCGTAAAGTCAATCTCGTGCAGATTTCTGCCAGCGACCCAGTATGAAAGCCACTGGAGTTGATTGGCGTAGAAGTATCCCCGGAAATCCTGGACTCCCAGTCCTCCCGCTCTGGCCCTTATTTGGAGTTTACGGAGGCTAATGCGTCTCCGGCCGGCACCCCAGATAAGACTAATCAAGATGGTGTTTAGCGTATTAAAAATATGTTGAGGGATAATCACTGGTAAATTTACAAAATAATACAACAGGCGAGGGAGCATAACCATCTTGGAAATCCCAAATCTACCCATGACGGACAGGGGCAGTGAGGTCCAGAATCCTACGCTACTCCGGAGTCTTGTGATAGCCCATTTGATATTGCCATCTATTTAATCCTCTGGTGTCCTGTACACCTGTATCCCCAGGTATTTAAATGTGGTCGGAGCCACCGGGATCGGGTGTACCCCAAAGCGTATGGAAGAGGGGTGTAGTACCTCTCTGAAATAGAAGCCATTCGATTTTTCCGGGTTGATGGCCAAACCAGACACCACTTCAAACCGACAGAAAATGTCTTAAAGGACAGTATGGTCCGCTTCTATATCACGTAAATACAATAAAATGTCATCCGCATAGACGGATATCAAATGGTGCGTCTCCCTAATCAGGATGCCCATCCGATCCCTGTGAGTGTGGAGGGCTATAGCCAGGGGTTCCAGGGCTATGACAAATAAAATCGGAGACAGGGGGCTACACTATCGGGTGCCCCTGTACACTGAGTAACACTCTGAAACATACCGGCCCAGATGCGCCCTATCCGTAGGGTCCGTATATAACAATCGGATCCATCTCAACAAGGAGTCTGGGAAGCAAAAGCGTTTCAAGGATGCAAACATAAAGGTCCACGATAGAGAGTCGAACGCTTATTTCAGGTCCAGCACTATAGAGCCATCCCGAGTGAATTCCTGTGGCGTGGCCACCATCAGCGCATGTAGCCTACGTGTGTTCAGGGATGTACTCCGCCCCGGGAGGAACCCGCATTGATCCTGATGCACAAGGGCAGTAAGGTGGGATGTATGCGTAAGGCTATGGCCTTGCTGAGGATCTTATATTCTGTGGAGAGCATAGACAGGGGTCTATAATTCGCCATCTCCAGTGTATCCCTGCCGGGCTTACGTATTGATGTTACCAGGGCCTGCATCATCGATATGGATAAACGCCCCTCTTCAAATACCGTCCTGTATATCTTGTCAAGGACAGGCACTAGGGTTTCCGCGTAAGTCGAATAAAACTCTACCTGGAGCCCATCCAAGCCGGGCGTCTTGTTTCGGTTAAGATTGTTAATTGCAGCTCGTATCTCATGCTGCGTGATGGGGCCCTCCATCGCCTTCTGTGTGTCGGCTGACAGGATCGGAAAGGGAAGGTCACTCAGAAACTCGGTCACTTGTGCTGGGTCTTCCGGGTCAAGGGGAGTGTATAATGCTCTTAGGTGGTCATAAAATGCCACGTTAATCTCGGATTTCATGTGGAACAGGGTGCCCGACAGGTCATATATCTGGGTTATAGCTGGCGGGTCCGGTTGGTCCCGCACTAGGCGGGCCAGGAGGGTACCAGATCTATCCGCGTCCGTGTGCTGGCGGCGCAGGTATTCTCTATGGTCAATAGTCCGCAGTGTTTCCAACACCTCTGCGTGGTCAATATATCCTGCCTGTAAATCCCCTTTTTTCCCCGGGTCCACACTCGCCTCCCTTTCAAGTACCTTCAAATGATCTTCCACCTCACAGAGTTTTTTGTGGATCTCCTGCCTGGCTCCCACCAACTGACCCATTGCCACTCCCCGAACCACAACCTTCATGGCATCCCATACCACCAAATTAGAGGAAGCGGAATCCCAATTTTCCTCGAAATAATTAATCAGGGTGTCGGACAGTGATGCCCGGAAGGGGACATCCTCCAGGAGGAGTGGGTTAAGCCTCCAGTTGGGCACCGGAGTCGGCACTCTACCCCTGAGGAGTGTAAGCATCAGGGGTCTGTGATCGGAGAAAGTTTTTGCTAAGTACTCCGAGTTCCCTACCTTCGTGACTAATGAACGGGAGCACATGAATCGGTCAATCCGAGTGTGTAAATTATGCAGAGGGAATAAAAGGAGTACTCTTTTGAACCAGGTGCAATTCACGCCAGGTAATCGCCAACCCCCAACCCTCTGCCCACGCCGCGAATAAATCAGTCAGTTTTGATGCTGCCTGGATTGGGGGGTGCGATCTATCCAGGCCCAGGTCCAATACCGCGTTCCAGTCTCCACCTAGTACCCAGGGAATTCCAGCCCAGTCCAAAAGTGCCAGACCCACTGTGTGTAGAAACCTATCCTGATCAAAGTTCGGGGCGTAAATACTGCCTAGCACTATCACTGTTCCGTCTAAGGTGCCTTTTATCAAAATGTATCGGCCCTGATCATCCACTTTCCTCTCTATTTCCACAAATGGTGTCCCATGACGAATCCAAATGGTCGCCCCTCTGGAAAAGGCTAAATATGTCGTAGAATAAATAGTGCCCCTCCACTTCTTTCTCAATTTCTGAGCTTCTGCTATTGTGAGGTGTGACTCTTGAAGGAATGCAACCTGTGTATGATGTCTAAGGAGAAATGAGTGGATCCTGTACCGTTTCTATATCGCACCAAGGCCACGCACATTCCAGGAAATGAATCTATATGACCCTCCAGTCTCAGCCCTATTCACCATCTTTCGAGCATAGGAGTGCCTGTAGTCCTATAGTATAACCCCATGGAACAAGCGACCAGGAGACCTCATACCCCAAAACCCACTTTAAAGATTGAACAAACGAGGCACAGCAGGACAACTAGGCTGAGCCTAACATAAGAGCAATAAACAGATTGGTCCAGATTCTGGAGCATTCGCCATGGGGGGGGGCCAAGCACTAGTACAGTCATCTTGTGGGTCGCACCGGGTGTCGCTGGCCTTAACGGCAATCCATCCCGGGGGCATTGTGGGAGGATATACTCTCGATCGCTAACTGGAGTTGTCACTGCGGGAGGAGCGAGCAGTTCCTCCAAACCTGTGTTTATCAGGGTGACTTCCTCTATATCTAGTCCCAGTGGGGAGGAGGGCCCGTAGGGGCTCCACTTTACATCTTAGCAATAAAGTACATTTCTCCCACCTGTAAGATATACACAAGCATAGTAATATAATGAAAAACAATCGTCAATTAGCACATCATAAAGGATACCATGAATTACATCCTTAGAGATTCGTTCCGAGCTGAGCTGTCCACCACCTCAGTTATCCATCAGATCATCCGCAGCTCGGGGTGTGACTGCAGGGAACAGGACCACACTGTGATCTGAGTCAGCGTGGACAGTGCTATCGTCTGAGTCTGTTACAATATTCTCTGTGTCCTCCCGGAATGTGCCAACCATCACGAGCACTTCAAGTTGGTCCTCTTTCTGCTGCTCCCGCGACGGGCCATGACGGCCCACCCTCTTCCTTGTCTCTGGGGATCCTCCATCTTCTCGCCCTGAATCTCCTCTCGAGCCACTGGTAACTGTCTCTTGGGTGGCATCCGGACTCCCATACATACCCATCACCTCCAACCACTCTTCAACTTCCGAAGAGCTCTCGAAGAAGTGTGTTTTCCTTCCGTGTATGACCTTTAATAGGGCTGGGAAGAGCAGTGCGTATTTCAGCTTGGCCTTCTGAAGCTTTTCCTTCACCTCAAGGTACGAAGAGCGCTGTTTCCGGACCACATTCGTGTAATCCGGTTTTAGGGACACCCTTTGGTTCTCGCACTGTATAAGGGACTTCTCTCAGGCCTTCTGCAGCAGGACGTCCCTATCCCGGTAGTTCAGTATTCTCACTATCAGAGGGCGGGGTGGGCGGCCCGGTGCAGGTCGACCAGTCGGGATCCTATGCGCCCGCTTCACGCAGAAATCTGGCGATAGGCCTTCCGCAGCAACTTGGTCTCTGAACCATTGTTCCATGAAGTCCGCAGCACGTGTCCCCTCACAGCGCTCCGGCAGGCCTATGACGCGGATGTTATTGCGGCGGTTACGTCCTTCGGCATCCTCCACTCGGTCCATTACGGAGGTGACCTGCTGCTGCAGTTGTTGAATGGAGGTGGAGTGGTCAGCCACCGTCGGCGTAAGGTCTGCAATGGCAAGGCCCTGATCTTTCACCTTATCTGCTAGCTTGCTGTGATCTGCCTTCAGAAGCGATAAATTTGGGGTGAGAGCCCCCAACTGTTGCTCCATCGCTGACCTAGACTCCCGTATTTCTTTTATGATTAAATCCAGCTTGTCTGTCTGCTGTTCCCCGGTATGGACAGTCTCTGTGGTTCCCGCTAGGGCCCTTTCGTCTCCGGCCCCTACCGAGTTACGCGTCACCTCCGGGTCTCCTTGCCCCTCCGTCACTCTCGCATCTTTCCGCAACATGGTGTCCGGTGGTCAGGTCTATCCGGCCCCTACTATGTGGCAATTTCTCGAAGAAAGCACTATTGCGGGGGGAGTACTCCCCAAAATCAGTAGACCGACATAGGAGGGCCAATGTGCAACCGGGCTGAAAGGGGGGGGGGGTTTAGTCTTGCTGATGTCCCCAATTCTGGGACTCCACAGGCTCCTCCGGCGCGAACAAAGGTACTCTGGTCGTTGCACCCTCTCCTAGGACAGATCTCAGCCGGGCACTACACCCCCGAGACCGAGGACCGATATGTCCGGTGCATCTCAGGGGAACAATGTTTTAGGGGCAGGGGCCCAGAGCCACACAGTCCCAGTCCAGCATTACGGCAGACGTCTGCCCTCGCTCCTTGTCGCCATTCCAGGTCTACCGCGGCCAGTCCTCATTGAATGTCCCGCTGTGGGAAGGCCACCCCAAGCCAGCTCCACAGGCCCGTCACCAATCCGTTTCCACTGTCCCCGGGCAGGTCCTCAGCGTGTTTGCCTCCTCTTCTCTCAGGGCGGGACCCAGGCCGCGCTCACAGCATGGGAAGGCACCCACCAGCAGCAGCTATCCCCGCGTCGTCAGCTCACCAGCGCGGGTTCGCATATGTCGCAGGCTGGGGGGGGCTCAGGAAACTCCACCCCCCCCCTCGTGCAGCCTACCTCCTGGCCTCCTTAATCAGCGTTGTGGCCTTCAGCCGCCTACGGGGTCCGGGCGAGCACAGGCCGGGCTCCGCCCGCGTGTGTGAGTCCAGGCAAATTGGACCAGCCAGCGGCGTCGGGCCTCCCCCTCGTTGAATCTGCTCTTCTCATCAAATCAGGACATACCCGGAGGAGACGTCCTCCCTGCAAGCCCTCGATCAAGGCGAGCGCCAATGTAGTCACTCTCAGGGTCACCATTCGGCCTCTCCCGGTACTACTGCTTACACTTTATCTCCCGGCCACCCGCGCCGAGCGCTGTGCCAGGCCCAGATCCCCTCCGGCCGTATTTTCCAGCCTTGCCCCTCTCGCCGGCGGATCACAGGATCGCCCCAGAGCTCCGGCAAGGTTTCTCGCTTCTCCACATCTATCTGGGCTCCCGCAGCCCCTCCACAACAGGATCAAGCCCCCAGGCGGACCCGGAGCTCTAGCTGCAGCCGACCGCCATCGTGGCTGGCTAGCCACGCCCCCGCAGATGGGGGATAGGTTAAATGGGGCTATGGGGTGGAACCTTCATCTTGACATCAAATCAATATTGTTGGGTTGGCTTCCGAACCCGAAGAGAAGGAAACCGAGCAGGAGGTTTCTGCTGTTGGGGCTGGTATTAGCTACAAAGGTGGCAGGTGCAGGATCCTATAAGGAGTAGGAGAGTGGCTCAGGGACATATCGGAGTGGGCAATGGTGGAGGAGGTACATATGAAGCAGACCAGGTGCAATGACAGGGTGGAGGATGATTTTTTTAGCGTGGGCGGCCATGGTGGACGCATTAATGGACCCCCCTGACTACCAGCCACCTTCAAGATGTAATCGTTGAACAGCACACAGGGGGAGAGGAATGGGCTGGAATCGGGCAGGTTCAACAGTTTTGGATAACAGTGGCATTCAGAGTAGGGCATTATGCACAATGCACTGGGTGTTCGCAGTGGCGACGAAGATAGGTGTGTTATTATTGCAAGTGCACAGTACATGTATGCAAGTTGACAATCGAGAGCAGTTGGGGAGGGGGAAGTTGTTGGCTAATTAGTCAAACATGTATGTGATAAACATGGAAATGTGACTGTATAGTATGCTATGTTAAAATGCATAAAAATATATGAAAACATGCTAAAGCCCATCATAAACAAAAAAGTACAATTTACGGCATTAACCCGCAATGAAGCCTTGAAATCTTGCTGCAAACTTGCAGACCAGACACGACTACCTAGTCACTGGTTGCGTCTTCATACTGCTGGTGATTACAAGAATGGTTTTTATTATCATGTTGCCGGTGATTACTAGACTCAATAACATCACCACTTTTCCTTCCTTCACCGGAATCAGTGAACAAAATATTCTTGGGAAACACCTTCACCACCCTAGAACAGTTCCACCATTGGTCATTGATCAGTCTGACAGCAGATGCATTGTCACTCAGCTCTTCAATTTGATGTGAACTAATGGACTTCTCTCTTTACTATTATGCTCTTTGGTAACTTGACCCGAATCCAATCACCTCTTTCAAGCACTCTAGCCTTTGTGCAATTGAAAGTATCAAATCTTTTTTTTCTTTGCGAGTAAGAATACCTAAGTGAGAACACAAATCGATTTCTTCCCTATGAATGATCCTTTCCGTACTCTTAAGTTTGGCCAAGTCATTCAACCATGCAGGCCTCAATAAATCATGGGTATGTCTACTTCTCAAAGCTCTGAAAGGAGATAAAAAGAAACACTGTGAGGAGTGTTGCGCTAAGACCACAACATGGCGTGCACGGTAAAGGCAAATGAGAAAGACAATCATATTTCTGTCATGTTTCTTTCTCTAGGTGAATACTCAAAATCACAATTGAATTCTAACAACTTCACACTTAACCTCACCAGCCTAGTGGAAGCTTTAGATGAACGTACATTAGACCCACTTAGTAGTGGCACCAACAGCTTGTGATTGGTGTGCGAAAGGAACTTTGTGCCCCATATGTATGCATTGAAACATTCACCCACTCATGCACAGGCCAAAATGTCCCTCTGAATAACAGAATAGGAACGTTCCTGCGACCTACGAGTGCAAGAAGCAATCACACGCTCATGTTCACCTATGCCCTGAAAAAGAATCACTCCCACCGTCAACAGCATTAGAGTCAACCATAACACAAAAGGGTGTGTCAGGCATGGAAAGGACTAAGCAAAGTAGCTTGTGCAAGTTCACGCTTGATATCCATAACAGCCAATTCCTGTACTTCCTCTACAGAAACTTTATGTTCTTCTTGAGCAACCCAAGAAGAGGTTAAACTTTGGTAGCAAAATTACAGATACATTTACATAAAACTCACAAACTCAAAGAAAAGCATGTAATTGCTCACAGTCCATGGGTTTAGGAATTTCTTCAATATCTTTAAGGAAACCTCGAAGTAGAGAAAAAAAAATTCCGGAAATTACATGGCCCAAATATTCCACCTCACACACACCAAACTCACACTTATCTCTCTTTAATTGTAGACCTATACATTCTAGAGGCTGAAGAACAGTGTTTAGACTTTCCATATGCTCTTTCTCGTCTTTAAAATAAACAAGGATATCACCTTGGAAAACTAAGACTCCATGTAAGCCTTGCAAAACACCACTCATTACCCGTTAAACAAATAGTGCAGCTGAGCCCAAAAGGCATCCTACAAAACTGATACACTACACAAGGAGTAACAAATGTAGAGAGGTCTTATTCTTAATTCTTTAGCCAGTACCACTTGATAATAAGCGGAGCACATATCTAACTAGGAGAACAAATTTGTGCCAGCCAAAGTAGCAATCATTTCTTCAATTTATGATAAAGGGAAAACATTGATCCACATAGCCTTGTTCAAATTTCTGAGATCTATGCAAAACATGAGTTCAATGTACTTTTTCTTAGCTAGCACTATGTGTGACAGCCTCAGAGATGATTCGATCAGTTCAATCACCCCTTCTGCACACATAGTACCCAATAACTCATTCAAGCGCTCTCTGATACTCATTGACACACAAAGCAACTTGTGTTTAATTGGGATACTGCTCTCTTTAGTCTTTATGACTGTCATGATTTCATGTCTGATGCATACTACGGCCCTCATATCCCAGGCATAGAGTCTACATAGGGCACGGATACTACTCCATATAGAGTAGATAGTCCCCGAGTAAAACCCAGCCCTATCCAGTGCATCCAGCCCTCCAAAGTATGTATGCTTAATTGTCATGTTTAAATTGTGAGAGTATTATGGTCAACTGTATAATGAGGTGTATACATTGGGTATGTGGTACATATCTGTTTGCCAATGCTCATTGTAGTTATAATCATCATCACAGTAATCGTGCCATTGATCGAGCGTCTGAAAGGACTGAAAACTGCTTTTAAATGCTTCCGTTCGAAAAGGAAAAAAACAGCAACGCTTTGCGCATTACGCACGCATTGCCTGCATTGTGGTAAAGACTTTACTTAGCTGCACGTCACATCGCGTCTGAACGCGTGCAACATAGCAGCTGTCTTGGGTGTGGTTCGGGTGTGGCATGCCTATAAATAAAATACCACACCCAAGTTCCAGAAGGCGTTTAGCCGTCCGACCGTTTCTGCGTTGACATCTTTACCGCTTACCTGAGCATCTCCGGTTTTCTTGAACTTCGGGCTACAGCAGCATGAACGCTTCCTGAAAACAACAAGAAGAGAAAGAAAGCTAAATTATTTCTTTGAATATTATATGCAGAAGGCACCAACTACAACACAGCAGAAAACTAACAGCGCGCATAAAGAAAATAAAAAAAATTTAAAACTCTTTTTGATTGCTGAAAAGACTTTACAAAGCACAGTTTTTTGTAAAAGACTTTAAGTAACAAGCACTGGCGTTGCCAATAGGTCTCGTAGTAGGAAAGTTGGAGCTATTACAAATGCAAATAACAATGCCTTTTATTTTTGTTTTCATTTTAAAAACATAAAGGGCTTTGTCATTTACAAAACCAATAGCTCCAACTTTCCTACTGCGTGACCTATTGGCAACGCCAGTGCTTGTTTAAATTGGTGCGGACACTGTAGCTTATTCAAGAAAGTGAGCGAAAAAGTAGAACAAATTGTGGCCAACAGGCCTAATGGTTTTGGCAGTGCTGGTTTTAATAAAAGAGACTGGCATAATATTCAGTGTGTCCCCATTTCCTTTGTTTTAGCTGGAATCTGAAATGCTGAGTGAAGGGGTGTAACAGTGTTAGTTTTAGGGAAGATCAATGTGACTGGACCTACCTTTGATGTGATCTGAGGGCCTGAAATGGAATAAGGAACATATTTGAGTAGCTCCAGGCTCTTATGAAGTCCCAGCCTTCTCACTACATAAGCAATTTCAGATTACCTCTGAAGGTAGAGTCCATAGAATGGCCTTACTTTAATGCTCTTTGGTACACAGAGAATCGAGGAACCTTTTTAGTGTGAGAGACTGCTGTCAATTCTAACTTGTTGATGTGGTACTGTTGCTCTTATGGAAGACCTTTAATTTGGGACCCCAAAACCATAATTACCGTGGCTTCTTCCTTTGGTGGTTGCAGGAATTACATATTTAATCATGTTGTCGTTTAACACTGCTATTGGAGGGACTGCACAGGTAATTTCATATGAAAATCCAATCCCACTGATGACCTTAAACCCCCCCCCCCAAGTAATTTTAGTGTCCGATACCAAGAAATACTCACTGTTGGAAGGTAGAAGAGTTGATTATTGTCTGACGATTGGATGATATTGACGTAGGTGGTTATTCTTGCGCTATCCTGCGAAGGAGACACTACATAGTGTCCCTAACCAGATTTAAGTTTCGATTGTATTGACAGTTATTTGCTTTGACGTTCAGTCCTAGATCACGTAAACGCTGGTATTGCATTTGTAAGTCCTGAATGACCTTTCGCTGAGTGTTTTGAGAAGCCAACTGTCAATAAAAGTCAGTTATCACATTGCGGTGGGAAAAAAATCCAGTACCACTGCCGTGCATTATTGCAGGTCCCGGTGGCTGAATCAAGATTAACCCTAAGCATTCCATTGGTAGTTTTTGCTACCAATCATGGGTAGTAGGGATGTTGTTTTTAGCACAGATTGGGTCATGTCTTTTAGATCGGTCACGCATTTATCAGCTTGGAATCGGTAGAACAGTTTAATGTGATAAACATTCTGAACTCTTTTAACATGTTTGCTTTTAGGTCCGAGATGGCACCGTGCTATAGTTTTGGGCCTTTCTTCTCGACTACTAAGTAGCATAGTAACGCAACGAGGGTCCCCTCACTTTGCCGAATTTTGCAGTGTGCATTGGTTTTGAGTCGCGTGGCGCAGAGTACATTCAAGCGGTGCAGGATAGAGTGCAGCGTAGATTCGAGTGATGGGGAGGAAAACGGCTTCTAAAGTCTCTGGTGAAAGTAATCTCTACAACCAAATGTAATTTCTTTCTTTTTGCCTGATTTAAATTTCCCCTTGCATGTCGGTTTGAATTGAAAGCCTACGGATTGCAGGGAGGAGAAGTGCCGATACACATAGTGTGTTTGCTACCAATCATGGGTAGGAGGGATGTTGTCTTTAGCACAGATTGGGTCATGTCTTTTAGATCGGTCACGCATTTATCAGCTTGGAATCGGTAGAACGGTTTAATGTGATAAACATTCTGAACTCTTTTAACATGTTTGCTTTTAGGTCCGAGATGGCACCGTGCTATAGTTTTGGGCCTTTCTTCTCGACTACTAAGTAGCATAGTAACGCAACGAGGGTCCCCGCACTTTGCCGAATTTTGCAGTGTACATTGGTTTTGAGTTGCGTGGCGCAGAGTACATTCAAGCGGTGCAGGATAGGTAGAGTGCAGCGTAGATTCGAGTGATGGGGTTAACAACTGAAGGAAGGTCTCGTTTGCTGGAACAGCCATGAAATATAACCTTAAGACACAAGGAAAAGGGCTTCTAAAGTCTCTGGTGAAAGTAATCTCTACAACCAAATGTAATTTCTTTCTTTTTGCCTGATTTAAATTTCCCCTTGCATGTCGGTTTGAATTGAAAGCCTAAGGATTGCAGGGAGGAGAAGTGCCGATAAACATAGTGTGTGTGGGGGTAGGGCTGAAGCGAGAGACACTCGGAGAGAGAAAGACAGGCAAAGACAGAGACGGACCAAGAGGGGAGGGAAGAGGTAGACACAGAGAGATTAACACGTACCTGATAATGCCTGGAAACTGAAAGTACGGCCGGCCTTCGGCCGGCCATGAATAATTAGGGGAGGAGAAGCCCTTTGATGTGCTGTGCTGGGCGTGAATGCGCGTGCTTGTTTGCTCACGTGATTCACGTGAACTTCAAGAAAACCGCGGCTGAAAGCCCTTGGTTTCACGAGCATTTTGCCGACTTGAATTCTCGCTCCCTCAATGCGCTTGCGCGCATTGTAGGTCACGAGACCTAAAAACCATAGAAAAATTATAATGTTACAGAAGTATGTCTCTATGTTTGTTGTATATTTTGTTTTATTTTGAAGCACAGAATCGTGTGATGGAGTATAAAAGAAGAATGATACAGGAGTAAGTGATTAAGGGAAAAGAACCAATAGTCAAAAAAATCAAGTTATGTGATGTACTTCTTTTGGGTAAAAGAATAAAGAAACTCATATCTTGTTTTCTCACAAACAGAGAAGAAATACCATTCTCATCATTACAAACACCACCACCGTGACTACGCCCTTAGAGGACAACACCCATACACCACTCATATCTTCAGACTTAAAGTAGGGATTTATACAGGTAATTGTGCAACTCATAAGAGCATGCCCTAAAAAATACTTCTTGTTGCCTCGAGGTCGACAACAGGAATTTGTCAGCATCCGAATCCAGATCTCTGCCCTAATTGCTATTCAGTAAACATAGTGTATTCTATAATCACTGGTTCTACTTTAGGGGTTCTGGGAGGTTGGCTAATAGCGTCTCTGCAAAACCCAGCCAAGCACCTTACAGGTAAGAGTGTATTGGTTAACCTGACAATGACATGTTAAAACCCCTCAAGCTTCCCCAATTTCTTGCTAGAAATCCTTGGTTTGCTTCTCCAGTAGAGATTCCAAACAACACAATTGGTACCCAGTAGAATTATCTTCAGTACATAGAACTTGTTGGGGACAACCAGGCTGTAGTGTTAATCTTAAACATCCTTTATGATGCCAACCCAGAATATCCAGACTAACACTATAAACATAAAAGTTCCCTTACACTTCTCCATCCTTAAATATTAAAACAGTGTCACAATAGCCCTCCAAGTCAATAGATGGACCATTGTAAGCTTGAGAATTCACATCGGGATGGACAGCTTTACATCAAACTCTTTCTCTTCATTTTTTTTCGACATAATAGAGATCCTGGATTCAGAATCCAGCAACATGGAATATATTTGTCACTGATCTAGAACTCTTCAAATGGATCCTTCATTTTAAGAAAATCCTTCTTGTTCACTCTTATTGTTAACACTAAATTAAACAAATTGGCACCAATTCCTGGCACCATCCTCCATAACAGTATTTACGACACCAGTTCTGGTGTTTTTCCTGTACCCCCTGGCAAAGGGACCTTTGATGCATACTTTGCACTGTCTTTGCCAAGGGCAGAACATTGCTTGTGTAATGCCTCATGAAATTTCTAGACATAAACAACAAAAGAGTGTTCCTGTTCTGAACAAGGTGGAAAAAGGCACAGAGCACAAGGAACCAACAAAGCCCATTTGGTTTGTTAAGAAAGCCCTCACTCACCGACCTGGTCGGTGACTTGCTTCATCATCGGGCCCCACCGGGTGTGACCGAATGCCACCCCGGTGTGCTGCGACGCCAGAATTACTGGGGAGCTGGTTTTGTGGGGGTGGGAGGGCTATGTGAAGGGTTACGTGAATAGTGTGAAGTGGTGAGTTAAAATTGCCTTGTATGTATCAAAAAATTCATTTAATCAAAGATCATCAAGGGCAAGGTTAAAAAATGTGTTGGTGAGTAAGGCCAACTAATTGGATGGTCTACTCCCACTAACATTAAGTGACAACGTGAATGGTCAACATGAACATGTTTCAGCCGGTGTGGTACAATTAACCTGGCATTCGTCAGGACCTAGAGTGTAAACCTCGGCGGTATGGGCACTCTAAGGCCCACCCAACCAGAGGACTTGAAAGTGAAAAAGTCTGTGAAGTGCAAAAAAAGGGGGAGGGGGCTTCACCACCCGAGGGCAGGACGCACACAGCCTCCGGTCTCTAAAATTTAGAGACAAAAATAAAAGGCACCTGTGGAGAATAAAAGACACAGACAAACAGAAAGAGACAAACAAACAATTAGAATTTTTGTCGATAGATTAGCCGATTTCAGCCAGTTACTTGTGCTCAAGGTGCCAGGGTGCACAACTCATACCTAATAGCAGAGGTGCGTGGCTCTGCCTGTGGCTGAGACTAGATGGTAGGTATTATAGCTTTATACAGTGACAAGACACTCTCATGGAAGATTGCCAAATTGCGAAATCTAACTGTGCGAGTGCGCAGGGAGGGAAATAAGTGAAAAAGGAGGCGAATGGCAGTGAGTACATTCAGACATCCCTAAATCACTCAGCGATCAATGGGCCAAATGGCCAGTGACCATTCAGCAAAAAGACAATGGGAAGGGTGAGACAAGTAAGTTCTCACTTCACAAGGGATGAGAGTCCACCCCATAGACCGCGGGAGGGAGGGGACGGCGCATTTGGCACATCCTGAAAGGAAAGAGAAAATGGGAAGGAAAAAGGGACAAAACACTGTCAGAAAGCAGCGTTAGTACTTAGCTTAAATGGTCCTTTGCAGCCAGGGTAGTACTCACGCCCACGGCGCCTGTCTCCTGTAGGTACACCTACGCAGCCCTCGGAACCGGGTCTCGTCGATCCTGGCTCGGAGAGTGTGGGCGGTTTTATGAGCCTCCGGTGGATCTACCCGCGTCCGCGCTTCCGGGAAGGGAAGCGTGCGTGCTGCGCATGCGTGGGGACAGCGGGGACAGACTAGAGCGCGAACCGCTTTGAATGAAGGATACTCACTTCCGAAATGGAAGGGCTGCCTCTAGCGCATGCGTGCTGGTTCGACTGTCCCGGCCAAAGTAGTGTGCATGGGATTGGTGACTAATGCGCATGCGCTGGGGTTTAAGCCAATGCGGTGAGATGTCAACACAGTCGAGTTTGTTATGGTGCGTGATTGAAGCAGAAATACCCATATAATTGAGTAAGGTGTAGGCAGACTTGGCGCATGGGACAGAATTACAGCCAAGGCAGATAGAGATATCCCAGATCAGCTCTCCCTCACCAATTTCATATGGGTGTGAAATGGTGGAGGTGAGGGATAATTATCTATTGGGTTGACTATTTTTGATCAAATTCTAGTGGAACACAATCACCATAGACAACACGCATGGGACAGAATTACAGCCAAGGCAGATAGAGATATCCCAGATCAGCTCTCCCTCACTAATTTCATATGGGTGTGAAATGGTGGAGGTGAGGGATAATTATCTATTGGGTTGACTATTTTTGATCAAATTCTAGTGGAACACAATCACCATAGACAACACGAGTTTAACGGAGCAGCAACGGATCAGGAGAATTACTTGAGGACAGAGCCCCAAGGTATATCGTCATTGAGACCATTGATGTGAGTGCCCAGACGGTATACCCAACGCTGTTCCTTTTCAAACAGTCTTTCCGCAATGTTGGTGCCACCAGGAATTTGTTCGATCACAGTCCATCTTAGGTCGTTGGTGGTATGATTAGTTTGTAAAAAATGGTCACTCATTTTAGTCGTCGATTTTTTGCACCTAATGTTGCTTCTATGCTCACATATCCGTTGTTTTATTTTTCTGGTTGTCATGCCTACATACCGGTGGGAGCAGGGGCATGTTATAAGGTACACAACATTTACGGAGTTGCAATTAGTATGTGCTTTTTGCCACCATGTTTTTCCAGGTTCAAGACTCAAGGATTTGGTGGGGGTTGTCAGGTGACAGACAGAACAGTTTGAGCAAGGGAAGTGGCCTGTGACTTTCGGTAGATTCCATGCATCTGTGACACTCCTCAACGGGGTCGCTGGTAGTTCTTTGGGTCTGGTATGGACCAGGGCATCTTTGAGGCTGTGCCCTTTCTTAAAAGAAAACAGCGGTTTCTGCCAATCCTTCTTGGTGCTTGTGATGATTTTCCAATTCTTGTTTATTGATTTTTTCATTAAATTGGACAATGCACTATAAGTGGTTACACAAGTCAGGGGAGTTTCCGTCGTAGTTTTTATGATTGGTTCAAGGAGGGCTTCCCGTGGTTGATTTCGTGCCCGTTTAAAACCTTTATTAAGAAGGTGACTAGGATAACCTCTTTGTGCCAGCTTGGTCGTTAGGTCAGTCGATTGACGTTTAAAGTCAACTATATTGCTACAGTTCCGGCGGATTCGCAAATATTGTCCGTACGGGAGGTTTTCCCTTAACGGGCGAGGGTGGAAGCTGGAGAACTTTAACAAATTGTTTTTGGCTGTTGCTTTGTAGTGGGTCTTGGTAGTCAGAGTTGTCCCACTGTTCATGATTACCACATCAAGAAACACCACCTCCGTGGTGCTCACTGTATGGGTGAATTTCAAATAACTGTTAAGGGTGTTAATCCAGCAGAGGAATTCCCTTAGACGTTCCATGCTGCCCTTCCAAATGAGCAGCACGTCATCAATGTACCGTTTCCAGTACGAAATGTTTCTGCCAAACGGATTGTTTATAGACTGGATGTGTTTCGCCTCAAAATCTGCCACATACAACCCCGCTATGCTGGGAGCAAAGGTACTGCCCATCGAGGTACCAGAGCATTGCAAAAATAACCGTCCTTTGTAGGCGAAGAAGTTCTCCTTGAGTGCGATTGTTGCACATTCTATTATGAACTCAATGGGAGTATTGTATTCCCATGTGACAGAGTTCAGAGCAGCACTTAATACCATAATTGTCTCATCTTGCGGGATACTGGTATAAAGGCTCTCAATATCTAGGGTAGCCAAGATGATGGTATCTGGCTCAAAGGTAATGGTCTGCAGTTGGTGTAACAGGTTCTTGGTATCCTTGAGGTATGTCGGAGTGCTTTGAACAATTGGTTTTAGGAACTGGTCGCAGAAGGTGGACAAGGGTTCCAGTAGAGACCCAATTCCTGACACAATAGGGCGTCCAGGGGGCGGCAATGTATTTTTATGGGTCTTCGGGAGTGTGTAGAAATAAGGGATAATGTTCTTGCTTATAGAGAGGAAATCTGCTTCATTTTTAGATATATGTCCCCTCGATTCGGCTTCCCTAACCAAGTTGGTAATACGGTTCTGGAGTTCAGGAGAAGGATCCTCGTGAGTGGAATGTAATTGTTGATGTCGTTTAGTAATTCCTCACAAACTTTCTCATAGTCCGTCGTATTTTGAATTACGATGCCGCCGCCTTTGTCGGCAGGTTTGATTGTAATTGTGTTATTGTTCTTCAGTTTATCCAGTGCCCGATACTCCTCGGCACTGAAATTCCCGTAGTTCTGTGGTCCCGGGCTTGTTTCTAGGTCCAGAAACACTGCTTGTTCAAAAGCTGTGATGGCAGCCGGTACAGTGTAGGGTGGGGGTACAAACGTTGATTTGGGTCTTAGGCCAGTGTCACCTTTACGCATTTCTGCGTTAGGGTCCTCTTTTCCTTCAAAGAAGGCCTTCAGTTTTAATTTGCGAAAGAAGTCAGTGAGTTCGCAATGTAGTCTGAATTTGTCGGGGCGGGCTGTTGGTACAAAGCCCAGCCCTTTTTCCAATACTCGTTGTTCAACGGGTGTTAGTTGAGTATCTGACAGATTTGTGATCAGACTTGCTGGTTGCTTGTCCCCGGTTGAGGTGTCTGGCTCCTGGTGCGGTTCCCGACCACGTCGTCTGTTTGCCAAGAGACTTGGTTGAAGGTTCTCTTGTTCTTGCCTCTGCTTCTGCGGCCCCGTTCTAAAAAAGGCTGTTGGTATTGATTTTGGAGGGGTGGTTGATGCCACCCTGGGTTCCAACCGGTTATGGTTCTGGTATCTCTGATTGCCTCTGTTGCCCCTGTTGCCTCTTCTCCCTCCTCGTTTGAATGAGCTTGTGCTGGATCCACTGCTATCCGAGGAGTTGTCATCTGTTAGATCTGAATCATTCAGACCCTTTGTTGGTGCTGTATATTCAGGAACAGCGTAAGGGTAAATTTTATTAAATTCGAATTTTTTTAGGTCTTTTTGAAATTTGGTTAATTTGGACTGCAATAGGTTTTCTTTATATTCATTTAGTTCACGATTAATCTCGTCCAATTTCTTTTTATAACCGGTCACAGTTGTTTTAAATTGTGATTCCGTTTCCTGTATTTCTATCAGTAGGACATCTGACAGACGTAGGGCAGTCTTGATTATTAGGACGAGCCAATCACGCGTGCAGTGCCACGCGATCATGGCCCAATCCTTGCGAAATTGTGCATCATCTAGAAAGATGCGAGGGGCATTCGTCACCAACAGGCCTTTTGGTGCTGAATTCGAAGAGAGGTATTGCTTCATGATCGTGATCGTGAAATTTCTATCCACTTCCATAACACTTACCACCACCCTCTTATGACTTATTATTGAAACCAGGCTTGTTTCCCTTCACTATACAATCTCTTCAACTTCTTTATTAGGCGTCTTTACTGATTCCTTTGAATCCTGGATCTATACTATTAGCAATGCCAATGGCCTCCTCGAGGAGAGGATTGCTGCATGTGACCAGTCATTCTGGGATCTTTTTATTGAAACATCTTGTAACAAGTTGATCCCTTTTCAGTTGATTTGTAAATTATTCAAACTCACACTTTGTAGCAAGTACTCTTAACACTGTGTAATGGGGTGGTGCGACCCTCTACACCGGACATGGACAACGGGACTCCCCCGGGGGCTCTTACCAACCCCACCCTGTTTGTTCCCTGTTACAGAACGAACTTCCGTCTGTTGATTTCGATATCGGAACCTCTGGGGAACAGGAGGAACCATGGCTCTTTAACTGGAGAACTGAAGAAGAGTGGGCGGGGCTACCAGTGGAGGAGGCAGCATTAAATACGGAAGCCGGAAGGGAGAAGGTGTGCATGTACACTAGGAGAGGCGAGAGTTGGAGTAGAGTCGGAAGAAGAGCGTGGTGAAGAGAGGAGGAAAAGACCGGAGGAAGAATAGAGGAGAGCAAAAGCTGTACCATCACCGTAGGAAAGGCCAGGAGGCCAACGTCCCCACAAGCCGCCCTGCCACACACCAGGGGGAGGTGTGTGGCTAACTCAGGTACGGAGGCGAGTTGCGGGTTGGGTCGAGAGGAAGGGCAGTTCTGCAGAGTGATTGGGATACCCCCGTCCCGGTGTACCCTTACCCCTGAGCACTAAACCCCTCACCGCACGGTGAGCATTGAGTGTTGCACTTCGGGAACTTCCTCACTCCTTTTCCCCTCAACATCTCGAGTACCGGACCTTACCCTGACCCGCTTCCTTCTTTGTGTTTTCCTTTGCGAGAGGCGCCACGGACGAGGATCAGCCCCTAGCGAGGAGGAGCCACGAGAGACTATGCAGAACAGATCCGTCTAAACCAAAAGCCCGTCGGAGGAGCCGAAGCCGATCCCCCAGACGGACCTTGTACACTAGGAAGACCTGTACAGACTATTTGTATGCTGCAATAAAGCCCTCTTTGACAAAAACCCGTCTGCTACCCATTCCTCACTCCCCCGGCATAGCAGATCCCGTAACACTGGTGGAGAATGCGGGCAGCACACCCATTTATTTAGAAGAGATGGAGACCATATTGCAGCAGATGGATACAGTGGTGCAACAACTGGTGAAAGGACAGGAACGACTGGAGTGGGTCGTTGAGCAGCAACTCAACTCTGCTCAAGCAGACCGAGAAATACTAAATCAAGCCCTGAGCGCCCGGGAGACAGACCCTTCAAAGACATGGGGGGAAACCCCTCTGCAAGGTAGTGTGGAAGAACGGATCATACCACATGGGTCAGCGGGGGTCTCTTTGCAAAGGTTTCAACCCGGGGAGGACCCAGACTCATTTATCTTGAACTTTGAGAGGGTGGCCCGGGCCTGCGGCTGGCCAGTAGGTAAATGGCCGTTCTTCCTGGCCCCTCTCCTTGTCGGTGAAGCCCAGGCAGCCTACCAGGTCGCCAATCCCTCTGGTGGTACCCCATACGCTGACGTGAAACGTGTAATATTGGAACATCTCGGCCTAGATGCAGAAGCCTACCGCTTGAAGTTCCGTAAGGAAACAGGCAGCCCCGGGGAGAACCCTAAAACTCTTTTTGTAAGGTTGAAGATGGCCGCTGATAAGTGGCTCACTCTCAACATCAGCTCCAAGGAGGAGCCAATGGACAGCATTTATCTTGAGCAGTACCTGGAAGCTCTTCCCTATGCAACCCAGTGGTGGCTGAGAAAACACCACAATTTAACCCCTGCCCAGGCTATTGAGATGGCCGCCTCGTTTTCCCGAGCTCAACCCAAAACATCCGCTTGGGGAAACGACCGATCCTCTAGGCCGATTCTCAAACAGAGAAACGGCCCCAGCATGTGCCGGAACCTCCCCGACCTCGGAACTGGAGACCGACCCCCCTGGACCCTCTGGACCACAATGCTTTGACTGTGGCAACTGGGGCCATATTGCCAGACTTTCCCATCGTCGGAAACCACCGGACGACCTTTAGGAGGTCGGATACCTCCCAAAGGCGGTGCTCTATTCGGCCGAGATGGGGAACACTTTCTGAGTAAGTGTGAAGGTAAACGGGTCCTCCATTCACGCCCTTCTTGACTCTGGCTGTTGCCAGTCAGTGATCCAATCCAAGCATGTAGCACCCGCCCAATATATTCCCAGAGATAGTGAATATACGTTGCGTGCATGGAGACATCAGACCCTACCCCGTAGCTAAGGTGCCCAATCATCCCACACAGGGGGAGGCCCATGTCGTTCGAGTGGGGGTCCTGTCCTCCCTCCCTGAGGACCTGATTATAGGTACAGACAACCCTGACTTCCTACGCATGTTTCGCGAACACCTAGACCAAGTACCCGTTCCACCCCCCCCCCTCTATCATACCCCGAGATCCTCTCCCTGCCTTTGTTTCTCAGGAACCGTGGGTATTGGAAAGGAGTTTTAGATTCGCACAGGCTAATGATCACACCCTCTTCAATGCCTGGGAACAAGCCCATCAACAGCAGGGAACCACCCAGGGCACCTATCCCCAGTTTCAGATCCACAATAATTTGTTGTATAGACAGGGTCAGAAAGACGGCCCCTCTCAGCTCCTGGTGCCACTCTATTTCCGAGAGCAAGTGCTGTTTTTCTCACATAGCCACTTGGTGGCCGGACATTTGGGTGCGGAGAAGACCACCCAGACCCTGCTAAGGCATTTCTATTGGCCCGGAGTATACAAAGACGCCTCTGTGTACTGCCAGGAGTGTGAAATATGTCAACGGAAAAATATGACAAAACCTCCGGCAGTCCCATTACAACCATTACCAATCATCAGGAAACCGTTCGAGAGGGTCGGGATGGACCTCATCGGGCCCTAACCCAAGACCAAGATGGGTTACCAACACATCTTGGTAGTGGTCGACTATGCCACCAGGTTCCCAGAGGCCTTCCCGCTAACAACAACAACCACCTCCAAGCAAGTCGCGGACAGAATGATTGAATTATTCAGTCGGGTCGGATTCCCTAAAGAGATCCTGATGGATCAAGGAACTCCATTCGTGTCCCGCCTTATGAAAGAAGTTTGCACCAACCTGGGGATACAGCAGATCCACACGTCGGTGTACCATCCCCAGATGGACGGTCTGGTTGAACAGTATAACAGGACATTAAAAACCACTCTTTGAAAAATGTTAGAAGTCATCGGTATGGATTGGGAACAGTTATTGCCTCTAGCTCTATATGCAATAAGGGGTCAGACGCAGAGCCACCTGGGCGTCTCTTCATTTGAATTATTGTACGGCCGACAGCCTCGTTCCCTTTTAGAAATGACACAGGAAGCATGGGAGCGGGAGGTCCCAGACGAAACGACCAAAACCTTGGAATATGCCCAGAATCTGAAATCAAAACTGGGAAGACTGTGGGATCTCGCCTACACCGTCCTTGAAAAGAGCCAAACCCGACAGAAAAACGACTACGATAAAGGGAAGAAATGGAGACATCTGAAAGAGGGCGATTGGGCCCTGGTGCTGCTCCCATCGTCTACCCAGAAGTTTAGAGCAGAATGGGTCGGTCCTTACAGGGGGCTGTCGACTATCGGGCGGACCAGCTATAAGCTGAAAATGGGTCCCCACAAGACCCAGATATATCACAACAATCTGTTAAAAAAGGGCTGGGACCCCTTCCCTCGGGAGTGAACCTGACGACCCGTTTCCCGACAACATCCCCTGTGTCCTCCCTGGACCAGTTGGTGATTAACGATGAGCTGGATGAACAAAAGAACCAAGAACTACAAAACACTCTCAAACCATACCACTTACTGTTTTCTAACACACCCGGCCGAACCTCCCTGGCCGAACATTGTATAGAGACTCCGCCAGGCAAAGTCATAAAAATAAGACCCTATAGGGCACCAGAGGCCCGAAGGAACGACATCAGAAAAGAAGTACATGATATGCTAGACCTCGGAGTCATACGCCCCTCAAGGAGTAATTGGTCTAGTCCTCTTGTTATGATCCCTAAACCGGATGGAACATGAAGGTTCTGTATGGACTTTCGGGCACTGAATGAAATACCATCTTTCGACGCCTACCCCATACCCCATGTGGACGAGCTCGTCGAGAAGCTAGGAGACACAAAATACATAACGACCCTTGATTTGAGGAAAGGCTATTGGCAGGTGCCCCTAAGGGAGGACGACTGTAAGAAGACAGCCTTTTCCACAGACGATGGACACTACGAGTTCACAGTCCTACCTTTTGGCCTTCATGGGGCACCTGCCACCTTCCAGCGATTGATGAACACTGTGTTGAAGGATCTGACCGGGTTTGCCTCAGCCTACCTCGACGACATCGTCATATACAGCCCAGATTGGAACACCCACCTGACCCACCTACAGGCCGTGTTTACAGCCTTAGAACAGGCCGGCCTGAGGATCAATTCCAAGAAGTCACGCATGGCCTACCAGAAGGTGAAATACCTCGTAAACGTATTGGGGCATGGACTCATTGAACCCCAAATCGAGAAAATCCGAGCTATTGCAGACACCCCCTTCCCCGGTACTGATTGATTGATAGGCTTTATTTCGGTAAAAAAATACCATAAAAGCATGTACAGCAATACAAATTACATATGAATAGCGATGCAGTCTAATTACACCCAATGTAATTAAAACAGAAAAGCAATGATTAAAACCAGATTAAATTGACAAGGAAAGCCTTCTTGTACGAATCAACCAGGCCCATTTTAAAAACTTTGACACAGCACAGACAATTACAGAAGATGTGTCGGTCATTAAAATACGCATTGCCACTGTGCACTGACGGGTGCCTAAAAGTCTGCATAAAGGTTTTAGCCACCGTGTCCTCGGTGCACGATAGTCCGGGCATTCAAAGAAGATATGAGCTACAGACTCAACTCGGGTGGGACAGGATGCACAAAGAGGAGAGAGTTGGTATGACCGTTTCCAACGGGCGACTAGCTCACCTACTGGTAGGATCCCCACTCGAAACTTGAAATACAAGGAACTGTCAAACGGCATGGAGATAATATCTAAGTAGGCTTCGTAGGCCACCACATCCTTAATCCTCACAAAAGCTACAGTGGAGTTACAATGACGTGAGTCTAGGTGTAGTTTTGCGGAGACCCAGTTCCGGTACAGCTTTTTTATCATAGCTTTAGGAGGGGCAGTTTTCGAAGACCATGCATCCGATAGCCCTATCTCCACCAAAAGTTGTTTGACGTCTCTCAACCATTTGATCTTAGACCAACCTGCCATAGCCATAACCTCTGATAATGCTTCCGCATAGGAAGCTAATTCGGGGACCCGCCATAACCGTGCCCAAAGGAGCAGGGGGCGAAGTTGCGCTTGGTCCCTAATAGATCTGCAACCTAAATCTAGTAGCACTGGTACTGTTGGTGTGCTCCAGGGGAGAGCCATCAGATCTTTCAAGAGTTTGCTCTCTGATTTAGCTAGTACATCCAGGTTGCAGGTGCCCCACAGCTCTGCCCCATATAGTGCTGCACTGACCCCTCTGGCTTTATATATTTCCACAACCGGGGCTAAAGGTTTGCTAGATAAGGAGCGTTGTTCCTTAAGTAGAGTGCCTCCCATCCTTTTGTGGCCCAGTAGCATTTTGTGGATGTGCGAATTCCAAGAGAGAGAGTCATTAAGGCGAATACCTAAGTAGTCAAACTCAGAGACCCTCTCCAGTGGCTCGGAGTTCAGACCCGGAGGTCGTCCAAGTTTCTTCGGGGGATTCATAACCAGGAACTTGGTTTTATCGGTATTAATTACCAGTCCTCTCAGCAAACAAAACTCCTGGAAACTATTCAAAAGGCTCTGGAAACCAATAGGGGACTTTGAGATAAGAAGAGTGTCATCTGCAAAGAGCAATGTGGGGATCCGTTTGCCCGCCAAGGAGGGAGCGTCCGAGGGATTTTTCAGCAGATGTTCGACCACACCGTTTACGTAAAGAGAAAACAGAGTGGGCGCTAGCACACATCCCTGTCGGACGCCCCTTCCCACGGGGATCCTTTCGGTTTTTTCACCCTTTGAACCCCAGCGCACCTGCGCAAAATTGCCATCGTGTAGTTTTACCAGAAGATGAAGGATGTATGTGGGCAGCCCTAAAACTAGCAAAACCTTCCATAGCTCCTCCCTGGGAACCAGGTCGAAGGCAGTCTTTAGGTCTATAAAGGCCAAATATAGACTGCCCCTTCCCAGCACCACCACCTTCCAGTGGAGAAGGGTCAATCTGAAGGCTTGCTCAATGGTCCCTATGCCAGAGCGGAACCCAGCTTGAAGGTCCGACAAGATGTTATTGTCGTCCATCCACTGGAGCAACTTTCTCAGGATCACCTTCCCTGCCACTTTTTGGGAGGAGTCAATAAGACTTATTGGCCTATAGTTGGCAGGGTTGTCCCGACACCCCTTCTTGAATATCGGGACAACCTCTGCCCCCTTCCAGGATTCCGGTACTGGCACACCTTTACTAATGGCATTTAATAGTGATGATACTAGCCTCCCCCACTCCTTGGGACCTGCCCGTAGTAAGTCACCCGGTATCCCATCAGGCCCTGCTGCCTTCAATGGCACCAGTGTCTTGATTACATCCTCAACCTCTCTATCAGTGAAGGGAACGTGCTCTGCTCCCAATAGGCGGGCACTCAGTGGGGAAACAGTATTGGTGGGTGACTCGACTGAAGTGTAGAGAGACGAGAAATGGTTGAACCAGCTCTGGGCAGGTATGTTGCACATTATCAATGTGCTAACTGGCCTATCCCTAGATCTTATAAGGTTCCAAAAGCCTCTAGCATCCCTTTCCAAGCTCGCTTTCCTGAGATCTGCCGATAACCTATCCTCCCATTCTCTCTTAGCTGCAAGCATAGTTTGTGAGTAGTCATGCCTAGCCGATCTTATATCAGCCAAGGATTTACTCTTAACAGCATCAATCAGGAATTTTTTCTTCTCTCTACATTTTTTCGTGTACCAGCCCTGTGGGTTGGGCCTATTCTTGTGCTTATCAGCTCGAGAGGCCTTGTTTGGAAGATGGAAAAGTTCGCTCAAGGCCTTGATAGTAGCACAAAAGAGCGCTGAAACTTCCTCGGGAGGTGTGATCGGTGCATCTAACTTAGACTGGGTGGTAGACAAGAGTGTTGTAATGGATAGAACTTTCTCTTCGTTCAAGATAACATTACTCCATTTTAGGCGCCTACCACAATTAGAGGGATGGACCTCCTGGTGGGCATGCGACAGAGGCGACATATGTGTCCTCAAATTCTCCGTCCAGAAGGGACGGAGAGTAAGGGAGAGCAGATTGTGGTCACTCTCTACTGTGGGGAGTATCTCCATATCCAACAAATAACCCCATAGTTTGACATCAAGGAGGATGTAATCTATCCTGGACGTATTGTAGGTGTGAGCTCCAGACGGATCCAATTTTGTCCTGCCATTCACAGCCCTGAGGTCGAATTCCAGGTTTAGAGAGTAGATTTGGACGGCCACTTGAGACCACCTTCTAATGGGAGGTAGAGTTCGGGCAGGTATACCTCTCCTAATATCATCTTTGGTAGTCCCCAAGGAGTCCTCCTGCGACCAGGACATGAGAACTGTTGGTGACCCTCCTTAACAGGTTTTCCAGCTCTGCCACTATGGGTGAATTTGCGCCCCCCCCCCTAGTACCCCTGACATAGATATTGAAAATATCTAGGGTCAGCCCTCTCTTCGGTCCTTTAAGTGTTAAACTCAGGAGATCGAGTGAGTCGGTCACATGCTGGGTAACCTGGCAGCCAAGTGAGATGGCGACCCAAATAAGAAGTCCCCCTGAAGGGGGACCCTTCCCAGAAGGGGATGGTACTGCTGGCTGGAAAAAGGTTGTGTAGCCTACCTTGTGGCAGGGCTCCCTACTCCATGTTTCTTGAAAGATACAAATGGAGTAACCTTCCACAAGGGTATTCCATTCTGGTAGGGACGACTTCCTTATAATACCTGCAACGTTCCAGCTGAGAATCCTTAAGCCAGGATCCGCCACAGGTGGCTCGCCGTGAGGTACAAGGTTGCGAACCCACTCCCCCTCGGGAGGTAGGCAGGGTACACATTCTCCCTGCTTAGACCCACAGCTAGAGTTAGCACCCTGTACTTGGGGACCACATACAGTTGGGGAGGGTATCTGGCTGATGTTAGTGGTTTCCAAGACCCTAGGTTCTATCCAAGGATTCAGACCCAAGGACGGAAGAAGTACCCCAGGGGAAGTATCGTTTCAATAGCCTGGCATCCTTCCATATGCCCCTACCCATGGAGCTTGGTGGCAAGGCATAGGGGAGTGGTCGTACCCGGGAAGGGCAAAATGTTGCCATCCTCTTTCATCCGAAAAAATACCATAATGGTTACTAACTGGTCTCGGGTAAAAGAAGGTCAGATCCACTACTCCAATGCCGGCACTACTGGTCCCTAGGTTCTGGTTAGAGATTAACTGAGCAACCCTGGGATCCTTAAAATTGACCAGCACACAATCTCCCTCAAAGCGCTTATGACTACGGCCTACCCAGCCTACCCTTCTAACACTTAGAATCAATCCGTCTAATTCCCTGGGTAGTGGTCTATTAGCCCTTAACCAGTGCATGGTTTTATTTTTTAGTGTCTGGTAAGATTCTTGCTGCCCAGCCAGCAGAGGTGGTACATTAGTGAGAATAGCAACAAAAGGGGGACAATCTGGGGGTAGATTCATGGGGGGTATTCTAGAAGCCTCTTTGGGAGGAAAAGCATCAGGCTGGGTAGTAAGGGGAGGAATAGAGCTGGCTATTCTGGGTTGGGATGACTCAGGACATTTGCTGGTTCCGGAGTTTCTCTGTTTGGCATAATCATTATTGCCAGTAGCCTCAACACCTACGTGCTTCTTGGCCTGAATTTTAGTCGCCCTAGGGGGGACTGGAGGTTTTATCGGGTTCTTAGTGGCCTGTCCTAGGTTTCGATCGCCTCCTTTAGCAGTGGCAACAAGAAGAGGAGGGGCCTCTGATATAGACACCCCATTGATCGTACCACTTACAATAGATAAGTCCTGTGGAGTGGTAGGGGTCACCCTAGCAACATGTTCACCCCCTGGGTCTTCAGCCCCTTTCCTAGTGTGTAGTTTATTTAGGGATTTGGTGGAGAAGAAATTGTCGAGTGTTGCTTGTTCAAAGCTGTCCAGTCGATCCGCTAGCCTTTTGACTCGTTCTACTACTGGAATCACTAAAGATTTCATCAATTTCTGTATCTGGGCGATTAGGGGAATATCAGGGGGAGCGAGCACGGCAGGTGCCGTAGTCGGAGCGACATGTGGTATGGCTAGTGACGGACCGAGAGACGCCACCTCCATGTCATCCTGGACACAGCCTCCACCCACCCCTTTTAACTTTTGGATTACTCCCACTCTTGTTCCAATTTTCTTAATTTTCCTATGGGGTTTAGAGTGAATACCTTTGCGGGGGCTAATTTTCCTTTTCCTTTTAGCGTGGGGGATTCTATCTACTGCATAGGGTAGCATAAATGATGAAGTAGTGGTTTCCCCATTAGTAGGAATAGGGTTCAAGGTAGGCATAAAGGGAGGGACATTCAAAGGCTCCACAACCGGGGACTCTTCTACAATAGGGGGCCAAATCTAAGAAGCTTTCCGCCCCGTCAGGGCCAGGCGAGAGAGCTATTTCAATCGGCTTTTCCATAGGTAGGCAAACGTTCAAGTCAGGTTTGGTTATGCGTGATGCAGAGTAAACCGGCGCCAGAAAATACAGAGACGCCCGCTTCTCTAGAGGGCGTTTGAGGAGTTCAACAGATAGCCTGCGCTCAGCACGTCTCTCTGCAAGGGCAATCTCTCTATCATTCTCACGAGTGGCCCTGGAAAAGTATTTATCTAAGGGCCCCAGGATTGCTACCCCTACCGTGGAAGGTAAGGGATTTAGTGAGGGAGTAGATGAGTGTGCAGACATATTTCAACAAGCGTACTATAGAGAAGAGAATCAATCTAGCTATATACCACAACAAAGAGGCACACGTCACTGATAGTCACTAGAAGTAGAATCCGTACGTGGTGCTCGGCAGGACGACAACTCACTGTACCCAGAAGTAATCAGATCCGATGTTTGTAGAGATGGATGTCAGAGAGTGGGCCCAGCCCAGCCTCCTGCAGCCCCTGACAGCCACAGACGGCCCGCCCTTGTCCCGGGCTTCTCCCGGGACACTCCCGCGCAGCGGTATGCTGATCCTGATATGAGGGGTAGGGTGAGGTCGGGGCGTGGCAAGCAGGGAGAGCGGACCAGGTGTGTGAAATGGTCAATGCAGGGACTCCTGGGATACGGAGTCCCTGCTGCGCAGCTCGCAGCCCTGCAGCAGTTCTATCCTCGCCCCTCACGCTCCGCTCCAAGTTCAGACAGTCACCCTCCTCACGCTGCGAAGCGGGAACCGCAGAGTGGGTCCGGCGAGCAGTTAGCAGTCCCAAGGGAGGTAACAACAGTCAGGATTCCAGTGGGCAGCTCCTCCTCTGCCGGCAAAAACAAGGATTCAAAGGTGTCCCACGAAGGCTAGAGGTACCGCTGCTTTTCAGCGCTCGAGGGTGGGGGGCGTGGCAAGCAGGGAGAGCGGACCAGGTGTGTGAGATGGTCAATGCAGGGACTCCTGGGATACGGAGTCCCTGCTGCGCAGCTCGCAGCCCTGCTGCAGTTCTATCCTCGCCCCTCACGTTCCACTCCAAGTTCAGACAGTCACCCTCCTCACGCTGCAAAGCGGGACCCGCGGAGCGGGTCCGGCGAGCAGTTAGGAGTCCCAAGGGAGATAACAACAGTCAGGATTCCAGCGGGCCGCTCCTCCTCTGCAGGCAAAAACAAGGATTCAAAGGTACTAGAAGAGAGATGAGAGCATTCCTTGGACTTGTGGGATATTACCGGCGGTTTATTCCCCAGTTCGCCCATATAGCGGCCCCCCCTCACTGACTCCCTTCATAGGTCAGGGAAGTCCTCCTCTCCTTTTGTCCCCACCGAACCGATGCAGAACGCCTTCTACACCCTGAAACACCTCATCACCTCTACCCCTGTCCTATCCTCCCCAGACTTCACAAAGCCATTTTCCCTACATACCGATGTCTCGGACTACGGAATCGGGGCGGTCCTTTCCCAGGTTAGGGAGGATGGGTTAGACCACCCCATCCTGTACATAAGCCACAAACTGTTCCCTAGAGAGTTAAATTATGCAACCATAGAGAAGGAATGCCTGGCTATTAAGTGGGCGGTGGAGAAGCTGGCCTATTACCTTGAGGGACACCCGTTTACACTCTACACAGACCACGCCCCCTTGCACTGGATGGCCCGTGCTAAGTCCAAGAACGCGAGAGTGTTAAGATGGTTTTTGACTCTACAGCCATACACCTTCCAGGTACTACACAAAAAAGGGACCGACAACGTGGGGGCTGATTACCTCTTTCGCTATCCACTCCCCGATCGGGAGCGTCCAAGGGGGGAGGTGTGTAACGGGGTGGTGCGACCCTCTACACCGGTCATGGACAACGGGACTCCCCCGGGGCTCTTACCAACCCCACCCTGTTTGTTCCCTGTTACAGAACGAACTTCCATCTGTTGATTTCGATATCGGAACCTCCGAGGAACAGGAGGAACCAAGGCCCTTTAACTGGAGAACTGAAGAAGAGTGGGCGGGGCTACCAGTGGAGGAGGCAGCGTTAAATACGGAAGCCGGAAGGGAGAAGGTGTGCTTGTACACCGGGAGATGCAAGAGTTGGAGAGTAGAGTCGGAAGAAGAGCGTGGTGAAGAGAGGAGGAAAAGACCGGATTAAGAATCGAGGAGAGCGGAAGCTGTATCATCACCGGAGGAAACGCCAGGAGGCCAACGTCCCCATGAGCCGCCCTGCCACACAACCGAGGGAGGTGTGTGGCTAACTCAGGTACGGAGGCGAGTTGCGGGTTGGGTCGGGAGGAAAGGTAGTTCTGCCGAGTGATTGGGATCCCCCCATCCCGGTGTACCCTTACCCCTGAGCACTAAACCCCTCACCGCACGAGAGCATTGAGTGTTGCACTTCGAGAACTTCCTCACTCCTTTTCCCCTCAACATCTCGAGTACCGGACCGTAACCTAACCCCCTTCCTTTTTTGTGTTTTCCTTTGCGCGAGGTGCCATGGACGAGAATCAGCCCGTAGCGACGAGGAGCCACGAGTCTACGCAGAACAGATCAGTCTAAACCGAAAGCCCGTTGGAGGAGCCGAAGCCGATCCCCCAGATGGACCTTGTACACTAGGAAGACCTGTACAGACTATTTGTATGCTGCAATAAAGCCCTCTTTGAGAAAAACCCGTCTCCTACCCATTCCTCACTCCCCCGGCATAGCGGATCCCGTAACACACTGCTAAATCCATATCCACCTTTTCCGTGAATCAGTGTACCCTGGAAAAATTGCATGCCTACATACTAAAGTTTGGTGGTTTGGAAACATGATTTTCTTAGAGCTTCACCTTCTCATCATACTCATCAAGTTCTACATCATTCTCCTCAATGAAGATTAGTGGTAAATGAGCAAAAAACTTTGGGCCTTCCAATATCTACCAGTTCCTATCTGGTTTAAGTTTGAACCCATCAATTGCCTTAAAAAATGCATTGAACACAAACCATTCTTTCCAGGGTATAGGTGGTTCACCAGGAGACTGTAGAAATGATGGTGGACCAGAGATGGCTTGCATTACTGAAATTAATCATGAAGCAATAAAAACAACAAATTAAGACAAATGGATGCTACCAGTTCAGTGTATTGTTTACAAAACCATGTTAGCTTTTTGATATGATGAATGAGCTTGACAGAATACTTGCACCCGATACAATATGATGAAAGAGCTTGAAAAATACTTGCACAGTAAGAATGCATTGCATGACTGTCACATACAGGCAAAATTAGGGAAACAAAATGGCGTGGTGTTAGGAAAACATATGACAAAAGAATGTGCTGCCTAACCATCGCTTACAGTCAAAGTCAGTTAAACAAGATGGCGTTGCGTTGGGGAATGGGTATGTTGCATACAACATGTGCAACAGCTAAATCAGTTGAATGCAACACATGTGGGCATCAAAATAGGCATGAAGAAATACACCACAAAGAAAAAAGAAAATAGTCTGTCTGTCATGGCACAGAATTACCAACAACAGCCTATTCTGCCAAGCGGCTCCTGGTTTCACTGAGTCTCTTGGTGAAGCAAGTTGTTTGAGGCAGTGGTGACAGCTATAGAGGAATAGTCTGCAGCAGTGTGGACATCCGTCAGCTCATTGCCAATGCTGTATGGCGAGAAAGACACCAGGAACTATGTCTCTTTAATATGTATCTTTATTAAGTAAATCATAACAGGAAGTGATAAGAGGAAAGACCTGTTCACCAACTGACTATCTCCACATTCTGCTCTCCTCACATTCCACACATTGAGTTCCAACCCAAACTCACCATAAGTGAAACAGGCAAACATTCTATCTAACTCTCGCATGCAACCAGAAACTTATCCAGTGTGGTACTGCAGATTTGGACCCCGCTGTTTTACAGATATCGAGGTCCAACACTCGCGTCATAAAATATCGTCGTACCATGACGAATTTGGTATCTACGAACCGGTAATGATCAGGACATTATCCCTATGTATTTGCATCACGATTGAGTGATGCTAACACCCCTAAATCTTGGTTTCCGTCCCGAACCCTCAAACTCCATTTTGTAAACGGCATCCATCTTAGGGCTTGCCCTCATATAAGTCAATCGATTAAAGCCGATCTAAAGGACACGTCCTCTGTAGCTGACTTCCCCATGACCTGGCCGAAGCTGCCTCCACTGCCTCCAGCCAAGCCTGCTCGGGCAGCTCCTCGCCCAGTGGCCGAGCAAGATATCATCAAGGCACAACATGTCATAAACCATTCACCACATACAGACTATGTTTTCCATACACACACACACCTGTCCATGATTCTTGTTTATGACCCGTTTTATGATGGGAGGGTGCTCGACCTTGTTTGCATTTCATCGATATCTGATGGGAGTTCTGGATTTGGCGGGGTAATCCATCACCAACCGGACATCTGAAATATGTGCTGACCAGCATGACTTCGCTCTTTGTATTGTTACGAAAATATGTGTATAGCCATATCATAAACTCAAGAATTCTTGCCTACAGCTATTATTTATGTATATAAGGAGAAGGCTGGTTCTGTAAAAACGAACAGTCTCCTGGGAACTTACGGCCCGTGTTGTCGTACTTCTAGGACGCATGTTACTTGGTTGCAGCCAATAAAACTCGATCATTGACTTCACCTAGAAGACTCTGTGTTTCTGTAAGTCCAGAACAGGGAGAACCTAGAGGTCTTCGGGTGTGATCCCCTGGCACCACCGGGTCTCTAAAAACCCGGCACCTCAGTTGGCGCCCAACTCGAGGCGTTATCAAGTGGTGACGGTCCAAGCCAGATGTTCGTGAGGAGCTTCGTGTGAAAATTCCGGAGGACGGCCAGCCACTTCAGCGACCCCTGCATGTCGACGTGGTTCCGAAGGTCTTTGCTGCGAGGTTCCCCACGTCCCGACGGCTAGGAAGGACTGCTGCCCTGACTATCGCCCTGTTTTGGACCCAGTGATCCTTGGTAGAGCAAAACGATAGACGAGTCTTCTAGTGACGTCACCGATCTTCAATATTCAGTTAAGTATAAGTGGAGCGTCTCCCAGTTCTTAGTCTAGTCCATAGTTTGGTTCTTAGCTTTGGTATCCTAGAGATACGATTTATATTGGTTCTTGGTTCTTAGTTTGGTATCCCAGCGATAGGGTTTTTGTATTGGTACTTGCAAGCACCAAAACCGAGGGGTTCGTGTATTCACGACAATATCGTAATTAAATAATCCCTTGAAGTTTGAAGCTAGACTAGTGAGCAAAGATGCCTGGTCTCAGCAGACTTGGAAACTTGTTTTGTCTTAGTTGTAGTAAGGACTCCAGATTAGAGGATTCGTGTCCGGTTCCTCCGATCGGGACTCCAACATATGAGTTATATATAAAACATGGAGTAGGTCCTATCACGTATAACGAGGTATGGATAAAATACACCCGCAAGGATGGTGTTTTAAAATGGCCCCAACATGGTAGTTTTGACTCAGAAATATTAGACAACCTCGAGTTCAAATTGTTCAAGAAGAAAGCCCGGCCGGCGATGTTTGACTCTTTTCGCTTATGGCGCAAAGAAGCCAAACAGAAAGAAATAAAATTAGCAAAGAAAAATAAAAGAGGCATGTCGATGTTTCAAGCTGCCATCGCATACAGGGATAATGAGGAAGAGCAGGAAAGTGAACAAATGCTCAGAAGCAAGAAACTAGCAATAGATAAATGCTACCCGGTGTTACCACATGGGGGACAAGACTCAAAGGGAACAACTGAGAAAGATCCATTAATGTCTCATTTATTGAACTCACCACCCCCATACACATCGAGTATTGTTGGACCCCCGAGACGTATTGTTATACCACGCCCTAGCGCACGAAAAGCAGCTCTTGCACAAGCACCAGCTCCTCTTCAGCTGGTTCCTACTTCTCCGAGCGCAGCCCTCTCAAGGGCCGCCGTCTTTGCTACATACTCCTTCTACTTCCATGACTTTGCCTACTGCTCCAACTATCCACTATGACACTACGTCTGCTACTGCCTCGACTTCCTCTGCTGTTGCCTCGACTTCCTCTTTACATCAGCCTGTCTTTTCTGGCGCATCTGCCTCGCCGCAAGCTTCTCCTTCTGTCAGACAGAGAGTGGCAAGTACTGTCACTGGTCTGTTCTCGCCCTTCTTTGGGTCGCCTAAAACGACCCCTAAACCAGAACGTAGACAGTTGCGTAGTCAACTACCCGACTACGAGGAAAGAGAAGTACTGAATGAGTTAGCACGCAAATGGGTTACTGATACTGTAAGGTATGATCTTCAGTCTGTTATGGAAGTTTTCCGTCAGTGGGATCCAGCCACTCAAAGATACGTATTTGAGAAAATGTGTGTATACCTCTGGGAAGACGTACGAGACAATGACCCAAAACGCAGAATGCAGGAACTAGCCCGCATACGATTCAAATTCTATGAAGGCATGATTATAGGCGCAGATGTTGAGAAAGCAATGGATTTGCTGTTATCTTATAGGAGCACAGGAAACAGCTCTAGATCGTTCGATGAGGACGATGTGTCTGGTAGGAAAAGGGCACGACAGAACCCCATGAGAGAGGTTCCCCCGGTATGGAGGGAAGGCGATGCGAACACGCAACCGCCTGTTCCACCACATTTCCAGCGTGTATGGGTACATGTCCCCTGGAAAAGATCCGAAGTGTTAGCACTCAAACAGACACTACCTGATCCCCGTAAAAACCCAGCCGGATATTACAAGGAGTTGTCACAGACTGCCAGCTCATGTATAATGAATTTAGCAGATATTGACATATTGTTTGGGAATGTTGTTCCGCATCCTTTATGGAGTAAAATTCGTCATGCAGATCATGATCAAGAACTAGGTGATTCATGGGCTAATATTACCGCTACTGACGCTAGACAAGTCGGTGGTTCTAAACCCGAGCCTTTAATAGCAGAACTTCCTGGTAGGATTATTGCGTACATGAAGACGTTAATGCCTGAATTGCGTGTAAATTGGGACAAGCTATCCGCATGCAAGCAGAAGAAAGATGAGAATGTGTCCGACTTTTTCACGAGATTTGAGGAGACTTTCACTGATCATAGTGGTCAGGACATGGCTACCGAGGGTGGTCAAAGATTGTTTGTAGACAAATTTGTACATAATCTGCTCCCTGAACTATGCAATAAATTGAAAGATTCAGAGAGTGCTTGGGCTGTCTCCACGTCAGCACAGATTTTAGCCACAGCCCAGTACTATGAAAATAGACGCAAAGACGAGCTAGATAAGTCTGAGAAAAAGACTAAAGAACTAAAGACTAAAGTTCTTCTCCAACAAGCGTATCCGCCTCGCACTCCTAGTCAGCCCAATTATCAGCAACCGCAGCAGTATTCGAGAAACGCACAAGGAAACGAGTTTTCCCACCAGCGTTCTCCGTATGGCCCGAATCAATGTGCATATTGCAAAGAAGAGGGTCATTTCAAAAGTAAGTGCCAAGCTCTTGCACGACGTTTAAACGGTGCTTCTGGCGCAAGAGGTAGAGGTGTTCAACAGGCTCCTAGAGGTAGGGGCCGTGGAAACTTCCCCCAGAACACCAATTCCTTCCCGCCTCAGAACTCTATGAATAGCTTTGACCAACAGAATAATGCGTCCTGCAGGTCAGCTCAGTACTATGCAGATGACTATTACGCAGAAAACGAGAATGAGGGTAATAATTGCTAGGACAGCCATGGACAAAGAGAGGGAGTTGTTTCAGTTCCAGTAGATCAGAATGGACCTTACGTCGAGGTGATCACATCCGGAGTATCGGAGCCATTTCTGCTGGATACTGGTGCTACAAAAAGTTCGATTATGCACTCAAAACTTCCTGGCGCACCTTTGTCCGGCGAAATGAACGTTTCAGTAGGTTTTTCTGGCGCCCCTGTTGGAAACCCGATCTCCAGTCCCATGCCCCTTTCTGTTGGCCCATGCGAATTAGAAGCACCCCTCATTCTTACCACAGGTTGTGGCGAAAATTTGTTAGGTTTGGATTTACTGAAGAGACTATATGCGACCTTGTACTGTTCTCCTTCGGGAGTACAACTCCCCAATATCGAATATCAAACAAATGTGAAAAGGCTTTGTTAGCGATCGTCTATGATCTGATTGCGAAAGATGTCATTGAAGAAACTACCGGCAACATTTGTAACAGTCCAGTTTTGCCTGTCTTAAAGCGTACCGATCCTTCACAGCCCCCTGTGTACCGATTTGTGATTGATCTCAGGGAAGTGAATAAGATCGTTGTACCGCAGTTTCCAGTCGTCCCCGACATCACTGCCTTATTGACAATAGTTCCAGCCTCAGCCAATTGGTTTTCAGTGATCGACCTGAAGAATGCCTTCTTCAGCATCCCGATCGCCGAAGAGAGCCGAGACATTTTCGGCTTCAATTTAGGAGGTCGAAGTTTCCGTTTTAGACGCGCTCCCCAGGGCTACTGCGAGAGTCCATCAATATTCAGTCAGGCTCTGAAAACGCAACTTGATACGATTACTCTACCTGGTGGCGCGACTCTGATTCAGTATGTAGACGATCTACTGATCGCTGCAGACACTGAAGCAATTTGCAAGAAAGCCACGCTGTCCTTGTTGCGTCATTTATGTGACATGAAGCACAAAGTCTCGCTTTCCAAACTTCAATTTTGCCGACAAGAAGTAACCTACTTAGGTCACATCTTATCGAAGGAGGGAAGGAGACTGACCCCAGAAAGGATACAGGCAATTGCAGAATTGAGTATCCCAAGGACACAAAGAGAAGTGTGTGCTTTCTTGGGCATTACATCGTATTGTAGACAATGGATACCGAACTTCTCACTGTTGACCAAACCTTTGCTGGCATTAATGCGTAAGGACACACCCAATCCTTTGCCTTGGTCTGAAGATTGTCAGGCGAGTTTCCATGAGTTGCGTGATGCATTATGTTCGGCTCCTGTGTTGGGCAACCCCGACTACAGCAAGCCGTTTACATTATACGTCCACGAGAAGGAAGGTTGCGCATTATCAGTCTTGACGCAGCACTTTGGGGACAAACAACGCCCATGTGCATACTTCTCCGCGACTCTAGATCCCGTAGCTAAAGCATTACCGAGTTGCTTGAGGGCCACTGCCGCAGCGGCTGTCTGTATTCGACAGTCGGCTGGGTTAGTCATGAATAATACTCTGACCGTTATGGTCCCGCATGCAGTAGATATCCTACTGAACAGGACAAAAACACAGCACCTAACTAGTGCTCGACTATCCAGCTATGAATTGACCCTGTTAGCAAGTCACATTCACATAAAAAGGTGTGATACACTCAACCCTGCTACATTATTACCCATTCCAGCAGAGATAGATGAGGTCGACAAACATGATTGCTGCTTTAGGACAGAGGAAGAGACAAAAGGGAGAGTAGATTTGAAAGACACCCCCCTTCCCGAATGTAATGATAACTTATGGGTTGATGGTTCATGTTTCAAGTTGCCGAATGGTGATACGACTGCAGCATATGCCGTGACAACATTACACACGATTGTAGAGACAGCTCGCATCCCCCAGAATTCTGCACAAGCAGCGGAGTTAGTCGCACTCACAAGAGCATGTGTGTTGGCGAAAGGAAAACGAGTAAATGTGTACACTGATAGTCAGTACGCCTTTGGCGTCGCCCACAGTTTTGGAAGATTGTGGCGTGAAAGTGGGTTCCTGACGTCGCATGGTGCAAAGATACAACATGGCCAGCTAGTACACGACCTTCTCGAGTCACTGACCTTGCCCCTACAGGTTGCAATTGTGAAATGTAGCGCGCATAGAAAGATCCGAGATGATGTTGGTCGAGGGAATGCATTTGCCGATGAAGTCGCGAAAGAGACTGCAAGGAACACAATGAGTCGGATGTATGTAGTAGGCCCTGCTAGATGGACCCCTGATGTGGGTATGTGTGAAGACACCATTGAAAGTGTAAAGACTAAACAAGCTGACGCTACCGAGAGAGAAGTGAATGAATGGAGAGAAAGCAAAGGTAGGTTAGACGCGAATGGTTGTTGGGTCGAACTGTCAGAACATCAGCGATGGTTGTTACCCGACGCTTATGTGCTCGCAGTGGTAACGATGGCCCATGGAATGGCACACATCAGCGTAAAAGGAATATGTAAGCTGTTGGCCCCAGTATGGCAGAATAGTGGTATCCCAAAATGTGCAGAGAATCTGGTCAGAAACTGTATGGTGTGTTTGAAACACAATCCCGGTAGGGGAACCCCAACCCCAGCTGGTCATTTCGCCCCTCCAACATACCCGTTTGAGGTCTTGCAACTCAATTTCATTCACATGGAGAGGTGCAACAACCTGAAAAATGTCCTTGTTGTTGTTTGCACTTTCTCCAGGTGGGTAGAAGCATACCCCCTTAAGAACAACACTGCCTTGTCAACTGCTAAAGCCCTTGTCAAGGAATTCTTCCCTAGATTCGGCATGCCTAGGATTATCTGGAGTGATAACGGAAGTGAATTTGTGGGACGAGTAATGAAGAGAGTGTGTGAGTGTCTAAGCATCCGCCAGAAGTTCCATGCTGCAAACCACCCCCAGTCGGCAGGATTGGTAGAGTGCTATAATGGCACTTTAAAATTGAAATTGGCCAAGATCCAAGCCAGCACAGGCCTCAAGTGGCCAGATGCCCTGCCTTTAGCACTCCTGTCTACCAGAATGATTGTCCATTCTAGACTGGGACTTAGCCCACACAAGATCGTGTTTGGGCGCCCAGCTAATATATGGGGAGTACCGAGGCCAAGAAAGCTCAATGAGATCGAGTACCCTGTACTATTTGACTATTTGCACGAATTGACAACTAAACTGCATACTTTGCATCAACAGGTCCACAGCTCCTCTCCACCGGCGTCCGACGATCCAGGCCACGCCATCGAGCCCGGCTCCTGGATCCTGATTCGGAATTTCAGACGTACCAAGAACGAGGAGCCTCGCTGGACCGGACCTTTCCAGGTTTTACTGTCTACCCGCTCTGCAGTACGCGTCCACGGAAGAAAACATTGGGTGCACGGCGCTGTTAGAACCGGCTGTCTCTAGTTGGCAGAGGTATGCACTTCTGACAAATAGGGACACACCTTTTCTAGTCAGGGCAAGGGGATCACACCCTTCGATAACCCCTGCTCACCCCCTTGGTAGCTTGGCAGAGCAGACAGGCTTATCTCAGAGGCTGTGTGTTAAGCATTTATGACCACATACAGTAATAAAGTGAATACACTACAAATGGACACGACACCGTAGTATTATAAAAATAAGTATTTTTATATAAGGCTTAGCACAAGACCAAATAACGACAAAAAATGTACACAATCGTAATAAATACTCTGGGAAGGGAAAAGGGATAATTCAAAGGTAGTTTCTTCTTTAGCACAAAAGTCTTTAGTATCAAAGCAAATCTTCTTCTTGGCAATACAGTTCTTAGCAACAGGGTAACCCACACGGGGGCTGCACGACATCGAGGCAAAGTTAATCCACAGGTTCGGCGTCGACCGCGAGGAGCGCTACGTCGAGCCCGGAGTCACACGGACCCCCAACAACACAGTACCTTTGGAAAATGAAGCACACGATGATCAGCGGCGTCGAGCAATCCGGCGTCGCGTCTTCGGTGTCGATCAGGCCTCAGCAGGCGTCGTCGATGGTGCGGTTGCACAGAGTGAGCAGCGCTCACGGCGTCGAGGGGGCACACAGTTGATGCGATCAGCAGCGGTGCAGACACGAGGTCCTCTGGAGCTAGAGCCGTACTCCCACTCACTGGCGTTGCTGCTGGCGTCGGTCGGGCCCGGCGGCCGGTCGTCGAGGAAGCGGGACACTGGGGCCGTTACCCACTATGTCGAGCTGGATTCGGCGACGTCCGTCGGCGTCGAGATTGCTGGTTCTTTCAGAGGTGCTGGACTCACGGTTGCAGCTAATAGCACTTTAAGCAGATGAAGTCCTTTAGCCCTGTGACGTCAGCAGGAGACTGGCACTCTTCCAGTCCTTGGAGATTTACTTAGCAAGCGTGAGAGTACACACACAGTTCCTCTCTCCTGGTTCCTTGGCAAAAATAAAGAAGCACTGCAGGATTCCCCCCAGCAAACAGCACACTGGCAGAAAGGGTAGGCAAGTCCTCAGATCAGCAGGCCTCTTGTCCTTGGTTACAGGGTTCCTTGTCAGAAGTGATATGATTTCTTAGTTCAGGGGTCCTCCTCTTATACCCCTTTTCGGCTTTGATCCCTTTGTCCATGCAGGGGAATTTCCCAACATCCTGGGTCTGTTGTGGGTGGAGCCAGGCAGAAGCACCTGGCCTATTCACTGAACAGGGCTGGGTCCTCAGACGCCCAGCAGGAGGTGGAGCCAGCATTGACACTGGCAGGAGCAGAGCTATCGGCCTCCTGGCAGGAGGTGGGGCTAGGATCGTCCATGGCAGGCACAGAGCCATCAGCCGCTTGGCAGGAGGTGGAGCCAGCATTGTATCAGGCAGGGCAGGCTATCAACAACTACTCTCCCCCTACTCTCAACGCAAATGTCCCACGCATCCCACACTGACTCATCCAGACCTGCGGAGCCACCCAGCTCCTGTCACACACACGCAAGACCAGCAGAAACCAGAAATGGTTAGACAAGAAAATAGACACTTTCTAAAAGTGCTATTTTCGAACCCAGACTCCAAAAACCATCCACACCAACGGATGCGTAATTAAACCCCGAGTTCAGGGATACCAAACTCGACATTGCACCATGCTCCCCGAGCCAGCTAGGATCATAGCATTAATAATCCCGGCGGCCCATTCTACCCAATGGAGAGCAGGCTACCTCGCAATAGTGAAGAACGAAGATGGCGGTAATTCACTATTAGGACATGCCAACTTGGTCAGGCGTGTCCTACCTTATACTTACAATGCACCCTGCCCGCGGGCCTACCATAGGGGTGACTAACATGAAGTCAAGGGAAGGTTTGAGGGGCTGGCAAGTAGGTATACTTGCGCAGCCTGCGTGACAGCACTAGGCTGCACGTGGGTCTCGCAATGACCGACCCGTAGATATTCTTTTACGAGGCCGCTCCTGTGGGTGGCACAACACGTGCTGCAAGCCCACGAGCGGCATTTGTATTTACAAGCCCCGGCACTCCTGGTGCACTAGACTAGGGACTGACAGTAAACCAAATAAGCCAAACATGGATACAATAGATACATCAATTTAACATAGGGAGCACTTGCGCTGTGGCACGGATCAGCCGTGGCACAGCGCACAAAGCATATACCAGCAAAACATCGAAAAACAGTGGAGGCAAAACAGAAAAAATGGAGGAGAGACTCAAGCCAATGATGTCAGGTCTAACACGTGTCCCCTCAAGCTGAAATGTGGGGAGAACTACCCTTGACCTAGGGAGTCCTCATCACTAAGGCGGAAAAATCTGGACAGACCATCAGCATTGGCGTGATCGGTACCAGGGCGGTGTTCCACCGTAAAGTCCATCCCCTGTAGGGAAAAGGACCACCTCAACAGTTTCGGATTCTCACCCCTCATCTGCATCAACCATCTGAGGGGCCTGTGGTCTGTCTGAACCCGGAAGTGAGTCCCAAACAGGTAGGGTCTTAGCTTCTTCAGCGCCCAGACCACAGCAAATGCTTCTCTCTCTATCGCACTCCACCTCGTTTCCCTGGGAAGTAACCTCCGACTGATGAAGGCTACCGGCAAGTCTCGGCCCTCTTCATTTACCTGAGCTAGAACAGCCCCCACGCCATGCTCTGAAGCGTCCGTCTGGACAATAAATTATTTCGAAAAGTCGGGTGCCTGGAGTATCGGTGCTGTGCACATTGCAGTTTTCAGGGTGTCGAAGGCTGTTTGACAGGCATCAGTCCAGATCACGTTTCGTGGCTGCTTCCTGGAAGTCAGCGAAGTCAAGGGGTGCACAATGTTGCCGTAATCCTTGACAAACCTCCTGTAATAACCCGTGAGTCCTAAGAAGGCTCTCACCTGAGTTTGGGTTTTGGGCGGCGCCCAAGCCAGGATGGTATCAATCTTGGGTTGCAGGGGGGCAACCTTGCCGCTCCCTACTTGGTGCCCCAAGTACACCACCGAACCCTGCCCAATCTGGCACTTACTGGCTTTGATTGTGAGGCCTGCTCCGCGCAGGGCCAACAACACATCCTGGAGGTGGCGCAAGTGTTCCTCCCAGCTGGCGCTGAACACTGCGATGTCGTCCAGGTAGGCGGCACTGAAATCCTCCAGTCCAGCCAAGACCCGGTTGACCAACCTCTGGAAGGTGGCAGGGGCATTCTTCATCCCAAAGGGCATCACCCGGAACTGGTATAGCCCATCTGGTGTGGAGAATGCGGACCTCTCCTTTGTCCCATCGGTCAAGGCGATCTGCCAGTACCCAGACGTTAAATCAAACGTACTAAGGTACCGGGCAGCCCCCAACCGATCGATGAGCTCATCAGCTCTGGGGATGGGGTGCGCGTCGGTCTTCGTGACCGAATTGAGTCCTCGGTAATCCACGCAGAACCGGAGTTCTGGTGAAGCACCAGGCGCTGCAGCCTTCGGGACCAAGACCACTGGGCTGGCCCAAGGACTGCTAGAGGACTCAACCACCCCTAACTTAAACATTTTGGAGACCTCCTCCTTAATGTATGCTCTAACCTTGTCAGTCACCCTGTAAGCCTTGTGCTTCACAGGACGGCTGTCTCCGGTGTCAACGTCATGGACACACCAATGAGTGACACCCAGAACCAAGGAAAACAGATCCGGGAATTGTCCCAACTGGTGGCGACAATCCTGTTTCTGCTCAAGGGTCAGTGTGTCAGAGAGGACCACACCATCCACTGACCCGTCTTGCTCTTTAGCACACAGGAGGTCAGGAAGAGGCTCACTCTCCTCCTCCATTCCAGCATCTGTAGCTAGGAGCATGCCCACTTCGGACCTCTCTAAGTGGGGCTTCAAACGGTTGACATGCAGGACCCGCAAGGGGTTCCGGGGAGATTTCAAGTCCACCAAGTAGGTGACATCGCTCTTCTTCTCCACAACCTTAAACGGTCCAGTCCACCTGTCCTTGAGCGCACAAGGTTCCACAGGGGACATGACCCGCACTTCCTGACCAGGCTGAAGCTCTACCAGAGTGGCGTTCCAGTCGTGCCATCGCTTCATCTCCTCCTGGCTGGCCTCCAGATTTGCCTGAGCAAGTTCTCTGAAGCGCCGAGTCTGGTTCCGAAAGGCCAGCATGTAGCTGTATACATCCTGGGGAGGTTTCCTGGGAGATTGCTCCCAGCCTTCCTTGACCAGACTCAAAGGCCCTCTTACCGGGTGACCGTACAAAAGCTCAAAGGGGCTGAACCCTAGAGACTTTTGCGGCACCTCTCGGTAAGCAAACAACAGGCATGGCAAGAGGACGTCCCATTTCCGCCTCATTGGTTCTTCAAGACCCGTGATCATGCCTTTAAGGGTCCGGTTGAATCTCTCAACCAGCCCATTTCCTTGAGGGTGGTAAGGAGTGGTGAACTTGTAGGTTACCCCACACTCCTTCCACAGAGACTTCATATAGTTCGAAATGAAGTTGGTGCCCCGGTTTGACACCACCTCTCTGGGGAACCCCATCCGGGAGAAAACACCCATCAGTGCCCGTCCCACCACGGGGGCCGTCACTGTTCGGAGAGGGATGGCTTCCGGGTACCGTGTGGCATGGTCCACCAAGACCAGGATAAACCTGTTGCCCAGGGCTGTCTTGGGGTCCAGGGGCCCAACAATGTCAAGACCCACCCGGTCAAAGGGGGTACTGACCACTGGAAAAGGTTGGAGGGGAGCCTTCTGCTTCCTTTCGCTTTTCCCACTTGCCTGGCAAGTGTGACAAGTCTTGCAATGGATGTCTACATCCTTACGCATCTGAGGCCAATAAAAATGGGTGACAAGCCTGTCATAGGTCTTGTCCTGCCCCAGATGTCCAGCTAACAGAACGTCATGAGCCAAACCCAGTAGGAAGGCTCTGAAGCGCTGGGCTACCACCAGCACACGGGCTGACCCAGGCTCAGCAGCCTTAGGCTCGCTATACAGGAGGTCGTTCTCCCAGTACACAAAATGTGACCCTGACTGATCACCTGAGGATTGGGCTGAGGCCTGTTGCCTCATGCCCACAAGAGAAGGGCACTCCTTCTGTTCCGCACAGAATTCCTCCCTGGAGGGACCACCATCCTGCTGCCAATGGGTCAGCTCGGGCAGGTCTCCCAGTTCGGCAATTTGTTCCCCTGTGGGCTCCAGGGCATCCCCCTCAGGGTCTACCTCCTCCTGGACCACGGGAACTACGGGGGCCGGTTTCCCGCGCCTCCTGCCTCTTCTCTTCACAGCTGGGTCCTGGGCCGTACTTTCAGGCTCCGGGACCCCATCAACACCCTTACTCGCTGTCATCGAACGAGTGGTTGCACACACCCACTCTGGCACACCCAACATTTTCAAGTGCGTCTCCCTCTCCACCTTAGCCCAAGGGGAGTCTTCTAAATCGTTGCCCAGGAGACAATCGACAGGCATGGCGGGCCTCACAGCAACCAGAAGAGTACCTGAAACTCCCCCCCATTCAAAGGAAACCTGAGCTACCTCACACTCTTTCTGGGAGTTGTCGGCAGCTATCACAGGGTAGAATGCGTGGGGAACCACCTGCTCTCTGGACACCAAGTGACACTTGACAGCTGTCACACTCGCTCCGGTGTCTCTGAGAGCTTCCACTCTATGGCCATTAATGGTCACCCACTGCCTATATTTACTAGTGTTACTAGGCAGAGGGGGTGGAGGGACCATTTGCATGTCTCCTAGCGAGACCAGGGACATCTCTGCGGGACCCCTCCCACCATGGACAACCATCTCCTCCCCTCCCAGGGCTACGCTCGCCAACTGACGGGGGGGTGCACTCGGCGGTGCATTCGATTTCTTCATGGGACACTGGGGATCGTAATACCGGTGTCCCACCTGCCCACAAGTGTAGCAGGTTAGGGGGGCCCTATGAACAGATTTACCCGTCGGGGCCCCTGGCTTCTTCTCAGGGGGAGGCTGGGAACCTTTCCCTTGGTTCCCTTGGGGATTACTTTGGGGCCCTTTCTGAGACTCCTTCTGTTTACCCTTGTCCCCCCCACTCTTCTGCTGGGGACCCTGCCCACCTTTGGCTGAGTCTCCCACTGGACCCTTGTGGACCCTGGTACTGACCCAGCGGTCCGCCTCCTCAGCAAGTTTTCTAGGGTTAGATATCTTGCTATCAATAAGGTGCTGGCGCAGCTCTGGAAAACAGTTATTAGACAAATGCTCCCACGCAAACAAATCATAAAGAGCTTCATAACTTTCCACTTTGCTGCCCTTTACCCAACCATCCATGGCTCTGCAAAAATAAGACACATATTCAACCCACGTCGTACCAGGCAACTTCTTACATTGTCTAAAAGCTTGTCTGTACTTCTCGGGGGTTAGGCCATACCGCAACATTAAAGCATCTTTCATATGAGCATACGACATTCTATCCGCAACAGGCATGTCTAACAGGGTATCTCTCCCCTCATTCACAAAGCGACCCCACAACCCCGCTCCCTAATTCTTCTCAGGGACCTGGTGGGCCAACAATGCTAACTCATATGCTTTAAACCACTGACCAATATCTTCGTTCCTATGATAATCTTTTATCACATCTTTGGGAAAATAAAACGTACTTTCCGCAGGCTCGGATGGGTTGCTGCCACCAGAGGGATTCAATTCTAACTTCTTAGCTTGGATGTCCAACTCCCTCAACTTGGTATCACGCTCCAAAGCTAACTTCTCTCTTTCAAAATCTAACCTTTTGGTCTCCAAATCAGCTTCTCTTCTACCTCTTGCATTTTCTAACTCCAACTGCCCGTTTATCTCTAGCCTCGCCATTTCCATGTTGTAAGCTCGCTCTTTCGCCCTTTCTTCTCTTTCTTCAGGGGAAAGACCTTTGGAGGAAACACTGCTACCGGGAGAGGACACAGGCCCATTCACTGGCACCTCCTCATCCCCTTCCCCTGGCGGTACCACCACCGCATCAGAGGGATCTCTGGACTCCCACCAGGCCTGCAATGCTTTGCGAAAATCATCTTTTCTTGAGAGGCCTGTGGTAGGAACTTTAAACTGCTCGCAAAAGTGCTTCAGCTCATCTTTTTTGTATTTCTTTAGCTTATTCCTCTCAAACTCCTCCACAACAACGACAACAGGGGCAGCGACTCCGTTGTCACTCATGGTTAAAACTGGCAGTGTTAAAAAAATCAAGTTTCAGAAAAGCGGAGAACCAAAAATAGGATCCTTCCCAATTAGATTGTGATTGCGCTATGGTCTGCTTTCACTATGTAGCGCACACTAATTACTGCACATGGGTCATAAATGCAAGGTCCAAATCCTCACCGCTGCATCCAATGTTAGAACAGGCTAGTTGGCAGAGGTATGCACTTCTGACAAATAGGGACACACCTTTTCTAGTCAGGGCAAGGGGATCACACCCTTCGATAACCCCTGCTCACCCCCTTGGTAGCTTGGCAGAGCAGACAGGCTTATCTCAGAGGCTGTGTGTTAAGCATTTATGACCACATACAGTAATAAAGTGAATACACTACAAATGGACACGACACCGTAGTATTATAAAAATAAGTATTTTTATATAAGGCTTATCACAAGACCAAATAACGACAAAAAATGTACACAATCGTAATAAATACTCTGGGAAGGGAAAAGGGATAATTCAAAGGTAGTTTCTTCTTTAGCACAAAAGTCTTTAGTATCAAAGCAAATCTTCTTCTTGGCAATACAGTTCTTAGCAACAGGGTAACCCACACGGGGGCTACACGACATCGAGGCAAAGTTAATCCACAGGTTCGGCGTCGACCGCGAGGAGCGCTACGTCGAGCCCGGAGTCACACGGACCCCCAACAACACAGTACCTTTGGAAAATGAAGCACACGATGATCAGCGGCGTCGAGCAATCCGGCGTCGCGTCTTCGGTGTCGATCAGGCCTCAGCAGGCGTCGTCGATGGTGCGGTTGCACAGAGTGAGCAGCGCTCACGGCGTCGAGGGGGCACACAGTTGATGCGATCAGCAGCGGTGCAGACACGAGGTCCTCTGGAGCTAGAGCCGTTCTCCCACTCACTGGCGTTGCTGCTGGCGTCGGTCGGGCCCGGCGGCCGGTCGTCGAGGAAGCGGGACACTGGGGCCGTTACCCACTATGTCGAGCTGGATTCGGCGACGTCCGTCGGCGTCGAGATTGCTGGTTCTTTCAGAGGTGCTGGACTCACGGTTCCAGCTAATAGCACTTTAAGCAGATGAAGTCCTTTAGCCCTGTGACTTCAGCAGGAGACTGGCACTCTTCCAGTCCTTGGAGATTTTCTTAGCAAGCGTGAGAGTACACACACAGTTCCTCTCTCCTGGTTCCTTGGCAAAAATAAAGAAGCACTGCAGGATTCCCCCCAGCAAACAGCACACTGGCAGAAGGGGTAGGCAAGTCCTCAGATCAGCAGGCCTCTTGTCCTTGGTTACAGGGTTCCTTGTCAGAAGTGATCTGATTTCTTAGTTCAGGGGTCCTTCTCTTATACCCCTTTTCGGCTTTGATCCCTTTGTCCATGCAGGGGAATTTCCCAACATCCTGGGTCTGTTGTGGGTGGAGCCAGGCAGAAGCACCTGGCCTATTCACTGAACAGGGCTGGGTCCTCAGACGCCCAGCAGGAGGTGGAGCCAGCATTGACACTGGCAGGAGCAGAGCTATCGTCCTCCTGGCAGGAGGTGGGGCTAGGATCGTCCATGGCAGGCACAGAGCCATCAGCCGCTTGGCAGGAGGTGGAGCCAGCATTGTATCAGGCAGGGCAGGCTATCAACAACTACTCTCCCCCTACTCTCAACGCAAATGTCCCACTCATCCCACACTGACTCATCCAGACCTGCGGAGCCACCCAGCTCCTGTCACACACACGCAAGACCAGCAGAAACCAGAAATGGTTAGACAAGAAAATAGACACTTTCTAAAAGTGCTATTTTCGAACCCAGAGTCCAAAAACCATCCACACCAACGGATGCGTAATTAAACCCCGAGTTCAGGGATACCAAACTCGACATTGCACCATGCTCCCCGAGCCAGCTAGGATCATAGCATTAATAATCCCGGCGGCCCATTCTACCCAATGGAGAGCAGGCTACCTCGCAATAGTGAAGAACGAAGATGGCGGTAATTCACTATTAGGACATGCCAACTTGGTCAGGCGTGTCCTACCTTATACTTACAATGCACCCTGCCCGCGGGCCTACCATAGGGGTGACTAACATGAAGTCAAGGGAAGGTTTGAGGGGCTGGCAAGTAGGTATACTTGCGCAGCCTGCGTGACAGCACTAGGCTGCACGTGGGTCTCGCAATGACCGACCCGTAGACATTCTTTTACGAGGCCGCTCCTGTGGGTGGCACAACACGTGCTGCAAGCCCACGAGCGGCATTTGTATTTACAAGCCCCGGCACTCCTGGTGCACTAGACTAGGGACTGACAGTAAACCAAATAGGCCAAACATGGATACAATAGATACATCAATTTAACATAGGGAGCACTTGCGCTGTGGCACGGATCAGCCGTGGCACAGCGCCCAAAGCATATACCAGCAAAACATCGAAAAACAGTGGAGGCAAAACAGAAAAAATGGAGGAGAGACTCAAGCCAATGATGTCAGGTTTAACAGGCGCCCACTGCAAAAGGGTCCCATTGCCCCTTCCATACGACCGATGGGTCCAGCAAGGAGTCGCTGACTCCGAGACTGAAGTCGTACCACGTTTTGTCCCCTTCAGCGATGCACGATTAAAAGGAACTGGTACCAACAAAGAGAGTGATTGCATTCTGCAAGGATCTGTGCCACCGTCGCTGCAGTTGGACATTACGGAACCAGAAACACTGTTTGAAGATCACACCGTGCCTGGAAAAGAACGATATAATCTAAGGTCAAGACCAAAGAACTGACATACTCGAACTAGTGCGATCTTCCCTTTTCCCATGAACTATTTTTGATTCCACAGCTCTCTCGCCCAGGGAACTAGCTCATTTTTGATTTTCGAACCGCCATCCGGTTCTGCTGCTAAGGCCGCGGTTGAAGTCTGAGGAGTGCAGCCGGGGACGCCTAGGTCAACGGTTCTGGTCAGTCTGAGGGAGTCACCCCGGACTGGACAGAGCGCACATCTTGGCAGAAACAACCCCCCACCGCGGGCAGCAACCAGAGGATGGAGTTTCCAGGGGTTGAGAGACCTGCTAGACACATGACCTTTGAAAAGAAAATATGTACTATAATGGCAAGAAGACGAACTCTAGTGTTAAGCATCTTAATGTTGTGTAGTATAATAATGTTTTTGACTGGCTTTGCTCTGTTCATCTTTCGAGTTCCATTCATACACGACACACAACCCGCACCTTCTCCCACTGATCCTACACACTCCTTTCACCCCCTACCTGAACACGAGTCTGCCAGAAGACTGGAATTCGCAAATAACTCCTTTGTCCAGCTCCTACACCAGCACAAGTCTATTATGAACACATCGAACTGTTGGATATGCGGACTCATGCCACACACTGCAGATAAGGGCATCCCTTATTTTGTCCTGCCATTTAGTTATTTCGGTTCCCTGTGGGCTTTCCAGACTATGTTCCTGTATTCCCTTGAACCCTACATTCGAGGGGAGAACTCAAACAATAAGGCACTAGTGGCAGGGATCCGAAATATGAGTAGAGATATTGACACGGTTAGAGCAACTCCCAAGGATGAGTTTACCCCATACAGCAGGTGGAACATCACCAAGTATGGGATTTCCTTAAGTGAAATCCAGAAATCAACGAAATCCTCCCCAGTTTGGATAGTACCCCACCGAGGTCACTTATGTCTGCAAGGTATTGGCAGGGATCCCAAAGCGCAGTTGGGGAAGAGCCTATGTACGGAGACGTATGTGTTCGCCTCTCGAACTTCCCCTCCATTCTTGGCGGCTAAAGGCACCTATTTCGTCTGCCATGACAAAGCCTACACATGGTTGCCCCCTGATTTCTCGGGCACATGCTTTATCTCGTTTCTGCTGCCACCCACCTACACGGCCGGGGCAGATTACCATCGGACAAGGACAGTTAGGGGTGTTGTGAGTCAAGACGACACTGCGGGTCAAGAATTTGGAGACTTCGCAAAGGGTTTTCTGCCATTTTGGGGGCCCATGGTGAACAGCAGGAACATTAGACAACTGACGAGAATAGTTGAATCCGCCGTGACTGAAACGGCCGGTGCCCTTAACAACCTGACAGCTGAGCTTCAGTTGGATCGACTTATGACCCTTCAGAACCGGGTTGCCCTAGATGTCATACTTGCAGACCGTGGTGGTGTATGTAAAGTGATCCAATCTAGTTGCTGCATTTTCATCCCCGATAATGCTCCGACAGTGTACCAGGCCATCTCCAAATTACACAAAATATCTGATTCCCTTCACACCGAAAAAGGGGATTGGTCTCTGCTAGGGTGGTTCTGGGAACTGATCTCTGCCTGGGGATGGAAAACCCTGATCTTCATTGGGATGATCTTAGCCGTTCTGTTTATGTTCTGCCTGTTTGTGCAGTGCGCTCCTGCAATATGTGGCCTCTGCGCCACCTCATGTGTAAGGAAGCCTGTGTCAAGGGACGAATTGAGCAACAGAATGATGCTACAGCAGCATCTCCGTGAATTCATCAATACAGACTTGGACTCAGATTAGTGTGGGTTATTGCCTAATATGAGGGCAAAAGGAGGGTCTGTGGTACTGCAGATTTGGACCCCGCTGTTTTACAGATATCGAGGTCCAACACTCGCGTCATAAAATATCGTCGTACCATGACGAATTTGGTATCTACGAACCGGTAATGATCAGGACATTATCCCTATGTATTTGCGTCACGATTGAGTGATGCTAACACCCCTAAATCTTGGTTTCCGTCCCGAACCCTCGAACTCCATTTTGTAAACGGCATCCATCTTAGGGCTTGCCCTCATATAAGTCAATCGATTAAAGCCGATCTAAAGGACACGTCCTCTGTAGCTGACTTCCCCATGACCTGGCCGAAGCTGCCTCCACTGCCTCCAGCCAAGCCTGCTCGGGCAGCTCCTCGCCCAGTGGCCGAGCAAGATATCATCAAGGCACAACATGTCATAAACCATTCACCACATACAGACTATGTTTTCCATACACACACACACCTGTCCATGATTCTTGTTTATGACCCGTTTTATGATGGGAGGGTGCTCGACCTTGTTTGCATTTCATCGATATCTGATGGGAGTTCTGGATTTGGCGGGGTAATCCATCACCAACCGGACATCTGAAATATGTGCTGACCAGCATGACTTCGCTCTTTGTATTGTTACGAAAATATGTGTATAGCCATATCATAAACTCAAGAATTCTTGCCTACAGCTATTATTTATGTATATAAGGAGAAGGCTGGTTCTGTAAAAACGAACAGTCTCCTGAGAACTTACGGCCCGTGTTGTCGTACTTCTAGGACGCATGTTACTTGGTTGCAGCCAATAAAACTCGATCATTGACTTCACCTAGAAGACTCTGTGTTTCTGTAAGTCCAGAACAGGGAGAACCTAGAGGTCTTCGGGTGTGATCCCCTGGCACCACCGGGTCTCTAAAAACCCGGCACCTCACCAGGAGAGCAAATAAATCAGTTTTATCCATCTTGAATGAAAGAGGTATGATGGTGATAATATTTGAACATGAAATACCTTGAAAAAACAGGAGACAAGGCCTTTTGCAAAACAGGAACAGTTTGCTTAATTAAATGAGATGGCCGGGAGAGAGTCTGAGGACTGTCTCAATTTACAATCGATCTGGTACTCTCTTACATACAGTTCATTGTAGGTAATAAACATTCCTGGCAATCCTTCTATGGTGAGGAATGCACATTGCTGCCTTTGTGGTCATAAATTAATTGTAACATGGATAATACAGGTGGGCCTTGACCTTGCATAGACACAATGTGGCAAGTGGGTAACATGTCCAGAGGTTCAGATGGGGAGCGCGTTATCACTGCGTGTGATGTGTTCTGATTGGCTACATATTACTAATTCATGTGGCATCTGAAATTATCGTGTTTTAGGAGCACGCGTTTCACCCCTGGCCATGTGTGCGTTACTGGGGCCAATCTACCTTGACCACTGCAGTGTTGCAGTGCCTATATGTGGTATTGATCTAAGGTTGTGAATCACAAAATGGGGCCGCTCCCTGGGTAGTGACCTAGGTGAAGCTGGCAGGGTAGAACCTCGTTCCTAATACGGCCTTTTCGAGAATCTGACCGTCGATAGTCTGACTCAATCTGTACCCTTTTATCATGTTTTTCGAATACACTGTTCACCTGATGCACCTTTTACAGTTTAGTACGACGTCACCTAAAAAAACCTGATCTACGTCTAGGGTGACCTCATCAAAGACATACGGTGGTACTATGAGTACCCTTAGACAATGGTAAATTCAGTCTCTGCTCACCAAACCAACTATGACCCTTTTTACTTCCAAGATCTCTAAGAGCTCGTTCAGTGTATAATGACCATACTCATTATGCTTGACACCTTACAAACCTGAATTTACTTTGAGACCCCACAGAGCTTGGTCAGTTCTTGGCAACAAAAGCACCTTTCCCGTAAAATCAAACGTATCCACTTTTTACTTTTCCCTGGTTTGATGTGTCTAAAATTAAATAAAATTTCCTTTAAACACACGGAGCGAGTTGCGCTCATGTGACCGGAGACGGCCCTAGCTGATTGGCCCATCTGCCCAGTTTCACTAGTGACACGGACATATCCAGGTTCGCAAACGTGGTTTCAGCCACGCCCGGACCATACACTACGGACAGCCACAGTCTGATTTGAGAATGAAGCTTTTTTTGGCTTTTGCAAACCCTTGTGGGGATTAGTTCGCCCCCCGCAAAAGGTTGCGCCCGAATTGGTGTCTGGGGGTTGCACCTACGTCCAAGCTCCCACTCGCCGTCTTCAATATTAGGCTTGCACAGACACCGGAAACTTGCAACACCTAATAGTGCGACAACTTTACCACTCCGCTGAGAGCAGGTCAGTCATTTTGTACATACTTGTATTGCCGCATTTTGGGACACCTAAAACCCATTCTCCCCACATCCATTTACCGTCGGGTAAGAGAGGAGCACACACATAGGTGCACTTACGGAGACGCACCTTGAAGCAGTAAGTGGGTGACTGAAAAGATTGTTTAGAAAGGGGGTACTTTTAACTTCCTGTAAATTACATTTTTTAACCTGAACTTGTACAAATGTCTGGTCTTAAATTTCTTCCATTTCCAGAGTTTGACTACAGGGGTCTTCCCTTCTTTAGCAATCCTTCCATGGAGCATTTAGGACTCTACTCTAGGGTAAGATGGACCATCTCTCATGTATTATGTTTCAAAAATGTACACAAAAGAACGTCACGTGTTACACATATAGCCACCCACCATTAATTAATTGTGCATGTGGTTGAATGAAATATTGGCAAAGTGACCATAAAGGTTTTTCATTGTATTTTCACTTTTCATTGTTTTCCAGACTTCGAAATGAGTCTTTTCCTCTGTAGAGTGTGACATAGGTCATCCCACTTAGTGTCATCTTATCTCCACAAGGCTGGTAAGAACGGAGTCCTTCATTAATTTTAGGTCCTGATGAACGCCACCGACCCGACTGGACCACACGGCAGAAACATGTCGATGCTCCTACAACGGTGAGGGGACAGTAATTTCCCCATTGCACCGTTCACTTGTTTTTAATACCTTATAGCTGCCTGCCACATTGAAATTAATTTGGTAACTATAATGTTTTTTAAATCTCACTCACTTGTCACGGACCCCCAATTAGTTTAGAAGTGCGTCCATGTCGTCAGGTGTAAGCCCACCCTCCACCAAACCGAGTTTCTGGAGGGCGAGGATTGGTCAATGATGAAGCATGACACCAGGTGGTGTGTGAGACCAGTCCGTCACATTTTGTTAAAACACCAGATGCCAACACTCACAATTTAAGCTTCAGCTAGGTCACTACCCTGGGAGCGGCCCCATTTTGTGTTGAACATTGTATGTTGGATGCTGGTCTGCTCCTAGTGCCCGTGCCTCTAGTTCCCTCCCCCAGGCGCCCCTGGAAATAGTGTGATTATATATCAATCTAAGGTTTCCTGTCCGGGCATTGGTCTGCCTCCTGCGTGCCAACCCACCTGTGACCCATCAACAACCTCGGGCCTGGGTCCCAGCGCTTGCTTGACTACATATTTGCGAGTTGGGGGTCAATGTAGAGTTCACAATGGGCAAATTCATTAATAAAGACCCCATTTTTTCCTCATGAATGAATGTATAATTTTTCAAATCAACATCGACTTTTCCCATAGTAACAGTGAGACCAGAAAAAAGTAATTTTATTGTTCAACAAGTTGATTTTCTTGATCATACAATTTCAGTTGAAGGGAGTATACTGACATTTTGCAAGCTGTAAGCTATTCACAAAGCACCACTGCCTTCTGACAGAAATTCACTTAATGAATTTGTTAGACCTGACATCATTGGCTTGAGTCTCTCCTCCATTTTTTCTATTTGCCTCCACTGTTTTACGATGTTTCGCTGGTATATGCTTTGAGCGCTGTGCCGCTGCTGATCAGTGCCACAGTGCAAGTGCTCCCTATGTTAAATTGATGTATCGATTGTATCCATGTTTGGCTTATTTGGTTTACTGTTAGTCCCTCGTCTAGTGCACCAGGAGTGGCGGGGCTTGTAAATACAAATGCCGCTCGTGGGCTTGCAGCACGTGTTGTGCCACCCACAGGAGCGGCCTCGTAAAAGAATGTCTACGGGTCGGTCATTGCGAGACCCACGTGCAGCCTAGTGCTGTCACGCAGGCTGCGCAAGTATACCTACTTGCCAGCCCCTCAAACCTTCCCTGGACTTCATGTTAGTCACCCCTATGGCAGGCCCACGGGCAGGGTGCATTGTAAGTATAAGGTAGGACACGCCTGACCAAGTTGGCATGTCCTAATAGTGAATTACAGCCATCTTCGTTCTTCACTATTGCGAGGTAGCCTGCTCTCCATTAGTTAGAATGGGCCGCCGGGATCATTAATGCTATGATCCTAGCTGGCTCGGGGAGCATGGTGCAATGTCGAGTTTGGTATCCCTGAACTCGGGGTTTAATTACGCATCCGTTGGTGTGGATGGTTTTTGGACTCTGGGTTTGAAAATAGCACTTTTAGAAAGTGTCTATTTTCTTGTCTAACCATATCTGGTTTCTGCTGGTCTTGCGTGTGTGTGACAGGAGCTGGGTGGCTCCACAGGTCTGGATGAGTCAGTGCGGGATGAGTGGGACATTTGCGTTGAGAGTAGGGGGAGAGTAGTTGCTGATAGCCGGCCCTGCCTGATACAATGCTGACTCCACCTCCTGCCAAGCGGCTGATGGCTCTGTGCCTACCATGGACGATCCTAGCCCCACCTCCTGCCAGGAGGCCGATAGCTCTGCTCCTGCCAGTATCAATGCTGGCTCCACCTCCTGCTGGGCGTCTGAGGACCCAGCCCTGCGCAATGAATAGGCCAGGTGCTTCTGCCTGGCTCCACCCACAACAGACCCAGGATGTTGGGAAATTCCCCTGCATGGACAAAGGGATCAAAGCTGAAAAGGGGTATAAGAGAGGGACCCCTGAACCAAGAATTTAGATCACTTCTGACAAGGAACCCTGTAACCAAGGACAAGAGGCCTGCTGATCTAAGGACTTGCCTACCCCTTCTGACAGTGTGCTGTTTGCTGGGGGGAATCCTGCAGTGCTTCTTTATTTTTGCCAAGGAAACCAGGAGAGAGGAACTGTGTGTGTACTCTCACGCTTGCTAAGAAAATCTCCAAGGACTGGAAGAGTGCCAGTCTCCTGCTGAAGTCACAGGGCTAAAGGACTTCATCTGCTTAAAGTGCCATTGCTGGAACCTGTGAATCCGGCACCTCTGAAAGAACCAGCAATCTCGACGCCGACGGACGTCGCCGAATCCAGCTCGACATCGTGAGTGACGGCTCAAGTGTCCCGCTTCCTCGACGCCGGCCACCGGGCCCGATCGACGCCAGCAGCAACGCCAGTGAGTAGCGAGTTCGGCTCCAGCTCCAAAGGACCTCGTGTCTGCACCGCTGCTGATCGCATCGCCTTCGTGCCCTCTCGACGCCGTGAGCGCTGCTCACGCTTTGCAACAGCATCATCGACGACGACGCCTGCTGAGGCCTGATCGACACCGAAGACGCGACGCCGGATTGCTCGACGCCGCTGATCATCGTGTGCTTCATTTTCCAAGGTACTGTGTTGTTGGGGGTCCGTGTGACTCCGGGCTCGACGTAGCGCTCCTCGCGGTCGACGCCGAACCTTTGGATTAACTTTGCCTCAACGTCGTGTAGCCCCCGTGTGGGTTACCCTGTTGCCAAGAACTGTGTTGCCAAGAAGAAGATTTGCTTTGATACTAAAGACTTTGTGCTAAAGAAGAAGAAACTACCTTTGAACTATCATTTTTCCCTTCCCAGAGTATTTATTAAGATTGTGTACATTTTTGTCGTTATTTGGTCTTGTGCTAAGCCTTATATAAAAATCCTTATTTTTATAATACTACTGTGTCGTGTCCATTTGTAGTGTATTCACTTTATTACTGTATGTGGTCATAAATGCTTAACGCACAGCCTCCAAGATAAGCCTATCTGCTCTGCCAAGCTACCGAGGGGGTGAGCAGGGGTTATCAAAGGGTGTGATCCCCTTGCCCTGACTAGAAAAGGTGTGTCCCTATTTGTCAGAAGTGTATACCTCTGCCAACTAGAGACAGCCGGTTCTAACATTGGTGGGTCAGCGGTGAGGATTTGAACTTTGCATTCATGACCCATGTGCAGTGATTAGTGTGCGCTACATAGTGAAAGCAGACCATAGCACAGTCACAATCTAATTTGGAAGGATCCTATTTTTTGTTCTCCGCTTTTCTGAAGCTTGATTTTTTGAACACTGCCAGTTTTGACCATGAGTGACACCGGAGTCACTACCCCTGTTGTTGTTGTGGAGGAATTCGACAGAGCGAAGATAAACGACTACGGCTTGAAGGAGCTGAAGTCCTTTTGCAAGCAGTTGAAAGTGCCTACCAAAGGCATCTCACGAAAAGAGGAATACCTCAAAGCATTACAGGCTTGGTTGGAGGCCAGAGATCCCACTGATCCGGTGGTGGTACCGCCAGTGGAAGGGGATGAGGAGGCGCCAGCGAATGGGCCTGAGTCCTCTCCCGGAAGCAGTGTTTCCTCCAAAGGTCTTTCCCCTGAAGAACGAGAAGAAAGGGCGAAGGAGCGTGCATACAACATGGAAATGGCAAGGCTAAAGATAAATGGGCAGTTGGAGTTAGAAAATGCAAGAGGTAGAAGAGAAGCTGATTTGGAGACCAAAAGGTTAGATTTTGAAAGAGAGAAGTTAGCTTTGGAGCGTGATACCAAGTTGAGGGAGTTGGACATCCAAGCTAAGAAATTAGAATTGAATCCCTCTGGTGGCAGCATCCCATCTGGGCCTGCAGAAAATAAGTTTTACTTTCCCAAAGATGTGATAAAAGATTATCATAGGAACAAAGATATTGGTCAGTGGTTTAAAGCATATGAGTTAGCATTGTTGGCCCACCAGGTCCCTGAGAAGAATTGGGGAGCGGGGTTGTGGGGTCGCTTTGTGAATGAGGGGAGAGATACCCTGTTAGACATGCCTGTTGCGGATAGGATGTCGTATGCTCATATGAAAGATGATTTAATGTTGCGGTATGGCCTAACCCCCGAGAAGTACAGACAAGCTTTTAGAGAATGTAAGAAGTTGCCTGGTACGACATGGGTTGAATATGTGTCTTATTTTTGCAGAGCCATGGATGGTTGGGTAAAGGGCAGCAAAGTGGAAAGTTATGAAGCTCTTTATGATTTGTTTGCTTGGGAGCATTTGTCTAACAACTGTTTTCCAGAGCTGCGCCAGCAACTTATTGATAGCAAGATATCTAACCCTAGAAAACTTGCTGAGGAGGCGGACCGCTGGGTCAGTACCAGGGTCCACAAGGGTCCAGTGGGAGACTCAGCCAAAGGTGGGCAGGGTCCCCAGCAGAAGAGTGGGGGGGACAAGGGTAAACAGAAGGAGTCCCAAAAAGGGCCCCAAAGTAATCCCCAAGGGAACCAAGGGAAAGGTTCCCAGCCTCCCCCTGAGAAGAAGCCAGGGGCCCGACGGGTAAACCTGTTCATAGGGGCCCCCTAACCTGCTACGGTTGTGGGCAGGTGGGACACCGGTTTTATGACCCCCAGTGTCCCAAAAAGGATTCGAATGCACCGCCGCGTGCACCCCCCGTCAGTTGGCGAGTGTAGCCTTGGGAGGGGAGGAGATGGTTGTCCATGGTGGGAGGGGTCCCGCAGAGATGTCCCTGGTCTCGCTAGGAGACATGCAAATGGTCCCTCCACGCCCTCTGCCTAGTAACATTAGTAAATATAGGCAGTGGGTGACCATTAATGGCCATAGAGTGGAAGCTCTCAGAGACACCGGAGCGAGTGTGACAGCTGTCAAGTGTCACTTGGTGTCCAGAGAGCAGGTGGTTCCCCACGCATTTTACCCTGTGATAGCTGCTGACAACTCCCAGAAAGAGTGTGAAGTAGCTCAGGTTTCCTTTGAATGGGGGGGGAGTTTCAGGTACTCTTCAAGTTGCTGTGAGGCCCGCCATGCCTGTCGATTGTCTCCTGGGCAATGGTTTAGAAGACTCCCCTTGGGCTAAGGTGGAGAGGGAGACGCACTTGAAAATGTTGGGTGTGCCAGAGTGGGTGTGTGCAACCACTCGATCGATGACAGCGAGTAAGGGTGTTGATGGGGTCCCGGAGCCTGAAAGTACGGCCCAGGACCCAGCTGTGAAGAGAAGAGACAGGGGGGGCGGGAAAACGTCCCCCGTAGTTCCCGTGGTCCAGGAGGAGGTAGACCCTGAGGGGGATGCCCTGGAGCCCACAGGGGAACAAATTGCCGAACTGGGAGACCTGCCCGAGCTGACCCATTGGCAGCAGGATGGTGGTCCCTCCAGGGAGGAATTCTGTGCGGAACAGAAGGAGTGCCCTTCTCTTGTGGGCATGAGGCAACAGGCCTCAGCCCAATCCTCAGGTGATCAGTCAGGGTCACATTTTGTGTACTGGGAGAACGACCTACTGTATAGCGAGCCTAAGGCTGCTGAGCCTGGGTCAGCCCGTGTGCTGGTGGTACCCCAGCGCTTCAGAGCCTTCCTACTGGGTTTGGCTCATGACGTTCCGTTAGCTGGACATCTGGGGCAGGACAAGACCTATGACAGGCTTGTCACCCATTTTTATTGGCCTCAGATGCGTAGGGATGTAGACATCCATTGCAAGACTTGTCACACTTGCCAGGCAAGTGGGAAAAGCGGAAGGAAGCAGAAGGCTCCCCTCCAACCTTTTCAGGTGGTCAGTACCCCCTTTGACCGGGTGGGTATTGACATTGTTGGGCCCCTGGACCCCAAGACAGCCCTGGGCAACAGGTTTATCCTGGTCGTGGTGGACCATGCCACACGGTACCCGGAAGCCATCCCTCTCCGAACAGTGACGGCCCCCATGGTGGGACGGGCACTGATGGGTGTTTTCTCCCGGATGGGGTTCCCCAGAGAGGTGGTGTCAGACAGGGGCACCAACTTCATTTCGAACTATATGAAGTCTCTGTGGAAGGAGTGTGGGGTAACCTACAAGTTCACCACTCCTTACCACCCTCAAGGAAATGGGCTGGTTGAGAGATTCAACCGGACCCTTAAAGGCATGATCATGGGTCTTGAAGAACCAATGAGGCGGAAATGGGACGTCCTCTTGCCATGCCTGTTGTTTGCTTACCGAGAGGTGCCGCAGAAGTCTCTAGGGTTCAGCCCCTTTGAGCTTTTGTACGGTCACCCGGTAAGAGGGCCTTTGAGTCTGGTCAAGGAAGGCTGGGAGCAATCTCCCAGGAAACCTCCCCAGGATGTATACAGCTACATGCTGGCCTTTCGGAACCAGACTCGGCGCTTCAGAGAACTTGCTCAGGCAAATCTGGAGGCCAGCCAGGAGGAGATGAAGCGATGGTACGACCGGAATGCCACTCTGGTAGAGCTTCAGCCTGGTCAGGAAGTGTGGGTCATGTCCCCTGTGGAACCTTGTGCGCTCAAGGACAGGTGGACTGGACCGTTCAAGGTTGTGGAGAAGAAGAGCGATGTCACCTACCTGGTGGACTTGAAATCTCCCAGGAACCCCTTGCAGGTCCTGCATGTCAACCGTTTGAAGCCCCACTTAGAAAGGTCCGAAGTGGGCATGCTCCTAGCTACAGATGCTGGAATAGAGGAGGAGAGTGAGCCTCTTCCTGACCTCCTGTGTGCTAAAGAGCAAGACGGGTCAGTGGATGGTGTGGTCCTCTCTGACACACTGACCCTTGAGCAGAAACAGGATTGTCGCCACCTGTTGGGACAATTCCCGGATCTGTTTTCCTTGGTTCCGGGTGTCACTCATTGGTGTGTCCATGACGTTGACACCGGAGACAGCCCTCCTGTGAAGCACAAGGCTTACAGGGTGACTGACAAGGTTCGAGCATACATTAAGGAGGAGGTCTCCAAAATGTTTGCGTTAGGGGTGGTTGAGTCCTCTAGCAGTCCTTGGGCCAGCCCAGTGGTCTTAGTCCCGAAGGCTGCAGCGCCTGGTGCTTCACCGGAACTTCGGTTCTGTGTGGATTACCGAGGACTCAATTCAGTCACGAAGACTGACGCTCACCCCATCCCCAGAGCTGATGAGCTCATAGATCGGTTGGGGGCTGCCCGGTACCTTAGTACGTTTGATCTGACGTCTGGGTACTGGCAGATCGCCTTGACCGATGGGGCAAAGGAGAGGCCTGCATTCTCCACACCAGATGGGCTATACCAGTTCTGGGTGATGCCCTTTGGGATGAAGAATGCCCCTGCCACCTTCCAGAGGTTGGTCAACCAGGTCTTGGCTGGACTGGAGGATTTCAGTGCCGCCTACCTGGACGACATCGCAGTGTTCAGCGCCAGCTGGGAGGAACACTTGCGCCACCTCCAGGAAGTGTTGTTGGCCCTGCGCAGAGCAGGCCTCACAATCAAAGCCAGTAAGTGCCAGATTGGGCAGGGTTCGGTGGTGTACTTGGGGCACCAAGTGGGGAGCGGCAAGGTTGCCCCCCTGCAACCCAAGATTGATACCATCCTGCTTGGGCACCGCCCAAAACCCAAACTCAGGTGAGAGCCTTCTTAGGACTCACGGGTTATTACAGGAGGTTTGTCAAGGATTACGGTAACATTGTGCACCCCTTGACTTCGCTGACTTCCAGGAAGCAGCCACGAAACGTGATCTGGACTGATGCCTGTCAAACAGCCTTCGACACCCTGAAAACTGCATTGTGCACAGCACCTATACTCCAGGCACCCGACTTTTCGAAAGAATTTATTGTCCAGACGGACGCTTCAGAGCATGGCGTGGGGGCTGTTCTAGCTCAGGTGAATGAAGAGGGCCGAGACTTGCCTGTAGCCTTCATCAGTAGGAGGTTACTTCCCAGGGAAACGAGGTGGAGTGCGATAGAGAGAGAAGCATTTGCTGTGGTCTGGGCGCTGAAGAAGCTGAGACCCTACCTGTTTGGGACTCACTTTCGGGTTCAGACAGACCACAGGCCCCTCAGATGGTTAATGCAAATGAGGGGTGAGAATCCGAAACTGTTGAGGTGGTCCATTTCTCTACAGGGGATGGACTTTACGGTGGAACACCGCCCTGGTACAGATCACGCCAATGCTGATGGTCTGTCCAGATTTTTCCGCCTTAGTGAAGAGGACTCCCTAGGTCAAGGGTAGTTCTCCCCACATTTCAGCTGGAGGGGACACGTGTTAGACCTGACATCATTGGCTTGAGTCTCTCCTCCATTTTTTCTGTTTGCCTCCACTGTTTTACGATGTTTTGCTGGTATATGCTTTGGGCGCTGTGCCGCTGCTGATCAGTGCCACAGTGCAAGTGCTCCCTATGTTAAATTGATGTATCGATTGTACTGCTTCATTTTCCAAGGTACTGTGTTGTTGGGGGTCCGTGTGACTCCGGGCTCGACGTAGCGCTCCTCGCGGTCGACGCCGAACCTTTGGATTAACTTTGCCTCGACGTCGTGTAGCCCCCGTGTGGGTTACCCTGTTGCCAAGAACTGTGTTGCCAAGAAGAAGATTTGCTTTGATACTAAAGACTTTGTGCTAAAGAAGAAGAAACTACCTTTGAACTATCATTTTTCCCTTCCCAGAGTATTTATTAAGATTGTGTACATTTTTGTCGTTATTTGGTCTTGTGCTAAGCCTTATATAAAAATCCTTATTTTTATAATACTACTGTGTCGTGTCCATTTGTAGTGTATTCACTTTATTACTGTATGTGGTCATAAATGCTTAACGCACAGCCTCCGAGATAAGCCTATCTGCTCTGCCAAGCTACCGAGGGGGTGAGCAGGGGTTATCAAAGGGTGTGATCCCCTTGCCCTGACTAGAAAAGGTGTGTCCCTATTTGTCAGAAGTGTATACCTCTGCCAACTAGAGACAGCCGGTTCTAACATTGGTGGGTCAGCGGTGAGGATTTGAACTTTGCATTCATGACCCATGTGCAGTGATTAGTGTGCGCTACATAGTGAAAGCAGACCATAGCACAGTCACAATCTAATTTGGAAGGATCCTATTTTTTGTTCTCCGCTTTTCTGAAGCTTGATTTTTTGAACACTGCCAGTTTTGACCATGAGTGACACCGGAGTCACTACCCCTGTTGTTGTTGTGGAGGAATTCGACAGAGCGAAGATAAACGACTACGGCTTGAAGGAGCTGAAGTCCTTTTGCAAGCAGTTGAAAGTGCCTACCAAAGGCATCTCACGAAAAGAGGAATACCTCAAAGCATTACAGGCTTGGTTGGAGGCCAGAGATCCCACTGATCCGGTGGTGGTACCGCCAGTGGAAGGGGATGAGGAGGCGCCAGCGAATGGGCCTGAGTCCTCTCCCGGAAGCAGTGTTTCCTCCAAAGGTCTTTCCCCTGAAGAACGAGAAGAAAGGGCGAAGGAGCGTGCATACAACATGGAAATGGCAAGGCTAAAGATAAATGGGCAGTTGGAGTTAGAAAATGCAAGAGGTAGAAGAGAAGCTGATTTGGAGACCAAAAGGTTAGATTTTGAAAGAGAGAAGTTAGCTTTGGAGCGTGATACCAAGTTGAGGGAGTTGGACATCCAAGCTAAGAAGTTAGAATTGAATCCCTCTGGTGGCAGCATCCCATCTGGGCCTGCAGAAAGTAAGTTTTACTTTCCCAAAGATGTGATAAAAGATTATCATAGGAACAAAGATATTGGTCAGTGGTTTAAAGCATATGAGTTAGCATTGTTGGCCCACCAGGTCCCTGAGAAGAATTGGGGAGCGGGGTTGTGGGGTCGCTTTGTGAATGAGGGGAGAGATACCCTGTTAGACATGCCTGTTGCGGATAGGATGTCGTATGCTCATATGAAAGATGATTTAATGTTGCGGTATGGCCTAACCCCCGAGAAGTACAGACAAGCTTTTAGAGAATGTAAGAAGTTGCCTGGTACGACGTGGGTTGAATATGTGTCTTATTTTTGCAGAGCCATGGATGGTTGGGTAAAGGGCAGCAAAGTGGAAAGTTATGAAGCTATTTATGATTTGTTTGCTTGGGAGCATTTGTCTAACAACTGTTTTCCAGAGCTCCGCCAGCAACTTATTGATAGCAAGATATCTAACCCTAGAAAACTTGCTGAGGAGGCGGACCGCTGGGTCAGTACCAGGGTCCACAAGGGTCCAGTGGGAGACTCAGCCAAAGGTGGGCGGGGTCCCCAGCAGAAGAGTGGGGGGGACAAGGGTAAACAGAAGGAGTCCCAAAAAGGGCCCCAAAGTAATCCCCAAGGGAACCAAGGGAAAGGTTCCCAGCCTCCCCCTGAGAAGAAGCCAGGGGCCCGACGGGTAAACCTGTTCATAGGGGCCCCCTAACCTGCTACGGTTGTGGGCAGGTGGGACACCGGTTTTATGACCCCCAGTGTCCCAAAAAGGATTCGAATGCACCACCGCGTGCACCCCCCGTCAGTTGGCGAGTGTAGCCTTGGGAGGGGAGGAGATGGTTGTCCATGGTGGGAGGGGTCCCGCAGAGATGTCCCTGGTCTCGCTAGGAGACATGCAAATGGTCCCTCCATGCCCTCTGCCTAGTAACATTAGTAAATATAGGCAGTGGGTGACCATTAATGGCCATAGAGTGGAAGCTCTCAGGGACACCGGAGCGAGTGTGACAGCTGTCAAGTGTCACTTGGTGTCCAGAGAGCAGGTGGTTCCCCACGCATTTTACCCTGTGATAGCTGCTGACAACTCCCAGAAAGAGTGTGAAGTAGCTCAGGTTTCCTTTGAATGGGGGGGAGTTTCAGGTACTCTTCAAGTTGCTGTGAGGCCCGCCATGCCTGTCGATTGTCTCCTGGGCAATGGTTTAGAAGACTCCCCTTGGGCTAAGGTGGAGAGGGAGATGCACTTGAAAATGTTGGGTGTGCCAGAGTGGGTGTGTGCAACCACTCAATCGATGACAGCGAGTAAGGGTGTTGATGGGGTCCCGGAGCCTGAAAGTACGGCCCAGGACCCAGCTGTGAAGAGAAGAGACAGGGGGGGCGGGAAAACGTCCCCCGTAGTTCCCGTGGTCCAGGAGGAGGTAGACCCTGAGGGGGATGCCCTGGAGCCCACAGGGGAACAAATTGCCGAACTGGGAGACCTGCCCGAGCTGACCCATTGGCAGCAGGATGGTGGTCCCTCCAGGGAGGAATTCTGTGCGGAACAGAAGGAGTGCCCTTCTCTTGTGGGCATGAGGCAACAGGCCTCAGCCCAATCCTCAGGTGATCAGTCAGGGTCACATTTTGTGTACTGGGAGAACGACCTACTGTATAGCGAGCCTAAGGCTGCTGAGCCTGGGTCAGCCCGTGTGCTGGTGGTACCCCAGCGCTTCAGAGCCTTCCTACTGGGTTTGGCTCATGACGTTCCGTTAGCTGGACATCTGGGGCAGGACAAGACCTATGACAGGCTTGTCACCCATTTTTTATTGGCCTCAGATGCGTAGGGATGTAGACATCCATTGCAAGACTTGTCACACTTGCCAGGCAAGTGGGAAAAGCGGAAGGAAGCAGAAGGCTCCCCTCCAACCTTTTCAGGTGGTCAGTACCCCCTTTGACCGGGTGGGTATTGACATTGTTGGGCCCCTGGACCCCAAGACAGCCCTGGGCAACAGGTTTATCCTGGTCTTGGTGGACCATGCCACACGGTACCCGGAAGCCATCCCTCTCCGAACAGTGACGGCCCCCGTGGTGGGACGGGCACTGATGGGTGTTTTCTCCCGGATGGGGTTCCCCAGAGAGGTGGTGTCAGACCGGGGCACCAACTTCATTTCGAACTATATGAAGTCTCTGTGGAAGGAGTGTGGGGTAACCTACAAGTTCACCACTCCTTACCACCCTCAAGGAAATGGGCTGGTTGAGAGATTCAACCGGACCCTTAAAGGCATGATCATGGGTCTTGAAGAACCAATGAGGCGGAAATGGGACGTCCTCTTGCCATGCCTGTTGTTTGCTTACCGAGAGGTGCCGCAGAAGTCTCTAGGGTTCAGCCCCTTTGAGCTTTTGTACGGTCACCCGGTAAGAGGGCCTTTGAGTCTGGTCAAGGAAGGCTGGGAGCAATCTCCCAGGAAACCTCCCCAGGATGTATACAGCTACATGCTGGCCTTTCGGAACCAGACTCGGCGCTTCAGAGAACTTGCTCAGGCAAATCTGGAGGCCAGCCAGGAGGAGATGAAGCGATGGTACGACCGGAATGCCACTCTGGTAGAGCTTCAGCCTGGTCAGGAAGTGTGGGTCATGTCCCCTGTGGAACCTTGTGCGCTCAAGGACAGGTGGACTGGACCGTTCAAGGTTGTGGAGAAGAAGAGCGATGTCACCTACCTGGTGGACTTGAAATCTCCCAGGAACCCCTTGCAGGTCCTGCATGTCAACCGTTTGAAGCCCCACTTAGAAAGGTCCGAAGTGGGCATGCTCCTAGCTACAGATGCTGGAATAGAGGAGGAGAGTGAGCCTCTTCCTGACCTCCTGTGTGCTAAAGAGCAAGACGGGTCAGTGGATGGTGTGGTCCTCTCTGACACACTGACCCTTGAGCAGAAACAGGATTGTCGCCACCTGTTGGGACAATTCCCGGATCTGTTTTCCTTGGTTCCGGGTGTCACTCATTGGTGTGTCCATGACGTTGACACCGGAGACAGCCCTCCTGTGAAGCACAAGGCTTACAGGGTGACTGACAAGGTTCGAGCATACATTAAGGAGGAGGTCTCCAAAATGTTTGCGTTAGGGGTGGTTGAGTCCTCTAGCAGTCCTTGGGCCAGCCCAGTGGTCTTAGTCCCGAAGGCTGCAGCGCCTGGTGCTTCACCGGAACTTCGGTTCTGTGTGGATTACCGAGGACTCAATTCAGTCACGAAGACTGACGCGCACCCCATCCCCAGAGCTGATGAGCTCATAGATCGGTTGGGGGCTGCCCGGTACCTTAGTACGTTTGATCTGACGTCTGAGTACTGGCAGATCGCCTTGACCGATGGGGCAAAGGAGAGGCCTGCATTCTCCACACCAGATGGGCTATACCAGTTCCGGGTGATGCCCTTTGGGATGAAGAATGCCCCTGCCACCTTCCAGAGGTTGGTCAACCAGGTCTTGGCTGGACTGGAGGATTTCAGTGCCGCCTACCTGGATGACATCGCAGTGTTCAGCGCCAGCTGGGAGGAACACTGTCGCCACCTCCAGGAAGTGTTGTTGGCCCTGCGCAGAGCAGGCCTCACAATCAAAGCCAGTAAGTGCCAGATTGGGCAGGGTTCGGTGGTGTACTTGGGGCACCAAGTGGGGAGCGGCAAGGTTGCCCCCCTGCAACCCAAGATTGATACCATCCTGCTTGGGCATCGCCCAAAACCCAAACTCAGGTGAGAGCCTTCTTAGGACTCACGGGTTAATACAGGAGGTTTGTCAAGGATTACGGTAACATTGTGCACCCCTTGACTTCGCTGACTTCCAGGAAGCAGCCACGAAACGTGATCTGGACTGATGCCTGTCAAACAGCCTTCGACACCCTGAAAACTGCATTGTGCACAGCACCTATACTCCAGGCACCCGACTTTTCGAAAGAATTTATTGTCCAGACGGACGCTTCAGAGCATGGCGTGGGGGCTGTTCTAGCTCAGGTGAATGAAGAGGGCCGAGACTTGCCTGTAGCCTTCATCAGTAGGAGGTTACTTCCCAGGGAAACGAGGTGGAGTGCGATAGAGAGAGAAGCATTTGCTGTGGTCTGGGCGCTGAAGAAGCTGAGACCCTACCTGTTTGGGACTCACTTCCCGGTTCAGACAGACCACAGGGCCCTCAGATGGTTAATGCAAATGAGGGGTGAGAATCCGAAACTGTTGAGGTGGTCCATTTCTCTACAGGGGATGGACTTTACGGTGGAACACCGCCCTGGTACAGATCACGCCAATGCTGATGGTCTGTCCAGATTTTTCCGCCTTAGTGAAGAGGACTCCCTAGGTCAAGGGTAGTTCTCCCCACATTTCAGCTGGAGGGGACACGTGTTAGACCTGACATCATTGGCTTGAGTCTCTCCTCCATTTTTTCTGTTTGCCTCCACTGTTTTACGATGTTTTGCTGGTATATGCTTTGGGCGCTGTGCCGCTGCTGATCAGTGCCACAGTGCAAGTGCTCCCTATGTTAAATTGATGTATCGATTGTATCCATGTTTGGCTTAGTTGGTTTACTGTTAGTCCCTCGTCTAGTGCACCAGGAGTGCCGGGGCTTGTAAATACAAATGCCGCTCGTGGGCTTGCAGCACGTGTTGTGCCACCCACAGGAGCGGCCTCGTAAAAGAATGTCTACGGGTCGGTCATTGCGAGACCCACGTGCAGCCTAGTGCTGTCACGCAGGCTGCGCAAGTATACCTACTTGCCAGCCCCTCAAACCTTCCCTTGACTTCATGTTAGTCACCCCTATGGTAGGCCCACGGGCAGGGTGCATTGTAAGTATAAGGTAGGACATGCCTGACCAAGTTGGCATGTCCTAATAGTGAATTACAGCCATCTTCGTTCTTCACTATTGCGAGGTAGCCTGCTCTCCATTAGTTAGAATGGGCCGCCGGGATCATTAATGCTATGATCCTAGCTGGCTCGGGGAGCATGGTGCAATGTCGAGTTTGGTATCCCTGAACTCGGGGTTTAATTACGCATCCGTTGGTGTGGATGGTTTTTGGACTCTGGGTTTGAAAACAGCACTTTTAGAAAGTGTCTATTTTCTTGTCTAACCATATCTGGTTTCTGCTGGTCTTGCGTGTGTGTGACAGGAGCTGGGTTGCTCCACAGGTCTGGATGAGTCAGTGTGGGATGAGTGGGACATTTGCGTTGAGAGTAGGGGGAGAGTAGTTGCTGATAGCCGGCCCTGCCTGATACAATGCTGGCTCCACCTCCTGCCAAGCGGCTGATGGCTCTGTGCCTACCATGGACGATCCTAGCCCCACCTCCTGCCAGGAGGCCGATAGCTCTGCTCCTGCCAGTGTCAATGCTGGCTCCACCTCCTGCTGGGCGTCTGAGGACCCAGCCCTGCGCAATGAATAGGCCAGGTGCTTCTGCCTGGCTCCACCCACAACAGACCCAGGATGTTGAGAAATTCCCCTGCATGGACAAAGGGATCAAAGCCGAAAAGGGGTATAAGAGAGGGACCCCTGAACCAAGAATTTAGATCACTTCTGACAAGGAACCCTGTAACCAAGGACAAGAGGCCTGCTGATCTAAGGACTTGCCTACCCCTTCTGACAGTGTGCTGTTTGCTGGGGGAAGCCTGCAGTGCTTCTTTATTTTTGCCAAGGAAACCAGGAGAGAGGAACTGTGTGTGTACTCTCACGCTTGCTAAGAAAATCTCCAAGGACTGGAAGAGTGCCAGTCTCCTGCTGAAGTCACAGGGCTAAAGGACTTCATCTGCTTAAAGTGCCATTGCTGGAACCTGTGAATCCGGCACCTCTGAAAGAACCAGCAATCTCGACGCCGACGGACGTCGCCGAATCCAGCTCGACACTGTGAGTGACGGCTCAAGTGTCCCGCTTCCTCGACGCCGGCCGCCGGGCCCGATCGACGCCAGCAGCAACGACAGTGAGTAGCGAGTTCGGCTCCAGCTCCAAAGGACCTTGTGTCTGCACCGCTGCTGATCGCATCGCCTTCGTGCCCTCTCAATGCCGTGAGCGCTGCTCACGCTTTGCAACAGCATCATCGACGACGACGCCTGCTGAGGCCTGATCGACACCGAAGACGCAACGCCGGATTGCTCGACGCCGCTGATCATCGTGTGCTTCATTTTCCAAGGTACTGTGTTGTTGGGGGTCCGTGTGACTCCGGGCTCGACGTAGCGCTCCTCGCGGTCGACGCCGAACCTTTGGATTAACTTTGCCTCGACGTCGTGTAGCCCCCGTGTGGGTTACCCTGTTGCCAAGAACTGTGTTGCCAAGAAGAAGATTTGCTTTGATACTAAAGACTTTGTGCTAAAGAAGAAGAAACTACCTTTGAACTATCATTTTTCCCTTCCCAGAGTATTTATTAAGATTGTGTACATTTTTGTCGTTATTTGGTCTTGTGCTAAGCCTTATATAAAAATCCTTATTTTTATAATACTACTGTGTCGTGTCCATTTGTAGTGTATTCACTTTATTACTGTATGTGGTCATAAATGCTTAACGCACAGCCTCCGAGATAAGCCTATCTGCTCTGCCAAGCTACCGAGGGGGTGAGCAGGGGTTATCAAAGGGTGTGATCCCCTTGCCCTGACTAGAAAAGGTGTGTCCCTATTTGTCAGAAGTGTATACCTCTGCCAACTAGAGACAGCCGGTTCTAACGGAATTGCTGGGCTGTGTGACTATTACGCAAGCTTTGTGCCAGGTAAGATTTTGACTGTGAAACCTTTTAGATCTTTGCTTTGTAAAGGTCTAAAACTTGAGTGGACTTCAGATGTAAGTTATTCCTTTATTTTGGTTAGAAATCTTGTGGTAAATATATTCCTGCTCTTATTCTGTATGTTGTGGGTGGTAAATGCTTTTTAACTGTTGAAGACAGTCTGCTGGGTATGGGTGCTGTTCTTGGGCAATTTGTTAAAGAAATTTCAGTGGCATTTGATCTGTGAACTCTCAAGGATACTGGAGCCTGATATGGTATAATTGAGCGTGAAGCCTGGGCTTGTGTGTGGCCAGTACAAAAATTTCAAATGCACCTCTGGGGTAAACCATTTGATGTGCATACAGGTCATAAGTCACTTGTATATTTCTTGACTGGTAATGGTATTGAAAAAGCTTCAGTTACCTTAGTCAGACTTATTTCTAAGTTGGAAGAATATAACTTGCACATCAAATATATTCAAGGGAGAAAGAATGTTTGTGCTGACTGCTTATCTTGCCTTCCTATACCTTTTTCAGAGCAGTGAGGGAACGATGAGGATACGTTTAAGTGTATTGTAGATGTGGTTGATGCACTGGATAATACACATGGTTCGATTTCTGAAAGTGAGCAGTAGTCAGCTACTACACTAGATCCTGCATTACAGAAAGTTTTCACGTTTATTCCAGAAGGTTGGCCACAATCTAAAAGTCTTACTGATGATGTTTAATGTTTTGGACAAGTGCCCTCTGAACTTACTTGTGAGAATCAAATTTTTTAATTAATGGATTTTTTGTGCCACCAGAAAGTTTATGTGAATGTATTATCAAAATAGCTCATGCGCGGCACTTAGGTGTTTTAGTAACATATAAAAAACTACTGCAATTTTATTAGTTGCCCATTACCGATAATCAAGTCAAAAGTCTTATTGATGTATGTCGACAATATCTAGTCTCTGACAAACGCTGAAAAATGGTTGAAAATCTCTTTTTCTAGTGTCTGTGCCCTATGGTTTTTGGGGTAAAGTAGTATTATACTTTCTGTTCCTTTTCAGCTATTTACGATTTTAATAGTGTTTACAGACTAATTCTTGAAGTGGATATATTTTAGATTTGTTGAGTTTCCTAGCACTGTGTTAAAGTTTTTGGAGGATGTTGTCCACCTTGAAGGGTCACCCCTGGAGATAACAGTACTCGTTTTGTTTCCAATGGTACACAACAATTTTTTTAATTTCAGAACATCAAACATCTTTAAGTAGCTCTAAATAGTCCTCTGTCAAAGGACTTGTGGAAAGGTCTAACTGTTTTTTTTTTATTTAGAGAGGTAGTACAAACTTACTGCTGATCTAGATATTAGTAAATGGATTTTTTTTAAAAAGTGGGAGCCTATCTTACCTCTCTTCAATCTACCACTGGTGTTTAATCTTTTAAATTGTTAAGAGGAAGGGAACCAAATATGAGACTGGTCCCAAGTTGGTTGAATTCGAATTGTGCTCAAGATAATCATGTAGAGGCGTGTGCTTGCATGATGCGTGAGAGAGGGCTTCATATACAGAATAAACAAAAGGTGTGTTTTGATTCTAGAAACATGTGAAAAAAGTAGAATTCTCAATTGGTAGCTGTGATCCTGATCAAGAAACCTTTCATACTTAAACAATCATTGGCAATAGGTCTTACCTATGTGAAAACTATTGGCAATGCCAATGTCTTCAAAGACATGTTGTACAGCGGTGTGCCTGTGCAGCATTCCTAAAATTAAAGTTCGTTTTCTTTCTTCTAACAGGTGGGAGTGGACAACATGGACAAAGGGAGGGAGGGTGAAAATGGGCAAGATGGACAAATGGAGGGTAGGCGGGAACAGCAATGGCATGCTACAAAAAAGAAATATGAGCTGACCGTGTCATATCGCTTTTTTTAATGGTGGGTAGGGAGTGACAAGGACAACAGGAGGGTGGGGCTGGAGGAAAGAAGCACCACTTAGAAGGTTGGTGTGGAAGGGGAAGAAGCAACATCAACACGGACAATTGGGGGGCTGTGAGGAAATGAAGCAACAAGGGGTGGGAGGGGAAGATGAAACACAGACGGGAGAATACAGAATATAGCACCTGAATCACAGCAAGCAGTGGATGGACAGCTGAAGGATACTAATCAAAGTAAATCAATCAGTCCTTGGTCCACGCTCCATACTAAAGAGCAGGAAGTGACATCACAAGTGCTGACCACTAAGAAGGCAGCAACCAGGAGTAACAATGAAGCCAACAAATGGTAAGCAATGGCCCTCTATAGCCCAAAAAGTGGATCAAAGTTTACTCTTCCTGCAATAGTAGTGCGAGTGAGTAAAGCATATGTGATTTTGTATCGAAGAGGTTGGCGGAACAACAACAATTTGGGTCGCATTACTGATTCACAGCCAAAAATTGTCAGGGATACTATCTCCGTGCAGATGATGCTCTGTTGCACGCATCTGAATCATGTTAACCACTGATCTCGGGAACTCGGATTCCAGCCGGGTCCTGCTAATAATTCGTGAGTCCTTTCTGACACGACAGCAGTAAAATACAAAGTTTCAGGGTTTTGCTACAGTGTTGGATTATGCCTCCGATATTTTAAATGTTTCAGTTCAGCGATGTAGCACACGCTACATAGAAAACAAATTGCCTGTAGGATTAAGATTTATCTTTAAAAGTTTTGTAGTTTAGGACAGGTAAGTGTTATGGTCTAGTTGTTGTGATCAGTAATGTGGCACTGTTGTGTTGTGTAGTTTTACAGTAGTTGACTATGCATTTCTTTATTCCGATTTGTTACGTTTCTGTGTCTTTAATTAAATATACATCATACGGAATCTCGATTGTGATGATAGATTCTGGAGCTGTCATCTGCTAAGCTTGTTGCTAGTGGCTCCAGAGCGAATGGGGACGTGGGTCGCAGACTCAACAACTCTGCAGCGTGATCTGGCTCTGGGATTGTTTCTCCTATGCTTGATACACAGTTAGCCAGAACTGCAAACATTATCATAATTATTCGTTAACTTGCGGGAGCAAACACACAGCACGTCATTCCTGGGGCAGTTACAGATGAAGGAAGGCTTAGGCAAATGTCTTCATACGCTGCCATGAAGTGTCACCTTTTGGGCGATGGGGTAGCACACCTTCTGGCAGCGAGACCAGCAAGTGACCCTTCACGAACAGGAGCAGCTGAAATGTACCCAGGCGTCTCTTGGTCACGTGACTCAGCAGTCTTTTCTGTCGGGGGCGGGCCCTGTGCCAGTCTCAGGCCATTCTAAACCGCTTTCTCCCCCCGCGCGCCAAGTTGTGCTCTCCGCCGCTGTTCGTCACGTGATCCGTCTCGCCTCACTCCTTTCCCCGGTGCCCGAGTCGCCCCCCTCCCCCGGACGTGGCATTGTCCTCGCACGTGACCCGCCGGAGAGTGCGTACGCGACGGAGCGCGGTGTGAAGATGGCGGACGAGGAGGCCGAGCAGGAGAGTGGCGGCGGCGGCCGCCCCGGGGAGCCGCCGGGGCTCGGTGAGCGGCTGAGAGCGCTAGAAGAGGCGCTGCGGCGGAGCGAGGAGCCTGCAGAGAAAGCGGCCAGCGAGTACTGCCAGCGCTTCTGTCAGGTGAAGTACATATTGTGTCTTAGTCTTTTGTGTCTGTGGGAGGTGGGAAGGCACGGGCAGTGGCCTCAGCGCTCTGTCAGTGGCGTCGCTGTCCACAGCGCCGAATTGCGCAGCTTTTGTGCGCGCCCCTGGGAACCTGTCATGGGAAAGGAGAGGGTGTGGGTCCAGGCCTTCACCGGTTGGTCTTCAGGCCTTCTGTGCGGTGTTGCACACTGGATGAAGGGCTGCCTTCTGCAGGGGTTGCCTCGGCGACACTCCTTGCGCAGCCCCCCAACCAGGCTTGACGGTTGAGGTGTTGCCCCTTGGGAAAGGGTCTTTTAACTGTGTTTGCTCGTCCTTTGCCACCATAGAGCCAGTGGCAGCGGACCTTTTCTTCTCTCTGTACGTAACCATCGTACCTGTACTATTATTGTATTTGCTGGAGTACTGTCGTGATCACGACTGTTTAATGGGTGTGTTTTTGGAGGGGATACTGGCCTTGTTAAGTAAATACTCTTTACTAACTTGGTTGCATGTTTCACATGTGTTTTCTGTGTGGTTTTAGATGATGTCCTGTTGACATCTTGTCGGGCAGTGGCTTACTGAGAACCCGAACACAAACGATGTTGTTATTTTTCGGGGTTATGCTGCTGTTGTATGCTTTATGTTTCTTGTTTTTTCGTTAATCTGTGACTTATTCATTTACTTTTCCGTAGTTTGTTTGTCATTACAACAGGACAGACACACTTATTTATATCGTGAGGGGATTGTGCTGTGATTCTCCGATTAATATTTGATGACATTTTAAAAGTTCCAAGCCAGTGTGTTGTTGTTAAGTTGCTGTTAGTCGCGTCCAGTCATACGTTTTTTAAGTGTATATAAAACGGATGAAAATCTAGGAAAACTCGCATACCATAATAGATTCATCACTCAAACCAAAAGCAAACTGTTTGTTTTCATTTGTTAGTTACTCCATGCTGTTTGTCACCTGACCTGACGCTCGCGACGTCTCACTGCTCAGCGGATATATACGAGTTTGAACTCGATGGTAGTCTGCTGTATCCCATTCCAGTAGCCTATCCCGTTAGTAACTTCATTGCAAAGGTACAGCCCGTCCTCGACTTTGGTTTAATCGTTTTGCATCGTTTAGCGTCTTCACTTTTTTCATACCTGCCTTGATTGCCCCAGTGACAAATTGTGTTTGTTTCTGAAAGTCCACGTGTTTCAAATGGTACCAATGAAGAACAGGGTATCATAGACTTTAAGGGCAGGTTCATTAGAGTGTATTCCTGTTTTAACACTATCTTCTCCAAGTGTTGGCTTTTGGTATTGGGAACCCAATTTATTGGGTGAGTAAAATTCATATTTTTAGTCCTCGTCTGTTAATGCTGCTGGTGTGTGTGTGCGCCTGTGTGTGTGTGTGTGTGTGTGTATGTGTATGTATGTATGTATATGTATGTATATTATGTATGTGTATATATATCCAATCCAAAAATTCTTCATTTCGGCCATTTGAGACCATAAAAGATTCATTAAAAACATTTAAAATACATACAGTAAAATCAGGGCAAGGAGCAACATACAAACCAGTTCGGTTCCAGGAAGGTTAGGGGAGTTATGGACACAGTTAGCTACATTTCATTACAGTCCAGTACATATTTAGTTGGAAGTTAGCCTTTCAGTATTTTTCCCCTTATCTGCCACATGGCCATTAAATACTTGGCAACTGCAAAAACTATATGGTGCATGGTACTTGTCTTCAGGATTCTATATGATTGTAAATAGTTTCTAATGCCCAAATTCCTGCACAGTGGCGCTAGCCAATATTTCCTCGGTCTGTTGTAGGCAGGGCAAAAAAACAACACATGTAGTTCGTCCTCCGCATTCCCACTGCACCCATGACAGATTTTATCGTCCGACATTGTCCATTTACTAGTAAGGGCTTTAAGGGGCAGCGTTCCAAACCTCCATTGAATGAAAAGCTTCCTTGCAAGAATAGGAAATATAATGTCCATAAAACCTTCAAAGTAAAAAGAATTTTTGGTGGCCAAAAATTGTTCAGTTAGGGTGCCGACTTTTGATGTGCACACAAGCGAGATTAGACTTTTATCCTTAAAGATCTTAGTAACCATCTTGCGTAACACCCCTTGACAACCTCTTTCGGGATCGTCCCACAACTCAGGCAGTCCCAGGCGATAGAATTCTCGCTTGACATATGCCACCCATGGAATTCTGTCAGAGTGGTTTAAGTCCAGGATGTTCTTGAGATCTTGCTTGTAGTGGGAAAGTTCACCCGAGGTCCATAGCCTGTGCCAAAACCTCAATGGTTTTATGGCCAATTCATCCCTTATTGAGGGGAGCCCCAAATCTAATCTCAGAGGTAACATGGGTGTGCCTTGGGGAAGGGCCAACAAGCGTCTAAGGAAGTTGTTTTCCACCTTGATCAGTTCTGTCCCAGCTTTGTGGCCCCATAGCTCACCACCGTAGGAAGAGGCTGCTCTGGCTTGGGTTTTGTACATCTCCAAGGCTGGACTAACAGGTTTGAAGGTTGATGAATTTGAAACCTTCAAAATTGCTCCCACCATTTGGGATAACTTTAAGCGAGATCTTGCTATCTGTGGACCCCACGATACATTTTCATGTAAAGTTACCCCCAAGTACTGGAACGTTCTAACCCTTTCCAGCCTTTCGGATCCCAGTGTTGGGTTAGGCCTAGTTGTTGAGGAGGGATTGAATACCATGAATTTAGTTTTGCTGCGTTGATCTCCAGGCCATGCACCCTGCAGAAATCCCCAAACCCATCCAGTATCCGTTGAATCCCCATCGGGGATTTGGAGAGCAGGAGGGTATCATCGGCAAACATAATTGCCGGTACCCTCCTACCTGCCAACCTAGGAGCATCGTTGTCCCTAACATTATCGAGATGGGATATGACATTGTTAACAAAGAGGCAAAACGGGGTCGGTGCAAGGACGCAACCCTGTCTTACCCCCCCTGTGAACTGGGAACATAGAAGACAACGCTCCATCCCTCCCACACATGACCTGGGCAAAATTGCCGATGTGGAGCCTGATTATTGCCTGTAGCAATTGTGGAGGGACGCCTAGCTCCTTAAGAACCTTATATGTATATGTATGTATATGTATATATGTATGTATATGTATATATGTATGTATGTATGTATGTATGTATATATATATATATATATATATATATATATATATATATATATATATATATATATCTATATATATCTCAAACTTCTCTCCGGAAAAAAGAAGCAGAGACCCAAGGGGAGACAGTTGAAGGCTTTAATGGAAAGAGTGGCGGATGCATTTCTGGCAGATGGTAGCCGTTGTCAGCGCCTAAAGCCTCCATGAATGATGCAGCACTCTGTAGATTGGTCCCGCCCCTTTAAAGGGCTCGTTGTTACAAGTCCGCACTGCCCCCTGATGCTTTGGGCAGCACACCTGTGCAGCGACCCGTGATGAGGGAAACTACAAGTCCCAGAGTCCCCAATGTTCAGGACCCCGGGGATGTTGCTGTGGGGGATGAGGATGATGACCTCATCGCCGTGCGTTTAGGGTGCGGGAAACAAAGTTGTGCCCAAAAATAACCAAATGTAAAAATTGTAATGTCCGCTTTAAAGTTCACAGAAAAGCCTGCTCATATTTTTAGTCCTCGTGTGTTAATGCTGCTGGGGGGTGTGTGTGTGTGTGTGTGTGTATGTATGTGTGTATGTATGTATGTGTGTATATATATATATATATATATATATATATATAATCTCTTGATTTCATGTTACTCTTTGTTTTTAGTATGGGTGTAGTTAATTTCAGGGATCTATGGTATTGATCCTGAGGCTAGTTGACGTTTTATTCTTAGATTTACGTTATTCATTTTTGGGGTGTGCTGCATTGGCTGGCAAGATTTGAAAATGTGTTGTCACCTCTGGAAGGCATTATGACCCTACATGTTAAAGGTTCTTTATGAATAGTCTTTCTACTACCTTGACAAATTCAGTCAAGTGGATGATTTGAGATAATTGCAGACAGAATGAATCTTTATCCCCGAACATTGGTCGATAATGACGCCGGTCAATGATTCTATATGAGCAGGTCGATGCACGAAGCACAGACCTAACCAAAATGATTCTTGCCACCCCCCGCCCCCAAAAAGACATTGACCATGGACAGCGACAGTATAGAAAGAATTAGTGTTCTGTAACTGTGTGCAAATTTTTTTTTACTCTCATTCTTAATATTTATTTCTGTGTGGAAGCATATCCTTATTTAGAAATGCAAACGGCTTGCATGAGTCCATGTCAAGGTAACTCGTTTTATAATGCTTTCAAGTACTTTTTGTAGAAGAGGTCTGCATACACTATTTAACGTCCACAGGTACATTTCTGAATGCTTTATTGTTTTGATTGTGTGCTGAGTTTTAGTTTGTACTTTTTGTATCTTTTGTTTGAAGGATATGCGTTTTTTTCTATATTGCCTTTTAACCCCTTCGCTGCGGCGGCTATTCCGCTGCAGCGCTAAGGGGGTAGGGCGGCCGCGCGGTGGCCACGTGCTTGTGATGGAACCGCTCCGTCACGGCTCGCTGGTGAGCTGTGCTTGTGACGGAACGGTTCCGTCACGAACGCGCCTGCCCAATGGAACGCGCCGCGCAGGCGTGCCGAGCGGGCCGTGACGGAACCGTTCCGTCACAAGCGCAGCTCACCCGTGGCTTGTGACGGAGCGGTTCCGTCACAAGCATACAAGGGGTTAAGTCATAGCGACATCATCCTGTGAAATGCTGATGTTTTCCAAACAGTAATCACAACCCAACCTTCTTCCAAACTTATACAACAGTTCAATAAGCCTTCATGTTAGTCATTGAGCAAGGGCTCCCTACCTTTCAAACTGTCATGTCCCAAAAAAACAGTCTAAGGTAGGAATTCAACGTGGCTGCATGGCTGTGCTTTATAAAACTAATATTTTGAGCATCTGTGATGCAGAATGAATTTGCTAATTGAATAATATAAATGTTGAGGCTTTGCGGTTTGCCACCACTTTCTTTATTGCTAGGAAAATTGTGTGCAGAAAAGTCAGTTGGACTCTTTCTGTAGATCCAGAAAAGAGCTTAAATTGTTTAGGGGATTGCTATTTCCAGAAGTGTTTTACAGAAGAAATTTAAAGTGAAGAAAGCTCTGCTCGGGGTTAGGAAAGAGATGTTTATTACATGTGATTTTAAAATTGTTTTTGGATATTATTGTCCTATGAATTTCTAGTGTATACAGTGGTCAGATTGTAACCACCTTAAGAGGTCGATAATGTTGAAACACTTTTTGGTTGCACCAATATCACCACAATATGCTTATTAATAAAACCATTTTTAGACAGGGAAAATACTATACACATGGACACTGCAATTCTGGAGTAGAAGCAGTAAATTCTAAGCCATGCTTTATGGTTCCAATAATTTAAAGCCAACAGACACATTTTCTTTGCACCAATAAAAAGCGCAATTTCCTATAGTGAATTAAAAGTGAAGAGGAGTTTTACACCCATTCCAAGTACACCAACCTGCTAAGAATCACCCTTACCTTCCTGTTAAAAATAAACATAATCTGACTGGCACAGTAGGCAAAACTGTGCTTTTTAGTTCAGCAGGTGTTAATGACTTTGAGGTCAACAGAAAAAAAAGATTAAAGAAGCGCTGCTAGTGAGGCTGTGGGTAAAACCACATGATGATTCTCTTAAATACAGCATAGTATTGTGCAGAAGTTGTGTGGCCCTGTTACACACTATTCCTAGTTGGATAGCTTATGTTCATTACAGTAGACCTGAAATGGGTATAGCGTAGGTCTTTAAACTGTGGGGTGCTTCCCCTTAGGGGTCACTGGTTATATTCCCATGGGTGGGGGGCGTAAATGCCCCTCCAAAGACTTGTAAATGAAGATTGCCTTAGAGGTGCAACCATGCTTATTTGTCACATGTCTATGGTGTCTCCTTTTTCAATCATCATTTTAACTTCGTAAAAACGTATGGACACTTTGAGACTAAGTGACTTGGGGTCGGGCGTGAGTGAGCGTGGTGGCAGGGTTAACGATCTTCTTTAGCTATTTAGTTGTTTTTTTCACTGTAAGTGCAATTTTTTAAATGAAATCATTTTGAGATAAAACGGGTGTTTTTAAAGCATACACGTTAGTAATATCTAATCCGATTTTACCTAGTGCCAAAATATTAAAAAGTGTCTATTAAAAGGACGAATTGCAACTCTGCTGATCACACCCTTGTATAATCTCTCAAAAAAAATAAATGTTTGTCACCTTAAAGCTTAGAGTGCCTCTGTCAAAATAAAGCATATGCTGGCTCATAAGCAGCCCTTACATTTGATGATTAACCAGTTGAACACGTATACATTTCTTTCAGGTAGCGTGTATGTTAGAAAGAGTGCCTGCTTCTTCTTTAGCTCTGTGTCCCTCCGTTGGCTTCACTTCACAGGGGACTTTATCCCTCTCCTTCATCCACAGATGCCGCAAGGTTATAATTTTATCAAAAAAATGTGGACTGTTTTTGTAAAATGAGTATGAGTGGGCATGTCTGTCCCATAGATGCAGCACTGTTATATGTCCATTAGGGTCATTCTTGACATTGCTAAGTTAGCATGAGCTCTGCTGCCATGATGCTGCTTGTGCACACGTTAAGACATGACTTTATTTTGCAAGACTCTGTGCCTTTCACATGAGAACGGTCTGCTTTCTGCGTTCTCTGCTGTTCTTGGAGTTTACTCTGAACACTACGTGCAAGGTTGAAAAATATGAACCTTGTTGTTCTGTTCTGGTCAGGCCATGGTACCTATACAAAACATGCTACACAGAGCTGTACTGTTGGAGAGCTCGTGCTTTGATATTACGGGGAAGCATGTTGTTCACACACACTTGGAGGGAGTCCTTTCATAGGAGAAGAGCTATGCTGTTCCTATGTTGTAAAGCTACCGTCTAGGCTCTAAGGTATGGGGTCTGCTGAAAAAGCCCAGAGATCTTTCTTTATATAATAATCCTTAACATACCAAGGGGAGGGTGGCTAGTCCTTTCTCCACTGTCTCTATATAATGACGTCCCCCTTTATATTCTATGGTATTGTAACAATGCTAACTGTGCTAGGTTTATGCATTTTACTGCTGGTAGTGGCTCGTATACTGCATTATAGAACACAATAGTTAAAATAAAACATTTTGAACTATACAGTGACGCTGAATACCCTTTTTGTGGACAGGTATGTGTGAGTGAGTGAAAGTGAATGTCTTGCTATTGCAATTCCGGCGAGAGCATACACAGGCACTTGGGACTGTACAGCACCATTTGCGGAGCTGCGTTCTCTTGTTCTTGACTTTGCTGATCCTAATGTGAATACTCCTTATTGTGTGCGATTCTTACTACTGTGTCCACTCTTTTAATGAAAACTTATTCTTTTGGTCAGAAAATGACTATAGAGTCTCTAAGGGCAGCGCAGTAAAGCATAAAATGCTGTGAGTTTGAGTGGCGGAACATAAAAAACGTCTTCCACTCACACAGGTTATCCATAGTCTTGGCCATAGGCGTGAGGGCGCACATGCTGTTGGTAATTCTTTGACTGATCAAGCGGTCAAGTCTGCTTCGGTAGCCATGTGTTCTGTTGCAGCCGTTGAAAGGTCCATGACTAACATTGACAATGACATTTTGGCTGCTATTGCTGCAATGAAGGATGGAACTGCTCCTCCGCAGGGCTTCCCTTCAAAGTATTCTTATCATTTATCTCCCAAACAAGTTCCTTATGCTACAATTCCAAATGTTGGGAATCTGCTGATTCGCAACATGGACCGCAGACCCGATTTGATCGTTGCCACACACGAAGGCATGGCTTCTGCACATGCCGGAGTGTCAGCGACATTTACTATTTTTTTTTTTTTTGCAACGTTACTGGTGACGTGGTTTATATAAACAGACCTGTAATTGTGTACTTTCGTGTGACATTTGTCAACAAATTAAGCCGTCTGCGGTCTCACGCCCTCCCCAAACACAGCTGTGTATATCCAATCAGCCTTTTGGCTGTGTGTATCTTGATCACTTTGGTACGTTCTCCTCTGCCCATAAATAAATCTTAGTTGCAGTTGATTTGTGTACTAAATTTCTTTGGGTTTGGCCACAACGCAGTGCTGATGCTAGAGTTGTCTTTGCCGGGATGTTTGCCTGTGGCACCTTCCACTCTGACCAAGGTCCAGCGTTCGCCTCTAAGGCGTACAAGGACACAATGATGTTAATGGGGATGCAGATACAGTTTTCGTCTCCATATAGGCCTGAGGGCAGTTTTTATAGCGGAGCGAATGAACTGTGACTTAAAGCACTCTGTCAGCTAGAGTCTTAGGTACTGGCAGGAACTGGATGGCCCACTTGTATGGGGTTCAACATGTACTTTTATAATCTCCCTAGAAGATCTCTGGGTTGGCGGACCCCATACAAAATGCTCTTTGGCATTAAAATGTTTGTGCCAGACCTTAATAGTGTAGACTTTGTGGCGGTTGCCACAACCTTTGACGTAGATAATCATTCTACTATGTTAGAGGACCTACAAAAGACCTGTAACAGTTACGCGACTGAACATTTACCTTCTCACAATGATGCAGCACTGCTGATTCCGGTAGCCGTCTGGCTTCCAAAGATTGGAGATCTGGTACGAGAAAAGTTGGAGAACAAAAAGGAATTTGGTCCCTCTTATCGCGCACCGGTTGCCGATTCGGAATAGTGTCACTCCTACTGTTTTGTGCAACGCAATTTTTATTCAATCCGCTGACTTCATCCTCTTCCACTAATGCCCGTGTGGGTGAGGGAGTGATGGACACTGCTATTGACCTTTCACCTGTCCTGCCTCCATCTTCTAATGCAGACGTCGAGTATACTTACCCTACAGATGAGTCGAATAGTGAGATACCGAACAGTTCCTGACAACATCACGCTGACCCAGCACTACCACCTCTAATTAACAGAATGCAAGCGGTCGCTTTGGAGATCATGCCATCCTCTTATTCTTCCAATTTGACACTTCCACTGACACAATTGTGTTTTTATCTCATTGTTCAAGAAGACTTACCTAGTCCCACCATGGACCTACATCTGGTTGGTACTTATCCTGATTTTCCTCTTCATATTTTTATTTTTTTTAAAAATATTTCCGAGACCTTTATTGAGAATGCATTTGTCTGATAACACAGCTCAGTGCCTACAACCTTGAAGAAGGCCGGCAGCGTTATAAACAGGTACTTGCATAGCCCTGAAGATGTGTGTGGCTGTAGTACAGTTTACACAGCAAGTCACCTACAACCACCATGGGCCGGCCGCGTCAATAGTAACTGTGAGTCTTGGGGTTTATTTTACTGTGGAACACAAACATAAACCAACTTGGATCAGTCCACTACCGCACTCCGTCCCCCTCCAACATTATTGCTAATTGTGGTTGAACAGTGCCTTTACAACAATAATTTCATAACATTCACAGAAATTGCATCAGTTTTGAGGCTAATCATTTTCACTCATCCCCTTGAGCAGTTAGGTATGCAGTCAGATATACCCAATAGTCCTTTGGCCTGGATCTAGCTGGTAACATTTCTTCATATGTGCGTAATGTATCATGGCAGTAAGTCATATCCCTGAGCAATTGCTTGACCATCGGCACCTTTTTACTCCCCCAGCACATTGAGACTCTGCGCTTAGCTAGCAGCAGGGCCACTGCACAAAACCTTCGTGGCATTGGTTTCATTTTCCCCAATAGACCTAGGAGACAACAGCGAAAGGTGCACTCCAGAGGTATCCCCACCATTTCAGACAATTTGTTTGTAACTTCCAGCCAGTAGGCCTGGATCTTAACACAGTGCCATGCTAAATGTATGAAGTCACCATGCTGAAAGTGACAGCGTTTGCATCACGCATCTTCTTCTCTCAGACCGTATTTATGCAGAGAGACTGGGGTGTGGTATGCCTGGTGTAAGTATTTAAAATGAATGATACATAAGTTTCCATCCGGCGTTAGGAGTGTAGTCGGGGTGCATGTAATTTCCCAGTCTTTGTCAGTGAGGGGGTCCTCCAATAGCGGGTTCCATTGGTCCCGCGCCTTAGCTGTGGTATGTCCTATCTCTGTTTGAGCCGATGCATAAAGTCCGGATACTAAGTGAGATGTGTTAGAGGTCGTAAAAATTAATTGCAATGTGTCCAGGGTAGGTGGTTCCTCAGGAAAGGTGTGATAGAGTTGCCGAACTGCCATTTTCAGTCTATGGAATGTATATTGAAATAATAAAGATGGGTTTTGTATGTAGGCTAAATCTAGTTCTGTGAGGAAACTTCCATCTTTATATAAATCTCCCATGGAAATTAGTCCTACTTGATTTAATAGGCCCACTGGTTCAGCTGTTACCGACAGCGCCGGGTGATTATGAAGGGGAAGAGCCGGAGCGTAAAGTGGTAATTTATGGGCTAGCTGGCCTAATCTCTTCCATGCTGTGTTAGTAACGTCTATGGTATTAATGTCTTTGCGTGGTGGTCTGTCGTGTGTGATGATGGCGTCGAGCGGAATGGGATCAGCATCTCCCGCCTCAACAGCTACATGAGTCATGTACGGGGTTCTATGATACCAGAAGGCTGCATACTGTGCCTGAGCACAGAGATAATATAGGAAGAAATCCGGTACACCCCATCCCCCTTTGAATGTTGGCTGCGTCAAGGTAGTTAGATCGATGCACGCTCGTCTACCTGCCCAAATCAGCCTCAAGACCATCGTGGTTATGCGCTTAAATACTTCCCTTGGCGGCTGAATAGGGATATTGTTAAAGAGGTAAAGGAGTTTGGGGAGCACTACCATCTTTACTATCTCAATTCGATCGGCTAGGGATAATGGGAGTTGAATCCACCTCTTAGTTTTGTCCTCTAGGGCATCAATCGTTCTACCGTAGTTAGTCCTAATGACTATTTCCGGGTCCCTATGAAACTATACACCTAGATATCTTATGGGGTCTGTTTGCCATTCTAATGGGTATTCCACAGCGTGCGGTGTGGTGGTGTCTGTGAGTGGGATAATCGAGGATTTTTCCCAATTTATCTGTAGTCCCGAGAAACCACCAAATTTGATGTATGTACGCAAGAGGGGATCCAGGTTTTGTGGTGAGTCACGGACATATAGTAACAGATCATCCGCATATAGCGAGATTTGTAGGGGCCCACTCGTGAACTGCAGGGCGAGATGATTGCTCCTCTGCCTAATTATGCAGGCCAGGGGTTCTAGGGCCAGAGCAAATAGCAGGGGGGACAATGGGCAGCCCTGCCTGGTCCCTCTTCCAATGTTAAAAGCTTCAGAGACATAGCCATTGATTCTGACTCTAGCAGTGGGTCTCGTGTACAACAGTTGGATCCATTGAATGTATATCAGTGGAAAACCCATCCTATGCAGTATAGTAATTAAGTATGACCATTCAATGGAGTCAAATGCCTTGGTGGCATCCAGCATCACAGCCACAGCTTTCATCGTCTGGTCTAGGTAGTGTGAGACCGCAAACAGTGTTCTTGTGTTGTGCATTGTGTTGCGGGAGGGTATGCAACCCGATTGGTCTGGGAGGACCAAATTCGGCATAAGGGGTTGCAGTCGCACCACAAGTATTTTAGCAAGTATTTTTGAGTCTACATTAAGAAGGGAGAGCGGGCGATATGAGTTACAACTCTCCGGGTCCTTATCCGGTTTAAGGAGTGCCACTATTAACGCCTCTCGAAGTGTAGATGGTAGTATCTGAGCGTCATGTGCGGCCCCGAACATAGCAACCAAGTAAGGAGCCAGGAGGTCCCTGTTTTATAAAACTCACATGTGAATCCATCCGGGCCAGGACTCTTACCGTATGGCAGGGATTGGATCACTTCTGTTACCTCCTCCACTGTGATCCGCAGTGATAGGTACTGCCTCTGGGCGTCAGACAGCCAGGCAATGGCGATATCGTCCAGATATTGGAGCGTTTCTTGTTGTGTTGCTACTGGCCTTGATTGATACAAGTCCCCATAATTCTGAACAAAGCATTTTTAAAATGGTTGCGGGATCTGTGTGTAATTAATTATCGCCTCCTCTGATCTGTGTTACCGTATTGGGAACTCGGCCAGCACAAATTTTGGTCGCCAGTACTCTCTCGGGCCGTCCACCTTCTCCATAGACTTGTGCAACATGTCTCTTACTCAGGTACTTAACCTCGTCCTCAGCTAATGAGTGGTGTTCGGTTAATGCAGTGTGTATTGCAGCAAGTGCTGCCGGAAGAGGCATTGTTTCGTATTGATGTTATAACGTACTAAGCTTAGATTCGCACCTGGTCAATTGTGCTCGTATATCTTTTAGTATTCCAGCTGTTGTGCTTATACAGACACCGCGAATTGTAGCTTTGAAAGCCTCCCATAATAGGCCTGCATCCTCAGTGGATTTATCATGTATTAGGAAGTATTCCCTAATCGCCTTTTCTATAGTATCTGCATATATAGGGTCGGTCAATGCTGTGGCATTGAACCTCCAGCTATACGGCGGCGGTACATAATTAGGGCAGTTTAGGGAGAGTTTAATGGGGTTGTGGTCTGAGAGGGTTTTGGGCATGTGTTTGATCGCTGTAGTCCAGAACAGCAGTGCATCCGAGCCCAGCCAGTAATCTATGCGCGACCAGCTGCCATGTGCAGCTGAAGTGTGTGTCGCTTCTTTGATATCTGGATGACGGGCTCTCCAAATGTACGTGATACGTAGATCTAGCATCATGTCTAGCAGTTTGGTGAGAGCCTGTGTATGGTGGTCCGTTGTGTCACCCGATCTATCCAGCTTATCATCCAGGGCTAGGTTAAGATCTCCTCCCCAAAGTATCGTTTGCTCATCAGCTGAGTGCAGTTGTTACCAAATTGCATGATATAAGTCAGGTGCATCGGTGTTTGGGCCGTATGTATTTACCAGTGTTAGTGGATGTCCCCGTAGTTAGCCCTTCAGGATGACATATCTGCCATATGCATCTAAGATAGTTGTGTTAACCTCAAAGTTCGTGCCTTTCTTAATTAGTATGGAAACCCCTCTAGAGTACGAGGAATATCTTTAGCAGTGAGTGGATTCCGCCCACCTCCTTCCCACCTAAGCAGTCGAATGCGGAGCTTCATACGTCTCCTGAAACATAACAATATCAATGTGCCACCTGTCCAGACACGTGAATATCTGGCGCATTTTTTTGGGCTTTGTGTAGCCTCTAATGTTCCATATAAGGAAGTTCAAGGGTTGTGTAGTAGATGGATTTTCAGCCATCGTGACGTGTCGTGAAATATAAACGTTATCATAGTGTTCGAGGATAGCGCTCCTTCTGTCACACCAAGGAAAACATGTGTAGGCACCCCTGAAATAGCAACTAACCTGTATCAGAAGGGTATAGGCAGTGCATCTTAAGCAGTCAGATCCATAAATTAAAACAACACCCATAATGTTTCCCCTCCCACCCACAACAGCAGCCCAATCCTGCTGAAGCACTACTCCAAACAAACAGTCAAAAATCAAGAACATTTAGTGGGGATTTCCCATAGGGGGGTCCGCCTGGGCTACACATCTCCATCCGAAATATCGGATGCGGACGGACTACGTTAGTCAGTGACAACCTTTGCATAGAGCCTTAACAAGTCATAACAGTACATAGCGGTGCAAGGCATTGGAAGCAAATAGTTACTAGCAGGTAGTAGCTCCACTGGGTCAAAGTTTCATACGAAATAAGGCACATCAATACATCGCACAATCAGTATTAATCCGCATTTGATGAACAGTAGTGCAAGGCATTACAGTATCTAAAGGAGTCTCTGCGGAGCATGGACAGCTAGAATAAGTATCGGAGCAAGTCAAATAATGTCTATCGAGTATCATCAAAAGTGCGTGTGCCCCAAACCATTTCCAGATTGTACTGCGAGTTAGTGCAGGTCTTAAACCAATGGTCAATCCGCATATCTTTGTGATCAGTGTCCAGGACTTGGTATCAACTGTGAAAATAGTGCTTATGTATAATTGTTAGTGCTTAGGCAGGCATGCGCACCTGCGCTCCCTCACAGTGGTCATGTCTGCTCCGTATCCCGCCCAATAGAGGCACACTAGCGTATAATCACAGAATAACATGCAACCTTAACTGCCATCATAGCCTGCAGGAAGTCCGCATGAGCGTCCTGTAACCTTCCATTTCTATATGCAGATTACCGAGTAGGATAAAGTTGGGAGACAGCTGGCTTTTCTCAGAGTTTCAGTGTCAGGACATAATTGAGTACCCCATAGGTCTCGTTAGCAGTGGTGGCAGTAATTTATCAGGGCCTCTTCTCTCACTTCCCATCGTGGTCCATCTAATCCCTGTGCAGTTCTGCAGCGCTGCCTAGTAGTTGGGGGATGCACTGCCATATATTTCAGTACCTTCGTGCAATGAATCATTACCTCTGTCAAGCCTAGTAAGACTTCAAACCATCCGGGCAAACCCTGTCCTGACGTATAGGTAAAAGCCTGTGTAATGATGAAGTGTAGTAGTACATGGAAACCCATAGTATGGACTTACCGATCATGAGGAGTTCATTGTAGCCTATATCAGAGCTCACCCTTCCGAGGAAGGCCCTACCATATCAGTCTGCGATAGTCACGAGTCTCTGCATCTTCACCAGTGCTGAAATTGCAAAATCACCTCATTCCTTGTCCTGGTCCTGTTCCTGTCTGTCTCTGGTCCGATGAGAAGCCACAATAGTTTTGATATAGTCGTTCGCCGCCTTGGGTGTGGATAGCACTGTCGATTTGCCTTCCCAGGTCACCTTTAGATGTACAGCATAGCGTAGTCCACCTTTAGGTCTTGTAGTTTGGCTTTAGATGCATTGAATTCTCTGCGTGCCTGTTGGACGGCGATTGTGTAATCGGGGTAGAACTCTAATCGGTTGTTTTGGAAGACGAGTTCCTTGCGCTCACGTGCTAGTCGCAGTATCACATCACGGTCTCTGTAATTCAAGATACGTGCCACAATTGGCCTTGGTGGTGTACCTGGTGGAGGTTGTGGCGCCAAGGTACGATGAGCCCGCTCCACAATGAAGACTGGCGACAACACATCTTTGCCAAAGAGTGCCAAACAGAGGTCCTCAACATAGGTCTCCATTTTGCCTGTGTTTGTGGATTCGGGCACACCTGTGATGCGCACGCTATTGCGTCTCGATCTGGCTTCCAAATTCTCCGCCTTTGAGCGTATGACTTCTAGTATCTTCTCAAAGCCTGTACATTTAGATGTGCTCGTATGCGCTTCGTCTTCCACCGCTGATTTTCTCGTTTCTGCCTCGTCTAGCCTTTCGCCATGTCTATCTAGTTTTGCCGCCATGTTGTCAACTCGACAGGTTAGATTGTCCAATTTCCCGTTTATATCCTGGAGACTGGATTGAATGACCTTAAGTATGGATTCCATCCCCCGCGTTGTATCTGCCGCCGTGTCCGTCTCTGTGTCGGGAAGTAGGCACACGTGTCGTTTTGCGCTGCTCGAAGCTGAGCTTCGACTGTTGCCTGTCCGGTTTTCCCATGTTGGAATGATGGACTTTGCCGGAATGCAGCAGGCAGACAGGTTATGGTACGGCACAGCAGCTGTATTAGGAGACAGACTTGTGGCAAAGTTGCTGTCTTGTAGTAGTTGTTCACGTTCCGTATGCTCAATAAGGTCAGCTCCTTGGTCTTCAGGCAGGTAGCATGTAATGGGACTTGGCGCTGAGAGCAGGTTAGACTTGGTAGCAGAGAAAGTGATTCCTTTCCAAGTAGTCGCTATGAGCCGGAAGTCTTCCAGCAGCTGCTATGGCGCCTCTACAGCTGGCATCGAGGGAATCTCTGAGCACATGTAGGAGATATGTAGAGTAGTGTTGCAATTCCGAACTACAGGTGTTACTCTGCAGGAGACATACAGCTACACATAATGGTTCTGAGCTGCAGATGGGCCAACATAGCTTGTTTGCCGCATTATTCCATGCCCTAGGAGGCCAAGATGTGGTGTAGATGCATGATGGGGTCCATGAAGCGCTACCGTACTTAGGGGGAAGGTAGCCGTTGGAAGGCGGGTAGCGGTCGCAGCCTCAGTCAGTTTACCGCCAGAGTCTCTGCTTCCACCACCTCTATGGTTCGTGCAGCATCGCCACCATACTCCAGCAATGGGCTGTGAGACCTGTCTAGTCTTATTCGAGGTCTTTTGTTTCCTCAATGCGTTCTGGTGTGTGTAGTTGGCAGACACACGATATCCAGACAGTTGCAAGTCGTTTATATGGGCGCCGCCATCTTGTCAGCCGTTTTTGCGCCGTTTTTGAATTGCGATTGCGAGCGCACTGGGCCGCCTGTTCCAACATAAACTACAGCCTCTCCGTAATGCTCGTGTATACAGCAATTACCAGCCTGGTCAGGGAAGTGTCCGATCATGCCTTATTAAGCGCCGGGTCTAACAACGCGCCTCACTGAGTCTATACTGGGGGTCGCCATATTTGCCACCATGCCAGCCAGAACCCCTCGCAGCAGACATCTGAACTCGCAGTTGGGTGCCCTTTAGTATGGAGAGACTCTGTCTAAGAGACGCTCTCGGAGCGTATGTTCCGGTGTCCGTGGCGGCCTTTCAGACTGAGAGCCTGCGGCGCTGTGGTGCAGGTAGTGCGATGCAGTAGGCAGCGGCGGCCGCCATCTTACCCGGAATCGGCCGAAGTGCGCCCCCGACTTTCAGGCTAAATTGCTTCGTTGGCGTTGTCCTCACCGGACCGGAAGCACGACCATAAGGTGCTACGCATCTTCATCTTGTAGAATAAGGGGTTTATCGCTGAAGTCGGTTGTCATTAATGGGATATATTCCGTGATTTCAAGCCCCTCCGGCGGAGCTGTCCAATCAGCCAGCCATCCCGCAGTGCGCCCTCTAGCGCCCCCATTTTTCCTCTTCATATTGATTGGATTTGTGACAATGTGTTTCTTGCTGATCAATAGTCCTTATTTACCAGAACGCTCTGCGGTGAACTTGGTTAACTGAGTTCTGGCACCTCATACATCATCCCATATCATGAAACGTGATCAAGCTCTTGTTAACATTTCAGTTTTCCAATTTGCAGATGGCATCATATGGGATGAAGTAGATTTTGAAGTCCACGGTCCGACGGAAGTGCTTAAGATGCCATTTGTATTTCGCTTCTCCTTAGGAGATGTGGTAATACAGGACACATTCTGATGATTGGGATGTGGAAGCTGTACATTCATTGTTTTCTGATCTGAAATATGATGCCTCTTTTGATGCTGAAGATCTGTATTTAAATTCTGCCAATTATGTGGATTTATTCTGTTATCAACATTATGGGCATCATTACTTACACAAAACAAGCACATTATGACCTGTTTTAATACACTCAATGGGAACATTGTCCGACTCCCATCCAAGGAAGTTCTAAAACACTTCGGGATAAGTTTACTTATTTTATCGATGACAACGAGTCTAATCCACAATCCTATTTTTAGGGCTCGCCTGAGCCAGCGCATGCGCTGCTCTGCAAGACACTTAGTGGGCTTTAAAAAGGCTACCACAGCTTTTTGTGTGGCATACTGCTGCGGTTACGCGCAGAGGCACGAGTAGAGGCACAATCTAGTTTTCTTCTCTCGTCGTGGTGCGGGCACATCGCACACCACTCGCCAGACATGACGCTACCTGTGCTTTCACTTTCGTGCTCTAGAAGGGACGACGACAGCGCACTATCTTGATCAGTTTCATTTTGGCTGCGTCACTTTCGCGGTCAATGCTTGTATTGTATTCTATTTCTGAGCATGCCCATAAAGCTAGGCTTGAAGTGTATATCATAGACGTCAGCACTGCAATATCTATTAATTCACCAAGTGTGCTTATTGAAAATTAGACTTTGTTTCCTTAGAATGATATCAGCGTCATTGAAATGCGCTCGCCGTTTATAAGGCACTCTGCTGTTTATTCATCTACTAAAAGCAATCGTCTATCTGCAAGAAGGAAACACATTTTTGAAACCTGTGAATCCAGACTCATTATAATGTAAAACAAAGAAAAAATTATATATCTACGTTAAACAAGATGCCAGCGACTTTGTAGCCAAGCCATGCCAGGATTTGTCTAGGGTTTACTGTGTGCTTGCCTTGTTAATTTGTTTTTTTGGAAAGCAAGGTTGTATTCTTCGTGTGATGTCCTGTAAAGGTCTCATTTAGTTTTACCCAATAGTAATGTTTTCTTTCTGTCTCCCGAGTCGTGTGTATAGTCCTTAAAGCACCCACTGCTTACGTTACGCTTTCTCCTACTACTTATTAAACAAACAAAATGCCAGTACTGCGCATTTGATCAATACTTGAGGTAATTGAGTTGGAGTTACTCAATTACAAAGACCACTCTTTCAGTCCAAATATTTATCAAAAAATTAAGCAATTTATTTAAATTTTTCTTTCTTTTTTGTGTAGAATTTCAACAATTTTTTTATGGGTAGGAAACAAAACATTATTTAAATAGCTCCTACTAAGTCTAGTATCATTCACAATTTACATACAATGAAACCAGGTAATTGGTGATGGAGGTAGTGTTGAAAGGAAGGTTGTGGGAGGAAAATTGTTGGAGGAACACACTACATTGAATAAAGTGAAGACAGTACACTTAATTGACACACATCGGGTCGAGACCAAACAAGTCAAGGGATTGTGCAAGGAGGAAGGAGAATGTGAAAAGGATGTGTGGTCGCCCTGCGCTAGGCCTATTTATAGAAGCAGGTGCTGCCACCTCCACTAAATGGAACAAAGGAAACAAAGTTTTGCTTCAATCAAGAAAGTAGACCATCAACAATTTAACATTTAAACTGTAATAGCTCAAGATTGGTCTAAATTTATAGGTGAAGGAGGTCGACGCGTTTCGAATCCCTTAGAGTGCTGGGATTCTCATCAGGACCATGTGGACAAAATCTGGAAAAAATAAATTGAAACATACTATCAGTCACACAACAGAGCAACTCTCAACTTAGCATTCAGTCCAGCATACACTCAGCTCATACCTGTGCTTCTTTGAATATTCTTGTGTCCCTGAAGGACGGAAGTTGTTTTACTGGAATATGAAAATTAGGAAAAAGGGTTCATGAATTATCACGATCGAATGGGGTGTTCCATGGTGAGAGAACAAGCGTTTGAGAGAGAAATTGCAGTACTCACTTAGGTGTTTAGACAAATCAGTTCCGGTCTTTCTAGTCCTCAGACTTTTGTCTCATTGTTGGAGGAGAGTGCAATTCATTCGCTGTCGATATTTTCTGAAAAAGACCATCATGAGTAGAAGTGTTCAGTGTTCAGTTTAGTGGATGGATGTTTGTACTTGAGCCGCTAAAGATCTGATTTAAAAATAGATGGATGTCGAGAAATTTTTAACACTGGGTATCCGTTCATTTAATTGGAAGTTATAACTCATTTCTGTTTGAAAATGTACGTTTGGCACAGCATACACGTTTAGTCTAATTTGCAAGCGTTCGGTGGACACATGCGACTTTCCCATTGTTGGTCGAATAACGTGGAATTTTTTGTATCTCGTAAGGCTTGCTAAAATCACACCGTTGGATGGAGCCCCAGGACGGGGTGTGACATGCTTATTGGAATGACTGGCTGTTTGGCAACAGTTAGTTAGTTAAGTTAACAAACGTGGGTCGCGGCTAACTTGCACTGTCGAGCATAGCATGGGTTCTAGCATTTAACTTTAATGCACGTAACAGAGTTAAGACAGGACATGAATTGGTTGAGAGGTCTTACCTTCAGATCAACACAGAGAGTCCTCCATGGGCGTCGCTTTCCTCGATGGAACATAGTGGTTTTGAACAAGGTTTCCTCGGAAGACAAGAATTCAACTATCCTGTTAATAAGCACCCACGAACACCACTATTCTATGTACTTCCAAAAGTACATAAGAACGAGAGATCGCCTCCAGGCCGCCCAATTTTTTCTGGGTGTGATTCTTTATTCGAGCCAGTCTCAAAGTTTATTGTTTTTTTTTTCTGAAACCTTTTACGGAGACTGTGAAATCTTTTCTCAGAGACACAACAGATTTCTTAAATAAGCTACAGGATTTACCATTCATAGAGAACAAAGATCTCTTGGTGAGCATGGATATTGTCTCACTGTACACACAAATCCCCCAAGACCAGGCACTAGAGGTTCTAGAAATCTTTTTGGACAAGAGAGATCGTCCATTCAAAATACCGACTGAATTTATCCTCGATCTAGCAAAGATGGCTCTGACGAAAAATTATTTTAAGTTCAAAGACGACTTCTTTTTTCAGATAAAGGGAGTCGCCATGGGCTGTCCTTTTGGCCCGGAACTTGCAATCTTGTTTATGAGCCAATATGAGGACACATTTTTCCACAATAACAACCCTTTCCAAAAATGGATCGGTGGCTGGGTTCGTTTTATCGACGATATCTTCTTTTTTTTTTTTTTTTTTTAAAGTTTGTTTTTATTGTTGCATCAGGCGGATCATGGGTACAGGAGACATAACCACTCGGGGGAGCGTCAACATTCCGCTCTTCCCGATATTCTGCAACTTTTTAATAGTCAGTTACATATCTTTGAGCATGATGAACTTGTTTTTCATTTTCACCCCAAACTCCCACCCGCCCCCCAGAACTCCCGAAAACGTCATCAACTGAGAGGCCTCCATCGAAAACCCCCCTTCCCGCCCTCCCTTTCTCCCCCCCCCCCCCATACCATCCGTCCTCGCCACCTCCCCCGACCCTCCCTCCCCCTCTAAGTCATGACATAGAATATATACAATCCAGCATCCCGGACCCTCCGAAGACTACTATGCTGGAATCAGCGTCGAACGTGTGTCCCAGCTATCCTCCCTTCCACCCACCTTCCTCTCCGGACAATCCTACTCCAGTCCATGATAGTGCCTCCACTTAGTCCAAATTTTTCGAAATTTACGTGGGCACCCTCTAGCCTTGTAGGTCACTCTTTCAGCCGCCATATACATATCTAGACCCCTCCTCCATTCCTCCAGGTCGGGTTTCCCAGGCGCCCCCCACATTCGTGCTATATCTCTTTTTGCTACCACCAAAGCCAGCTGCAGGAAAATGAGTAGGTATCTTGTAATGTCCACCTCCGTTGACATTCCCAGAAGTGCCAGTTTTGGATCGCTAGGAATCTCCATCTCCAATACCATACTCAGTTCCCTAAATACCTCGCCCCAATATTCCTGTATCACAGTGCAGCCCCAGATGATGTGGTAGAAGTCGCCTGTTTGGTGCTGGCATCGTATGCATGAGGTGTCGGTCACCCTCCCCATCCTGGAGAGCCTCACTCTGTCGAAGTAAGCCCGGTGAAGGACCTTAAACTGTATTAGGCGGAGCCTCGATTTTATGGCCACTTCCCTCGGGTGCATGAGTGCGAGTTCCCAATCCAGGTCCTCCATCGTGCCCACATCTGCCTCCCACCTCGCCCTGAGTGCCTGCAAATCTCCCAACATATTATTCGTCAGTGTTTTGTATGTCATGGATATTGCCCCCCTCTGTATCCGCTCCTGGAGTAATCGGCCCTCAAGTGGTGCAAACTGGGGTATGTCGGTAAGCGATATGTGCTGTGCTCCCCATGCGTGTCTTAACTGCAAGTATTTATAGTATTGGGTGTTGTGGAGGCCAAAGTCCTGCTGCAGCGTCTGGAAGGTTTTAAGTTCCCCCTTAGCTATGACATCTCCCACCGTGGAGATGCCGATGTCGTCCCACCTGTGGAATCCCTTCAGTTTATACAGCTCTGTCAACCACCTACACGACCATAGGGGAGTCTGTCTGGTGAGCCTTTCATGCCAGCCCATCCTAATTGTCGCTCTGCGCCACGCCATCAAGGTAATCTTCGTCGCCGGTAGGAGCTGGCGGCCTCCTTTCCCGCCATACAAGAAGTGTAGTACCGTCTTATTGCCCCATTTGGACCTCTCTAGAGCATAGGTGGGATGGTCAGCCGGGGCGTGTAGCCACTCATTGATCGGGGCAAGGTGTTCTGCCCAGTAATAGGCCTCCAGATTAGGTAGCGAGATTCCCCCACTATATTGGTGGCGTTGCAGGGTCGTGAGTGCCACCCGGGATTGCTTCCCCAACCACAGGAAAGAGCGGAGATCAGCATGGATTGTCCGCAGTGTCGCATCTGGTAAGGGATAGTACTCATTTTGCAGGGCGTATAAAAACTTCGGTAACAGTATCATTTTATACAGGGCGGCTCTGCCTAACATGGTGAGCGGCAGCGGTCTCCATCTATCCATCTCCGTCTTCGCTGCCCCCAACACCCTAAGCACATTGTCTGCGTAAGAGCGCCTCCTATCCCGGGTGATAAAGACCCCCAAATACCTGAAGCCTTCCGTAGTATGAATGAGCAACTCAGGCAGGCACTCCCCCCGCGGCTCACCTTGCGGGTCGTAGAGGATCGACTTATGCCAATTTATAGTGTGTCCGGCCACTGCTCCAAAGTCGCCTAGTTCCCTGAAGAGGGCCGGTATTGTCCTAGCCGGGTTCGTCACATATAGCAACACGTCATCGGCGTACAGGGAGATCTTCTCCTGGTCAGTTGCCGAGTCCCCCCAGTGAAAGCCAGTCACTTCTTGATTGAGCCGGATGCGGATCGCCAGGATCTCAATTGTGAGGGTAAAGAGGAGTGGGGACAGCGGGCACCCCTGGCGGGTCCCCCGTTCTATCGCGAACTCTCTCGACATTCGCCCATTCACTCGCACTCTCGCCCTAGGGCTCGAGTATAGAAGACTCACCCAATGTCGGAACTTGGGTCCGAACCCGAAACGTTCGAGAGTGCCCATCAGGAAGGGCCAGTGGACCGCATCGAACGCCTTCTCTGCATCCAATGAGAGGAACCAGTGTGGCTCACTTTTGCCACCGACTTCCTGGAGCCAGTTGTGTGTGCGCCGTAGGTTAAGTTTAGTGGCCCTGTCCGGCAGAAACCCGGACTGGTCTGGGTGTACTAGGTCCGTTATGACCTGTCGGAGTCGCCTTGCCAGAATGGTGGCGAGAATTTTGTTCTCAACGTTCAGAAGGGAGATTGGGCGGTAGGAAGAACAGTCCTCCCTGGGCTTGCCCTCCTTGTGGATCGGGACTATGGTGGCTAGGGCCAGGTCTGGCGGGAGACTACCGGAGTCAAACGCACCCGCATACAGTGATTTCAAGTGACGTGCCAGGAGGTCCCCCGTCCGTTTGAAGAACTCCGCCGGGAAGCCATTAGGTCCCGGGGATTTCCCAGGTTTCAGGACCGCCACTGCCTCCGCGATTTCATCCATGGACAGGTCGGCTTCCAGCGCCTCGCTATCTTCGGGGGTTAACTGCGGCACTTCCATGCTACCCAGGAACGACTCCACCACCCCGCAGTCTCCGAGGTCCCTGGCCCTATAGAATTCTTCGAAATAGGTCGCAAAGGCCTCTGCTATCGCGACATCTGACGTCGCTCGTGTCGGGCCCGGTATCCCAATCCCATCAACCCATCTGGCCGCCTGCTCCCGCCTGCTCAGCCATGCCATGAGTTTCCCGGATTTGTCGCCTACATCATACAGGCGATGGAGGGTGGCCAGCGCCTGTGTGCGCGCTTCGTCCGTAGTTAGTTCCCTATATAGCCGTTGAGAGTCCAGCAGAAGTCTCAGATGCCCCTCCCTTTTCGTTATGAGGTAGTCAGCTTCTTGAGTCAAGATGTTGGCCTCCACCCGCGCTACCTCCTCAGTGCGTTTCCTTCTGGCCTCCCCCACCCTTGAGTTGAAACGGTCCCTCAACACAGTTTTCATGGCTTCCCAAAGCGTAACCCCCGATTGCACCGACCCCTCGTTTTCCGCCACAAAGACTTTGATGTCCGCTCTAATGCCCCCTAGAATCCCAGGAGTCTGTAGGTCCCACGGCGACATGCGCCACTGTGCCTGTCCACTCCCCCTGCCATGTCCTAGGTGTACAGACAGCGGGGAATGATCCGAGATACCCCTCGCCTTATAGTCGGCCGAGTCCCCCGCCGAGAGTTCCTGGCGTGTAGTGAATATATAGTCCAATCTAGAAAAAACCTTGTGGGCCCCAGAGTAAAAGGAGTAGGCTTCCTGCACAGGATGAAGCCACCGCCACACATCAGTGAGGCCAATCGTGTCCATTCTGCGCGCCAAAGCAGTCACTGCAGCCACTGCCTGGGAGTTCCCAGATCTATCTCTAGTCGTGCACATCACATCGTTGAAATCCCCACCCATAATCTGCACCGTGTCTGCCGTGTCAAGCAATATGTTCGTGATCTCCTGCATCGTCCGGTTTTGTAGTTTGGGTGGAGCATACACCGACAGTAACGTGTACCTGCGCCTCTTCCATGTCCCCTGTACCCCAGCAAACGTGCCCTGCGGGTCCAACCATGTGCGTGTCACTGTGAAGGGTGTCGTTTTCCTAATGAGTATGGCTGTGCCCCGTGAGTCCTTAGTGTATCCAGCGTGCGCTAAGACTATGTAAGGCCCACGTGCTAAGAAAGCACAATGGTTCCCCCTCAAATGTGTTTCCTGGAGGAATATGATGTCTGGTGCCATGCGTTTAATATAGGCATTGACCAAGCCCCTCTTAATTTTGGAACCCAAGCCATTCACATTCCAGGTTAGCGCCTTCACCCCAGCGCCATCTCGGGTTGTTTCAGTTAGTGTACCTGCCATTGCACTTCACACTGACCACCGCAAACCGGACTCTGGGCCCAGGGTAGTAGCAAGGGTGAACTCTGCTGCCTCACTGATACCACCCCCCTTCCCCCCCCCAACTCCCCAACACCCCAACGTGGGACAAAAACAGTACCAACATTCCCTACCCTCCCCCTCCCCACCTCCCTCCCCTTCCAGCTGCGCCCCAACATGGGACCAAACCATCCATGGGAGTAGGTCAGTCGCCCTCCCGCACATCCCTCCCCAGTCTAAACTGTGTTTAGGTCAAACACACAAAAGAAACAAACTGCAGGGGGTGTGCCAACTTGCGTGCTCCGTTATGCCGAGCTGCCATCCCATCCGAGCTGCACGGTCCTGCCTTCAAGAATGTGAGTCCTGAGTGTCTATGCTCGGGTCTGGACCCGAGGAGTCTTGTTCCAGCTGACGGATCTCCTTAACCAAGGGGTGTAGTGATTCGCCCACAACGACCATATCTTCCTCACCGGATGAGGGGCCTTCCGATCCCTCCACGTCATCTCCCTCGGAGCGTATTCCTTTCCTCAGACTGCTGAACCTCGAGCCCGCCACCGAGTCTTTTCCTGGGGAATCCGACCTGCCTCCCCCGTTGTTCGCCGAACCCCGAGTCCTGTATGGCGTCGCCGAGACTGTGTGTTGGGTCCTCCGTAGCCTCCGTCGCTGCGGCTTCGGCCGCTCCCAGCTCGATCTTTCCCTCACCGTTCTGTCCATTGCGTCTCGACTGGCTGTCTCCCTACTGTTCAAGATTGGGCGCTCCTCCAACCACTGCCACGCGTCTTCCGGGTGGGCAAAAAAGATAGATTTGTCTTTATATATCACCTTCAGCTTGGCTGGGAAGAGGAGCATGTATTCAATGTTCAGGGATCTCAGTTTCACCTTCACAGCGTCAAAGGAGCGGCGCTGTTTCGAGACCTCCTGGCTGTAGTCCGGGAAGATCATTATTGTAGTGTTCTCCAGGCGGATCTCTCCCAGGGCCCTAGCCTCCCTCAGGATCAGGTCCCGATCGGCAAAGTTTAGGAAGCGCGCTATAACCGGCCTTGGTCTCGCGCCCTCAGGTGGCTTGGCCAGAAGCGCCCTATGTGCTCTTTCAATAATAAAGCATGTGGAAAATGGCGCCGTTGGGAATGTGGATTTCAGCCATGTCAGGAGGAAGGCGGCCATGTCCTTCTCCTCAATCCCCTCCCTAAAACCTACAAAGCGGAGGTTGTTGCGCCTGGACCTATTCTCTGCATCGTCCACCTTCCATTGGAGGTGACGGTGCGCAACCTGTAGTTCCGCCATGTCTTTCTTGAGCGTGGTGATCGCCTCCCCGTCCTCTTTCAATTTGTCCTCTGCCGCCGTCACTCTTTCGGTCAGGTTCCGAAAGTCCTGGCGCAGCAACGTCACCTCGACCCCAACCTCGCCAATCTTGGTCTCCAGGGCGGATCGCGATGCCTGGATATCCGATCTGGACGCTTGGATGGCCTCCAGTAGCATGGCCGTGTCGGTGTGGGCGCCCGGATGTTCTGCCATGGGCCGTGGCGCCGCGAAATTGTCCATGGGTCCCTGGCGTGGGGGTTTGGGCACCGGGTCTTTCTTTCCCATCTCTGCACCGTATAGCCGCCCAGGAGAAAACGCCGGGATTCCTGCTTCTGCAGTGGGGCGCCAGCCAGTGTGTGAACCGCCGGATGGCGGGAGCGTGGGTCACTGCCTCTGTGCCTCCCCCTCGCCAGACAGTCCCCCAGGCACTGGGTCTCTCCCCTTGTTACGCCCGTATGTTGCCGGTTTAGCGGGTCAGCCCCCTCTCCTGTGGGTCGTATGCCCGCTGCCTCCCGGGAGCCGTCTCCGCCACTTCGCTCTTGCTCCCAGCGCCCCCGGGTCTCTTCACCCCCAAGGCGGCTCCGGGGGGGGGGGGGGGGGGGAGTAGGAAAGCTGGCCTCGGCGCCCGTGGACTGGGGTGCTTCACCCCCTCTGCTCACCGTGGGTGTCTGGTCCGCCTCGCACAGTGGTGCGCCGCAGTAGGCACCGGGTGCGTCTCCCGTCACTTCACCTCCCGTCGGCGGCCATCTTGGTGCAGGCTACCGCGGCCCCTCGATCTCCTCGCGCCGACCTTCCCCAGCTCCCTGCAGGCTCGCGGCTTCCCCCGGCTGATTGGAGACCTCCGGATTGCAGGGCGGAGAGCACTGCCGGTCGCGTCAGTTAGGCAGCCAGCGGACCCATTTCACTCGCGGCCGCCATCATGGCCGCCGTCCCTTCGCCAACTTCTGCCTCGGACGCGAACCACTCGATGCGGAAGGCTGACACTGCCCGGGCTGCTCGCTCTCGACCCCAGAGTACGCTATCTTCACTCTGGCAGCGTTTTAAGCTCGGTTTGGACGGATTTCAGGCGGATTACGGGGCAGCTCGGCCGGAGCTCCGGAGTGGCACGTCTAGTCGGCCATGCTGCTGGCCACGCCCCGACGATATCTTCTTTACATGGTCTGGCACGACTGAACAACTCTCTGAATTCCAAGAATGGCTGAACAACCGAACGAGAGATATAAAATTCAGTAAGCAATCATCACATACTAGACTCTCTTTTTTAGATGTGGAAGTTTACTGTACCAATGGCCAATTAGTAACGACACTCTTCAAGAAAAAACAGACCACAACAAAGCTCTACACTACTCGAGCAACCATCCGAGAAGCTTGAAACAAAACCTACCCATTGGCCAGTTCCTTCGAATTCGAAGAAACTGTAGCTTCAAGGATGAGTACATGCATCATGCAAATGCCCTAAAGGAGAGATTATTGGACCGTGGATATCCATCTAAACTACTAAAACAAGCCATAAAACGAGCATGGTGGACACCACGTGAAGAACTTCTCAAAAAGAAAGAGAAGAAAGATCTGAAACGCACAGTGTGCGTATCCACCTTCTGCCCATCATCTAACTTTTAAAAAAAAAGTCATTCACCAAAACTGGCACTTGATAAAAGACATAGACGCTCAGTTTATGGCAACACCACTCTTTGCTTTTAAAAAAGATAAGAGCATTGCAAACCAAATTGTGCGAGCAGCCGTACCTCGAACAAAAATTCCTACATTGCGTGACTATGTGAACCTCCCTCCAATCACAGGACATAGGAAATGTGGAACATGTTTATGCTTCAATTCCACAATTGAAGGCAATGTTTTTCAACATGAAGGGATATCGTGGAAACATGACATCTTCACAAATTGTAAATTGCGCAACCTGGTTTATGCAATTGTTTGCCCATGTAATAAGCTATATATAGGCAAAACCAATCAGGAAGCTAGGCAAAGAATATCACAACACCCATCCAGGCTAAAGAAAAAAGTTGTTACCGCCCCTTTAGTACAACACTGGATTGATGAAGCTCATGGGGATTTGGACTTCAGATGGACAATAATTTCAAAAGTGGAAGCTGATCTGAGAGGCGGAGACCTAGAGGCCAAATTAAGACAGTGGGAAGCAATGCTCATTTTGAAATTTAACACTGCTACCCGAAGTTTAAACGAGATGTCAGAATTATACAACCTGTGACAACATAACATGAGATAAGGTTGAAGACAACCAATAAGTCTGACTCGAATGGTTCACCTTGAGAGAACACATACAATTATTCAAATTTAAATCAAAACTCCGGACATAATATGCATGGACATCGACTGTTCTGAAAGAACCAGCGACTGTTTTAATATTCCGTTTCTTTGGTCCATTCAGGACATTGGCTATTTAAAATTTATAACCTTCATTAAAAGATCACCTCCACTCTGCTACGAACTATGAGTTGGCCAAGGATTTCAATTTAAAAGCCATCGCGTTAAAATAATTCAAGACATTTGGAATCGAGCACAATTTTTAGTTGAACTCCGTGACATCGTATCTCACGGAGTTTGGCGTCCTACTACAAATCCCAGCATGCCATGGACCTGGAATTGATCTCTATTTTAACTTGCTGAACCGGAACTTATGCACGGCGTTTCCATCGAGGAAAGCGACGCCCATGGAGGACTCTCGGTGTTGATCTGAAGGTAAGACCACTCAACCAATTCATGTCCTGTCTTAACTCTGTTACGTGCATTAAAGTTAAATGCTAGAACCCATGCTACGCTCAACAGTGCAAGTTAGCCGCGACCCACGTTTTTTAACTTAACGAACAAACTGTTGCCAAACAGCCCGTCATTCCAATAAGCATGTCACACCCCGTCCTGGGGCTCCATCTAACGGTGTGATTTTAGCAAGCCTTACGAGATACAAAAAATTCCACGTTATTCGACCAACAATGGAAAAGTCGCAAGTGTGCACCGAACGCTTGCAAAAATAGACTAAACGTGTATGCTGTGCCAAACGTACATTTTCCAACAGAAATGAGTTATAACTTCCAATTAAATGAACGTATACCCAGTGTTAAAAATTTCTCGACATCCATCTATTTTCAAATCAGATCTTTAGGGGCTCAAGTACGAACATCCATCCACTAAACTGAACACTGAACACTTCTACTCATGTTGGTCTTTTTCTGAAAATATCGACAGCGAATGAATTGCACTCTCCTCCAACAATGAGACAAAAGTCTGAGGACTAGAAAGACCGGAACTGATTTATTCGTCTAAACACCTAAGTGAGTACTGCAATTTCTCTCTCAAACGCTTGTTCTCTCACCATGGAACACCCCATTCGATCGTGATAATTCATGAACCCTTTTTCCTAATTTTCATATTCCAGTAAAACAACTTCCGTCCTTCAGGGACACAAGAATATTCAAAGAAGCACAGGTATGAGCTGAGTGTATGCTGGACTGAATGCTAAGTTGAGAGTTGCTCTGTTGTGTGACTGATAGTATGTTTCAATTTATTTTTTCCAGATTTTGTCCACATGGTCCTGATGAGAATCCCAGCACTCTAAGGGATTCGAAACGCGTCGACCTCCTTCACCTATAAATTTAGACCAATCTTGAGCTATTACAGTTTAAATGTTAAATTGTTGATGGTCTACTTTCTTGATTGAAGCAAAACTTTGTTTCCTTTGTTCCATTTAGTGGAGGTGGCAGCACCTGCTCCTATAAATAGGACTAGCGCAGGGCGACCACACATCCTTTTCACGTTCTCCTTCCCCCTTGCACCATCCCTTGACTTGTTTGGTCTCGTCCTTATGTGTGTCAATTAAGTGTACTGTCTTCACTTTATTCAATGTAGTGTGTTCCTCCAACAATTTTCCTCCCACAACCTTCCTTTCAACACTACCTCCATCACCAATAACCTGGTTTCATTGTATATAAATTGTGAATGATACTAGACTTAGTAGGAGCTATTTAAATAATGTTTTGTTTCCTACCCATAAACAATTGTTGAAATTCTACACAAAAAAAAGAGACAAATTTAATTAAATTGCTTAATCTTTTGATAAATATTTGGACTGAAAGAGTGGTCTTTGTAATTGAGTAACTCCAACTCAATTACCTCAAGTATTGATCAAATGCGCAGTACTGGCATTTTGTTTGTTTAATATACTATTGGTGCAGCCTTACTGCGCTTTAGCCAAAACCCTCGTTGTTTTCTCCTACTACTTGACAAACAGCTTCTCATGCTGGCCAAAATAAATAATGCAGCCTATGAAGTAAAAGCACGGCTTGCGGTAGGAAGACACTTTTTAAGAACTAACTATATGAAGATATTTTATTTTTGACATGCTTGGGGAATTTAATTGCTTTGTCATCATGATCATATATCAATGTTCTTTTACAATCTTTCAAACATAACCGATCCTCACCCTCAATCTGCCTCACTTTTACTGTAAATGATTTCCTTCTGGAATGCACGTTATATGCAAGCACATCGCGTGTATTCTAATTTTGAAATTCATATAAAATAATAATCAATGATGCACTAGTTTCTTGTTTGATATTTGACAGAATAACTTCGTTCTGGAATGCAAGCGTTGTCTATACTGGTATCAGATTTTCTATAGCTTTTCCACCTGTATCTCACTTGTAACTCACTCAAGTCTTCTATCTTTCTTTTCAAATTCCCAGGTGCACATTTTTTATTCAGATGTTTCATACACATTATCTCCTCCAGATCTCTGCCTAGTAATGTAAGCGACTCCAAGTCCCCTCTGACTCGTACGTAGTTTAACGCTCCCGTCACTCATTTCCATGATGTTCCACGGGTATGTTCCCCTAAAAGGCACTAGGCAATTGAGCATACACGCAACCCCCCCCCCCCCAACCCTTCTTATTTACCAGCTCCTGTAATATGGGATATTTTTGCCCTGAGCTTGTTCAAACTCGTGGCTTTATACAGCACGAGACATGGAGTTTGGCAGCAAGCGAGAAAATACACTGCTCAGTCTCAAGAAAATCACAAAGAACAAACACATTGGAAGTTAACTCGGACTCTCAGAAGCAAAACGCGCTTTTGAATGAAGTTGATAAACTTGTCTACGATTTTATAAAGAAAAATAAAAATTAAATATCAGTTAATAGCGTGATTTATTAAAACCATTGTAATGCATCTGCAATGAACCACAGCCCCTTTTCGGACACCATCCAGGGTCAGGCTGCAAGAACAAATGGGCCTTGGCACCAAGGTCAGACTGGCCATGCGAGGCATGGGACGAGAGGCCGGAGGGGTGGGGACTGGTTTTGCGGCAGTGCTGCAAAATCGTTCCCCAGTAACAAAACAATAATTTGCAATGCAATAGGTCTATTATTTGCGAATTTTTAAGCTATTAGCATTGTAAATGACAATGCCTTTTTATTTCTCTGTTTTCAAAACCAATACTTGGATAAAAAGGTTTGTTATTTACAATGCCAGTAGCTCAATGTCTCGCAAATGCGAGACCTATTGCATTGCAAATGCTTGTTTAAATTGCATTCATAATCGCAGCCCAAATTTATTCTTACCCATTCCAAGTAGCTCTATTCCACCTTCTTTAGAACTGAATTGGCGAAACAAGATTATGATCATTGGAAAGATACAATTGATTTAAAATCATTTCGGGGTACTAAAGCTTGGCAAGTTCAGTGCACTGAAGCTCTTCATCGTGCCTGCCTGATTCCGACGTAAATTTTATTTTTAAATGACATAGTACCCCAGACCACTTGTTTTGGATTGGCGACTGCTAAAAATTTGAACATTCCATCAATCCCCTCTTTAGCGGGATATGACAATTGGAGTGCACAGACTAATTATACCATCAATATATTACAAGCTTTGTTTCGCAATGACACTTTGTATATTCCGGAAATTGACCAAGTTCAAACAAATGGCAACTACGTTTTTATAATGGAACTTCTGCTTTCAAGCAGACTAAACCAGGTCCTCGTTTTCCAAATTCAAACAGTCGCCACATACTCTGTGGGTAAATTATGCCAACAATGGTTGGAACATTCCACTTTGTCGTCAGTAAAACAAATTTTTCGCTCTTTTCGAGCAACATTCATTTGGCTGATTTTTATCTCTGGTCCTAGAGCCCCTAGATATAAGAGAATTCTCTGTCGCTTGCAATGAAATGTGGAAACTTTCGCAGGTAGAAGCAGCTATATGGTGGCGTCAAATAGATCGGGCAAATTTAGAAAAAGTTCTTACCGTGGTCGACAATACCATCAGTACACTTTCTTCACACCTTGGATAATATTGTTTCATCGGTTATTGATCTTATTCAGAATGATGTATCTGTTGTTTCATGGAGAAAAAATCAAATAAGATCAGTAATGTAGTTTGCATGGACGTTACAAACTCTCAAAATGAGAACATTTCCTTGGGATTATTTAAATACTTCGGCTTTTTCATCTTTTAATTTGACTGATAAACAGTGATTTTATGTCCATGAAAGATGCTTCATACACTCAATTACACATTGAACAGTTGAAGCCCTTGCCATTCTCTGTGGCGGAAACTGACTTGGCTGTTTGGTTAATTCACTAGGTAATATCTCTCCCATTTTCTTTGTTTCTATTTAAATTCTGTATGCAACATTTTCCGATAGGTCGCTTTGAGCCCCTGGGTAGTTCAGTTCTTCGTGAATTATGGTCCCTTCCTTTCACCTACAGATATCAAAGGGACGATACAGAAGTTTTCCTAACAGGGGACGGCTGCAATTCTACAGTAGGTCATTCCCTAGTTTGTAAACATGTTAAGTTGCACAGCGCTTGTAATGTATCAACGCCTAATCTTGCTTGTTTTTTTAAAGGCACCCCCGTCCCATCAAAAATTCCCACGTTTACATTGCTTACAAACGGCAGTTATCTTCTAAATAACCACGACTGCTGTGGTTTACAGGCAGGAATCCCGTATTTAGTAACAGTTTCACAACGTGTTACTTGTAGCAATGTGCTATTTCCACCCCACATGAAAAAGTTGATAGTTCGATTTGGCCTTCCTTTCCAACTTTGGAAGCAGATTTAAACAAATTGAGCAGGCTAAAAGCACTTTTGTTCCAACAGGAAGTGGCCCTCACTTAAGCTTGAGAGACCTTCGAGTTGTAGGTGGTTAGGACATCTTGCGAGAGTGTCACTTCTAAACACTAACCTCCCACTTCACTTAGGGAAGCATATACACCAAATATTTAATGCGTCTGACACCAAGGGCTTTGCTAATTTTTTTAAGAATGTGGGATCCGGCCTTGTGACTTCTTTTCAGACGAGATTTGGAGTAATACCAGCTTTTATTCATTCCATCTTTTCTAGCGTCTTCGGAGGGTTTCTTTTGTTAGTGGCGCTTGCAGGTGGAATACTGATCCTTCCTTCTGCTTCTACAACACAATGGCTGCTCATTATGTGGTTATGCACAGACCAGGCTAATTGCAATTGTACCATGACTGAATACAACGTTTTGGATGCCTGCCATTAGCAATGCTTGACGTATGTTATGGATTGACTTTTCGCTTTGTCTACTTCACTTGCGTGCAACCTGTGTTCTACTGTCAGCAGTACCCTTTCTATTGGGCTTTGGATTCATGCCTCTCCAATACGACATGTACAGTCCCGAATTTTCACCAGTTAACGGGTCCCTTAGAGGAAGATGATGGGGCTTGTTCTGGGAATGGCTACATGGCGCGTGCTGTACTGCTGCACTTGGCATCTTGACTGAATGGGATATCTGTGCGGCTGTGCAGAACATCCTAAAACAAAGTTTTGATGAATATCACACAAGTTGTCAGGATATGCTCTTGGAAGCTTCACAATACGAGGAGCATGTCTGTTCCTTTTATATACGTAGTTGGATGGCATCCTTTTTTTGTATTAACAATAGAGATGGCCGGAACAAAAGCCATTCTTAGGTTCACATACATTTATGGATTTACCACCATCTTCTTAATTCAGGTTTTCATGAAACGACAAATTTTAATCATCAAAAACTTTCCCCACAATCTGTTTTTTTTGTGGTTTTTTTTTAAGCGTTTCTGGACTCTGCTTAACTTTGAACTCTGTTTTAGTCTTCTGTCTAGGCACTACGACCTTACAAGGGGGAGGGTGTTATATGGCCCTTAGGGTCATTCTCGACATTGCTAAGTACATGAGCTCTGTTGCCATGATGCTGCTTTTTCACACGTTACTACGTGACTTTATTTTGCAAGACTCTGTGCCTTTCACATAAGAACGGTCTGCTTTCTGCGTTCTCTGCTGTTCTTGGAGTTTAGTCTGAACACTATGTTCAATGTCGAAAAACTGACCCTTGTGGCTCTATTCTGGTAATTCCCTATTCCCTAGAAGAAACATGCTACACATAGCTGCACTGCTGGAGAGCTCATGCTTTGATATTACGGGGAAGCATGTTGTTCACACACACTTGCAGGGAAACCTTTCCTTGGAGAAGAGCTATGCTGTTCTATGAAGTAAAGCTACCATCTACGCTCTAAGGTATGGGGTCTGCAGACAAAGCCCAGAGATCTTCCTTTATATAATAAACCTCAACTTACCAAGGGGAGGGTTGTTAGGCCTTCCAGTCCTTTCTCCACTGTCTATATATATATATAATGACATTCCACTTTATATTCTGTGGTATTGTAACAATGCTAACTGTGCTAGGTTTAGGATTTCGCTGCTGGTAGAGCCTCGTATACTGCATTATATATGGAGCACAATAGTAAAACAAACATTTTGAACTATATAGTGAATTTGAATATCCTTATTGTGGACAAGTACGAGTGAGTAAGTGAGCGAAAGGGTATGTCTCTGGAATGTGTTCTGGATTGTCTAATCATTTGTAGCTTCATAATTATATAGGGGCACGAAAGACACTATAGCTAGTCGGTTTTGGGCACTAAGGTGGTAGGAAGGTACAACTCCTATGCACGGAGGTCCTGTTTTTCTGCCCATAGTTCTGTCTATTTGCAGAATCTCTGCAACAGCCCACTTTGACCTCTGTTTACATGCAGATTTTCCTTGCTAGTATTGAGGACCATATGACTTGCTGGACAGAGTAATAGGGGGGGCTTTTCCCCCTCTCTTTTTTTAATTAACATTAAGGGGCAACAGACAGCCTGCTTCGGGTCTCGGGGCTAGGTGTGGTGGCCCACTGGAGTGGGCAGCTTGCTTAGCAAGGCTGTAGATCTCATTGGTGCTGCAGATGCAGTGGCACCAGGGCCCACGGGTGTAAGGGGGCAACTAAATCACAATAACAGCTGCTTTACCACCTTTCCTTGTTTGCATTAAGGCCCATGACACCTTTGCTATTCCTGTGTTGAATTGGGCCTCGGAGCAGTGGCCCAAAGAAGGGGAAATTGGATGCAGAGCAGACACATTTGTTTGGGCTGTAGAGTAATGAAGGCTACAATAAGGTGGCGATTCCATGTTTTTATGAAAGGCCAGAGGAGGTAGACTTGCAGCCGGTGCAGAGATAATAGGGTTTATGGGCCCGCTGCATTACAAGTAAGTAATTTACAAACGGGATATGGGGTACTCGTATTACTTCTATGGAACAGCCTTTTGCTCCGGGCACAGCTATCATTAGTGTAATAGGTGAATTGCAATGGGACCTAGGAGTATGAGGAGCTCACAACATCCAGTTATGGGGAGCAGTGTGTTTGGTCAGTTTCTGTTTTTGTTTGGTGCGTTTTTAAGTCTCACAATTAGTGTGGCTTATGAGCTACAGTAAAAGTACCACCGGAAATTGTCCTAAGTCCTGCACCCTATGCTCAGCCCTGACTCTTCCCCTTTTCCGTTCCTGCCATAAAGTTTTGAAAGGGAGCCAGACTTCATGACTTTTTGCTTCGGAGGGCTCACAACAACATTTTTTGAAGTCCTTTGAGTTGTAGCGATAAGTCAATGAGGCCAGAGCGGCAGACTTTGAAGCCGATTAACTTAACTTGAACCAGGTTCAAGTCTCGCGGGAAGCTCAAGCATCCTGTGATTCTGGGCAAATCACTTCTTCTCCCCGTGCCTAAAAAAAAGAGATGGAATGTGTCGGTCTGTAATGCAACAAATTCTCATGTAAAGCGCTCTGATACTTTCGGGTCGAGTTTGTTCTATACAAAACTTTAACAACAAAAAAATCAGTCTCAACCCTGCTTCAATGGGAATAGTCGAGCTCTAACTGCCAAGCCAGGTCCAGTGACAATGTTCGTTGGACCCACGACTGATGTGCAGAATAACGAGATGTGGCCCGAGTTCAGGTGTAACATTGTTTGGCAGTTCAGGCTGGACTGTTTCCTTGGAGCAGGGTCAAGATTGATTTGCAAATAGCTGGGTTCAAACTGAGATGGCAATGCCTGCCAAATAATGATGGGACTGGGCTGTTGCCGGAGTAATTAACAGGGGCTGAGATCAATTCAAGCATTCAAGCACTCAATCTATCACCTTTTGTGTGCCTTAACATCTCTTAAGCCATTAACCCTGTATGGGTGGAATGGTATTGCACTGTGGCAAAGCCTGTACACAGGTACATTATGTGGAAACTCGATGTTTACTTTATTAGACAAGGATTTGGTTGTTGGTTACTCTTTCTGACAAACCGTTGGGTAGGAGATTAGAACTGAGAGAATCCATGTTAGACCACTATAGGAGTGGTTGTATATTGTTTAGCCATGTGTAATTTTGTACAGATTTGCAATTTCATGACTGTTTGCATGATAAGTGTTTTGTTGGAATGTTTAGGCTTTAAAAAGTAGGACTTCGTTTTTTTTAATTGTGATAAGGTGATGGCTAAATGCGTGCTTAGTGTATTGGGAAAAGATGACATGGACTTGATGTGTTCATTATCAAAAGCTTCAACAAAGGCAGTATGCTATACTTAGTCCACAATTTATCTTCCTTGACTTTAACTCATTGACTTTAAGCTTACCTTCCACCATGTACAGCGCTCCTCCTGCCTTTTGGCTAGGTTTGCACTATAGAAATAACATATACATACAAACATTTTCCTTTATTGTGTATCTGTTACAGGCAGTAGGCCTTGAAGGTGAATTATTACTACACTGCGGTAAATACCTTATTTTTTATTTATTTGGGATAGTGCAACACCATTTTAATTCAGTAGTGTTGATCACAGGAACATAAAAAATAAAATTACAGATGTAAAAGTACATGGATATACAGCTGAAAAACAGACTAATTGATAGCACATTAATATAATTAAACAAATTGGATGCTTGATGACCATTAAGTTTCAGAAATAGTCCCAAAAATGCCAGGTTTGGTGAAATGTATTCCTACTGTATATTATTTGAGCATACTTTCTTTCGTTCTTGGACGTTGGTTATTTTAGATTCCCATGCTTCAGGTCTAGGTGTTTTCTGTGGCTTTAGAAAAAATTAATTTCTTTTACAATTTTTAGTTCTAACTGACCTGGCTATCAGCGTTGTGGTGAAGTCTTTGCATATCTAACTCTTCCCTTGGGTAGTTGGCTTGGTATTTCTAGCGTTCACATGTAACATGCTGTACTTTGTTTATGTAATTGACACAGGTGTTCAGTTAATGGTAAGCTATATCTTGATGTACCTTGTGCAATTGTTTACATTCTTATGTGTAATTGTTTGAGCTTAGCTCATGCCCTGCAATCATTCTCCATGGTATTCACAACAGAGCTCTTAGATGCGGTTTGGATTACCTGGAGATCGGACCTGCGGGAAGTGGGCTTCTGCACTTTCCTATGCCTACATTTCTTACTGTCAACATGCTCTGCTGGGTTTTGGTGGTACTTGCTTTTAAACCTATTTGGCGACTAGGATGGGATTGATGCTTGTGCCTGGTTCATCTAATCCAGTTAGGATGTGTGAAGTAGAAATATCTTTGGTCGAAAGTTCCCAATGTAACATTTTATCAGAAATGAGGGAACACTATTCAAGATTTTTTTTTTCATTCAAAAAATTGACATGATTCACAAATTTGAACAGTAGATTAAACCAAACAAAAAATACCATTCCTACCTCACATATGATCAGAACGGTATCTTTTGTCCATGATATTTGAACTTGAGATTTTATTTGAAAAACTAGTTAAAGATCAAGTGATTTATACAGACTGATTTCCTCTGAATGGGTCATTCCCGTTGTAGTTAGTAAGAAGGATGGAGACATAAGACTACTTGCAGACTTGAGCTCACTCAAGAAGAACCTGGTGATTGATGCCCACCTATTACCCAAAATCAATGATTTACTTTCTAACATCAGTGGAGCTAAGTTTTTCTCTTTGAGATCTTCGCTCTGCTTACCATCAGATTCCTCTCTCTGCAGAACCTCAAGAACTCACAGGTTTATCACTCTTTTGAAGCCTACACATTTCTTAGGTTCCCATTTGGTCTTGCATCTGCAGCGAGCATTTTTCGAAAAAGAATGGACGCTGTTTTAGCTGAGATCCCAGGATTACAGGTTTATCAGGATGACCTTATATTTTCAAAATAATTGTTAGATTATTTAGAACATCATATGTCTGACACCTGTATACACTTGAAGTTTTCACTGGTACAAGCCATACAAGGTGTTGCTCCTTCCAGCGATCGGGATACTTTAAAGTCTTTTCTAGGAATGAGTGAAAATTATTCTATATCCATGCATGGTTATGCTATGATTGTTCAACCTCTTATATATTTGCTACAGAAAAATTCAAAATTTGGGATGTTGCAGCCGACCAAGCTTTCACCACAGTTAAAAATGTTATTACAAATACACCTGCTTCTATCCGCTTTTAAACCCAATTCTAAATGCATGATGACTGTTGACGCAAGTCAAAGTGGGGTAGGTGCTGTATTGCCACAATGTTATGAAAACAATGAACACAGTGGGTTTTGCTACTCGATCCCTCAAAAACTTAGATTCTCACTGAAGCACTATTGAGAGAGAATCAGAAGCCTGCTCCTAGGCTATCAAAGTTCAAAGCATATCTTTGGGGTATGGGTTTTGTTCTTCTCACAGACCATAAACTAGTGGTCTTCAAACTTCTTAATGCTGCGTCCTCCCTGTAGCAAAAAAAAATCCACGGGCCCATCAAATTATTTACAATTATTCTGCTAAATTGGCAATGTTTAAATATGTCTAAATATATTTACACATTGCAGTTAAGCCGTGTTACCACGTTTTGCATATAATCCCAGTCAGGATATAAATGACAAAAGTTGTTAGTGATGGCCCATTACAAGGTGGCTTTCTGGCGCTCATGTTTTTAGTACTTAAAACAAAGCATGATGCTTCTCTTGGCCAGTGACTTGTGCTCCCCCTCTGCCGCCCTTTCCCCGAGATCACTTAAGGCCCCACCAGGGGGGCCTGCCTCCCAGTTTGAAGACCTTTGCCTTAAGCCCTTAATTCATTTGCTAAATGGAAATAGCTTCGTTAAAGCGTCAGCAAAACTTGTTAAACTCCTCTCATGCTTACAAGAGTAGAACTTCAAAATTGATTACATTCATGGTAACAAACTCAAGCGCAGATTTTTTCTTATCTAGGATGCCCTTTCAGGATTTTGACTCTATTGAGGAGCATGAAGAAAGTGAATTAGTAGTAGCCACTTTAGATGATATTTTATGAACCTCTGAGCTCATTCACTTGAAGATTTGTTATCTGGTATTGCTCAAGATAACGTCTTATTTTAGTGATGGAGTTCGTTAAAGGGTGGCCTAAAGAAAGGTCATTATCTGCCCCTCTCAGACCTTTCTCACAAATAGTCAGCGAGTTAACCATTTTTGAAGGTCTGCCTTTCCGCAATGGTGTTACAATTCCACCTGCTGCCATTAGATTCAAACTCTTCCAAGCTGCCCATTAAGGTCATTTAGGGCTGGGGCCACTTGTAAAAATGTAAAACAATATTTTGGATACCCCACACTAGATTCCTGCAGTACTTGTCTGCTTTCAAACAAACCCTGGCTTACCCATAACGCACCATTAAACATGGTTACTTGTCTTGAAGAACCCTGATCAAGAGTAGCTCTATATTTTGCAGGGCCATTTCATTTGCTACCATAAGACAAAACTAATCTGGATAGTCCTTGTTGATTATATTTTAAAATGTATATGTTCGAGGCATATGGGCTGCAGATGGTACATTATGAATAGATCGCCATCTGGTGTTGGGCTCGGATGATTGCACTTTGTTTTTCTCTTGGAGAGTCTTTTTGTATCTTGGTGACTCCTCCCTTGGTTGGTAGTGCGCATGGGCATCGGCTCCATCCTTAGATTGTTTTTTTCCGCCATTGGGTTCGGATGAGGATCGAGACGCTCCAGATCAACTTCAGAGAAAAGTTATTAATCGGCGCGTATTCCCTTTCCAATTCGACGGTATTGTTATCGAACGCGTTTCATATCCATTCCGATGCGTTGTAAATTCAAAATCGAAGAAAAAACTTAGACCTACGTCAACGAACAGGAGAACTTTCTCGACGCAGTCAAGCCCGGAGTCCATGGAAAGGACTCCATTCAAGAAATGTCCAACGTGTGGTGCTAAGTTCCCACACAAGGACCTACACGAGGTGTGCAACCTCTGTCTATCGCCTGAACACGAATCCAGGGACTGCGAAGCCTGCGCAGCATTCTCCTCCAAGCTAGCGATTAGAAATCGTCGAGCTCAAAGACACGAGGTTTCAAGAATGCAGTCGGAGGCGATCCCGGAGCGGTTCGGAGACGAGCTAATGGAAGAAGAAGAGGATCAGTCGGGGTCGGAAGGGGACCAGTCGGAGGTTGAAGAACTCAATGAGCAACAAACCGTGAGTGACGACGTCCCCTTACCGAAAAACCGACCCCGTGCGGTAACGACCCCGCCTTCGAGCCCGGTCAAACCGCAGAAAAAAGTTTCCGACGCCCCGCCCTCGGGCCCGGCAACGAAGCCAAAACTGAAACCGAAACACTCGGACTCCCACCATGTCGGATCCGAGAAAAGGGCGACATCGACTTCGACACCGAGGCTACATACAAGGGAAAGCTCGGTACCGAAACATTCCATGTCGAAACATAAACATGGTTCGTCGTCCAAGATTCACTCGATACCCAGGAAGTCGGAATCGAGTAGACACTCGGTGCAGAAAGCACCGAACACTGACGATCGAAAACATAAGCACCTTTCGGAACCAGGGCCTTCGGTACCGATTCAGGAGCAACAGACAGATCCCAAACAAAAGATCTTGTTTATCGATCCGCAAACTGGCAAAGTTGTGACGAAGAAGAGAAAGAATGAACAGACAGAAGATAAATCTCTTCCTTCAAAAAAGAGAACACTGGAGACAAATACAACTCCTCCTACTTCTCCTAGACATAAAGTCACACCCTCTTCTCCTATTCCTCACACTACGCCAAATATTCCTACACCTTCCACACCAAGACCATCTACACCTCAGTCTGATGTAGACCGTGATCTAGGGGAGGGAGAACCTCAAGGGGATGACGAAACCATCCCAGATGAGGAGGACCCATGGGAAAATTATGACGTAGGGTCAGATGAAGACAATGACCCAGAGTTATATCCCTCAAAGCCTTCACCACCTGATGATAACACAGGGTTTGCGCAGCTCATTAATAGGGCAGCAAAATATCATAAAGTAGATATACATACAGAACCCCAAATAGAGGATTTCCTGTTAGAGACGCTACCTAATGCACAAAGAACATCAGGTACCCTTCCTATGTTGAAGGGTCTTCTCAGTCACACAGAAGAAATATTCAAAGACCCAGTGAGGGCTAGGGTGTTAAACCCAAGAATTGATAAAAAATATAAGGCGGCTCCGAAGGATCCAATCTTTATTAAAGGACATGTACCCCTGGACTCGCTGGTGGTCTCAAACGCTCGTAAAAGAGCAAACTCATTATCTACAGGAGAGGCTCCTCCACCTGATAAAGAGTCAAAATTAATAGATGCATCAGGCAAAAGAGTAGCATCACAGGCGGCAAATAGCTGGCGTATAGCCAATACACAAGCATTACTCGCACGTTATGACAGGGCACATTATGATGAATTAGAAAAACTCATCACACATCTCCCCAAGGAACATCAGAAAAAGGCAGATCAGTTAATACAGGAAGGTAAAATAATAACTAATACTTCCATTAAGTGCGCCCTAGACGCAGCAGACACTGCAGCAAGATCCATAAACACCAGTGTAATGTTGAGGAGACATGCATGGCTTAGAATCTCAGGATTCAAACAGGAAGTACAAACGGCACTACTGAACAAGCCATTTGATCAAAAGACACTGTTTGGTTCAAGCACAGATGAGACCTTAGAGAAAATGAAAAAAGATACAGAAACGGCTAAGTCAATGGGAGCATTGCAACAGCCAACACAAAGAGGTTCCTTTCGTAGATCCACCTATAGAGGGGGCTCAAAGAATACAGGAACAAATCAGCAATCCACCTCTTTCACACCAACATCACCCAGAGGTAATTCAAGAGGAAGTTACAGAGGTAACAACAACAAGGGTAGAGGCCGCGGAAATAATAACAACCGCAACGCCTCAACCCCAAAACAGTGACTTCATAGAACTCCCCCCAGACCACATAACACCGGTCGAGGGACGTCTAGCACAGTTCCTACCTGTCTGGGAAAACATCACATCAGACAAGTGGGTGAGACAAATTATCCAACATGGTTATTGCCTGGAACTCACAGCTACCCCACCAAACATCCCCCCCCAAACAGCGTCCAATGAGTCAAGATCATCTGACATTATTAAGAGAAGTACTAGCACTTCTACAAAAGCATGCAATAGAGAAGGTCCCAAAGGATCAACAAGGAACAGGAGTATACTCTCTATACTTCCTAATCCCCCAAAAAGACGGGTCCCTAAGACCAATATTAGACCTCAGACCTCTCAATGCTTACATAAATTCGGAGCATTTCCACATGGTCACGCTCCAACAAGTACTCCCTTTACTGAAGAAAGGGGACTTTCTTTCTACACTGGATCTAAAAGACGCTTACTTTCATATCCCAATTCACAAAGCCCACAGAAAATACCTAAGGTTTGTGTTAGAAGGACAACACTATCAGTTCAAAGTCCTTCCGTTCGGTGTCACAACAGCACCAAGAGTGTTTACAAAATGCCTAGCTGTGGTGGCAGCACACCTAAGAAGACAACAAATACATGTCTTCCCATACTTGGACGACTGGCTAATAAAGGCCAAGTCAAAAGAGGAATGTCTTCACAACACACAGAAGACAATTCAATTGCTGCACCACCTAGGGTTTACGGTGAACTACAAGAAATCACACCTGCAACCAAACCAGATTCAGCAATACCTGGGGGCTACGATAGACACAGAAAAGGCAATAGCATACCCCAACCCAATCAGGATACAGACAATGGTCGGGTTAATACAAAGATTTCAACCACAACACTCACTACCAGCACGAGTGTTTATGCAACTATTAGGCATGATGTCCTCCTGCATACTGCTAATACCACATGCAAGGCTACAAATGCGTCCACTACAGGAGTGTCTAGCGACACAGTGGAATCAGGCTCAAGGTCAGATTACAGATCTGGTGTTGGTAAACGACCGGACGTATCGCTCTCTGAAGTGGTGGAACACAGAAAACATTTCCAAGGGACGGTCGTTCCTAGAGCCAATTCCACAAGTGATAATAACAGCGGACGCATCGCTCTCCGGATGGGGAGCGCATATGGACAAATACACAGTGCAGGGGAAGTGGAGTGTGCAGCAAAAGAAACTGCACATCAACTACCTAGAATTATTAGCAGTATTTCTAGCACTAAAAGCTTTCCAAATACAAATAAAAGGCAAAGCAGTCCTGATCAGAACAGACAACATGACTGCAATGTATTATATTCAAAAACAGGGGGGGACACACTCTCTCCAACTATCCAAACTAGCACAGGACATATGGAGATGGGCCATTCCTCAAAAGATCTACCTGTTAGCGGAACACCTACCAGGAGTTCAAAATCAGATAGAAGACATCCTAAGCAGACAGTCAGAACAGGTACACGAATGGGAGCTGCACGACCAAATACTGCAGCCATTCTTCCAAAAATGGGGGCAACCAGAGATAGATCTGTTTGCCAACCATCAGAACGCAAAATGCAAAAACTTCGCATCCAGGTACCCACACCAACGGTCCCAGGGCAATGCACTATGGATAAATTGGTCCAACAAATTTGCTTACGCGTTCCCTCCTCTACCACTAATTCCGCTACTGGTTCGGAAACTGCAGCAACACTCAATGACAATGATACTAGTGGCACCCACGTGGGCAAGACAGACGTGGTTCACCACGCTGCTACAACTCTCACAAGTACCACATCAAAAGCTAAAATTATTACCCATGCATCTTACACAGAACCATGGAGAAATCATGCACCCAGATCCCAAACAACTGAACCTAGCGATCTGGCTCCTGAGGTCATAGAGTTTGGATATTTAGATTTACCTCCAGAATGCATGGAAATCATTAAACAAGCAAGACGTCCTACCACCAGAGCATGCTATGCAGCAAAATGGAAGAGGTTTGCTATACACTGTAACAGTAAGCACATCAACCCTCTGGACGCATCCACTAAACAAATCATTTGCTATTTACTACACTTGCAGCAATGTAACTTAGCATATACCTCTATCAGAGTTCATCTCGCAGCCATAGCGGCGTACCTACAAAACAGGCAACATATTTCACTGTTTAAAGTACCAGCAATTAAAGCTTTCATGGAAGGACTCAAAAGAGTCATTCCACCAAGAAGACCACCTTCCCCAGTCTGGAATCTCAACATAGTACTTACCAGACTAATGGGGCCACCATTTGAACCTATGCATAGGTGTGAAATACAATTCCTCACATGGAAGGTGGCATTCCTCATAGCTATCACGTCACTTAGAAGAGTAAGTGAACTGCAGGCTTTTACGATTCAAGAACCATTTATGCAGTTACACCAAAACAAAGTGGTTCTTAGAACAAACCCAAAATTCTTACCAAAGGTAATTTCAGCATTCCACATCAATCAGTCAGTGGAATTACCGGTTTTCTTTCCAAAACCACAAACGGTAGCAGAAAGAGCCCTACATACATTGGATGTTAGAAGGGCCATATTGTACTACATAGAAAGGACACAAACTTTCAGAAAGACAAAACAGCTATTTGTTGCGTTTTCTCCTACACATAAAGGCAATCCCATCTCCAAAGCGGGCATTGCCAGATGGATTGTAAAATGCATTCAAATATGCTACTTAAAGGCAAAGAGAACATTAACTGTTCCTCTTAGAGCTCACTCTACACGTAAACTAGGAGCATCTATGGCATTTTTGGGAAACATTCCACTAGATGACATATGCAAAGCAGCTACCTGGGTTACACCGCACACCTTCACAAAACACTATTGTGTAGATGTGCACACAACACAACAAGCTAGAGTGGGACAAGCAGTATTAAAAACCTTGTTTCAAACAGTTGCAACAGACACGGGCGACCACCGCTAGGGAGAGAACTGCTGTATAGTCTATTCATAATGTACCATCTGCAGCCCATATGCCTCGAACGGAATATGCTACTTACCAGTATGCATCTGTTCTTGGCATAGAGGGCTGCAGAGTGGTACATGCCCTCCCAGCCTCCCCGGAAACCTGTGTCTGTTCCAACATTATCTCATTTAGATACACTTACATGGGCATTCTTATCTGTATTCTACTATACTACTCCATCTAACCCTACTATGGCAAAACAATCTAAGGATGGAGCCGATGCCCATGCGCACTACCAACCAAGGGAGGAGTCACCAAGATACAAAAAGACTCTCCAAGAGAAAAACAAAGTGCAATCATCCGAGCCCAACACCAGATGGCGATCTATTCATAATGTACCACTCTGCAGCCCTCTATGCCAAGAACAGATGCATACTGGTAAGTAGCATATTCCTTTTTTGAATTTGTTGCAGTAGCAAATATTTCGTTTGTGGTAACGTTTTTAAGCAAAATCTTTGAAAATGAAGAACACCCCCTCCATTCCCCCCCCTTTTCCCGGACATGGTTACTGATAATGGTATTTTATCTCCTCACACATAAAATAATTTCTACAAAAACATCACATCAGACATTTGAAAGTAGCTTTATATTCACCGACCTCTAATGGTCAGGTAGAGAGAGTGAATAGTTTTTGGAAAGAAGATATACAGTCTGCTTTGACAAGTACAGTACCTCTTGATGAATTCTTGAAACAAAAATTCTGGCCATACCATCTCGCTCCACATTCTACTATTGATGTTACTCCTTTTCTTCTATTAAGGAAAAGGAAACCACAATCAGAAGAGTGTCTGGGTTGGGTGAAGGACACAATGCCCAAATATAAAGTTTGTCATTGTGGCATAGCCAAATTGGTAAAACAAAGTGGATGCTGCACAGACAAAACACAAGCTGTATTACAACCCACACGGTGTGAAATGTGTCCTGTTTAAGGAAATTTACTGGGTTCTGGTTAAACAACCTACTTGAGTCAAAAAAGGAGAATCTGTGTTTTCTGACCAGTTCAAAGTGAGAAAATTTCCAAAGGGGCAGCTTTGCTGCAGGGCAAAGGTTGGTGGAGTAAAAGAGCGCTAGTTACATTGACGCCTGAACAAGCAGTTGAAATTGCTAAGCACAAATGTCACAAATTTGAAAACTGGTTTAACTTGGAAGATGAAATTTTTTCCTCTAAGACTCCTCATTCAGTTTCTGGTCCACATACTTCATCTTCTTACATAGATGTAAGGATCCCTGAAGGTGTTTCTGCATGTATGACAAATGGGAATGTTCCTACAAATATTGTGAGAGAAATGGTTAGCTATTCTTCTACTGAGCTTGAGGGTAATGCCCAGTTACAGTGTAGAAGCTGTCGCAATGTTTCCCAGCCTACTAATTATAAGGATTTTTATATGCTTTGATTTATTCTTTTGTTCCTTTTCTATATAAAGGAGAAGATAATGTAGCATTGGCATTTAACATGCTGTGTTTTGTGGCAGATTTTTCATCAAGGGGCTGCTTTGTGTTTTTCCCATCAGCTTTCAACCTTACCAGCCCCTGCGCCGCTCCTCCATGCTTTATGCCTTTCCTTGTACCTTTGTTTGTAAGAGCTGTGCTAGTAAGAGCTGTCATAGGAAGCGTCCCGCAGCCTGCCCCCGTACCTGCTCCGGTGGTGGTTGTTGCTGCTGCGTCGGAGGAGATGGCAAGAGATTACTGCCTCCAGAAAACAAGTGCTCACCAGTCTCCTCCGCGAAAGCAGCCCTCTCCAGGGTGAAGGAAACTCGCCCAGTGCTGCCGCTGTCGACCCGGAGGAGCCCACGAGCTGCTACTCTGCAGCCCCTCCTCAACTCCAGGGCGGCGATAGTCCAACACTGCAAATGGACGAAGGCTCCAACGCACATCACCTTTGGAATTATAAAACCCCGTCCCCGGCACAACTTTGGCAATGAACAGAAAAAAAGCAGAGAAGGTTAGCAATTCCACTCAGGCAGCCTCGACGCCTCAGGAAAACAGGGTAGCGGGTCTCAGTCTCGCCTACTCATTAGGCGTGGGATGCAGGTGCTTCCGGAGGCAAGGGGCTGCTCAGCTGGCAGCTGCCATGTTCTCCTCCCAGTCCAGACACTCTTAGAGTGAGTACTGAGTGTGGATTTCATATCTCCTTTGGTGTAAAATCTGCTGCAAATAACGGTGGGAAGTGTCAGGGGAAAGGAAGCGCTACTCCTGCAGTAGATACTGATAGTAGCTGCTCAACCTTTCTGTGCTGTGATGTCAAGGGCAGGAGCATAAAATAAAGCAGAGCTAAGAGTAACTCTTTGGATCTGAAAATTAGGATCACCCCTTCATTGCGGTCCTACTTTAAAGTTCAACTACTGGTGTTGGATGTGGTTAAACAGGGGGAGGCCCTCAGAAAGAGCTCTGTTGGACAGCTGGAGTTAAGGTCCATTTCTGAGAGGATGGAGGCGGCTGGTAGCCCCCTTTCTAATGCACTAACTTTACCTGTAACTGCTGGATCTGTTCTAACTGAGGTTTTGGATAAAGTCGAGGACCTTGCCAGAGGAGAAACCTTTGCTTGTCAAAGTATGGCAGCTAGCTGCAGCACAGAGGTGAACAAAGTCTCTGAGGATAGTGGACTTAGGGGGTTCTCTGTGGCAACTCTCGAAGCTCTCTTCTTCACCCTTTCAGTAGACATCAAGAAGGGGTTTTCAGTCTCTGAGGCTAATCAAGATGAGATCAGGGTCTTTTGTGAGTCGCTGGAGAAGAAAATTGACCTCCTAAATTCAAGGACAGTTTTTTGGAGAACACAGTAGGAGAACTGAGGGATGACCTAGGAGCAGCAAAAGCTGATAAAACATCGCTCAAGAGGGAAGAGGTGGTTCTTCAGGACAGGCTGGAGATGTAGGAGGACAAATCTCAGAGAAACAACTTGCGTATTTTAAATTGTTTTTTTTTTATTGAATGCAACCTATAAAGAATCACAAAATATCAGTAGCATATCTCTGAACATGGTACATCGTCTGGCAGTGGCAAAACAGTGCATAATCAATCAATCCAGCTTTCCGGTTAAATGTCAATTTCGCTGTGTTTTTTCCAGTTCAACAGTTGGATATACATAAGTCCCCCTTTGCCCATTCCAACTGCCCCATTTTTTTCCTATTTTTTTTTTTAGGGCAACCTCGAGATTTATACGCTTCTTTTTCAGCACTTATCCATTTCAGCCGCCCAAATCCTAGTCGATGGTCCCTCCCCTGCCCCCATTTCATTGCAATCGCTCTATTAACTAACGTGTGCCCTAGTGTGGGAAATTGCTGTTCCACTTCAGTGAGATGAGTACTTCCCAAATGTTAAGAAACCCCAGCGGTGGTGTGAGTGCTAACTGTTTACCAGTTTCATCCTGCATATGTGTTGTTGCCCCATCCCATATGTAGCTTATGAGGGGACAGCCCCATATAGTATGATAGAAGGCTGCCCCCTGATGACAGCCCCGCAGACCTAGAGCACTCTGTCTAGTTCCCCTTTGATAAGGTCACCCCCGTGAGATACGTTCTATGAAGATTTTTTTATTGGCTAAGCCGATAACAAAGGGTGATGACTACTTTCCTAGGAGACATCGGTGTCGCCTGCCAGTCCTCGTCCTCAATCTGTCCAATATCAGTCTGTTACCTATCTCGCAGAGCCTGAAGGGAATCTGGAAGGTTGTTGCAGAGTTTGCGATATGTCCGTGATATAGCTTTGTTCTGGAATGGCCTCCGAGAGCAGTTGGTCCTCTGCTGTATATTTGATAGAGGGGGTATAGACTTTCTGTAGATGGTCAGCAAACGCCTCCAAAATGTCTTTGAGGATCTGAAACCTGTTCCGCCCCGCTGACGGTCAATCTGGTTACCCGTTGTTTCTCTTGTTCCCTTTTCTCCAGCCAGGCTAACATTATTATGCTCCGTTTGCAGTAGTCTCGCCCGCATCATTTCCCTCACCAGGGTTTTGAATTCTAGCTGCTTAACAGTCAGTTGATGCATGGTGTTCTCACTGGGTGAAGAGACATTTAGTGCCTCCAAATGCAGGAGTTGGGTAAGATGCTGATTTTGTTTCGTGAGATATCCTATTTTCAGCGCCAGGGCCTGCCCTTTTATTACCGCCTTATAGGCTTCCGATTTAGTCTGCAACGACTCCACGGAGCTGGTCCCTTCATTAAAATAGTGGTCTGTCGGTATAAGCAGAGTCTCTTTTATGTCTAGAATTTTGAGAAACCAGGGATTGAGGACAATAGTGTTACGATGTTGTGTATTACTATAAGTGAGTTCAATCCACACCGGAGAGTGATCCGAGATCCCTCTCAGCATGCCACTTGGATGGCTAAAAAGGCAGATATCCGCTACGTGTGTAAGAAAGTAATCTATGTGGGACATGCACTTGTGTGCATTGGAGTGGTAAGTGAGTACGGTCTGGTTGTAGGGCACGCCACAAATCTATCAGGCCCATAGCTTGTGTGAAGTCCTCCATCTGCGTATTTGGGCGCGTCGGGGATGTCCATCTCTTTGGTCGTCCATAGTCATAATAAAGTCCCCTCCCAAAATTAGAGTGCCGAGGGGAAGATCTACCAAAGTCCGCAAGCGCCTCTCTACCTAATGCAGGTGGAAGATACGCCGAGACCACATTTAACGGCTTTCCTTCCCAGCTGGCCTCCAGAACTTCAAATCTCCCCGCGTGTGGGTGGGAGTGAGGGCGAGGCTTTTCCCGAACTAGAATGCCAGTACCCCTTGAGCCAGAGGGAAATCCCGCATGGACCAGCAGCTTGTAACCCCACTGCATAAGGGCCTTACAGTTATTACCCACTAAGTGCGTTTCTTGCAACAATACCAGATCAGGGGCCTGTCTCTTGAGATATTGCAACACCACTCCACGCTTTATTTTGTCCCTCAAACTGTTCACGTTCCACGTTAGAATCAATAGTGAAGTTTCTATTTGAGTACCTGCCATAAAGGAAGTGCAAAGAGCATGTAAACACCTATGGGCACATTGTGCGGAGCAACCGCCATATTCGGCAAAAGCATGACCAGGTGGATAGACACGGAAGGACCCCGTGCACAGCTCCGCCAAAGAACCACTCGATTGCATACTTTACAGTTGAAATGAGAACAGAGGCAACCAAATCTGACTTTCAACATTTTGTGATGAAAAACTAACAAAAAACAAAACCGCAACAAGAGCAAACCAGCATTTGCAATGCAATAGGTCTCGCAATTTTACGAGTTTGAGCTATTAGCATTGTAAATGACAATGCCTTTTATTTATGTTTTTGTTTTTTTAAATATAAATAAAATGCATTGTCATTTACAATGCCAATAGCTTAAACCTGCGTAAATGTGAGACCTATTACATTGCAAATGCTTGTTTGTAGAGATTGTTGAGAAGTCAATCATGTTCTTTTGCTTGTACAGTTAAGGGCATGGGACACAGAAAGGTAGGAGGAGGGCCTGAGGGATTTTAAAGACCAAGACACATTCCCTAGCTACATGTAGAAAAACAAAAGAGTGTCAGAGGGTCTAACTAGTCTATGTGTGGGTCATTAAACTAACAGAACAATGTCAACTCATCTAACCATAATAAAAAGAAGAATTGTTGGGTACCAGTGATCACTTACAGGTTATCCATCAGTCACCACACGGAACCGCCCTTCATCATTTGGCATTCCTGTTGTTCACAATCATTGGTACGTCACTGGCTCAGACAAGGAGAGGTCAGATGGTATAACCTCCCGAGAGCCAAGTGGCGGCCAAACAGTGGTAGAGTGTCACAAACTACCCATCAATTCGTTTGGTGGGTGACTGATTTGCAGTGCTGTGAAAAGGGGTGTGTGAAAAGGGTGAGTGAAGATATATAAAATTGGGTGAGTGAGCAGAAATAAGAAAACTTTATTAGGTTCAATGCTCGCTCCGCCAACATTAAAAAGCAGCATAGGTAGTTTTAACAAATATCTACCCTGATATTAGATTGGTCAACATGTTTCAGCAAACTACTAGGGACTATCGAGTCCATTGCTTTCATCAGGACCGGTAAACGTATAGATGCTACTGCAAAAAGTGAAGTGATAAAATGAATTAATAGTGACTCAATACTGATATTTCTTACAACATGAAAAAAGATCACCTGATAATTGAGGTGTATTCTTTAGTTTGTAGAAAGTATGTTCGTCACTATGAGGGAGAGAAGAGAAAGACACAGACTAATACATGAATAATGACCACTTACATACGTATAAAGCATCATGTTATGTTGCACATTGAGCTAATGAACAAGTGTGTAGTTCACACATTGGTCTCGTTGATATTACAAATTAGGACATAAAAATATGTCGTTCAATAACTCCCTCTTACCATGATAGTAGGAGTAGATGGCTTCACCCCGCCTGGCAACGGCTCAGGGCTCGAGGAAGCACCGCACTAATATAGGAAGCAAGAAACAAACAATCTCGTATGTTAATGCCTCTTGGTCTTATTGAAGAGTAAAACACATGGCAGGTATCACAGAGCCATATAAGAGGTTTCTTTGCAGCATAGTATCGATTCCCCATTAGGAATGGCAATCTGCCTCACTAGGAAAGCTAACAAAGATGTTGATGTTATGCTAGTTGAGAACGGGGTTTATCTAGAAAAAGGGGACAAGCGTCTCAGCGTCTTCGATGTTAAATGGCGCTTTACACTACTGGGAAACAAGTGTCAGCCTCACGAGTCTTGTCATTAGCGATTGCATCAAGCATGCGAGTTAGAAAAAGGGCGCCAGCATTTTTAAACTTAATGGCCAAGGTTCTTTAGAAAAGAGAAGAGTCTCGACCCTTGCGTTCAGCTTACCTCTCAGTCGGTACTCTTAAGCCTCCGTCTGAGCCAGTTGGGGAGGTGCTGGAGCCGGCGCGAGAGAAACTTTTGAAGTGTCAATCAATTGGACGCTCACGGTCACCTGATTGTTTCGTCCAATCACAACACAGTTAGGATGAGGTGGCAGAGTATGCGGTAAAACCGCCATGCCGATAGGCGGATTAGTCATCACGTGTTTAGTGATGCTAGTCTCTTATTGGACCAGCGATTTGTTGATATCGCTGCTAAGCAACGAAGCAGTATGAATGCCTCTCGTTCTTCGCGTAAGCATTCCATGTTATTGAAAGCTAGTCAAGAGGAATCTCATTGCATGAAATCAATGAATGGCCATACATTCAAGGCCTCGCGCGTGCCAGAAGTCCAAAAAGTGTGTGCACTTGCTTGGTTCTGACGGAGAATATCTGTTGAAACACTGTGCAAGAAAATATTTCTTTGACTAGTAGATACTGTTAACTCTATTATTCTAGAGATTTATCTAGATTGTATATCTGATTCGTGTAGGTTCTCTAAACAGTCTGACACTGATACCTCTAGATGTTGTTAGGGCAGACCTTCAGGGTAAGCGGTTTGGATATCCCAACCAACAGTCCTCTATACGTTCACAGTGAGAGGTAGAGGATGAATCAAGGAACAAGCTCTTGTACATTTACCAATTATGGGTAAAAGGAGCGGTGGGTGGGTGGGGTTTACAGAGTGGACCACGGAATGTCGTCATTCAAACCATTCCTGTTCGTCTTCAGTTTAAACACCCACTTTTGTTCTTTACGGAGAAGAAAATTATTAAAGTCTGTTACATGGGGAGGAATGTAAGGTTGTCGAGCACTGTCCAAGATAAAGCAGTGGGATCATGTTTGTTATCCAGAAAATGTGTAGTTAGTTTTGTTGCCTGTCTCCTACACCGGATTGTGCTCTTGTGCTCTGAGATACGTAGTTTGATTTCACGGGTTGTCATTCCTACGTACTGTAGGCCGCATGTCAGGTAATTAGATAAACCAATTTCTCGCTATTGCAATTGGTGAATCTGACTTGTCTCCACGGTCTATTTGTGCCAATGTCAATCTCAGTTGACCTAGTGGTTTGTGGGCAGGCCTGACAGGATCCACATGGGTGATGTCCCACTACTGGTGGAAGGTCCCAGATGGTCCCTAGAGCCCTAGGCACCCTTATCTGGGGTCTGGTGTGGACGATGCAATCTCTCAAGTTTGTACTGCGTTCGAAAGAGAACAGTGGTGGCTCAATTTCTCTTTGTCCAGAGTTTAATATGGACCAGTGTTTTTTCACTATTTTTTGTATCTTATTTGATAGTGTCCCAAAAGTTGTTACGCGGGTCAATCTGTTGGATGCAGATTTAGGTACTGAGGGTTCTAACAAGGCTTGTCTGTTATTATTGCTTGCCCGTTTCATCGATTGTTTTACCAGTCTTGGAGGATATTTTCTGTCATGTAGTTGATGTTGTAAAGTTTTTGCATGTTTTGCATAGCATTCTTTGGTAGAACAATTTCTCTGCACCCTCAGGAATTGCCCATACGGTAGATTCTGTCTGAGGGACTTTGGATGGTGGCTATCGTAACATAGCAAGGAATTCTTCGCCATTGGCTTTCTGTATAATTCTGATTGCAGGCCATCAGGTGTAGAGAAAATCCTTAGGTCTAGAAAGGCAATTTCAGTTTTACTTGCCTCTATTGTGAAGCGGAGAAAGTTGTTCCTGTTGTTGAGCCAATCAAGAAAAAAAAAAAAAAGACATAAGAGTTTCGGGATTCCTCGCCACACAACTAGTATATCATCAATATACCGTTTCCATAACCTTATACAGGTAACAAATGGATTAGTATCAATAAGGACATGCTCTTGCTCGAAGTTGTGTACATACAAATTAGCCAAGCTGGGAGCAATTTTATATGTCTTCACTCACCCTTTCCACACACCCCTTTTCACAGCACTGCAAATCAGTCACCCACCAAACGAATTGATGGGTAGTTTGTGACACTCTACCACTGTTTGGCCGCCACTTGGCTCTCGGGAGGTTATACCATCTGACCTCTCCTTGTCTGAGCCAGTGACGTACCAATGATTGTGAACAACAGGAATGCCAAATGATGAAGGGCGGTTCCGTGTGGTGACTGATGGATAACCTGTAAGTGATCACTGGTACCCAACAATTCTTCTTTTTATTATGGTTAGATGAGTTGACATTGTTCTGTTAGTTTAATGACCCACACATAGACTAGTTAGACCCTCTGACACTCTTTTGTTTTTCTACAGTTAAGGGCATGAACATAGAGCCATATAGGAACCTGTTTCAAAATCTGTTTTCAATTAGTACTAGGTCGGAGACCCATCCCACATAAAGCCCTGACATGACATTCATGGCGCACCTTTCTACTTGACTCTGATGCAGTGTGTGATCTTAGCCAGATGTAGTTTTCCCTGTGTAGTTTCAGTTGCAGATGTATATACATAAAACATAAATAATACAGTGCATGTTTTCGGGCTGTAGCTGACTGGAGATTGAGGATGATCAACATGTAATCTTTTAAGTGCTTAAAATAAATGTGGATCTAAGTGAAATTAGACCTGGTTTCCAATAGTTTCCTGGTGGGTTTATATAGTGCAAACATAGTGTAACCTCATGTAAAGCAGTGTGTTACACGTGTTGTAGACATAAGGAGATTAAGCATTGTGCCCAGAATCACTGGGTGTTGAGCCAAAGCTAAGATTTGAACCAGCTTCTGCAGTTCTAAAATTCCCTTCTAAACTATATCGCGGAATGTACAGCCTCTGCACTTCACCACACGGGAAGACATTACTGGAAGTACCCTTGTTAAAGTGATGTGCCGGGGAATACACAGCAGGCTTGGTGCAGTTGGAGATGCAGGCAGGAGTATGGGAGTCAGAGATGATTTTTTAAGAGTTCTTTGGTTGCATGGGCAGGTTGAGTCGGTGATGAGCGTTTCTAAAAACGCTCCAACATGTGTTGCTGCGCAGCGGAAGGCTCTGTGGAAAGGTTGATTGGTCACCTTTGTTACTTATTGCTGTATTTGGAAGTTCAACTGTTTCTAAAAATGTGAAAGCGATAGCCCACACAGTGTTAAAAGTGTAAATATTAAAAAATAATCAGGTAATATGGCCACAAAATGCTGCATAATTTGTGTTTTCGTGCCACATGATTTGATCCTCACCTGCAGCATAATTCCAGTGGCCATGGCTAGGTTGGTGCCGCAGAATTCTCACAGCTTGCTCTGTAACCTAAACATGGTGGAATAGACCGGTCACTCATTTCTCTGTGCCTCATATAAATTTGGTGAGCTTCTAGAAAGTGATGCGACAGAGGAGCGAGCTGGCATGCTGACAAGCCCCCATCCGCCAATGTTCTCAGACCAGAGTAGTAACCTCTTACTAACCTAGAAAGATCACACGGGTAGGTGCACACAACCTTGTGAATTTCACCTGAGCGAGGCGTAAGAGGTAGAAGCGGCATCCCAATATAAACAAAACAGTGACGGCTTTCGGGCGAAGGCAGGCTGTTTTTAGCTCCCTAGTATATTCGATTCAAGGCATCTACGGCAAGAGCGGAGCCAGCACCGAGCAGCTGGCAGCTGCCAGTCAGTGCCACATTTGCTATTCCGGCCCTGGCTCCCGAATAGTTTCGCTGGGTTTAATCCAACCCTGAGAGACATGCTGACTGTAATTTAAATTGGTGTGGCTGGTTTGCTCCTCCTCCGACTCTATGCAAATTCGAAAGTCCTAAAGGATCAAGCTGCGTCTTGTTGCCAAAGGCAACATGCACCAAACACTGCTAAATTATGGAAAACGCAACACATTCAGCACTGAGCTCGGCAGTCAGGTTGTTATGGGTTTTACAAAACAGGAAATTTCCACACTTACCATGACAACTCGATACTTTGAGGAAAGCCATCTGCAACAGTGCCGATGAGCTGTTCTGCTGTTTCCCTGCGGCACAAGCAGGCATCCACCTCTGTCAGGACAGCTGATCGCAGCAAAAATACAGAAGTGGATGCCTGCTTGTGCCCCGGGGGAACTGACAGCAAAAATAAAAGCAAAGCACACGCGAAGCTGCATTTTTCATTTTTGCCTGTAAGTGGCAACAAAATGGCGTGGGACTGTCCACAGTCCCACGGACACGCGCAATCTGTTTGCAATGGACAAATGGCGAGAGCAGCCATCTTTGTCCATTGCAGACGCGCGCATGCGAGCCCTCGCAGAATCGATTCCAAAAGGTATTCGAAATGGCGAGACATTGCATGCGCTGCTTTCGCCAGGCGAGACCTAAAAAGGAGTGTAACCCGTTGACTGCGTCGAAAGTTCAGCTCCAGGGCTGAACGTTCGAAAAACGGGTGGGGCAGCGGCGGTAAACGGACGTGCGCAGCACTACCAAGGTAGTGCACGCGATGACCGCTGGCCGACGGCAGCAGCCAACTGGTTAAGGTCTAAAACGCGATCCCATGTTTGGGCATGTAGGTGGTCAATGCAGACCCGTGAAACAGAGGACCTGTCTAAGTGGCTATCTCGAAGGTATTGAACCCAAGAGGGCATGTGGCGTGTCAGTAGGTCCAAACCATGCACTCATAGAGTTTGTAAGATGTTGAATGGTAACATTCATGCGTATTCCCTGTGTTCCCCAAACTGACGTAGTAGGAGCATATTTGTGGACATGATATAGTGAATGAAGAAAATTGCTGCAGAATAACATACCCCAACAATAAAAGGTTAAAAGGAGGAAATAAAAACACCCCAAAAACACAACCTTACGCCCCCTTCCCTGCCTCCCTGCTTGAAGGACAATTAACCACCCGCCACTCCAAACTTGCAGAGTGCCTATCGCCCACCCTAGAAAACTTGTAGGTGCATGTACCCAACCCCATTCCCCGCGACAGCGTTGTGCCTTAAAATTGTGCCCCCAATATTTGCCCACAGAGAAGAGAGTCACAAAATAATACTATTCATTATGCACCCCCATCACCCCACATTATATACATAGTTACGTCTCGGTTGTCTTCGTAGCCTGCAGCAGGCAAACCCAAGCTTCGTCACACAGTACACACAGTATGGTGAGGACACCAGTACGGTGTCCGCAATGAGCTCTCCAGTTTGGACCACATCTGAAAGAGTTCCTGGGTATTAATGTTCCTCCGTTTGACTCTGTCCCGGTGAGGCATCTGCAACAACGACATCATTCTTTGAGAGTCCTTGATGACTGTCCGTCTGATGCTGACGTCCCGTCCCACGGCAAGGTTTGTTGTTCTGCTTCTCGACTGTGCGCCATCCCTCAAGCCAGCCCCAAGCGTCCTCTGGCTGGGCGCACAGAACCCCAGTTTTCTTTCTCATGGGCCTCCACCCCTCTGCTGCAGATTTTATACCTGGTGGCTGACGGGAGGGGACAGCAGTTTGGAGTCGATTGAGCCACGAGCGCTTGGCCACTTCAATCAAGTTCTATGGTGTCCGGGAGCTAGATTCAGCGCAGCTCCCACAGGCCTCACGTACGTTCAGGGACAGTAGCGGCCCTCAGCGTCTTAACTGCCGAGAAATCTCATTGGCAATATGCTCTCCTCGGCACAGCAGTCGGTCTGGGAGATATTGGAGGCATAACGTAAGTTCCCATGCACGTCTGATTAATTTTCAGGCTGATCGCAAATGGGCCCTGATGTGCGTAACTCGCCCGTCCCTTAAATCCCCAGGAACTCTTATTCTGTCGATCTGGCAGGATCGAGGCCAGTTCTGGCAGAACAGAGGCGGTTCCCCTAGGAAGCAGCAAGCGGGGGCTGCACTTTGTCCTCAGGCCAGCGCAGTTGGGCAGAGTGCGTCTCGCAAGCCGCACGTCGATCCACCACGCACACTGGCCGGGCTAATACAGGATCTTCAGTTGTGCCCGGCATATGTGGCCCAAAAGAGATTGTGTGGCTCTCCTCCCCTTCGTGGAACAGTCAACAGTAATTTGATTACTTGTGTTCGGGGCAGGACTAAACTGTACGGATTTTCCGGAGTGGCATGTGGGAGCTCTGCTACAGTGCTGCCATTTACCTCTTTAGCTGGCCACGCCCCCCCCATCCAATTTGCGTATTTTAAATGTCCCGAAAGGGAGGGAGGGTGAAGATCTCGTCCTTCATAGTTACACTTTGAAAAGAATCATTGCAGATCGAAGAATCTGAGGAGGACATGAAGAAAAACATCCACAGGGTCCATAGGGACCCCTTCAGGAGACACCCCAACAGAGCAAAACCCAGGAAGATTCTTATAAACTTCTGTACGTTCTCCTTGAAGGTAAAATTCCTTAATGGGGCCCTAAAGGAGAAATAATTGAAAGCCAGAGATTTTTCTTAAACAATCTGCTCTGATTGATTGGCGCGAGCCACCTTGGACTGGCAACAGGAGTTGGGCAGGAAGTTGGATGACTTCAAAAAGCCTGGTGCGGTTGCCCAGCTTAAGTTTCCTGCAACTTTGAAAAAAATCATGCATAACAACAAAACGCACAACATTAGATCAGTGCCAGAGGCAGATGAGTTATTAGACGGTCTCAGCAAAGTCATGAAATAGTTCACCATGAGTACCTATACACAACACTTGCACTAGGGCTCCCTGGGGCTGATATAACCATGGCGTCCTAGGTATACGAAGTACCAGGTATTAGCAGGACAAGTATAAACACATGCCTATATATCCACATAGGGTTGCAATCGGGGACACCTAGTTGAGGGAACTCTAAGGCGGGGTCCTGGTTTTCGCCCTTTTCTAGTACTTGTTTATAAGGGGACAGGGCAGGTCGCCAAGGGTTGCAGCAACTGGACTACATCTGTCCAGGTAAATGGGGGAAGGGTTCTCTAGGGAGGGCCTTTTGTGGGGGGGTGGATGGAAGGGGGGGATGCACCGGGTGGGGAACATAAAGGTAAAAAATATTAAATTGCCTCATTCATCTTATAGTTTGGCCTTGTCACGATTGGTCTGGAGTTGGCTTTCTATGAGACTTAGTCGACCTATGGTTCTTGTGTTTAAACCTCCATGAGCACGATTCAGTTTTTGTCCTGGAACATTAATGGCCTGCGGGTGAAAACCAGGAGGGCCAAACTTTTTCTGTACTTAAAAGATTCTCCCACGCAGGTCATTATCTTTCAGGAAATTCATCTTCTATGGGAAGAGATGTCTGGGATATTAAATTTTTTTAAGTGGGTGGAACATCAGATTAGCTATAACCAGAGTGCTAATATTAGGGGCTTGCATCCTATATTCTATGGTCCACCCAAGTGGCAGGTGGGTCATCGCGAAATTTACTACTCAGGGCTCCTTTTTTCCTCTGGTGGGCTACTACAGCCCAAATCAGGATGACCCCTCCTCTCTAAAAGCCATTTTCTCGAATCACTTGGAATTTCCAGACCCAGTTATCGTGGCTGGAGATTTTAATATTGTTTTTAATCCCAAACTTGACAAGTCCCCCAGCAGTAGAGCTAGGGTGCAGGCCAGGTCTCGGATGTATCTCCACTCTATGATGGTGCAGACCGGACTCTGTGACATCTGGAGGGACAGGTCTGGTCTCCAGCCAGGAATTTCATTTTAAAGCAGTAAATACGCCCTTCAGTCAAGAATTGATTACATTCTGGTTAGTCATAACCTTAGGGGTAAAGTTAAGGACATCTGCTTTTTGACTCACCTGTCAGATCATGCAGGTGTGTGGATGGATTTGGTCTTGGCAGAAAAAGCCCAATCTAGGGTCTGGACGTTCGATCGAACTTTACTTCTTGATGAAACCGAGATTAATTATTTACTTCAGGAGCCAGTGTTTTTCGAATACGAATCTTGGCTCTGCGGGGACTTTGGTGGTTTAGGACTTCTTAAAGGCTTTTTTAAGAGGTATGTCATAAAAACAGACAATACAGGGAAGAGGTGGCTCACATGGAGACGGAGATGAAGACAGTAGAGCTGAGTTTGAATAAAGAGACTGACTCCGAGAAGCATTAGGAAAATATTGCTAAACTCAGTAAATTAAAGGACCTGTTGGATACTATTATGCAGGCGAGGGTTACAAGTAGGTGGGAGGCGAGTAAGCTGGCCCACTTTGAGTACTGAGAGGGGGCCGGTAAGCTTCTGGCGTGGAAGGTTCAGTAGGATGCGTAATCTAATAAAACAAATTGATAGTGAAGATAGGGCTATTGCTCTATCTATAGACAAAGAGATTGGGGTGCTTTTTTCGCTTTTTTTTAGGAGTTGTATGGAGAGGATAGTGTTGTGGAAAAAAACCACAACTATGGAGTGGTTACGGGCGAGTAAGCTTACCCCCCTAAATTTGTCTCCGCAAGAAGATCTAGAGCTGGACATATCCCAGGAAGAGGTTAGGAAGGCCATTTTTGCCTGTAAGGGAGAGAAAGCTGCGGGCCCGAAGGGCTCCCAGCAGAACTTTATAGATCTTTGGGGGAAGCAATAATCCCTACTCTGACAGTGCTCTTTAATGAGATTAACTGCGGGTGCTAGGCTCCCAAAGTCATGGGGAAAGCCACAATCACATTGTTTTTGAAAACAGGTAAAAACACAGCGAGTTGTGGGTCTTATAGACCTATCTCGCTGCTGAACGCAGATTACAGAATCTTTGCTATGTAGTGTAATTCCTATATTCCCAATAGGCTATGCGCATTGGAATAATGTATCCTGTAGCTTAGACGTAGGACCGAGGTCTACTAGGTCTCTACCGGCTATATTAGACTTATTTGTGAGTGCCCGCTAGCTCAGAGGTCACTAGAAACGTTCTCGAATAAACAAGAAGGGATTCCTTTCTGACAACCGCATACAACATGACAACTTTGTTTCCCAAGAATAAGAAATCAAATCTCTAGAGTCGCGGAAACAATAGATCACTATTTCACTCCGTCAATCGTGCATGCTTAGTTTCACCAGAGTGAACATTCTTCTTTCTCGAACATTGAAAATGAACTGCTACAATAGTAAAGCTTACTATGAAGTACAATGCATATATACAAACAGTATTATAAAGTAGTACTGTAAAAGCATGATATGGTTTCTAAGCCATAAAGTGCATAATATGTATAAAATACATAGTCATAAAAGGATGACTAAAAAACTCAACTGGTGCTTCTAGAATATGCCTGCCCCGGTGTACCTAACCCAAGTCTGGTAAGAGGGATGGAGTATAAGAGGAGGAGTTTAAGTCTAGGAGTTCTCTGCCAGGAATCTGATTCCAATAATTCTCTAAGAGGTCTAATCAGCTCCGTACCTTTGTTCTAGAATGAAGGAGGTCTTGTATCTCGTTCTCGGGACTCGATTTCCCAGATACCCGCAAGGGTAGCCTGGAAACACTGGATCTGGATTTCTCAGCAGGAGAAATGACAGAGTTTCGCAGTGCGTCTGCTGGAGGGTCGGCATCCTTCGACACTTGCTGCTGCAGGGCGTCGGGCAAGTAGATATTCAATCTGCTCCAAACCACCGTGTGTTTGTTTAGGCAAATCAAGGCCTATTTATACTTTGAAGGTGCCGAGTTTGACGCATGTTTGGACTTAATAACGTCACTCAAAGGCTCATTTCTTGGAAAACGCCGGGAGTTCTAGGAGAACTTCATATTCAAGCAGGGGGAAGTCCCGGACTGCTGAAGGCGGGTTTTTCCAAGAAAATGTTGTTAATTCTTGGAGCTTAGTGGAAGTATCCATGCCGTATTTGGGCTGTATGGTTTAGGCCAAATATGGTAATGATTTCTATGCCTATGTAAGGGAATGATAAAGTATACCTATATAAGGGCATGAATCGGGAAATTTATACTAGGGTCCGAGATTCATTTACAACACCCACTCCACGGATATTAAGTTCAATAAAGCTAATCTAGCAAGCACTGAACATATCTAAGGCTAGTGTTTACAATCCCACCCCAATACAAAGAATGCATTTGAACTGGGTAAGCAGAAAAATATTTTTTAGCATTTCTACAGTACACAATATACTTAAGGGAAACATTTCTAAGCTTAGTCTTTTAGTCTAATTTATGCAATTTGAAAAAGGATCATGAGATTACATTTATGAAAACGTCTCTTAAATACAGTAGAGAAAGTCGAGATCATTTCATAACATAACATGTCATAGCAATCTTTCTATTAATAAAAGGGTTGAGGCCTAAATAGTTTTTAGTCAATCTTCAAAAAATGACTTGTTCTCTAGTAATAGTTCTACTTTAAGCAGATTAGTCTGTGCCAAAAGTTCAATGTTTTGGAAAGAGAGAAAAACTACAACTTTGTTGTGAAAATAGAGTTCCAAATGTTAGAAGTCATTGTTTTGAAAAAATGAAGGCCGAATTTCAGAGTTCAGAGAACACTGTGTGCATGACTCAAAAGTTATTCTCGGTGTCAGGAGAAAACATCAAGTCGTCTAGGCTGGCAAAGAAACCACTTGATCCAGCAGATCAAATGTGCATAGATGAGAAGCATTGTCGTCAGTGCCTGTTGCTGCGTTAGCAAAGGTCTTATCAAATGGTACCTGTGTGCCTGGTGTTTCTCGTACCTCACCCTCAGTTAGACTTACTGGTGAGATCTCAATGAATGCCGTCATCAGGATCTGTAGCCATTGGGGGGCAACACAATGCATGAGCCATTACAGGACTTAGCAATGCGTCAACATCCGATGGCAGGACTGATTGAAGTGTAAGACAAAAGTCTAACTCGCAAAGCAGGCATCGTAGAACAGGTAAGATGCAATCTTGCCAGATTGGTCTGAACGATAGATGCCATGTCGTATTCAGATCTCTTAAACGAGCCAAGCCGAGAATCTGTGTTATACTCTCACGATACCTCTGGGCATGGACCGTCTGTTCCACGAGGTTCTGGGTATTGCCGGTTACTGGACTTGCCATATCGGAGCAGAAGAAATAAAAATAGTATTCCTGCAACGAGTCCCAATATGAGAGGCAGGCCGCCGAACACAGTGTACGAAATTTGGAAAAATGGCGAAGACTGTTTCAAATGGTGGTAACAGTTCAGAAAAAATAGTCTTAAATATATGTAAATGCAAAATGTACAGGGCAGTTTGTTGATAATAATGCATGTATCTCGGCAGATGTCCTTGCAACTTGCAGATCATACGTTTCTTTTGATGTCAGTGGCACAGATTTTTGCAAAAGAATAGACTTTAGTCTGCTTAAAGTATCAATTCGTATAGAAGAGATATTCAATGAAGGCCATATTGCCGTCTGACTTGCGAGTTGGATACAATACTTGCATACAACAAGTGACCATGGACGACACACTAACCAGAAACTTTTCCTGGCAACATTCCACAGCAGCTGTGATCATTTAACATAACGTAAGTGGCATTGGATAGGTGCCTGAAAACGGGTTCTATCAGTGTGGAGTGAATATCGTGCAGGTGGCATGAAGGGTTATTGGTAGAACCATCGCAGTCTCCGTGTAGATTAATACCCTGGCACAGAAGTGTACCACTTAGTGAATTTTTACAATTTTTCCCATTAAGGAATACTTCTTTCCCCTTATTCCAACAACTGTGTGTATATGGTAAAGGCCATGTTGACTTAATGTATTCTTTACCCAACCTTTCATATAGGCCTTCTGGTATATGCTGTAGACAATACTGAAACTGGAAAACCGTCACTGGAATCATGATGGTACCATGAATTATCCATTCTATTACAGGTTTCTCAAACTGTCAATAGTAATCTTTCCAGTTTGTCAATGCTCAGCACTGTATAGTCTGCTCCTCTTTGTGCCAAGGAGGTTTGTTTATCTGTGAGGTTAAAACCAGTAAACAATGACGTTGTGTTGATAAGCCTCCATGGCACGTAGCCTGAACGCAGATTTTGCAATGTCCAGCCTAGCTGCATTATAGAACGTAATTGAGACTGGCCATGTTGTAACATTAGAAAGTCTTGTTTCATTATGTCAATTGCAGAGGATACAATTCTGTCCAATGAATATATTCTGGAGGACAAAGTTGTTAACCCATTGTCCACTACAGAGAACGCTTTCTCCAAGTTAATACAATCAATTTCTCATATTCTTTCTGCAGTTTCTAATTGTGTTATTATCCAAGCCTCGTTGTAAGCTGCATATATACCGGTGTTTATGAAACGTTTTTTGCCGTGGTTTGCGAGGTCCCAATAAGAAATCTTGCATATCATTGCTTTCTTTTAGTAAAGTCACGTGATGTTTAATTTCTGGAAGTGTAGAAGTTTTCAGCCATTTAAGGCATAGTTTCCCTACACTATATGTTGTTAATATCCCTGGATGTTGTCTCTGGGAGTATCATGGATCTGGCCTGTTAAGAATTAAACCCTGTGTTTTGTTAAGGAATCTATCTTGACAGTTATTGGTGTCTGTGGGCCAGATTAACCATTTTTTCCAAATAGGACTAGTTCTGTTCAATTTGAAAACATATTGTACGTCTATCTCCCCTTCTGTCGTTTTGTTATTTTCAGGTATGGGCTTTGGTATAGACGGTTTATTTAAATCTTTTATTTTTGCTATGCCAAGATAAGAGGTTTGTTGCACAGTGTCATTTTAACACATTATGTGTTCAGGTATAATGCAGGCTCTGAATAAAGCTTCCAGACCTTGCACCTGCCATTCTTTTGTTCCCCAGACAGTTTTTGGCTCGATGTTGTCTTTCCAGAAGTCGTAACCCAATGTGGACAACTTAGCATATAAGTTTGCAGAATAAATTTGTTTGGTATTGGTTAACATTATTTTCAATCCTGTCTTATTTACATTTTTGAAATAAAACGTTTCTGGATCTGTAACATTAAACCCTGAGAAGTAAGGAAACATTTCATAAAATGTTTTAGAGCTGCCTTTTAGTGGTGTTGGACAATGTTCCCATTGATTATACATAAAAACATTTCTCGGGCTTGCAAATTTGTGCAAACGCTGGGGCCATAACCAAATAAATCTCGTCCTAGTAGTTGTGGGACCGCATTTGTCTGTAGGGACGCCTGTGGGTAGATAGCCTAATGCTGTCTAACAGAGTTGTCCGTATCGGGTTTGTTACTCTGTAGTCTGGTGTCTGGGGCGGTTCATTACTGCGATCTCTGTTGCAGTCTGGGCAATTAATTTCGAAATTGTATACATCAACTCCCAGTCTCGGCCACCAGTATATTTTTTCTAACTCTATTAAAGATTTCAAGATCCCTTGATGTCTCTGACCCTCTCCCATGTGTGCTTCTTGAATCAAGAAAACTCTCCGCTTCCTGTTTGGAATTACTCTGTCCCCCACTCCAGGGATTTGAGCAAAAGGAACGGAGTTTGCGCCAATTATGTATTTATTTCCGAGTGGATAGTTTAGAGGTAACGCTGCTTGATTGCCATCCTTTGAGGCTTTTACTGCTAATAGCGTTTCACCATCTATCTATCTTTTTGAGCGTTTAATTGTAGCTACGGAAGCCGCTTGCACAGCTGACTTCGCGGCTTCATCAGCCAATGAATTCCCTGCAACGTGAACACCATCACGCTGATGACTCAGTGTATGTATCACGTGAGTTTTTTGTAGTTCTTTTTGTAAAAGAACTACTTGTTCCCAGAGCAACTTATGCTTGATTGTGCTACCTTCAGTGTCTTTGAATCCGTTTTGAACCCAGTTATGCAGATACTCATTGTAAGATTGGACGCAGTAATCCGAATCGCACACTATAAGTGTGGGGAATTAGCGATCAGTATTTTCAAGCGCCATCTTGAAAGCCTGTAGTTCAGCTCGCTGAGCTGTAGTCTCCGAGTGATTGAGGTTTTTGTGACCATAGGTCAAAATTTGCCTTTGCGCCAGTGACCTTTAACAATCGCGCACGCAGCACTATAGGCTTTTTTACCCCCAATTGCGGGCTGTGCTGATCCATCTGTATATATTATACAGCCATAATGTTCAAGAGGAAGAATTTAGGTCGGCAGAGGACATTCGTGTTCATATTGGAGAAATTCTTGTGTCTTTAGACTAGGGTCAAAAAAGTATTGAACGTCTGTTGGAGCAAGAGAGTTAACCCATTGTATTCATCTCAGATGTAGAGCTTTTGAATTAGGAATGCCTGCTCTTGTCACTGCCTCTAAGGCAGGTACAGGTGTAACGATCATTATGCGTTTACCCTGCGCGAGAGCTCTCTTTTGCTACAGCAGTTTGAACCGCTGTAAGAATTTTCTCTGTAGAAGTGAACTTCATTTCTGCTTGTGTGTACAAGTGTGATTTGTAAGCTATTGGTACAGTTTCTCCTTCATTAAAGGTTAGGTACGTAAATCCGCATCTTCCTGGGATGATTCGGATTACAAGGTTGCGCACGTTTTCGGGTGTGTCTAGTTTAGTTTTTTGCTAACATGTCTGTTTGGACTGAACGCAAAATTTCTGTGTGTGTTTGAGTCCAATGAGTTGGTTTAAAATCAGGTTTGATTATTCGTAGAGAGGTTTAACCCTTTCTGCGTAATTCAGAACGTAAGTTCTTCCAAAATTCAGGAAACCTAGAATTGATTGTACGTTTTTCAGCGTTTTTGGGGGTTGGAGCAGCGCACATTTCTCTAGAAAGTTTGCTGCTAGGCTTTTGCCTTCACTTGACAATTCATATCCGGAAGATTTGACATTCAGGTGGGCAATTCTTGATTTTTTAAAATTGAATTTATACCCTCAGAAGCGAACCCAAGTATTATGGTGTTCACCCTTTTCAAGTGCTTGTCCAAGTCGTCATCTGCAAGATAGATGTCATCGACATAAGATAATGCCTCATCATCGTACTTTTGGAGTAACTCCGTTACTCTTGCTGAAAATAACCCTGCGCTATTCTTGAATCCTTGGGGGAGACGACAAAATTGTCGCTGTGTCCCCAATATTGAAAAAGCGCTCAAATGCCTGCTTTCTGGTCAATATTTTGACAGAAACATCCATTTGAAATATCTAATGTTTTATATTTTTTGCGCACAATGTTATTCATCAGTGCTGCACTGTGTGAGTTTTGTACTGCAAATATTTTGCAACAAGAGTTTAAGTGTCTGTAATCCAATACTAGACGATATGAATTGTCTGGTTTGGATACAGGAAACAAAGGATTGTTCATAAATGAGGTGCATGTTTCAATCACCCCTTGGTATTCAAGTTGATGTAAAATCTCCCTGACCTGTTTTTTAACTTCTTGCTTAACTTGGTAGGGCCTTTGTGCAGTGGGCTAGTTTTTTAACTGGATTTTATGGTGAGGAGAATCCTCATCCCATCCTGCGTGATTTTTATATAATGCTGGAGCTTGGGCTACGGCCCATTTTCTGGCATATGTATATTTTTTATGTATTGGGATGTGATTAGAGAAGGCTGGCATAATTATGTTATGTTATGTTATACTTTTATTTGTATAGCGCACGGCTACTCAGAAAGAGTGTCCCAGCGCTTTATGTAGGCAGCTCAGCAATTAAAAAACATAACCGCATAAGACGGAGACAAAAGAAAAGAAGAACACCCTAGAGGTTAAAAAGCCAAGTCTTAAGGCTCTTCCTAAACAGGAACAGATTGGAAGTACTACGTAGAGCCAGAGGTAAGGAATTCCACAGCTGGGGGGCCCGAGACTGAAGGAGCGACCCCCCCAGTGCGAGCCTTCCTCACTCGAGGGACCACGGCCGTGAACAAAGATTCAGACCGAATTGAACGAACCGGGCGATAAATGGCAAGCCTTTGCTGCAGGTACCTTGCTCCCGAGCCAAAAAGTGCTTTATGCACCAGAGTCAGAGTTTTTTAAACATAATCCGCTTCCGGATGGGCAGCCAGTGAAGCGACTGCACCAACCCGGATGCTCTCGCTCGCCTATGAAGGCCAAAAATGGCGCGAGCCGCGGAGTTCTGCACCACTTGCAGCCGCTGAACAAGATAGTCCGGGAGCCCTAAATATAGGGCATTGGCATAGTCCAATCTGGAGCCTATTAAGGCTTGAACAGTGATCTTTCTATGCTCTTCTGTAAGCAGAGGTAAGAACTTCCGGAGCATCTTCAAAATGCCAAAACAAGTGCCAGTCAGACCAAGAATGTGTGATCTTAGCGTGAGGTTGTTATCAAACTTGACTCCCAAGTTTTTGGCCTCCAGAGATGACTGAGCAGGGGGACACATGTCCGTTGGCCACCACTCCCGCCATTCAGGGTCCGAGGCGCAGCCGAAAAGCAGAACCTCCGATTTGTTGGAGTTGGCCTTGAGGCTGTTCCGCTGGAACCAGTCAAAAACCATCCCTAGGCACTTCCGGATGCTCTCTCCATCAAATGCCTGATCTTTCCTGCACGTGAAGAGCAGTTGAGTGTCATCCGCGTAAGACCCGATCTGGGCCCTAAAAGACTCCACCAGTGGGGTCATAAAGATGTTAAAAAGAGTCGGGCTCAACACAGAGCCCTGTGGAACTCCGACTCCCAAAGGCGGCATCTCAGCGGAGCTCGTGGAGGCCCAGACCGTTTGTCGGCGGCCCTCAAGAAAAGATGTAAACCATTTGAGCACCGTCCCCCTTAGACCGATGTCATAAAGTCTGGTGAGAAGCGCCTCACGGGGGACGGTGTCGAAGGCCGCCGACAGATCTAGCATGACAAGCATGGCCTTGCCTTCTGCGTCCAGTGTCTCCCGAATAACCTCTGACACCTCGAGGAGTGCCGTCTCCGTACTTAAATTAGGCCGGAATCCGGAATGCGAGGGGTGCAGTAGGTCATTTGATTCTAGAAAGCTAGAAAGAACGCCATGCACATGTTTCTCCGTGATCTTGGCCAAGGCCGGGAGAAGGGAGATTGGCCTGTAGTTGGCCAGAACCTCAGCATCCAATCCAGGCTTCTTGAGGAGAGGGATCACCATAGCCCTTTTCCAGGACCGCGGGACCCTCCCCTCCCTCAAAGAGTTCAAGAGAGGATTGACCAAAGGGTTCACCACCGACGGCTTCCTGGCCAGAAATTTGGCCGGACAGGGGTCTAGTGGCGAGCCTGATTTAAGACTGGCCAGAAGCGTAAGGGAAGCATCGGGGGAAACATAGGGGAACTCCGCCAAAACAGCAACTGGCGTGGACGATGGAGCGAGTCCCGCCCCAATGCTGAAAAACCCTTCATCAGACCTCTCTGAAAAGGAGGCCTGGATCGATTTGATCTTATCCGTAAAAAACCTGGCAAGATCACAGACCCATGACTCAGATGACTCTATTTGAGGCAAGTTGGATCTAGGGGCCGTAAACTCCCTCACCACAGTGAAAATCTCCTTACATGAGTTGGAGGCCGCCTCTATCCTTCTGGCAAGATATTCTTTTTTTTGCACAGAGAATATTGCGATGGTAGGCTTTAACCGCCATCTTATAGACAAGTCTGGCCTCCCCATCATACTGAACGCGCCACGCCCTCTCGGCCACCTTACACTGGCTTCGGTCGATACGCAGCGCCTCCGTGAACCACGGCGCAGACAGCCGCTTGGCCATGGGCCGAGGGCCATTACAGGGGCTAGATCATTCAGCCTCTCTGCCAGCCACATCTGCATGGCCTCTGTGTCCAACTCCAGGCCACCCGAGAGGGGGCACGGATGGTCAACAAACGCCTGAGCTAACAATTCTGGCGTCACTCTGTGTAATGCCCTCGAGGCTGATCCAAGCTGGGTGGGGGCGCCGCTGGGTGGATGCTCACTCCCCAATATGGAGAATCTGACCAACCTATGATCGGACCAGAGCACCGGGAGAAGTTCAATATCAACTAAAGGGATCGATGAAAACACTTGATCCAGGGTGTGTCCCTTATGTGTGGGGCCCGTCAGAGAAGGAGCAAGGCCCAGAGGGGCAGTGATGTCAAGCAATTTATTTGAGTTCGAATCCTCAACCACATCCAAGTGAAAATTAAAATCACCTGCCAGCAGACAATGCTGCGCAGACAAAGCCAATCCGGAGATGGCCACCTGGAGGTCCTCGAAAAAAGAGCCCACAGGTCCTGGAGGTCTGTATACCAGCAGCCCTTTCAAGGCTTGATGCGAGGACAGCCTGATAGTGAAAGCGAGGGACTCAGAGGCTGCGATAGTGTCCAAGGGGAGAATAGAGCATGAAACACTCTTCTTAACAACCACCACCACCCCACCACCCCTTCCCTTGGCTCTGTCCTGCCGAAAGATGTTATAGTCCGGTGGAATAGCCGCTAAGATGTCCGGATTGGACATCTCCCCCAGCCAGGTTTCGGTCAGCAGAAGGCATAAAGGTTTTTCCCTGAAAAGAAGATCAAAAATGTCGAGGGCATGCCTGCCTACTGATCTCGTGTTAAGCAGTAAGCATAGATGTTTCACACGGTCCTCGCCTAGCCGAAGATCGGCAGTGGGGGCATAAACAGGCGACCAACCACACCCAGGGCAGAGCCGTTATCCCCTAAAACGACCCGGAAAGACAGATCGACACGCGCAGGAAGAAATTTGCAAAGCCCGGAGAGTCGACGGAAGAATAGCAGATCATCCTCCCAACGAAAAAGAGCCTTGTCAAGCCAGAATCCTACGCCGCTCCGCCGCCTCCGGGACGCTGACGGGCGCAGACGGGCAGGACTCAGGCAAAGAGAAGGCAAACCCGCTGCGCGATCCCGCTGCGCAAGGGGGACTGGTTTAAATAGGGCCTCCAGGTGAGGTGCAAACCGCCCCACCAGGACGCTCAAGATGGCGCTCAAAAAGCGTCAAAGCCCTTCCCAAGATGGCGCCCAAGTTACAAATGACAGGCGAGGCAAAACACCACCAACCCCAGAACCGGACCCGCTAAAACAGCGGTGTATAACCTATTATGGTGCAAGTATATGGCCAGCTCCCAGGTAAGATCAGGGGAGAATAAAACAAAACGAACAAATAGAAAAACAGGCAGTTTTAAAAACGCGACGCGCTAGTCACGCAACGCTAAAGACAATGCAGAGCTGCCAAACCTGGCACACGATTCCAACAAACTTTGGGCATTCCCTGACAAATTCAGGTGGCCAGTCTTGTTCAGCTAGAAGAATGTCATAGCCCTTAGAGAGCTTCTCCCAAAAGTGTGCTCTTATTTTTCTACTTATGTCCCCCTCCATCCGGAGTGTTACTTCATATAACCTATGGGGTATACTAACCCTGGTGTCTGCAGTTTAAACCTGAATGCGTTCATTCAAGTCCACTGTCTCCAGATGATCCTTCAGGATCTTCCGAACTATGGTTACTTCTGCTGCGCTGTCTAGCATTGTCTGAGCCCACTCCCTGTTCTTGAGTTGTGTCCTCAAGATCCTCGGCATGTCTGACTTTTATGCTTGCTACCTTCTTTTTGGAAAACTGAGCTTTTTTACTTTGGTGAACGGGTTCCTTGTCTTTGGACTTGACGCATTCTTCCTCGTGTTCTGACCGTCCTCTTCTTTCCGATTTCTGCGAGGAAGTCTGAAAAGATCGAGAGGGACGTGTATCATTATTTTGATATCTATCAGGTTTTTTCAAATTATCCCTATTCCTAAGATTATATCTCTATTCAGAGGGCTCCCTTTGGGGAGACTTGTATCTCTGTTGGGGAGATCTTCCTCTATGTTGAGAATATTTTTCTCTAGGAAGAGTTTGTTTATTACTTTCCCACTTCTTTTTTGGAGTAGTGAGATTATTCTTAATAAATGTTTTTTCAGGATTTTCAGTTAGTTGGGGCTTCAATGGTTTTCCACCCAAACTATCTCTACCTAATTCTTCATATGATTTTTCAATAATTCTGGCAAGCTCACAAGGTTGTTCTGCTACATCTGTTTCTTTTAACTTCTGGCGGATTGCCACGGATGCTGCTTCACCTCTGTTAGCTAATAATATAGCTGAGACCTGTTTGAAATCTTTCAGTAATTTCATACCTAGATTTAAGGCTAGTTCTGGGCCATATTCATTCTGAATTTGTCTCAGAACGTCTGGTATTACCGCCATGGACGGTACACCATGTGTTTTTGTGTAGATTGAAGCAAAGACGTACCCTAAGTGTCACAGTCCTCCACATGCGGTGCAATCCCCATTGGTAAACAGATTGTCAGAATTCTGTGTTTCTCATGAGGTGTACTATCTGGGAATACTGCCTCTATTTGAGTAATTTTATGTGCTAGCCAAAATGGCATTTGTTCCCTTTTGGCGGGTATCTTGCCAATGACTGACTGTATAGTCTGTGGTGTAATTTTGTTTGTGTTCCCCTGGTACGGGGTGTGTTGCGGAATTTTTATCTCTGGTTGGACTGTTAAAGTCCTCATGACATATTGAACCAATTGTCTATGTATTTTTATTCATTGTTTTAGCTGAGCTAAAAGGTCTCTATCTGACATTTCTTCAATGTCAAGATGTGGTGTATAGCTGGCTAGAACCGGCCATGTAGCTCCTGGTCTACCTAGTGGACTGAGCCTGGTAATGTGATTTTGATGTTTTAGGGCGCCATTAAACCAGAGCTGATGCTCTTGGTAAGTTAGCGGAATTTCAACGTCCTCGAAAGGAACGTATTCCGCTGGAGGTTCCTCTGCTTTGTAGTAGTGGAACTCCGGTGTTACTGGATTTGCTTGTGTAAAAGTAATCCATGAATAGAATACCTCTGTCTGCCGATATTCATGTGCCTCTATTACAAATATAACTTTACCACCTCTCGATGATACCCCATTTTTTATAAGTTTTATAGTTATGATTTTCCTTATATTTTCCGGGATGAATATAGCATGCGGGTCATTTTGTTGGAGAGCTGTGTCATGTAAGATTGCTGAGCTTCTATTCTAGCTCTCTCCCTTTCATCGTCACTCTCCGACATTTTTATTTACTAAAAGTTCTGCAGAACAATTTTCAAGTAAACCAAGATTAGGTGCACAATATTTTGGCACACTGTATCCTTAAACGTTGACTAAACCATAAAACTAATACATAGGATTCTTGTCCTCCTAAGTTTTGGCGGATATTATGCCCTTTCACCCACTTCAGACGACTATTGGAGTTTTTATGGGAAAGAGTGGTCTGTGTGAAAAAGCACGATTGAGTTACTCTAGTATCTAGCGTAAAATTATCGCCTTACCAAACGTTGGGCGCCATGTAGTGTAGTTCCTATATTATCGATAGGCTCTGCGCATTGGAATAATATATCCTGTAGCTTAGACTTAGGACTAAGGTCTACTAGGTCTCTACCGGCTTTATTAGACTTAATTGTGAGTGCCAGCTAGCTCAGAGGTCACTAGAAACTTTCTCGAATAAACAAGAAGGGATTAGTTTCTGACAACTGCATTAAACATGACCGCTTTGTTACCCAAGAATAAAAAATCAAATTTCTAGAGTCGCGGAAACAATAGATCACTATTTCACTCAAGTCAATCGTGCATGCTTAGTTTCACCAGAGGTGCAAGAGAAATAGAGAGACGGGCGTTTTCAATAAAAAGGTATTTATTAAACAGTCTTGTTTCTCAAGCATTGATAATGAACTGCTACAATAGTAAAGCTTACTATGAAGTACAATACATATATAATACGAACAGTATTATAAAGTAGTACTGTAAAAGCATGATATGGTTTCCAAGCCATAAAGTGCATAAAATGTATAAAATACATAAAATACATACAGTGATAAAAGGATGACTAAAATACTCAACCGGTGCTTCTAGAATACACCTACCCCGGTGTACCTAACCTAAGTCTGGTAAGAGGGAGGGAGTATAAGAGGATGAGTTTAAGTCTAGGAGTTCTCTGCCAGGAATCTGATTCCAGTAACTCTCTAAGAGGTCTAATCAGCTCCGTACCTTTGTTCTAGAATGAAGGAGGTCTTGTATCTCGTTCTCGGGACTCGATTTCCCAGATACCCGCAAGGGTATCCTGGAAACACTGGAGCTGGATTTCTCAGCAGGAGAAATGACAGAGTTTCGCAGTGCGTCTGCTGGAGGGTCGGCTTCCTTCGGCACTTGCTGCTGCAGGGTGTCGGGCAAGTAGATAGTCGATCTGCTCCAAACCACTGTGTGTATGTTTAGGCAAATCAAGGCATATTTATACTTTGAAGGTGCCGAGTTTGACGCATGTTTGGACTTAATAACGTCACTCAAAGGCTCATTTCTTGGAAAACGCTGGGAGTTCTAGGAGATCTTAATATTTAAGCAGGGGGAAATCCCAGACTGCTGAACGCAGGTTTATCCAAGAAAACTTTGTTAATTCTTGGAGCTTAGTGGAAGTATGCATGCCGTATTTGGGCTGTATGGTTTAGGCCAAATATGGTAATTTCTATGCCTAAGGGAATTGTAAAGTATACCTATATAAGGGCTTGAATCGGTAAATTTATAGTAGTGTTCGAAATTCATTTACAACACTAGGATCCTGGCAGAGAGGCTGTGTGCTGTAGCGGGAGACATGCTTCATCCCAATCAAAAAGGTTTTGTTTAGGGCAGGACCCTAGAAGACCTCACTTATGATTTTGTGGGAGCAATAGATTTGGCTACCACCTTTAAGCTTCCCCTTCCAGCAATGACATTGGATGCTACCAAGGCCTTTGATAGGGTCAATTGGGCATAACTCTCGGCAGTTATGGAAAAATTTAATTTGGGCGAAAAGTTCTGCGGAGTCATTCAGCTTATTTATCGGGATCCATCGTTGTGACTCCTGGTAAATGGTAAATTGACTAATACTTTTAAGATCACCTGGGATCTATATATCTAGCACTTTGCTCAGCTTTTAAGAGGGGATCCTAGTATCTTACCATTTAAGTATGGGGCTTGGTAGAGGAAGGTGGCCCTGTTTGCTGATGATGTTTTGATTCTCTTGGCTGATTTAGAGACGTCTTTTCCCCAGGTCATTAGGTTAGCACAGGACTTCGGGCAGGTATCCGGCTATGAGGTCAATGCGGAGAAAACCAAGGTCATGACGTGGAACCTGCCGGTGTGTCAATACCAGACCAAGGGTGACATGAGGTACTTGGGGGTCATAATAGTTCAGGACAGAGAAGATCTCAGGGGCCAACTTGGCAAATGTTTCTAGGGAGTGTCCGAAACTAACGAAATTGTGGGCCCATCTCCCATTGACCTTGCTGGGGAGGATCAATTTGATTAAGATGATAGTGTTAGCAAAAATCACCTTCCATACTATTCCTTTACATTTTGAAAAATCTGCTATTGTTAAGCTCCAGCAAGCAATTTATTAGTTCGTTTGGGCTTATTGGGAAACGAGAATGGCCTGGAAGAAGCTGAGGCGCAGGAGGGCCTTGCTCTTCCCGACCTTCAGCATTATGCATGAGCATTCCAGTTGTCGCACTCGAGAATGCTGTTGAAAACCCCAGACCATACAGGGGTGGGGGCCATGTTCTCTGCTATATTAAAGGGTGTGGGTCTGTCCCAGGAGGGATTTCTATTCAAATTTGGAGAGCAGAAGTTCTTCAAAAAGATCAGGTTAAAAAATCCTGCTGGGGATGGCTCAAACATGGGCCAGTATCAAACCGCACACTGGTCTCAATTATTTTTCTAGTCGGGCCACCCTGTGGGACTCTTCTGGGGTACCAGACTGCCTGAACGCCAGGCTAGCAATACACCTTAGAGCAGCGGGTCTGTGGGGGAGACCTTGCGTTTGACGGCTGCCTTACACCATGGCTGTCACTACACAATAGACTAGAAGAGGGCATGTCCAGGTTTAAACATTTACAGCTGCAGAGTTGGTCCTAAAAGCATAGGAAACACCCTTGAGGAGCAGATAGTGGCAAGACCGGCGGGGAAGAAAGAGGTTTCCATCCTATATTGGTCCATAGATGAAGCTATTGATGGTGATTTTAAATTAGCTGAAGAATTGTGGGATTCTCCTTGCCAGACCAACAGTGGGAATATCTATGGCAAACTACTTTTAACGCCTCGTTTGCTGTTGTAAAACCAGCTTGGTTGAGGAGGGACCACTTGTTCACGGTCCATAGGGCTTATTTATCTACGTTAAGACTGTCCGAAATGTCGAAGGGGCCTCCGGTCAGTTGTAAAAAATGTGATTTAGAGAGTGCCTCTGATATACTTATATTTAGGGAATGCCCAGTTACAACAGAATTCTGAGAAAAAAGTAGGTGCAACCATTGCTGACATTTTGGGATTTCGAGTCCGAATCAATCTTGCTTTGATAATCTTTGGTATACCTAGTGAGATTTTGGGCCCTTCTAGCAATACTGCCGGCCAGGAGGAAAATCTGCAAGAGATGGGTAGAAGTTGCATCTCCTTCCCACTCTGAGTGGCTGTCTTCTTTATTTACAACGCCCAGGACAGTTTGGGTAGAACGCAGAGCTGTAAGAAGAAAGCCCTATGGAAATGTTAATGATTCTGGTCTAATGTTTAGTTTTGGAGGTTTATGATTTTGTGGTTTAAGTTGTCACGTTTAAAATAATCTGGATATCTATGATTAGACCTCTTTGAAACTCCCTGACTGAGCTGGGCCCCATAGTCCTTTCCCTTTACAGGCCAACATTAAGAGTCACTAGCTATATTTAAACCGTAGGAGAGTGTGACCACCTCTTTCCATCGTGAAGCCAGTGACATTTTAAGATTGTTGTGTACCGGTAGGCGGGTGCGTCCTCCTTGTCCCCATCCAGTAGCCTACGTCTCCTTAATATCGAGCAACAGTATTGATGCCTTATTTTTTCAACTGGGGTCTGAGGCGAATGAGGATAAAATAAAAATGCTGTGCTTTGTTTGTCATTGACACAGGTGTTCAGTTGATGACCAGCTGTATCCCGATGTACCCCGTGCAATTGTTTACATTCATATGTGTATTTGTTTGAGCTTAGCTCATGCCTCTCATTCATTCTCCATGTGCCCAAAACCGAGCTCTTAGATGCGGTTCAGATTCCCTGGAGATTAGACCTTCAGGAAGTGGGCTACTGCACTTTCCCCTGAATAAAATCTCTTACTGTCCACATACACTGCTGGGTTTTTGTGGTATTTACCTCTCAACAGTAGTACAGCCCAGCAATGAAAACACTGACTCAAAGTTAAAGGGGATTGGGATTAATTGATTTAAGGTGCAGCATTTGCTTGGCCAGTGTACATACAGAAATGGGCATGACCAAAGCATAAGAAGCTATTCTTCCAAAGGATAGGCAAGGCTTTTAATCACCCATAATTTGTGTAAGAGTCTTGGGTTGGAGATATTAGCTATCTCCTATACAAGTGCTTTTAATAAAAACGAGATCCTCTAAGTGTTGTAAAATTAGGAGAGTTGGTATTTCCCATAGATTCTCCATTGACATTATAGTTGTTTTTTCCCCATTTAATAGCAATTTAGCTGTGTTCTTTGTCTTGTAGGGTAGTAAAGGTTCAATACCAAAAGCAAGCATTCCTTTGCCTGTACTAATTCTACTCTTCAGCTGCAATAATACAACCCAGAACCAGCCCTTTTTAGGTTTTGCCTGGCGAAAACGATGCGAAAGCATCGTTTCGCTAGGCGAAAACCTAATGAGTATAATATGGGGCTGGGAATCCGCCCCTGTCTTCCATTGGCTAGCTCCATAAATGGAGGCTAGCTATTGGAAGACGGCTCTGTCCGTCAATCCCGGACCAGATTCGGGGGCGTTCCCGAGAATTTTTGGCTTTTGGCAACGTTACTCTACGTCAGCCAAAAGCCAATTCTCGGGAACGCCCCCGAATCTAGTCCGGCATTGACGGCACCCAGAAGACGTCCATTGCTTTTCGTTTTAGGGCTGACTTCTGTGCAGTATTGCTTAAGGCCACTGAGTGGCACTGCAGCGCTTCTGTTTGGCAAGTCCCGGCAGGAAAGAGCAAGATGCATGAACGTATGAGGCTGTCATGTTAAATGTGAGACCTAGGCTGGAAACATGCTTTCTTCCGAACATGATGTCGAGCCCAGCTAGATCGATTCTCTGTAATGCAACATGTGACAAGCTGCTTCATGGCGCTTTTGTGTGCTCGTCGGAGTTATTTATCGTGTCTTATCAGCATGTTTGTAGCACTTTCTGCCACTTGTATGACTGCATAGTGCTTACTCCATGTGCCTCTTTGCAGACAGCCTCAATGTGCTTTTCTCTGGTAGAGGAGTTGTTTGGTGTACCTTACGCTCCCGGAAGGCAGCTGCTTCAAGGCGCTTGCCACTTGTGTTTGACTGGTGCTGAGTGCCATATATGTGAGAGTGGCTGAGTGAACATAGCAGGGAAAGATGCAGCAGAAGAGGGTTGGGGCAGCAGGGTGAAAGGTACAGGATGGGGCGGGGGCACGCACAGGATAGCGCGGAGAGGAGTTACAGGCAGCGCGAGGAAAGCTGCGTGATGTGAGAAAGGGAGAAGGCGTGCGTTTTCAGAAATGGATGGGGCTGCTGTTGAGTCCTGAACATTTCTCGATCGTTTCCCCCTCCACTGTTCCTCTTTTGAAAGCCTATTGAAGATCTCTTGTACAGCACCTAGAAGCCATGGGCGTTGCTATGCTTCTAAGAAGTGGTACCTCTGGGCGCTATAAATACCAAGAGCAAAACGAATAGAAATAAAGTGCTGTGAGGCGGTCGTGAGGTGACGCGCCGCGCTGTGCAAGAAGCAGTGACTAAATGAATGCTGGGTGGTATGGGGTGAACTGGGGTTAACACTGCCCCTCTCATGCCAGGGCAGTCACTCCTCGCCTTCAGTCATTACTGTGACATTACCCCATTCCCTTCTCTTAGCTCAGTCATTCCCCTCCCCCCCCCCGTGGCTAATAACTATCTCTCTTCGTGCTTCCTTCCACTGCAACACCTCTCTCACCTCTCCTCCCTCCCGTCTCTTCTTCCTCTGCCCAGCCGTCTGCACCCCACCCCCCTTTCTGCTGCCCCCCCTCGATCCAATCACCCTTTTTTTAATGCTTTCTTCTAACCCCCTCCCCCCCCACGTGGTTGATGGCTCGGCGAAGTCATGCGTGTACCGACTGCGGGGATCTGTGTTAGACCCCATGGCCACAGGCTGAAATCCGTGCGGGCCGCTTGGCTCATCAGCCGCCCAATGTCGATACATCCTCTATAATTCATCAGACACTGCACCGCCCTCACTGCTCAACACACACATCACTGAACTTAAATCCCGTGTGTTCGTATAAGCCCATGTATTGGAAACGTGCTTTTTATGTCTTAAGTCAACTCATGGTCGACCTGGTGTTTTTTTCATACCTGCCTATATAAAGCGCTTAGAATCCCCGCAGTGATGTCAGTGGTATAGTAAATACAAATACATTCTTACAATGAGCGCCGTTGAGTGGGATTAGAATAAGCATCTGTTGAGCAGCGCCAAGATACCCAGGGGTGAACATGTGCTTTACAAATGTTACCTTTACTCCTCCCTGCCCCTACAATATTACTCACACTCACCCCTTTGATACGCTTCTTTTCTATCCCCAGCATTCAATCAGTCAACTTATGAAGCACACTTTACACCCACCTCTTACACCCTCATTGTGTTTATATCTTCTGTACTCTCCTAACCCAATGTCTGACCTCGACCCATCCCCTCCAAGCTCACACCCCTTTACCCCTCCTTGAACCGTCTCCTCTGACTCGTTCCTTTACTCTGTCTGCTAGATCCACTCTTTCTTTTTATTTTCCCTTACTACTCCCTCTGCTCCTATGTCTTCTGCTTTTAGTTCCTCCCGACGCTCCTTAGCCCCCCTTTCTGCTTTCTCATTCTTTCGCCTTTCTTTCCATAATTCCTAAATTGTTTTCTTAATCCTTCCTTACCCCGGCCAGCCCCCCTTCACCACCTGCTTCCGCCTTCTTTACCCACTGTAGTAATTTTCTCTTCACCATGTTTTCTTTACTTTTTTGAGTCCCTGCTCCCCCCCCCCTTCTTTACACACACCTCCCCTTGCCCCTCCTTCTGTGCCCTCCCGCTCCACGCGGTGCACTCTACCTGCCCGCCCCTCCCTCCTCGGCAGGGGTGCCCTCGGGGGAGGGGTCCCTGCCAGGCTGTGGTGATCCCGGGGGTGCCCAGTCCCGCCGGTGATGCTTCATTGAGCTGTAATGAACGTGGCACTGCGCCCCACCCGGGCCTGCACGCACCGGGGCACCAGGGTGGGCGTGGCCTCACTTCCCAGGTGTATTGTTGTGGTGACAATGCACGGAAGTGGCTCCTGCGGGAGTGGAGAATGGTAAACTGTGCGTGTAGGGATGGGGGCGTAGTGATCCGCCCCCTGTGATCACCCAGACATCCCGGGCATGTGTGGTGTAAACTTGGCGGGGCGGTGGGGGGAGAGGTAGAGGTACCTCCCCGCCCCCTCTGATAACCCAGGCAGCCTGGCATGTTTTTTTTTTTTCAAACCGGGGTTGGGTGGTGAGGGGGTTGATGTAGTGACCCCTCCCCGCCCTCTGATAGCTCTGCAGGTCTGGCCTGGTGTTTGTTTGCATGCCAGGTGTGTGGCTCACATTACAGCCGCAGTGACTCTTCTCCCGCGGGCAGGCTGGGAGCCTGTCTCACACCCAAGGCCTATTCTGGGGGGAGGGGTGGGGTGGACGCTAATACCGACTGCCACAGGTCCCTACCTATGCAGCACCAAGCCACCCCCATTCCTTCCCGGCTGCCGCCACTCCCAGTCCTACTGCCCCACCCCACTACCTTGTTTCCCCTGTCCCAATCTTATCTTACTGCCCACCCCCAGTCCTTCCCCCTTACTGCCCTGTCCTCTTGCAGCCTGCCCTCTCGCAGCCTGCCCTCTCGCGGCCTGCCCTCTCGCGGCCTGCCCTCTCGCGGCCTGCCCTCTCGCGGCCTGCCCTCTCGCGGCCTGCCCTCTCGCGGCCTGCCCACTCGCGGCCTGCCCACTCGCGGCCTGCCCTCTCGCGGCCTGCCCACTCGCGGCCTGCCCTCTCGCGGCCTGCCCACTCGCGGCCTGCCCACTCGCGGCCTGCCCACTCGCGGCCTGCCCACTCGCGGCCTGCCCACTCGCGGCCTGCCCACTCGCGGCCTGCCCACTCGCGGCCTGCCCACTCGCGGCCTGCCCACTCCCGGCCTGCCCACTCCCGGCCTGCCCTCTTCCTGCCCTTTCCCAGCCTGTCCACTTCCAGCCTGTCCCCTCCATGACCTTTCCCAGCCTGTCCTCTCCCAGCCTGTCCCCTCCATGACCTTTCCCAGCCTGTCCTCTCCCAGCTTGTCCACTTCCAGCCTGCCCTCTCCCAACCTGCCCTCTCCCAGCCTGTCCCCTCCCTGCCCTCTCCCAGCCTGTCCTCTCCCTGCCTGTTGTCGTGTCCCGGCGGCAGCAGGCAAGAGCGTGCACTGCGTCCCCAAAGTAACAGCCCTAAAGCAAGCAAGAAGTACGCCCCCTCCCACCAATCCCTGTTAGGTAGTGGAAACTGTCCAAACTGGGGTGCAGACAGCCCCTCTCACCTTTCGGCCTGGTACCACTGCACCAGCCGCACTACTTCCCTACTGACCGTTCTCCACTTCAGCCCCGTCTAAATTACAATTCCTGCTTGTGACCCTTTTGCCTGCTTGTGCTTGTTTTCGTGACCCTGTTGCCTGCTTGTGCCTCCGTGTGCCCCTGTTGCCTGCTTGTGCCTCCGTGTGCCCCTGTTGCCTGCTTGTGCCTCCGTGTGCCCCTGTTGCCTGCTTGTGCCTCCGTGTGCCCCTGTTGCCTGCTTGTGCCTCCGTGTGCGTGACCCTGTTGCCTGCTTGTGCCTCCGTTTTCGTGCCCCTGTCGCCTGCTTGTGCCTCAGTTTTTGTGCCCCTGTCGCCTGCTTGTGCCCCTGTCGCCTGCTTGTGCCTCCGTGTGCCCCTGTCGCCTGCTTGTGCCTCCGTGTGCCCCTGTCACCTGCTTGTGCCTCCGTGTGCCCCTGTCGCCTGCTTGTGCCTCCGTGTGCCCCTGTCGCCTGCTTGTGCCTCCGTGTGCCCCTGTCGCCTGCTTGTGCCTCCGTGTGCCCCTGTCGCCTGCTTGTGCCTCCGTGTGCCCCTGTCGCCTGCTTGTGCCTCCGTGTGCCCCTGATGCCTGCTTGTGCCTCCGTGTGCCCCTGATGCCTGCTTGTGCCTCCGTGTGCCCCTGTTGCTTGCTTGTGCCTCCGTGTGCCCCTGTTGCCTGCTTGTGCCTCCGTGTGCCCCCCTGTGCCCCTGTTGCCTGCTTTTGCCTCCGTGTGCCCCTGTTGCCTGCTTGTGCTGTGTGGGTGTGTGTGGAAGGCTCTGTGTGGGTGTGTGGAGGGCTCTGTGTGGGTGTGTGGAGGGCTCTGTGTGGCTGTGTGTGTGGAGGGCTCTGTGTGGCTGTGTGTGTGGGGGGCTCTGTGGCTGTGTGTGTGGGGGGCTCTGTGTGGCTGTGTGTGTGGGGGGCTCTGTGTGGCTGTGTGAGGGGGCTCTGTGTGTTTGTGTGTGTCATTTGCGAGAGATAAAGCTAGTGCCATTGTAAATGACAATGCCATTTATTTATGTTAAAAAAAACATAAATAAAAATAATGTCAAGAGCAATGCCAATAGCTCTAACTTTAACAAAGGCAAAACCATTGCATTGTAAATGCTTGTTAACGTTGCCTTGATGTTGGAAGCACTGCTGGAGTTTCAGATTTTTCTTCAGCTCAATTTAATATTGGATAAAAAGCCATTTATTTGCAATGTTTTATTAACCTCAGGCATAAGAAATTGGAAGATTGGAGCACAGTCTACCAGTGTTGTACAGAGATTGATATGTGGATTGTTGAACCTGGCCCAACACTGCTCTCTTCTTTTAAAGAATGAGTCTTGTATCTAAGTTTCCTGTGAAGTTTGGGACACCTCAGCTGGGATTGGATATTTGGAATTGGATATTAAGCATTATTTTTACGTTAGTGTGTTGGCAGAAACAAAATTTCAGATATGAGCCATCTAGACCAAGAGACATTGAATGACGCAAAATAAGAGTTGTAGGTCGAGTAGTGCAAATACAACAGATTCGCTCGGTAGGCCTAAACGATTTCTAGCTAGCCTGTGATGCTTTATACCCCATATAAATGCAATATTGTATGCATTTGTTTTGCTGAAAAATTGGTACAAAGAATTATGGGTGAATTCAATTAAGTAAATAATCAGAGAGGTAAAATAGTCTTCTTAACCAGATATACTCGTACCACGATCTTTACTCCCTCATGTAATGTATTTACTTCCTCAACAGTTGGTAATTCATAAAATAAAGATCTTGAAGATTCTCAGTCATGTAGAACCTGAGATTTTTTTAACCGAGCAGAGCGTATCCAGACTGAATTGTATTCAGCAGTACTTCTCTTGAATAATTGAGCAGTAAAATTTCAGGTTTCTAAATTATTTTATTTCATAGCCCTGGTTGCCATAAATTCGGGATCACGTCTAATGTCCTCTTAATATTAATTGTGTTTTGTTTAAATATATACTGAAGTGTTGTCCGGGTAGATTATCATTTTTTTTTTCTTCAAAAACCTTTATTGCACCTTTAAGATTACATAGCTGTAGGCCTACAACCAATAGGGCCGGCCGCCATCACACTCTTGCAATCACCATGCAGTAACATCAAACTGGAATCCGCATGTTATTCTATTTACCTCCTTATAACTGCATTAATTAAAAGGTACTGTATAATCATTATTCTGCCTATAAGTACAGGTTATTGGTTTTCTATTTTTGCAAAAAAAACAAAGAAACTTGAGGAATCACATTGTGGTCATGCATTGTTAGTTATCGGTCGCATCAACTGAGTAAAGAAGTATCTCCCCAGTGTCACCTCCATCCGATCCTCCCAACACCACATTAAAACCTGTTAGTGGGAGTGTTCAGGCTCCCTAGGACGCGGTTCCCCTGGTATCCCCTCTTACCTAACTCTCGAGTCTATCCTGTAAAACCTTCGAGTCTATCCTGTAAAACCTTGGTTTATCCCGAGTTCCGTGGCCTCCCTTCCCTTTGGACTCTGTGAGGTCTATTACACCTCTTCCCCTTCCTCATCCGACATGTCCTGATCTTCTTCTGGTAAGGGATCACAAATCTCCCCTCTGTACACGTTCCACTTGGTCCAGATTTTGTTCCATTTCCCCGGACATGCTCTGTTAGAGTACACCGCCCTCTGTCACCATAACCCTGTCCATGTTAAGGCACCATTGTGTCTTTGTTGGCACTTCTGCCGCTCCCCATCTCTGTGCGATATCACGTTTCGCTACTATCAAGCCCACTGTGACACAGAGTTGACCGTGTCTGGACAAATCAGTAGGTTCCCATACATTTAAGAGTCACCTCCGTGGTTTGGGTAGCAGTGAGATCTCTAGCGTCTGATATTGTACGCATAATTTGTCTCCAGAACTCCTGGATACGGGGGCAGTCCCATATAGTGTGAAAAAACGTGCCCTCCTCCCCGCACCCACGAAGGCTGTAAGGGTGTTGTGCTCTGTTAATGCGGTGTAACATAGTCCTAGTGTAGTATACCCTATGTAAAACTTTCAGTTGTACTAGTCTCAATCGTGCGGAGATGCCTACTTCCTTAGGCGACGCTACCGCCTCATTCCATTCATGTTCGTCCATCTCACGGGTGTCGCCCTGCCATTTCTCCTTCAATAGGGTCATTGGGTCCGGTTAGTTGTTAAGTAGTTTACGGTATGTAAGTGATGTCGCACGCTCTATCATAAACTCAGTGAGAAGGCGGTCTTCAAGCGGGGATGATTCCGGCAACTCAGTGTCTGGGGGTATGGCAGCGAGCAACGCATGTTGTATCTGTATATATCTGTATAATTACCTCTCCCAGGTCGTATAACTCTCTCAGCCTGTCAAAAGGCACCACACCTCCCCTTTCCCAGAGATCCCCCACTGTAGATATCCCTATGTATTTTCAAGTATATATAGCAATCGGGGCAAGGACATCATTTTATATAGTGCAGCCCTCCCCAGTAGTGTTAAAGGCAGCCCCGCCCAAAACTTAACATCCTGTTTAAGTCGCGCCATAGGAGGTCCCAGATTTTTATCCATAAACTCCGTTGGGTCCCTTGTAACATGGATACCTAAGTATTTAAAGGAAGATCCAGCTGCCCTTAGAGGGCATTCCATAGTCAGCGCTGGAATCGGTCTCTTCAGTACATACGTCTCTGACTTGCTCCAGTTTAACATATACCCTGATACTGTACCATGACTGTCACAGAGATGTAAGAGTGCCGGCACCCCATGTTCTGGGTCTGTTAGGTATACCAGCATGTCGTCCGCATAGAGGGAAAGCCGGTCCTCCCAGCCCTCCGTCCAGCGTAACCCTGACGAGTGAACCTCCCCAGAGGGAACGATCGCGAGATATGGCCGTTCGCCACCACCTGCGCAACCGGGTCAGCGTACAAAAATTAATCCATGCAATGAACTTGGGGCCGAATCCCAAACGAGACAGGACTTCAAACAAGTAGTTCCACTCTACAAGGTCAAAGGCCATCTTGGCGTCCAGGGCCAATATTACTGCTTGTGTTGAGATCGAGTCCGCTCTAGCCAGCACCCCATGTAATCTGCGCAGATTTAGTGCCGTATTTCTATGAGGCATAAATCCGGATTGGTCCGGATGTATGAGGTTGGGCAGATGAGGCAAAATTCTGGTTGCCAAGAGTTTGGCGAGGATTTTTACTTCTGCATTAAGTAGCGAGATGGGGCGGTATGAGGAGCATTCCTCTGGTGGTTTCCCCGGCTTGGGGATGGCTACTATAGTGGCTAGTCTCTGATCTGGTGGAAGTATTCCCTTTTCTAAACACTCCTTGTACATTGCTAGTAGATGTGTACTTAGTCTCTCCGGCGTCGATTGATACCATTCTATAGGTATGCCATTCGGTCCAAGCGCCTTGCCCGGGTTCAAAGCATTAATAGCCAGTTGGATCTCTTCTGTATAGTTATGTCCGCATCTAACTCTGCTGCAACCTCCGAAGGAAGTGTCTGGACCTCTATCAGCTCTAACGCCGCTCTAGCCATTTCAGGTGTTACTACTCGCTCAGGGGTGTATACCCCTTCGAAGTGGGCCGCGAGCGTCTCGACTATTTGTTCCGGGTTCGTGTGCAGCACCTTCAGACTGTCCCTCACTTGTTGGACTCCTCTAGAACTGCCTCCCCTCTTATCAAGCCATGCCAACATCTTACCCGCCTTGTCTCCTACCTCATAAATCCTATTCTGCGTGTCAGCTATATGACCCTTAACCTGGTTCCATAAATGGTCTGTGTAAAGTTGCTGTTGGAGGTTCAGTGTGTGTGACGTGGCCGGGGTGGGGTGCATTTCATGTGCTGTTGACAATTCCTGTAATGTTAATTCCAATTTGGTTAGTTCCTGAGCTTGTTCCCTTTTGTAGCCTGTGATTGAGTTAATGGCTTGACCCCTTAACACTGTCTTGTATGCCTCCCATACAACCTCTGAGGAGCGTACTGAGTCTGCATTTTCAGTGAAATACAGTGTCGTCATCATTTTGAGTGCCTTACGAACTTGGGGGATCTTAAGGTATGTAGCATGTATGGGGTATATTCGTTTTCGTGCCTTCTCCTGTGTGGATATCGTCAGCGTGATCTGGGAGTGGTCTGAGATTCCCCTAGGGTGAATTTCTATGGTGTTTATATGTTGGATGCCATTGCCTAGGGCCAGGAAGTGGTCAATTCTCGACATGCTGCCGTGCACTGCGGAGTGGAAGGTGTATTGCTTAGCCTGGGGGTGGGTGTGCCTCCATATGTCGATTAGACCCATAGCTGTCAGAAAACCCTGGAAGCGGGAGGGTCCCCCAGCGGGCGGCATAGTCGGGAACCTATATAGTTGAGTATCTACAATGGCATTGAAGTCTCCCCCAAGAACAACATCCCCCTTGGGAAGAGTCAGTAAAAAGTCAGCTAGTTTCGGTAGCTGCACTGAGTGGAGTGCAGGGGGAATGTATACTGAAACCAAATTAATGAGCCTACCCTCCCACTGTCCTTGCAGTGCAGCGAAGCAACCCTGATCGTCAGTCTTAGTTTGCAGTGGAATAAATTTTGGGGACTTCTGAATTAGGATGCCAGTCCCCCTAGATCCCGACGTAAATTCGGAATCCATTATCATTTTATACCCTCTCCTATCCATCGCCTTGGGTGCCCCCCGTTAAATGTGTCTCTTGTAGTAGTGCTATAGTGGGTTTCTGCCTTTTCAGTGCGGTCAGCACCAGTCCCCGTTTCACCTTATCTCCCAGCCCTCGCACATTCCATGTCAGTATTCTTAGGGACAAGCCTCGCGAATTCGGGCCAACCCCTTCCGTGCTGAGTGGTGGGTCGTCCGCCATTTGCGGTTATGAGATTATTGATGTACCCAACATGAGTCGTATCATAAATGTTATCTCTACATCTACTCAGTAAATTGCATAGATTCCTCGTAGAAGAGCTACCCCTTCTTTGTGTATACCAAATCGCTCCCCCTCTGCCAGATGTTTGCGACCCCGTCCGGCTGTCGTCTCGGCGCCCGTGATTCAGTCTATGAGTTTTCCGTGGCCGGTCCGTAGTGTGCCAACCCTCAAGCCAGTCTCTGGCCGCATCAGGGGAATCTAAGAACCAGACCTTTTTATCAGCCACTACTCGGAGCCGGGCTGGGAAGAGCATTGAGTAAGGCAGTTCTTTTTCTCTTAATGTTTTTTTTTTTTACCTCAAGAAAAGTTCTCCTTCTCCGCGAGACCTCCGCCGTGTAGTCTGGGGAAAAAGGACACTCTGGAGTTCTGAATCTGGATGGCTGGAACCACTCTGGCCGCCTGTAAAATGGCGTCCCGGTCTCTGAAGTTAAAGAGTCTCGCTAGTATCGGCCTCGGTGGGCCTTCAGTCTTAGGCTTTCCCCCTGGCACCCTGTGAGCCCTTTCCACAGAAAAGAAATGCGAAAGGCCTTTCGGCTGGAGCTGATTTTTGATCAATTCCTCCACATAGAGGTCCATCGCTCCTGTAGTTTCAGACTCCGGTACACCTAGAATTCGGACGTTGTTCCTCCGGGAGCACCCTTCCTGGTCGTCCAGCTTGTCTCTAAGCATTTTGTTGCCCGCTTGCAATTTACCCATTTCGATTTGCAGTTCCGATACATCCTCAACTAAGGACTTGGTTACCACTTCGACTTGTTTTACTCTCTCATTCATCTTCTGGAGGTCTGCACGTATCAGGGTGACTTCAGTCGCCGTCGCCCCCACTGTCTCCTGCACCCAAGCCAATGCTACTAGAACATCGTCCAGTGTAGCTTTCTTCGACCCTTCGGCCTCTGCCATTTTCCCCGCGGGCTTGCGTTGTTCTTGGGGGGGGGGGGAGTTTGTTTTTCAAAGGCGAATTTGTCCAGTTTAGCCTGTGTTGAGCTGTGTCTGGGGCCTCTGTTCGCCATGTTGTACAACCCGTGATTGTGTTATTCACCAACAGGGGCGTGTCACCTGGCCAAGGAAGGGATACCACTCGTGTCTCCTATGTGGTATCTGCGTAGTAGTCGCGGCAACCACTTTGTAGTGTGTGATACAGGCCACTCCTCGCGTGCACCCGTCCTCTGGTCCTTCCGCCGTTGGCGGTGCAGGTTCGATCAGGATCCTGTGCAAGCTGCTGGCGACCGGGGTGTCTCCTCCGCCCACTTCCAAGTGTTAAGTGCAATGCAATGCACCCCTTTCCGCTGCCCCTGGGCCGTGTCGCAGCGTAATAGTCCTTCAGACCTTATGATGATGTACAAGTTAATGGCCGGTTTAAAGAGAATACCTGGTGCCTGCCCCCGGTGCTACCCGGTGTGTCGGTGTATTACAGGTCCGGAGCATATCCACTCAAATCCATGTGTTAACTCCTCAAGCTGCCAGGTGTTGCCACTTTTCCAGCAATGAGATGGGATGGGGTGGGGGGGGGGGTCCAGTCCCTCGCGGTTGACCGGCATTCCCGGCACCCCGCTGATGGTATTCCCCGGAGGCTTGCGGAGATCGCTGATCGCCCCTCACACCCCCGATGTCTTCCTCCCGGTCGCCTCAGGCGTACCTGCACTGGAGTCCTGTGCTTGTCGCTCGGGGTTGCTGCCTTCGGGACCAGACCGCAGCTCAAGAAGGCGGTTCCACCCTCGAGCCGCGGCGTCGCCCGTAGTGTCTTGTACTCGTTTCTCGTGGCAGCGGCCGCTGTAATAACCATCCGCCAGTCCGTCTGAACACTGCGGCAGCGTTTCGGGTCTGTTTCGGCGATGCTGTCGGAGGTCCGCCACTTCCGGCTAGTGGCACCCGCCGATGCTCCACTTCTGCCCGGGTGCAGTCTGCCAACCACTCCGCTGCGTCGAGGAGGTCAGTAGGCCCCTCCTCTCACCCTTCCTGTACGCCGATTGCCAGGCCGCCGCTGCCTCGAAATTGCTTCGGTGAGTGCCGCACGGTCACCAGACCCAGTCCGCCCCGGCAGAATAATTAATTTATCGGATGTTGTCGACGGATTTATGTGGGATGCCGCCTTACTGTGGGAGCTCCCCTAAGCTGCGGCCGCCATCGTTGGCTGCTAGCCACGCCCCCCCCTAGATTATCATTTTTGATAATGAAGGATATGGGGCTACAACATTAGGGTTTAAATGTACGGAAACGGTCAATGGCTCAACGAATAAGACAGAGGACTGAGGGTGTTTGACATCCTGCCTCTTCATTCTAGAGACTTCAATGGAGCCAGCTATTATTATTTGTCAGTCGGTCATTAACCACTTCGATGCTCATGATAGAATCGTTCCATCATGAGCATTGGTGTCCCTGTGCTCATAACGGAGCCATTCCATCATGAGGCCAAAAGCACGAAATCCCTCCGCTGCGGACAGCAGAGGGATTTTTAATTACTCCCTTGTGACCCTGGGAGCTGGGGACGAGCTTCCCCAGCTCCTTAGGCCTCTCTGCTTGGGGATTGGCCCTGGAGGGCGAAATGCCCCCACCCCCGCCATCATTACAGCCTTTCTGCCGGAGCGGATGGGGGCAGTAGCCCCCAATCTGCCCCGGGGGGGGCTGAAAGCCCACTAAATACCAGGGATTTTTTTAGGTGCATTTTTTTTTTGGGTGGGGGCTGCCCGAAATGGGCACACCAATACCCCCACCCCACCACAAAAATGACAGTCTTTCTGCCCCCCTGAAGATCCCAATCTGGCCCCTCAGGGGGGCAGAAAGCCCACTAGAAACCAGGGATTTTTTGGTTTTATTCGTGTAGGGGTAGGGGCTTCCCGAAGGATTAGACGTACAGACACCGTAACTGATATCTACTCTTTCAAAGGTAGGAGCAAAGCGAGGAATATTAGCAATGCGAGCAGCGCTGAATGGCAATGACAAAGCGGGTGGGGGAATCCATCTTGAAGAAAACTTCTTTGTTTTCTAACGTGAATATATACTTTGTTTCTCCTTTTAACTGCCCGCCCTGCGCCATTAGATGCCGTCCTAAGCCCGTTGGATTTATCAGGTTCCGGCACGGGGGAAAAAACAAGCAAGACGCTCAAAGCAGAGTTCAAATTTTATGATTGAAGATTACCGTTATCTTTCTAAATGGATCGTGAAGGGGACTTATGCACTTAATTGGGGTAAGGCCAAATACGTTTTTAGATTACTAAATATTTTAGTGCCAAAAGCAATATTTTAATTAGTCAACACACTGGAGTAGTGAAATCAATCTACCCGTGTTTCTATCTCATGAGAGATACAATGTTTTTTTTAAACAAGCCACTTGGCATGTGGGACAAAAATAAGACTGAAGCTCGCAGACAAATAATAAAACTCTGTTTGCTCATAAATGATGGCCAGTAATTGTTAATACAGTTTAGAATGGACGTTGATAATTGACTCACATTATCTTCCTTTATAGCAACATAGAGAGCGAACACATCGTTTTCACTAAAGCTCAACTACATTTGGGCAGAGATTACTCAAGGATTCAAATCCTTTCTGCTTGACCTCAAAATCATTTGATTCAGCTTATCACCTTAAGGTGAGATTAGTGAAGAATTTTTAAAAGGAATTGTGAACAGGGTGTTTGTTGCTTGGGGTGCGCATGACACAATAACTTATGTAATATTGTGTTGTCTGTAATCTTTTTCGTGACAGGGACTCATTAAGAGTTCCTATTGGATAACCGCTTATAAATTATTTCCACCAACATAAATGGGACTTCATTAGGAGGTTCTGTTCACCGCGTGTATTAAATGTATGTCAATCAATCAATCATAACACTTGTATAGTGCGCTACTCACCCAGGGGGTCTCAAGGCGCTTAGGGGAGGGGGTCCGCTACTGCTCGAACAGCCAGGTCTTGAGTTGTCTCCTGAAGGCGAGATGGTCCTGGGTCAGTCGAAGGTGGGTGGGGAGGGAGTTCCATGTCTTGGCCGCCAGGTAGGAGAAGGATCTGCCTCCGGCGGTGGCTCTTCGGATGCTTGGTACGGCGGCGATGGCGAGGCTGGTAGATCGTAGCTGGCGGGTGGGCGTGTAGAAGGTCAGTCGGTCGTTGAGGTACTTGGGGCCCAGGTCGTGGAGAGCCTTGTGTGCGTGGGTCAGGAGCCTGAATGTGATCCTCTTGTTGATGGGGAGCCAGTGCAGGTCCCTCAGGTGACCGGAGATGTGGCTGCGACGGGGGATGCTCAGGATGAGTCGGGCGGAGGCGTTCTGGATGCGTTGAAGTCTCCTCTGTAGCTTGGCTGTGGTTCCGGCGTAGAGGGAGTTTCCGTAGTCCAGTCGGTTGGTGATGAGTGCCTGGGTGACTGTCTTCCTGGTTTCGGTCGGGATCCATCGGAAGGTCTTGCGGAGCATGCATAGGGTGTTGTAAAACAGGATTATTACTTGAACTATGTTAAAAGTGAAGGTTTTTTTGAATTCACTGGGGTTCACTATGCACAAAAAAAAGACTTGATGTCGAATCAATTAAGTTGGGGTACACATTGTGAAATATGAACAATGTGAGTGCATTGTCTAAAAATAGTGTACACCTATCTTGTTGCAGCCTTGAAAAAGCCCTGTGGGCGAAATGCGCCTGGGCTGCTGCTGTATCAACAGATTTTTTGATTGAAAAATAATAAACACACAGATCTGATTGAGGAGTGAGATTAGATTACTTCCCCTGACTGGAAACTGTGGGATTTGGATTACACTGTGCAAGGACTCAAATTTGATGTTGCTGTTTCTGTGTTGTACATGAAGACTGGATTATAGATATGATTGGGTGTGCTCAGGTGTAGTGTTTAAATGATTTTAGCCAGGATTTTCGAATCTGTGGATTGATTAACACCCTAGTGGGTGGGTGTATGACACCTTAGAGAGCATCCCGCACTCGGTGTATTGAGAATCAAGGATTTTACCTCATACTGTGACAGTAAATAGATGTGCAGATTGATCTAGGCAAACCCACGTTCTGTGTTTTAAATTAAAAAACGACAGCTTGGTACTTTGCAAAAAAAGGGTAATTTCTTAATTTTGAAAACGTGATGTGGTCACGTTGCGTTTTGAGCCGTTTCCTGTAGTGGGCACTATGCCTTCCCTCACAAGTGAGGTACCATTTTTATCGGGAGACTTGGGGTAATTCATATTTGTAAAGCAACTGTTTTTACCTATTGACTTTCGATGCATTTCTGCCTTCCAAATGAAAGACTATGTGTAAAAAAAGTAATTTTGAAAAATGATTGATAGTTCTCATGCTAGTATGAGTATTCCCAATTTCGGAAATGTGCAAATATCTACTGTTTCTAAATTCTATATTTTGTTCCCATTTCAGAAATACAGAAGTGTCTTTCATACCGATTTTTCCATGTATACATTTTCCCAGAATAATTGCTATATACCCGGTACATAATAAAAAACCATTGCAAGTTGCTTCTCAGTGTTTGGCTCTGGGTTCGTCTGGCTCTTGGTGAACCTACAAGTCCTATATATCACCACAACCAGTAAGGTGTAGCGGAAGTAACGGTATATTGCTTTTAAAGAGCTGTAATAATTAGAAGAAGTTACAGGTAAAAACGTTGACACAAAAGGCTTTTTTTCCAACTAATTTTCAATTTTTCCTATATTTAACTGTTAGTTTCTATAAAGAAACCTTGTAGGATCTACACAAATGACTCCTCACTGAATTCAGAATTGTCTACTTTTCAGAAATGTATAGCTTTCCGGGATCCATTATTGCTTTTATACCCATATCTACAATTAACTGGAAGGAGGTTAAAAGCATAAAAAATAGCACAATTAGGCTATGTCCCAGAAAAATGCCAAAACTGTGTAAACTGTTTTGGTTTTCTGGCAAAAGTCTGTCTTTTCATAAAAGTTGGGAAAATTGTGATTTCAGCCCCATAAACCCTTTTTTGATACCATTTGTAGGGGAAAAACCCAGACACTTTCATTTGAAGCATTTTTTAAAACATTTTACCCCAAAAAAACAAAATGTAGCTGTATTTTGGCTGATTTCTGGGTCTCCTCCAGTGGAATCCACAAACCCTGGGTACCTTTAGAATCCCCAGGATGTTGGAAGAAAAGGATACAAATTTGGTGTGGATACCTTATGTGGTCAAAAAGTTACTGGGGCCTAAGCCCGAACTCTCCCAAATAGCCAACAAAAAGCTTAGTACGGGGGGCGGGGGAGGGGGGAGGCCTAGCAGCGAAGGGGTTAATCTCAATTCAGCTAAAAAGCTGTATTCATTTAAAACTACATAAAACTATACAGTTAATAAAAAATATGAATAGGTCCATAATGAACAGTGAGATGTAACATAATTTATCTAAGCCTCTGTGATTCGGTATAGATTACAAAATACATTTTATCTAAATACAGCAAGTTTTGCCAAAAACCTGGCTTTGGTGCAAGATGCAAAGCGGAGTACATTAAGAACCTAGTTATTGTCTTTGTTAAGGCATAAATTGGGCGTTTAAAAATAATTCAAAATATGTTAAAATACAAATCATTCCTAATAGCGTTCATTTATTATTGAGCTCAAGATATTTAATTGCGCTTTCTAGTCGTGATAGCACTTCTTCTGAAGTTAATCTTGGCATAACAGATGCATAGCGATCCTAAGTTCTGTAAAAACAAAACAAAAATATCCCGGTTTTTGGTATTGCCTGAAATTCGGGACCAGTAAAGAAGCCTGTGGGGCAGAATATAATGCTTTGAATTGAAACATTATCACATGGGCATTTGGGGATACCCGCAGGCCAAATTCCTGTTATGGAAACTCAAGAGTAAAGTGCTCAGATGTAAATGGGTAAGATAGTCTCCGAAGGTATTATTAGGAATTAGAAACTAGTAAGGTACTTTCCCTTTCAAAGTGGACACATCAATATCATTTTCAACTGTCTTTATTGTTTGGGGTCTATCCAGCCAAACCCTAAGGCAATAGTTGTAATAGAGATGTTTAACTTTGTTTCCAACTAGAGGATGAACATGTTGGTTTGCAAAAGTTAAATTCTTTCCTTAAATATGCAAACCTGGAAATCTGTTCCACAATATCCAGAGCCTAAACAGTCCTTCAAGAATACCCCCACCAATTCTGCCTCAGGTTTGCACCAGGAATTAATCCATAACATTAAGGGGGCCAGATGGATGGCATCCTCCACATGGGCTGAACTTGCTTCAGCATGGTATATAAATGAGGCCGTACCCGAAGGACTGATAGTAGCCTACAAAGAAAGCCATTCTCAAGGTGTTGGAGTATGCCTGAGTGTTGCCTTATTAGAGGTGTGGTATGTCTGAAAAGATGTTCTTGTCTAAGGTACAAATTGTTGAAGAAATCTTCTAATCATGGAAAGAAATTCACTTGTCTCCCCTACTGCGTAACCTAGCCATATTGCCAGCAGAGGCGCAATAATAGTCAACTGCAGCCTCCATAGTAGTTACCCTCCTCATTTTCTTTGCTCCTCATCCACCAGACTTGCAAATTCTCTTACGTCTACTACACTGCAAGTTCAATGGTTGTCCTTTTTTCCTGCTGTCCATGAATGTTATGCCACCTACATTCTCACCCAAGGCTCAATCCTAGTTTGTCTCACCATGGACACAGAAACTTGTCTGAGGGGAAAGTTTTTGCTGTGAGGAAGGCAACCAAATGATGGACAATACCCAATCGAAGTCGAACTAGGACAAAACGATAGAATTATGTATATAAGTTAAGTAATCCTGGCAACAATCCGCTTGAGTAAGCGTTCAATGAAACATAACTGTTGGTTTCCTGCTCTCACTAACAAGCCAGTTTTCTCTCCTGTTCATAAAAGGTTCTCTAATGAACATTTTAGTGAGGGATAAAACCTGTAAGGGGTCGTTCCAGATTGACATATCAAACAGATTTCAATACACAAAATTAATATAGCTTAACCAGGGGATGCTCATGGCATTGTACAATTTGAGACAGTCTTGGATGATTGCTTTTGTGAAACTAGTTTTTTCTTTGGACCATATAGAGTGCCAAAGCAATAGGGTGTGTGATGCGACTAAGTCTGTGTGGTACTGTAGCCCTACTTCTCTGATTGATCTCCGATGAAGCCGAAGTGGGCAGACTAAGCAGACGTTTAAGGAAACCATTTTCTTTAGTCTGCAAGGTGTTGCTACCGAGGTGACCCCACACACCGTCCCCATATGGTGCGATAGATAAAACCCTTGCCTTGTAGAGTGTGGTCATTGCCTTAATTGGTCTAGAACCCAATTTGGCTGAGAATCTATACCGTGGGAATTTCTGTCCATTTTATTCTTAGCGTTGCTAATTTCTCGAGACCATGAAACATTACCAGAGAAAATAATACCCAGGTAACAGAATGAATCTACTGGAGCCACCTGTGATTTGTCCAGAAAAAATTATCTTCATTTTTTGCCCTCTGGCCGCATACCATTGTATAGGTTTTGCTTTTATTAATGACTAGTTTCCGTGCAGCAATAAAGTCCCCGAAGGCATCAATCAGAGGTTGCTACCCCAGGGGGGTGCTGGCCAGTAGGATCGCGTCATCTGCGTACAGTAATACCGGAATGGGGTGCCCTCTCAATTGGGGAATGTCAGCATGGACTGTTCCATGACGTTGCAAAGTCTGGTCCCCCCTTTTGATGAATAAATAAAATAAAATGTGGGCTAACACACAGCCTTAGTGAATACTGCGTTTACCTAGGAAATAGTTAGTGCACTGTCCGTGGGGGTCTATAACGTACATTGCTTACCAAGTTCTCATACAGTCTGGCAAGGAAGCTTACAATTAGGCTGGGTGCACCCATACCAAGAAAAGTGCTCCAGAGAACGGGGTGGTCTACTAAGTCAAAAGGGCTGCTCAAGTCAGCGAAACAGAGGTATAGTCTTCCACCTTTAGCACAAGTGTATTTGCCAATAAGCAAGTCAAGATTCACATATTGCTCGTTGGTCCCAAGCCCTTTTCTGAAGCCAAACTTGGCCGGTGAGAGTATTGAACAATACCAAGCCCATTTTTCCAGTCTTTTAAGTAAGACTTTGCTCATCACTTTAACAGATGAGTCTAATAAAGAAATATGCCTGTAGGTGTTAGGGTCTGATTTGCTGCCCTTCCTGTAAATAGAGACTATAGTAGATGAACCCCATGTTGGGGGGGGGGGATGTTGTCTCTGCAGCCATATTAAAAACCAGCCTTTACGTTTACTTCCCCCGGGTTTTTCTGGGCGGGTTAGGAGAGTATCTATAACAGTAGTAATTCCATTAAAATTGGCAAATAACTATTGGGGTTACCACATCTTCTAGACAACTCATTATGTAATTGGAACCTTTGGTACAAACATCAAGCAGGAATTGTGCCTGGTAAACTCCATTCCACTTGATAAGAGTCTTATTGGGACGATATCAGTTACACAGGATTATACAATTGTGGTCACTGAAACCCCTAGGGAAACTACCCGTGATGAGATACCCCACCCATATGCATTGGCAGATATTAAAATATGATTGATAACTGACGCCGAGTTCCTCCCTATGAACGTTGGAGTGGCTTTCCCCTTATCACAAGCACCTTCGAATATGGGCATGTACGAATTTTAAAGTCACCAGTCCATATCAATATGGGACTACTGGAAATGGATTTAGTTAAGGTGTCTAATCCACCATCCAGGGCTTTTGACACCTTACCCAGAGTATTATTAAAAAACGTTGTAGAAATTAACCTCTGCTAAAAGTTAATTAGAGAATAAGAGAGTGAGAGTCGATAGTTATTTTCCTCTTCAACCTTACCAGGAGTTTATTCGATATGAGAACCATGATTCCCCCTTTCGCAGGCAATGGCTCGGCCTCCAGCCAATATGACATAAAGCCCTCGAAGTAGGTAGGCTCAGTACTTCATGTTTCTTGGATATATAGTATATCCAGGTCGTTAACCTGTTTTTTCGGCAAACCACCCACATTCCAGGTCTCAATTCTATAGCCTCCATTTTCACCAGGGCTTCAACTGTTAGATTGCAAACGATTCTATATAGCAGTCATAGCGTGGGTGGGGGCCGCTTCATAATCAAGGAGTGTAGGAGGAGTTGCGGGGGTAATAAGACTGCCCTCCCCCTTCCTCTGACCCTTGCTGCTAATTTGTGGAAAATTAGATATGGCGGCTGTAACATGTGTGAAGACTACAGTGTTATCACAGAGAACAGGAGAGGCAGTTAGGGAGATCGAGATAGCATCGTGGATGTCCAAGGATCCCTTGTGTTTGTTGTTAACCCTTTGTGGATTTCATTCCTAGTCTCAAGTCAGTCGATATCCTGGAGATTACCCAATACCTCGAATTTATCGGATACCTGGCAAGGGTTGTGGTAAAAAGTGTGGTAATACTAGGTTATTATCCGCCAGTTTATGTTTATTCATCTGAGTGTAGGGGGCATAAAATGTGTGTAAAAGAAGCTTAGGGGCTGCAGTGACATGTTGCATTCAGTGTTAAGGTTATGAATCTAGCTCGTAAGGACACCCTTGGTGTATCTAGGTTCCCTGAAATAAATTGTAATGTATTCCCCCGCTTGATTTTTCCTCAGGGGGCCAATCCAATGTACTCTCCGAACAAGCAAAATATAATTGGCGTTCCTGGCTGGAAAATAGCTGTAGCTATGGAGCCAGTGGGTTAATTTATTCTTAAGAGAGTCGTAAGTTTCAATTTGACCCTGGTATAGGGGAGGAACATTAACCATAACTACCACATGGGGTCCACACTCTGGTGTGACAGCACGTTTATTCTGAATGTTTGCAGTTGTGTGTGGTCCCTGAGAATTACTTTGGGTATCGCACCTACTGTCTGTAGCTTCTCCGGTATAGTACTTGGTGGAATTGGGTTGATCTTTGGAGTAGGAATTAATGTATTTACAGTTGGTGCTAGTTTCCTATTCCAGCCCTCCTTAGGTTGCCCTAACTGGGGTATGAGATAGTATGTCTCCATCTTAGTTACCTTAGCCACCAAGGCTTCTAACTTTACTACAATTGGTGCCATAGAGCTTCTAATCTAGAGATGATCTCAACCAGTAGTGGTGCCCACTCTGGATCCCTGGGGTCTCCTAGGAGAGATCCAGCCTTCGTATCAGAGGGTACAAGGGCTTTGGGTGTGCGTGTCCTTTTAGGGACTTTCATCGCAGTAGAGGTAATTTTACATTTCCTTTTCCTTTTGAGTGAAGGTAATCTAGCAACAATAATATTACGTGATGGTGTGGTCTCCATGTTAGATGTAATATTCGGATTATCAGCAACCCCTAAACCGTTTCTATCCTGGATTGTGCTCTCGCTAGCTGGGGCTATTACCAATAAATCATTAGGTGTCTCAGAAGACCCAAACCCAAGCCCCCCACCAATTGAAAGACGGCGCTCAACATAATCGATCTCCTGGGAAATCACATTCACTGAGTCAATGGTAGCCTGGCCATTTTCGCATGATGGAACGACATTTGCGGTTTTGCTTCACCATGGCCACCAATGTAATCCAGACACCCACACCAATCAATACCAGATAGAATATAGGAAGGCACTAACCAATTGTAATAACCGCTAGTCAGGTAATCCGATGGAGTACGACCTGATAAGTGGCGGCAAAGGAGCGTTGCTCAAGTTCAGTTGTAGATCCAAAGTACTGCAACGTAATCCAGACTATATTATCAATATAATGAGAACCTGGTACAGTCATGTATACCCAAAACTGCAAATGACGATAACAGTACCTTCGAGTGAGCGTCAGAGGGGTGGCACAGATCTGCCTTCTCCGGTCAGTGACGGGTGCGTCCCGGGCATGCACGCATGCGTCCCGCGCTGTGGGCGCACTGACATGGATTTAAGCACCTCTTGGCGCGAACAGGGCACAACGGCGGCGTCCTAGTAAGTTTAGGTTCGAGGAATGTGGGCTGCTGAATTCATATCTGTGCATAGATCTCCGCCTAGTGTTGGGTCCGGATGATTGCACATTGTTGTCCTGGAAGAGTCTTCGAAGTATCACGAGATAGGTGGCTCCTCCCCTGGATTACAGTGCGCATGGGCATCCTCTCCATCCCCAGATTATTTTGTTCCGCCATTGGGTTCGGATGTACTTTCTCGACTCCAGTTCGGAAACTTTGTTATAACTCTTTACTAAGGCCAAAAGGCCTTCTGGGCGTCGGTTTGTCTCGTTCGGTGCCTATTTTTCTCCAGTTCCTCGAACAGGACGTCGAAGGCCACTTTTGACTTTCGACACCAGAGGCCCAAACTACGACAACGATGGACCGGAGTCCGTTCAAACGATGCCCCGCCTGCAACTCTAAATACCCTCACATTGATGTGCACCCAGTGTGCAATAAATGTTTATCCCCGGACCACGACGAGGCCAGCTGTATGGCCTGCTCCAAGTTCCGGTCGAAGAAAACGCTTCAAGTTCGACGCGCAGCAAGACAGTCAGCGCAGAAGTCGGCGCCCGAGCCGGACAACATCTTCGAGGCCGGTGACGAGGAAGGCGCCGACGAAGAAGATCCTGACCAGCGGTCGGACTCAGCGTCAGAGCATGACTCCAACTTCGATGTGGACGAAGACGATGAGGACTACGTCCATGAAGAAGACGTCGTCGAGGTAGGGGACGACGCAGAGGCCATCGGGGCCGTCGATGACGACTCCAGTGATGAGCCAGGCCCAACCGCAGTAGCGGGGCCTAATAATGACAATACGCTCCCTACGGCTCAGGTCGAGGCATCGCCGGAAGGACTTAGCCAAGATCTTACTCCACATTCTATAGCCCCCCGGCCAGGCCCGGCTAAGAATACTTCAAAGGAGCCATCGGTTGATCTTTCAAAACCGAAACCTACAGAGCCAAAACCGAAACCGAAACTGCTAAAAGTGGTCATCGGATCAACGCCATCAAACACATCGACGCCAGTCAAGTCGAAGAGTGTCGGCAGCCCTTCGGGGTCGCAGGGGGGGCGCCGCCTCGAAGACCGGGGCGCCGAAGCCAGGCTCTACAGTCAAGCACGTCACCTTGACGCAGTAGACGCCGACGCCCAAGCATGGCGACAAGACCAAAGGTCTCCAGGCCAAAAAGGCTGTCGAACCGAAGATTTCAGCGTTCAAACCGCTACTGGGCAAAGCTCTCGAGTCGAAGACCAAACCCGACCCGAAACAGCAGATTGCATCGACGCCCAAGGCCGTACATGTTACGCACCGTGAGCTCGCGTCGACGCAAGGAAACAAGCATGCTAGTGAGCCGCCGAAGCAGCTCGGATCGAACACTACGGCAAGCTTTAAGAAGGTCGGCTCGTCCACAGGTCACCCTCCAATTAAATACGGTCTGCCGCCAACGGCTCGACCCAAGCATCTCGAGCAGTACAAAGGCACTGACACATCCAATAGAGTGTCCGCGCCTTCAAAGTCAACTCCTGAGGGGGTTATGTTCCAAGAACCCTCGTATGACAACCAGTCGAAACTCTTCATCGACTCGGAATCTGGCAGGCTCACCATCCATAAACGGAAAATCGCACCAGAACATCCCTTGGAGGCGTACAAAATCCCTCTTAAACGGAAGAGACTCAACCACCTCACCAGTTCTCTTTGAACATGTTGAGAGCTATTCACAACAAGTTGCATATTCTCCAGCGCAAAGCGAGGAGGACGTGGGTGATGAATACGGTCAGATGGCGTTCACTTATCATACTGACACTGATCAGGAGGAACCTCAGCATGGACTGATGCTGCAGATCCTAATGATCCACAAGCTGCACCGGACATTCCGTCTTATAATGTCAAAACCTCGCCTACTGAAGACACGGCGGCGTTTAACGCTTTAATAGAAAGGGCAGCCCTCACCCATGACGTGGAAATGCACGCAGAACCAGTGGAAGAAGATTTCCTATTTGATACTTTCCCCACCTCTGAAAAATCGGCAAAGACATTGCCTATGCTGAAAGGAGTCCTCAACACATGCTGCGGACATTTTCAAAGAGCCCACAAAGGCAAGGGTTATCAACCCAAGGATTGAAAAAAAGTATAGACCTGCGCCTGTGGACCCTACCTACATCACGGGCCTGCTCCCATTGGACTCCCTAGTAGTGGCCAATGCTCGCAAGAGGGCAAACTCGCAAACTAGTGGTGATGCTCCTCCTCCGGACAAAGAATCCAAGATCTTGGAGGCGTCAGGAAAGCGGGTGGCCGCACAGGCTGCTAATCTTTGGAGGATTTCAAATACACAGGCCCTATTTGCTAGATACAATAGGGCTCACTACGACACATTAGAACAGCTGTTGCAACACCTGCCTGATGTTTACAAAGAGGGAGCAGAAATGATCATACAGGAGGGGAAGTTAATTTCTAATGCATCCATCAAATGTGCACTGGATGCGGCAGACACGGCAGCTAGGGCCATTAACACTAGTGTAATGTTGAGACGTCACGCCTGGCTCAGCATCTCTGGGTTTAAACCAGAGATTCAAACAACTTTGCTCAACCAGCCAGTTAACCCTGATTTCCTTTTTGGCCCCGATGTAGACACGACCCTCAAAAAAATTAAAAAAGACAGACGGCAAAATCCATGGGGGCTCTGCAGTCACAGCAGTTTCGGGGCAGTTCCTTTCGTCGCTCCGGTAATAGGGGAGCCTCTGGAGGACAAGCTTTACAGCAAGCCCAGTACAACAAGGGGAGCACGCAAACCACCTATACAAAAAATAACAGGGGTGGATATCGTGGGAACAGCGCCAAGGGCAGAAGACGTGGAAATAACAATGCCAGATCCTCTGCTTCCAACAAACAGGTACGCCTTGCCACTGCCCCCGACCATTTAACACCTGTCAGGGGAAGACTCCAGCAGTTCCTGCCAGTCTGGGAAGGTATTACCACAGACAGGTGGGTGAGACAACTTATCCAATACGGCTATTGTCTAGAACTAACCTCCACTCCCCCCAACCTACCCCCAAGGCACCGTCCTATGTCCGCAGAGCACATGCACTTATTGCAGCAAGAAGTACTCTCCATGCTGCAAAAAGGGGCAATAGAACTCATGCCTGCAAAAGAGCAAGGTACAGGGGTGTACTCTCTGTACTTCTTAATCCCCAAAAAGGACTGTTCCCTGCGGCCCATTCTAGACCTCAGACCCCTCAACCAATACATACTGTCAGAACACTTTCATATGTTAACCTTACAGCAGGTCCTGCCATTGCTCAGTCAGGGCGACTTCCTAGCAATCTGGATCTCAAGGATGCATATTTCCACATTCCCAATCACCCAAGTCACAGGAAATATCTCGGATTCACCATCAACAACCAGCATTACCAATTCAAAGTCCTGCCTTTCGGGGTCACCACTGCCCCCAGAGTGTTCACCAAGTGCTTAGCGACTGTGGCTGCGCACCTTCGGAGACAGCACATCCATGTCTATCCCTACCTGGACGACTGGCTTGTTCAAGCAAAGTCAGCCCAGCAGTGTGCCAACCACATGTCACGCACAATTCACCTCCTACACAGTCTAGGATTCTCACTAAACTACCAGAATTTGCACCTTCAGCCCGCTCATGTGCAGCAGTACCTAGGGGCGACAATAAACACTCTAACGGCAGCAGCCAAACTCTGCCAGAGTCAACAGCATGCAGCTGCTAATTCAGAAATTCAGGCCTCAACAATCGCTCCCAGCGCAAGTATTCATGCAGCTGATCGGTATGATGGCCTCCTGCATATTCATAGTCCCGCACGCGAGGCTACACATGCGTCCCCTTCAAGAATGCTTAGCACGACAGTGGAACCAGGCTCATGGGCATCTGAAAGACCTAGTGTTGGTGACTGGTCGTGCATACAACTCTCTGCATTGGTGGAACACACAAAACCTGTGCAGGGGACGACCGTTCCACAAGCCTGTCCCACAAGTAGTGCTGACAACGGACGCATCTCCCCAGGCCTGGGGGGCGCATGTCCTCCATTATACTGTGCAAGGACTATGGACGGCACAGCAGCAAAAGATGCATATCAATCTTTTGGAGCTGATGGCAATCTTCATGGCACTGAAAGCGTTCAAGTTGCACCTGTGCAACAAGGTCGTGTTGATCCGGACGGACAACATGACTGCCATGTATTACATCCAGAAACAGGGAGGCACACACTCCCCGCAGCTATCTCACCTAGCCCAGAGCATGTGGAAGTGGGCCATCCAGAGGAACATCTCCCGGGCAAGGACAACCAGATGGCGGACCTGCTCAGCAGGCACAGTCATCAGATGCACGAGTGGGAGATTCACCCCTCAGTGCTCCAAGCATATTTCTAGCAGTGGGGTCATCCAGAGATCGACCTCTTCGCCACAAAAGAGAACGCAAAATGCCAAAACTTCGCCGCCAGGTTCCCACACCCGCAGTCTCAGGGCAATGCGATATGGATGAACTGGTCAGGCAGATTTGCGTACGCTTTTCCCCCAGCTCCACTCATACCGCTAGTGGCGCGCAAACTGTGGCAGCACTCCATGACGCTCATCCTGGTTGCTCCAACATGGGCCCGGCAGGCTTGGAACACCACGTTCCTGGAACTTTCAGTGGTGCCTCACCAACGGCTTCGCCTCACGCCCAGTCTCCTCACTCAGAGCCATGGAGACATTCAGCACTACTTAATTGCTGTGACCTGGAATTCAAGAGTGAAGTCCAGTTTAATGGAATTTTAAGAGATTCCCAGGTAATTAAATGTCTTAACCTTACCTAATTGGGTACCTCACCACTCCCATATTAGACTTGCTCTTGATGTTACAGGGGCCGATGGTCATAATTAATGATTTTGAAAAATTCACCTTAAGGGCCACATCTTCCATAAAGGTCTGTAATAATTGTGAAAATTGGCAGGCCGTCTGCTGTTATTGCAATAAGGACCGCGTTATCCACATAAAGCAAAAAAATGAGAACAAGCGAGGATCAGGTCCTTGACCCTAAGCGAAAGATGTCTATCCACTCCATTAGTTAATAGTAAAAACAAAAAAAGGGGGCAAAATGCAGACCTGTTGCACACCCCGTTTTTATCTAATATGGGGTGAAGGCTCCCTGTGGGCGATAACTAAGCTTGACATAAGTGCCTCAATGTAATTGCCTTAGCAGGGTAACTAGTTCCTTTTCCACCCCCATATTTTCAATCAAGAACCTAAACTTGAAAGATTTACCAAGCAGAAGGCACAGGAAATGTCTATGCGCCTTTGACCTATTTCCCAGTGATAAGATAAAGGTTAAAACCTTTCTCGATTGTGCTGATTCATCAATGAAACCCATATTGTAGTTCTGATTAAATATATTGTACTTTAGCTCAACTTTATAGCTTTGACAGAATGACCTATCCTGGTATCTTGGTAATCAAGTAGTAATGAGATGGGGCGATAACAACTGGGAAAGTTCCTATCCCCTTTCTTTAAAAAAAGGTACTATGATGGCAACCTTCTACAAGTCTAACATTGGTCCAATAACTGCAGCTCTCAAAACTTTTGAGATGAGGGGCCCATAGTGAGATTTTGTGTTTAAAGCTATCTATTGGAACACTATTGGAGCTGGAAGACTTCCCAGAGGGACTTACAGTGATTGATATACTAAGTTGATACTTGGTTAGGGGTAAGTGTGGAAAGTATGCCTGCCATCTTTTCCTCCAGCACCCACTCTACAGTGCATATTAGAGTTCAACAATAAACAAAAGAGTTGGAGAGAGTGTCCGAGGGAATATTTAACGACCTAGGGACAGTTATAATCCCCCTGTAGACTGGAAAACAAAGAATAACTGTGGGTCTAGAAATGTAAAATGACTATGTGTGTGGAAATGGCTATGTGTAAGCTTAGAATATAAGCAAACTACTGGACAGATACCTATTGTGAGTAAGTGTCCATCAGTTACTTTTCCTGTACCGCCCAATTCATCATATGGTCTACTTCACAGTAGGTAGTCCGGAACAACCAACTCCAGGATGTTATTGGGAGATGGTTGATATTGGTGAGGTAGTTTATAGCGTGGTAGCTAGATGTTGTTTGTAACTGAAAGCAGTGCAAAAGTGATTAGTGAATGGTGATGAAAAAAAGGTGGTGTTTCTAGTAAAAGTGGATAGTGAACGCAATATACCTTTATTCTGGAGCCGTGCACTTCCAACAATAAAAACAAATAGAGTGCAAACAAGTCAGATAGTTTTAACAAATAAATACTGACTGGGTTATCTGGTCGACATGTTTCTGCGGGCATTTAAAGGTCCACATTGGTACCTGCCGCTTCCTCAGGACCCATAATTAGTTGCTACTGCTTATGTGATAGATAAAAAACAATCGTGAACAAAATGGTAAATGTCACCTGTTCACATCTGGATTCCCTCCTTTAATTCAAGGGGGAAGTGCTTCCGCCTCACCTGGCAAGCAGCTCAGGATAATGGAGCCCCGCTCTCTCAGTCGGTACTCCTGGCAGCCTTCTGGGCTGTTTGGGGAGGTTCAAACAATCCCCTAGGTGGTCTTATTGGCATGCTACCGCACAGATTTCTCTTTTGAAAACGTTTTCTTACACAATCCTTTATTCATTAGCATTAGTTGTTGTAATCTTTTTGCAAATGTTATGTTTTTATATTTGATCATAAGAGTTTGTAGCTTTGTTTACTGCATAGAGAAAGTGGATTGTCCCAAAGCATGTTCTGCTGGTTGTATGCTCGAAAAAATTAACTAGAAAATGAAATTGGACTAATGATTCTGAAATAATTTGAATAAAGGACTCTGTAAAGGAATGTTTACTAAAGAGATGTTTGTGTGATAACATAAGTTAATAAAACTTACTAAGGGATTGTTTGATTTACTGTGAGATTGGAGATTTGGGGTGCGTAAAGATCAGAATAATAAATATGTTTAATAAGAAAATTGTCCGTAAGACAAATACATAATTGGATAAAAAAAGTCCCTATCACAATGTATCATATATTATTCAAATTTTAACCTATCTTAAGTCCCAATCCCACAACATAAAAAAAGCTCATATTGGATAACAGGTCCATAGCATTGTATCTCCTATAAATCCCATATTTTACAAAGCAAGGCTTTAAAAAATTGTGGCGCAACATTAAAAATAAACAATTTAATAAATCATATGCAATGGTACAGTTCATTTTTTGATCTCATACACAGACTCATCCCCTTTCTTTAATTTTCACAGCCATACATTGGACCCTCAAAACTCGGTTCCATACTAATCTAAACTTTAAAATGTCAAGACGAAGAACTGGATCTAGTAAATAAAATAAGATATGGGAACACGTCTGAATTACCCCGAGGTCTCTGGTAGCATAATAGAGGATTTTTGGGATATATAAAACCTATCTTTTTGCAAAGCAAGATTAGCAATACATCTTTTAGCACAAATATTTTGAGGGAATGGAGCCCTGCTGCTAAAAACCTCCGAAGATAGGAGGTAATCCATAATTTGTATATTTTAGAAGATCCCTTGCTCACTTGAGCTCACTATGTTGTGCCTCCAGTCAGCGGATCTGTGATCATTTTGTCACTTTATCATCCAAAGACAGTTATAAAAAAATAAAATAAAGAGCTATATACCAACCATATGTGACAATGCTGATGAGTTCATTTAGCAATGTATACTTTGGATCATTGACCCTTTTGGCAATCTTAATATTCTTTTCAAAAAGCTGCTTTGCACCAGATCTTAAATATAACATTTTTTTAAACCTAATATTTCTACACCGGTAGTACTGGTACTGCAGCTCTCGAAAAGACATTAATCCCTCCCCCACCCCCCCCTGGAGCTCCGACATCTGCCGGAGGCTGGTCCCGTGCAGGCAGATATAGCGAATGACCTGTCACCTGGGTACAGGAGGGAGTAGCAGAGGGAATCTGCTTGCCATACAGCAGCCTAGAAGACCACGTCTGATTTGGTGCAGTTTGAGACAATATGTGGCATCATCCCTTTCCCTTGTAAACAATTCCCCAGGAACCCCCGCCCCCTCTTCGGCTCAGCCTTTCACTAATGGTGGCCAGCTAGTTTTGGAGCGATCTCCAAACCAGTCCCCAAGGTAAGAAATTTGGGTGTCATCTTTGATGATGGCCTCAATTTCATGGACCATGCAAATAAAGTGGCTTCCACAGCCCACTATAAACTTCGCATGATCAAAAAAATCAGTCCTTACCTTCCAGTGGCGGCTATTAAAACCTTAGTTAGCTCCCTGGATTTATCATCACTGGATTACTGTAACGGCCTATTTCTGAACACACAAACCAGAGTCTTGAGAAAATTACAGTCAGTGCAAAATGCCGCGGCTCGCCTGGTTTTTGGAAACCCTAAATATGTGTCCACTTCAGATGCCATCTCGCGACTTCACTGGCTGACGATCCAGAACCGGATCAAATTCAAGTCACTATGTATTGTCTATAAGACACTTAACGGACAAGGCCCACACTCATTAAGTGAGCAACTGATACCATATCAGCCTTCCCGTCAACTCGGGTCCTCCAACAGCAATCTCTTAGTGATTCCACGTGTCAAAACAGTATCTTGGGGCAACCGTCGTTTTACGGTCGCAGCACCAAAACTGTGGAACACTCTCCCGCTGGACATTAGAACTTGCCCAACGCTGCTCCAATTTCGCAGGAGACTCAAAACGTGGCTGTTTACTCAATAACTTTACAGGGTAAATTCAGAGAACTTTAATTTCAGCTAGACCTCTGCAAACAACCAGCGCCAAGACGCCTACGGGTAGATGTCGCGCTTTACAAATAGCAATAAATAAATAAATAAAATAATCCAGGACGGTTGCTCAACTAGTCTTTTTCAGAAATGCAGTTTCTCTCCGGAGTCGCAGCTGATATCGAGATACACCAGGGATTGTGTGGTCCAGGAAGGCTCCCTCTGCTTCTCTAGGTGAAGCAGCTTGGCCTCTCTCTGTGTCAAGGATGTCGTGATGATAGGTTAATGTAGCAGGTTCCACCAAGGCATACAGTACCTTCTTGCAGTGGGTGGAGTGAATCCCATTCTTCTAATTGGCCACTCGGACTGCAGTTCTGGTCGCCAAGAGCACCTGCTCAGGTCTGTGCCATCTGGGTTCAAGGCTACTTGACCCCTGGAACACTTTAACCATCACATAGTTGCCAGGCTGTAGATCATGACCATCACCTTTTGACCTACTTCTCGAACCTGTTGATGAATAGAAAGTAAGCTGTCAGTCAACTGAGACAAGTAGTTGCTCATCAGCACATGAGGTACATCATGTATAGGGTGTATTTTGGGAATCCCCCAAATATTCATTGGCCTCCTAAATACCACCTTATACGGTGTGAGGCCAGATCGTGTATGTGGCACTGATCTAATAGATAGCAATGCCAAAGGCAGTGCATCAGGCCATTTCAGAGATGAGGAAGCCTGTGTTTTAGCCATCTTAAGCTTAAGAGTAATATTGTATTGTTCCACTCGCCCTGCTAATTGTGGGTGAAAAGCAGCATGCAACTTCTGCTTAATTTCCAATCCTTTCAAGACATACTCAACAACTTGCCCAATGAAATGAGGTCTGTTGTCACTCCACAGGACTAGACAAACGACAACTCTGGGGGAAAAAACTCCTTTAGGAGCACCTTTTCTGTAGTAAGAGCTGTATTATCTTTTGTAGCGTATTCCTTAATCCATTTACTAAAGGCACAGACCACCACTAAGACATACTTCAGATTATTACAGCGTTCTAGCTGGATGTAATCCATATGCAGACCCTCAAAAGGTACAGTTTGTGTGGCAAACCTCCTATTGGAGTATGTATTCCCTTTCCAGGATTATACTGGAGACAAATCAGACAAGACTAGACTAACTTTTTAGCTGTGCCGGCAATATCTGGATGGTCCCAAACCTGCATAAGTAGTATTGAGGATGCTCCAACATGTGCCGGCCCATGTGCCATGTGCACCATAGGATATAAATAGACTGTGGGCAATCTCCACTTAGTCATGTCTTTATTCCTCCAACAGCCCTCATCATCCAATGTTCCCTCCTTACACCATTGGTCTAATTCTTCAGCAGAGGCAGATCACTGCATGTCCAGCACCTCTCGCCTGCCATTATGCCAATGTTCAGCCTGTTACTTTACACATACATAGATGTAGTGCTTCGCTGCATTGCAGTCTCACGGGCTGTGTGATAGGCAAAGGCATTGCTCTGTCCTATTTTCAGTCACTTTCTTGTGTGCGCCACACTTAACAATTTTTCTAGGATATGTCAAAGCAGTCAAGAGATTATGCACTAGTTCTCCATGCACTACATGTGTTCTGTGTGATATAAGGAAACCTCTTTCCTTCCAAAGTAGCCCACAGTCGTGAACCACCCCAAAGGCATACCGGCCATCAGTATAGATATTAACAGACCAATCTGAAAGAAACCGGTTAGTGTTAGATTCCTTATTTAGAATATCCCCAGGCGTCAGACTGGATCCGGAAAGTTTTGCGTAGCAGTACCCCTGCATGTCGGTAGGTGTCTGCAGCTCCGCGTCCGTCGCGGGCTTCGTTGGTGCAACAATGAAGTCGTCGCAGTACTTAGACGCCGCCCTCGCGCGCTGACATCAGTTCTTCTTCTTTTTTCCGCGCCAGCAAGCACAGATCCGGGAAGAGCAGTACTCCTTGGTCACTTTTTGACTAACTTTTTTCGATCTGTTTTGGATCTTGTTGAGTCGTTATCGACTCCGGTGCTGGTAGGGATGCCGGGTTCAAGTCCTGTGACGATTGTAGCTGACTGATGTCGGTTACCGACCCCCACGGTCTGTGCCTTTACTGCCTCTGGGCCGACCATGATGAAAAGTCGTGCCCCGACTGCCGGGCCTTGACGTCGAAAGCTAGGCGGCAGCAGTCCCATAAGCGATTCGGGCTCCGGCAGTCGGCCCCCGCCGCTCGAGGTCCAGGAGGAGGTCGAGGGACCGGTCGCGGGGCCGCAGTCGTCACAGCTCGGCGAGTTGACACTACTCGTCTGGTTCAAAGTCCTCAGGTAAGTCGAGGCACAAGAAGTCGAAGAAGCGACATCGCTCTTCTGACTCCCTGCGATGCTCGTGCGACGTGGCCGGGGATAGGGCGACACCGCCCATGCGGCTCCGCCGCCAGGGCCGCGTCCAGCTCCATACCCGCCGGTCCCTGGGCTGCACGCGACGCCGGTGATCAGCGCCTTCCTCACGGCCATGAGGTCGCGCTTCCCTCCGTCGGATTCCGCTGAGGCGCCTTCAGGCCCCGCGGATCCATCTGGTAGCCTAAGCGGGCTGGCGGGTCAGGCCCTGGCGCCGTCGGGTGCTTGGGCCTGATGCAGTCGACGACGCTATAGGGCCCCTCGGGATCCAGGCCTGGATCCGTGACGACGCCGGTCGACCTCACGACTCCTCCGCCGGCGCCGTCACCTAGGGTGTCACCCCCGACGCCGTCCCCAGTCCCAGCCCCGGTCCAGATCCGGCGTCGGACCGGCGCCGGCTTCGACGCCGAGGGATGAGCAATTAATCTACAATCCGGCTCCATCATTTTACCGTGACTATCAGGAGATGGATGTCTGGGAGGACTGGGAGGGGTCTGAGGACCCTCTGGCACAGGAATGCCAGTTGAATCAGGACTTGGCAGTTGAGCTAGGGCAGGCCAGTGGACTGGACACTTCGTCCGACACTTGATTTGTCTCCACTCCTACCGTGGCTACGTGGAAGAAGGGGGCTGCTTACAGCGTGGTGTTGACGAGGGCGGCCAAGGCCTTGGCTCTTGAGTTCCACATCGCGGCCGTGAGGACTAACCTCCTTACTGAGGTGCTCAAATCGCAGGCCAGATCCTCAGAGCCTCTCCTGCAGTTTAATGAAGCCCTCTCGGACGTTCTGCTGGGCACCTGGTCCAAGCCCGCTACAGGCCTTCCTGTAGATCGCAACGTGGCCCGACGGCACCGGGCGACCCTTGCTTTCTGTCCACCCACCCCACCCCTGAGAGTCTGATTATCTAGGCCTCTAATTCCCAGACCGCATTCTCGACTGCCCTGCCAGATTGGGAATCCAAAAGGTATGACCAGTTTAGTAAGAAGCTGTTCTCCTCACTCAGTTTGGGGCTGCGGTCTGTCAATACTGCTAGCCTTTTGGGCCGTTGCGCCCACTCTCTGTGGGATACGGTTGCGGATGTGCTGCAGCAGTGCCCGGCGGAGGCCCGGGCAAAGCTTGCTCAAGCCCTTGCGGAAGGGCGGGATGCAGCGCGTTACTCCATACGATATGGATTGGATACCACGGACTCGCTAGGTAGAACGATTTCCACGACGTTGGCGGTTCTTCGCCACGCCTGGCTCAGGTCCGCTAACTTTTTGTCTGATGTCCAGGCCACGCTCATGGACATGTCGTTCGATGTCCATCGCCTTTTTGGCAACAAGGCAGACAGTGCGCTTGAGTGTTTCAAGGACTTCAGGGCTAAAGCAAAGTCCGTGGGCTTGTCGGGTCAGCGCCAGCAAACTTCTGCCTTGGCCACGGAAGGGGCGCCCCTTCACGTCCTGCCAGCCACAGGCCGCAAAGCCAACGACGCCAGTGGGGGGCAGGGTTTGCCATCACCTGCTCCACTGGCGCACCATCACGTCAGACAGGTGGGTGCTTCAAATCATCCGAAGGGGCTACTCTCTCCCCTTCGAGGCGACCCCTCCTGCCATGACACCACAGTACCACTGCATGTCGGGGGATCACTTGAAACTTCTGCAGGAGGAAGTTGCGGCCCTCTTGGTCAAGGGGTTCATCAAGCGTGTTCCTGGCCAGAAATAGGACGTGGTTGCTACTCCCACTACTTTCTGGTACCCAAGAAGGGCAAAGGAGTCCTACGCCCTATCTTGGACCTCCGGAGCGTCAACGGCTTCCTCCGGAATGAGAAGTTCAAGATGCTGACCTTCGCTCAGGTCCTAGCTGCCCTAGACCCTGGAGACTGGATGGTAGCGTTGGACTTGCAGGACGCATATTTCCATATCCCCGTCCTGCCGACCCACCGGCGTTACCTGCGGTTCACGGTAGGCCACGAGCACTGAAGAGAATGCGCAATGTCATCAGTTCTGCGCGCTGGAATTTCCAAGGCGGCATTCGCTCGGAGACTCTTTTCGTCACGAGTGGAGCTGCGCTCTGCTGTACGCCTTTCTGCCTATACCACTTCTGCCCAGAGTGCTGAAGAAGATTAGGTGCGACTGTGCCCAAGTCATCCTTGTGGCTCCGGACTGGGCACAAAGGTACTGATATCCCGAGCTACTCAGCATGTCAGTCAATTCCCCTGATTCACCTGCCCCTTCAGGAGGACCTTCTGTCGCAGCAGCAGGGGACGGTCCTCCACCTGAACCTGTCCAGTCTCCACCTCCATGCGTGGAGATTTAGCGGCGGCAGTTGAGGCCATTTGATTGGCTTCCTGAAGTCTGTGATGTGATTCTGGCAGCCACGCATCCCTCCCCGAAATCGGTATACGCCTGCAGGTGGAACAAATTTGTATCATGGTGCACAGCAAAGGCTGTGGATCCTCTCCGCCCCCCTTTCAGAGGTTCTCCTCTTCCTTCTTTCTCTTGCCCAGCAGGGCTCTGCTCTGGGCACTCTTAAGGACTACCTCTCTGCCATTTCTGCCTTCTTAAGGCCTTTTGATCAGCATTCTCTTTTCAAGTTCCCTGTTGTAAATAGATTCTTGAAGGGCATCACACACATGTTTCCTCCTGTTTCTTTTGTGATGCCTCAGTGGGACTTGAACCTTGTTCTCACCTTTCTGATGTGCGCTCCTTTTGAGCCACTTCACAATTGCCCTCTTAGTCTTCTAACTCTTAAGACTGCATTCCTGGTTGCCATCACCTCTGCCAGGAGGGTGAGTGAGCTCCAGGCTCTATCTTCTAAGCCTCCTTTCCTTTCTGTCCATCCGGACAAAGTTGTTTTAAGAACGCGTCCTTCTTTCCTGCCCAAGGTGGTTACAGCCTTTCACATCGGGCAGTCCATCACCTTGCCCACCTTCTTTCCGCCTCCGCGTCCCTCGAAAGAGGAAGAGAGGCTTCACCGTCTGCGCCCAAAACGTGCGCTCTCCTTTTACCTTGATTGCACACGTCAGTTCCGGGTGGACGACCAGCTCTTTGTTGGGTATGTGGGGGCGAAGATGGGACGGGCTGTGCACAAACAAACCATCTCTTGGTAGGTCGTGTTGTGCATCAAGGTCTGTTACTCCATGGCTAAAAAGGAGCCCCCTGTTGGGCTGAGGGCCCATTCCACTCGGGGCCCAGCGGCTACTACTGCCCTGGGTCGGAGAGTCCCCTTGCAGGACATCTGTCGGGCAGCTACGTGGGCCTCGCTACACACGTTTGCTAGACACTACTGCCTGGACAGCCAAGTCCGGAGAGATGGATTTTTGGCCGTTCCGTTCTCCAGGCCCACCACTGGGGTTGGTATTGCTGGGGTATCTATTCTAAGGTAAGGAATCCAACACTAACCTGTTTCTTTCAGATGCACAAGTTACTTACCTTCGGTAACGATATATCTGTAAGAAATAGTAGCTAGCTTAGATTCCTTACCGCCCCACCCATCCTCCCCATTCTGCGAACCGACATCTAGGGTTAAGTTACTCCCTTTGAGGGCCCTAGTTTTATGGCACCAGTGTCTGTCTCTGGCATGGATCTGCGATCCTGGCGCGGAAAGCTATGTACAAGATCTGACGTCAGCGCGCGAGGGCGGCGTCTAAGTATTCAGACGTCATCCCAACGACGACGACGATGGGCGCTCTGCCGCAGATGACGCCTACCGACACGCAGGGGTACTGCTACGCAAAACTTTCCGGATTCAGTGTCACACCTGGGGATATTCTAAGGTAAGGAATCTAACACTAACTACTGTTTCTTACAGATATATCGTTACCGAAGGTAAGTAACTTGTGCATCAGTGCTAAGCTCACACGCTCTTGTGAGGGCTATCAGCTCAGCTGCCTGAGCTGACTTCTGTGGAATGCGAGCTGTCTCAACTACAGTCTGAAGCGTCATAATTGCATAAGCAGCAGATGTACCATCGGGTAATTTCAAGCAAGACCAGTCAACCCACAATTCCCCATCCACACTAAAAAGGGGTGTATCTTGTAGGTTAACACGACTGTTTGCTCTTCAGTAAGAAATATACAATAGTGATTCTTGTGACTGAGGCTGAGTAGCTGGAAATGGCAATAATATAGCAGGGTTTAGAGTCTTAACATCTTTTTAACCCCTTCCATGCTGATGACGGAACGGTTCCGTCATCAGCATCGGTTGAGCTGTGCTGATGACGGAACCGTTCCGTCATGACTCCGCCCGAGCAAGGCGGAGTCAGCACAGGCGGGGAATACGCCCCGCACGCAAGGGGTTAATGTAATATGAGGGGTCAAAAGTGTCAATTCCAAACCTGTCAAGCGAGCACTAGTTAAGTGTTGTGTTTTCGTTTGGTTCAAAAGGGAGTCAACTGCATGGGGCACTAACACAAGCAATCTGTGAGACAAGACTATTCCCTCACTCCGACGTATGGACAAAGCTGTCGCCGCTACCTCTATAAAACATCCGGGCAATGCACAAGCAACTGGATCAAGGAGAGCTAAAAAATAGGCACAAGGACCCTGCTTATCAACATGTGTCTGAATTAGGACCGAGAGAGCGCAACTGGCCCTCTTGTGTACATAGTGTGAAGGCCTTAGTGTAGTCTGGAGTTCCTAATACTGGTGCAGAGCAAACAGCTTGACGTAACCTCTGAAAAGCATTCTGACATTCAGTGGTCCATGGAAGGGAAATCGGGGTGTCCTTAATCAAAAGGGCCAACAAGAGTTTAACAATGTGAGAAAAGCTAGGGATCCACTGCCTACAGATAGAAGTAAGGCCAATCAGTGCACGAATATCCTTCTGAGTCCAGGGCTCAGGCATATCTAAAATAGCTTGAAGGTGATCTGGTGTGAGTGCACGTCCCTCCTTAGACAGGAGGTCACCTAATTAGGTAACCTGCTGTCTACAATACAGCAATTTCCTTTGAGAAACCTTGTGATGATGGGATGCAAGAAATGAAAGCAGTAACAGTGTTCCTTCTTCACACTGTACAGGGGTATCAGCGGCCAACAAGATGTGATCGACATATTGAATACGAGCCACCCCTTTCGGTACAGGGAAAGAATCAAGCTGTCTTTTCAATGCCTGGCTATAAATGATAGGACTCTCTGGATACTCCTGTGGAGCTCTACAAAACCTGAAGGATCGATTATTCAAAGTGAAGCCGAACAAGTAACGGCTGTCAGAATGAATAGGTATCGAGAAGAAAGCATTAGTCAAATCGATGACACTGAATTTAGTTGCAGTAGGAGGAACCATAGTAAGAAGTGTCGTAATGTCAGAGACAACCAGGTATTGGGGTACTACGATCTGTTATCTTCTCGCAGGTCAATGATAAATCTATAAACCTTAGAATCAGGTTCCTTTTTTAAAATGGGAAGAATAGGGCTATTACAGATATTATAGGTGACTTCTTCCACAACCCCCACTCCAATCAATTCCTGCACAATGTGTATCAATGCTTCTTCACCTTTGAGAGATTTTATATTTGGGTAATCGAGGCAATGAAGCACATTCTTTTACTTGAAGTGAAGTAGTGTGGCTCACTGGCTAGAGGCGGCAGACCCGAGAGCAGGGGACGGCCCGGGACCAGGGTTCGATTCCCGGCGCGGCAGGTTTCTGGACCAGGGTCAGCGGACTCGATAATTCTCTCGCCTCGGTGCCCACTCTGATCAGCGATCACACTCGGCAACTCTGGGCATTAGCTTGCCTCATCTTCACTAACGGCCCCACCAGACCGCCGGGGATGCCTGGTCTCACCCTGGAGATACCCATTAAGGGACCATCTCTCAGGGAAGCCAGGAAGGGTTTCGCAGCGGTCGAAGCGCCTTGGGACCCTACGGGTAAGTAGTGCGCTATATAAATGCCTATACATTTACATTTACATTTTACTTGAATATGCACTGGAGGGATAACCATTTGCCCCACATCGGTATGAGATGTAGCCCACAAAGTGCTAGGTAACGATGCCAGAGCGACATCCTCTTTAATGAGACAAGACCTCTGAACCAAGGGATAGTTGTAATTTAAAATAATTCACACATTCTAGGAAATGGACATGTTGCAGTGACATTTCAAGACTGAATGCAAGTGACTGTGACAGTGGGCTAAGGGAAGGTGTCCCATCGAATCTTATCGATGTTATCATTACGCCAGACAGGGGAGCCCTAGGAACCAATTCTTTAGGCAGAGCACTACGAGTAGCTCCTGTATGGACCAAAAAGCGATCAGTAGAAACCAAGACGTTTGCATCGACATAGTGACATTTCTGTTCTACTGGGACTTCAACCGGTTCCTTACCCCATCTTAGGCTTTCCTATGCATATTCTGAATCCCTAGGGCCATCAGCCAAATAATGAGACATTTGGTATTGGTTTCGTCTTTCAAATGTATTAAAAGAAGTAGGATTAGCTCCAGCTGGCTCATTCCGGATAGGATTATCCATGCCTCCCCTATTTCCTATTTTCCCTCGGCGGCATCTCATACTGCCTCTTCCTCGCTGATACTGCTGACCCCGCAAAAAGGGGCACCCTGAACACCAATGTCCAAACTCCTTACAATACGCACATTGATCAGAAGACAAAGTTGTTTGAGAGAAAGGGGGTACACCATGACGATACATTGCACGTCCCCCTCTTGCGTTACCTTTAAATGGTGGACCATAGACTTGAGCCAACATAACTTTCATTTTCAAATCCTTAACCTTTTTATCCTCCTTGCCTTTTGCTTCCAATTCTTGAAGCTCATAATACTGGGCCGTAGTCAAAATGGAGACTGGAGAAGACTTAGCCCACTAACTTACTGGTCTTTAGGCGACTAGCTATTTCTGGCATCATGTTCGCGACAAATGTGTAGACAAACAGATGCTTACCTGTGTCATCTGTTAATGACTGCCCACTAAAGTCATGGAATGTCTCTTCGAATCGTGTAAAGAAATCCGAAACAGAATTATTAAAGCTTTGCTTACAAGACGCTAATGTAGTCCAATCTATTTTCTTGGTGGTATAAGAGTTTTCAACTTAGTTACAATAGCTTTAGGAAGGTCTAATATCACCTGTTGTGGTTTCTGCGCAGGCTGCCTAGCTTGCATCTATTCCCTCTAAATTCACCCAAATATCACCATAAGCTACATTATCATCTACCTTCCGAATCGATCTCCACATGTCAGGGGGTAAAATAAGTCTAAAGATAATATCAGGAAATGTCATAGTAAAAGAACTAATAGCTCCCTCTACCTCTTCATAAAAAGCAGCTGGATGTTTGCGTAGATCAGGCATAGCAGCTTCAAGAGCCATAATGTCTGCTCTACTCCAAGGGGTATAGACCCAATTATAAATAAAATATCCCTTTGCATCATCTGAAGTTTTATCGTCACTCGTTCCTGCACCCTTTGGAGGAACATACAAGGGCGCAGCTTCACGCATCGGTTTTATAGTGACTACAGGATTACTATTATCTGTTTCTGTCCCTACAGTTCGTTCTTGGTGTCATTGGATCTGAACTGTTTGTTCAGCTGCTGCTTTCTCAGCTGCCTTTTTCTCCTCTCGTAATCGAAATACCTCAGCGCGCAACTTAACCACTCGCCTAATTAGAAAGTACACTTGTGCAGGAAGAAAGATGGCAACATATATAACTTTTTATAATCCGCATTTAAATTAGCAGGTTCTAGAGTATCAGAATTTTTTCTATATCTAGCTACTGTCTTGCTAGTAAATGTTTCTGAAAAATATATCTGCTCTAGATCTGACCATTGCTGAATCTTTGCAAGAATCTCTACAACGGAGTCATGCCCATAAGCTGCTTATGGGCCGCAAATCTGAGAGAGTCCTTTCGATCAGTGGTCAAAGTAGAGCGAGTTGCCCGCCCATCTAATTTATCCTCATTTTTCTCGTCTTCAGACAATTGCACGCCATCAGAAACTTCAGTCTCAGGAGCACTAGGGAATTTATACCGGGGCGGGGGTCTATCTAACAAAATAGAATCATCTTGTGGCTTATTAAGCATGGGATAAGGGGGCCCTTAATAGGGTACTGGCCAGTTACCTCTAAATGACTCTCCCTTTCTTCTTTCTCTTTAATTTACCTCATCTCTTTATTTTTCAATTCCAAGGCCTTCTAAAAAATTGCCTTGCGGTTCTTTTTCTGTTATAGCTTCTTCTCTCCTCGCGCTCTCATTCACCCACATTTGTACACAATTGAACATAGCAAAAAACACAGTTGATGGACAGAATGTAGAACAATGTCATACATTCACCCCAGTACAAGGATCTGGGCCTAAATCCATCGTTTTTTTGCACTCCACACCACCCTGGGTTAGACACTGGCTATATGCAAATCAGCTCTGACCCTGTGCCCCATGGGAACAGTCCAGTCCGAACTACCAAGCCATGTCTTTCCCAGACCGGAATCAAGCATCCAAGGACCGGTTTCTGGCTATCAGCCTTCATTCAGCCTGGATAGCTTGACTCCAGTGGTGTGGAGAGCCTGGGGCTCACGTCTGAGCATACCCAGCCCACTCGGGGTGAAGCTATCCAGGCTGAATGAAGGCTGATAGCCAGAAACCGGTCCTTGGGTCAGAGCTGATTTGCATATAGCCAGTGTCTAACCCAGGGTGGTGTGGAGTGCAAAAAAACGATGGATTTAGGCCCAGATCCTTGTACTGGGGTGAATGTATGACATTGTTCTACATTCTGTCCATCAACTGTGTTTTTTGCAATTTTCATCCCGAGTGGGCTGGGTATGCTCAGACGTGAGCCCCAGGCTCTCCACACCACTGGAGTCAAGCTATCCAGGCTGAATGAAGTCTGATAGCTAGAAACCGGTCCTTGGATGCCTGATTCCGGTCTGGGAAAGACATGGCTTGGTAGTTCGGACTGGACTGTTCCCATGAGGCACAGGGTCAGAGCTGATTTGCATATAGCCAGTGTCTAACCCAGGGTGGTGTGGAGTGCAAAAAAACGATGGATTTAGGCCCAGATCCTTGTACTGGGGTGAATGTATGACATTGTTCTACATTCTGTCCATCAACTGTGTTTTTTGCACAATTGAACATAGCCTGATGGCTTTTCTTCATTACCAACCACTGCTCGACATACTGAATCTTTTTAAGGTCAAGCTATCCATTCACGGGCCATCATAGATCAGGATCCTTTTTAGTGTATCTATTCTACAATGTACTATACATTATGGAAGAAATACCAAATTTAATGTACATAAAACTGTTAGGCGTTCCCTCTAGGGGAGCCGGCTGAGTACTTTCTAAATCCATATTGGTACCGCCAAGACAGAAACACATTCTACGAAGTGCTCTAGGAGCAGGCATGCCAAAAATATTACAATGCAATATAATATAATATAATCAAAAACATATTTATCCCCGTGAACATTGTCAGCGTTCCCTGCTTGAGCCCTATCTCGCCGAATATCACTATGGACAACCTTGACTGCATTAACAAGATCACCTGTGATCATTGGAGAGTTTTATCATCCTGCCACGCTTTTCCTCGCTTGCTTTGTGTAGATCGTGAACTTTTATCCTTTACTTGGCTTGTTCGTACTGACTTGAATTTTCATGAAAGCTTTACCGCTCTCACTATTGCTGTGGCCGGGGTTATAGGTGCTCCAGTGAACATTCGTACTGGCCAGGGTTAAATTGTGGGGCTTTTCAGGATACGGGACAATAATTTAATTTGCTGCTGGGATTGTGACCTGTGAACTGCGGGAGTCGGGTGGTATGTTTGGTACTTCCCCGGATTGATTGTGTATTTCGCTGCATTTTTACTTTGAACTTGTTTCCGGGGGGTCGCATCTGGTGGGGATAGGGGAGTCCGGGAGTGTGTTTTTGGTTTCTCCTCCTCCGTTGCTTTCTACTTTTAGGGACGCTTCCGGGCGACAGGCACGCTGCTAGTGGGTTAGGCCGTAGCCATTGCAGGGGTGCAGGGTGGTGGGGGGTTTGTTATTTTGCCTTTGTTTTGTTCTATGGCCCCTTTTTTCTTCTCTCTCTCTCTTTTTCGGGTATTCCTCTGGGCGACAGGCACGCTGCTAGTGGGGTAGGCCGTAGCCATTGCAGGGGTGCAGGGTGGGGGTGTGTGAGGGGGGTTTGTTATTTTGCCTTTGTTGTGTTCTATGGCCCCTTTTCTTTTTTCCCCTTTTTTCTCGCAGGGTCCGGTAGCGATAACTTTCGGTTTCATCCTGAAGTATAGGAGTGGGCGGGGTCTGGGGTGGGTGGCTGTGATGATAGATAGGTAGCTTTGTTCTTTACCCTTAGTGAACTTACTGGCGCTTGCATTTTTACTGTTGGTCTATTTTGATTCACGACTACTTTTAACACCTACCCGCATTTTTATACCTCAGACTGTGTAGCTCCGGATATCCTGTATCTTCTTATTTATCTCGTTCTTGGGGGGGGGGGGGGTTAAATATAAAATGAACCTTATTCATATCCTTGATTCGCAATGTTTCCAATGCATCGTCTATCCTTTACTGCTGCCGGACCCATGGGTTGTCGGCTGAAGAGCTGTGTTATTGGCATTACTAACCCGTGTTGCATACATGTGGTACCGGCCCCTGCCGTTTCAGGGTTACTTTTGTGTCTTGTGTTGAACGATATAATAAACGTTTAAAAAAATATATATATATATTTATCCCAAGAATTATCCAAAAGTAGAGAAATCTCCTCTTTACCTGACTTTTTTGCTGCAGCAAACTAACAAACCAAAATCTTGGCCATGTTTTTTCAAAACAAAAAGTTGCTACAACAACCATACCATACCAAACCAAAGTCTCCAACCTCCACCTGCCAAGCTCTGAGTGACCTAACGGTCATTTTGAAATACTCACGCCAAAGAAGATCTCAGTCGGGACCGGCCATCACTGACAGGGTCAGATCGGGAAAACCGGAGAACACGTCGATCTGCAAAGACAAAGGGTCTCCTCATGCTGGGTACCTCCTCAGTGGATTCCTGCCTTTCGTCACGACCGCACTCTGATGGCCATGTCTCTGAATAGTACCTGTTCGGGTGCCAATTTGTGGAATAAAAAACCTTTTTAGGGGCTCACTGATGCACCGGTCCTTCAACCAACAAAGAAGAAATTGGCATGGAAGCTGGAATATAAAAACAGGGTATTTAATATACACTCATGAGTGGGACAGCATTGATACATGGATTGGAGCGGCAGACCCTGATGCAGAGGTCTAGCCCGGGACCAGGGTTCAATTCCTCGCCTCGGCGGGTCTTGGGCTCAAAATTCCACGGACCTGATAATTCTCGCCTCGGTGCCTATTCCAATCATGGAGTCTCACTCTGCAACTCTGGGCAATAGCTTGCTTAATCTCCACAACGGCCCCCACAATGCTAAGGATGCCTGGCCTCCACCTTGGGGGTGCCCAGGAGTGGATGCCTCACAGGGAAAGCCAGGATGGGTTCCACAGCGGTATTCGTACAAGCGCCTTGAGACCCTTGCGGGTGAGTAGTGCGCTATACAAGTATTAATTTACATTTACATACATCACCCTCTGACACTGAAGGAGGCAGTACAAGAAGTACAGAAACCCGGTGCCTTTTAGATACATTTGTTGCTGTGTCAGCATGAGAACAAGGGGAGGTACTAGCACATACAAGAATAGGTTTTGACTAACCTAGGCATACAAATATGTCTTAGTCGGCAAAGTGGGAGGGGAGTCACTTCTCACAAAAACAGGCTGTCAGTTTCAGACTAAGGACAGATGCATTCTGGCAGCTACAAGTCTTTCTGAGCATGCGCAAGGCTCTGGCTCACCACTGAAGACGTTAATTATAGTTCATGACAGAAGGGAAATAGAAGAGCAGGCAACAGTGAAGACTGGAGAAGCACCTGGCTAGCACATGGCTGACTAAAATGAATGTAACAACAACAACATAAGAGTGACTCAAGGTGCTACAATAATTTTTTCGTGATATAACAAACAAAGGCCTGAAAACTACCAAATAGTGATCAAAGAAAAACGTGAAAACTGGTGGGAAGGAAAAGAAACTCTATTTCTTATGAAGAACCCTCACTCACCCTAGTGGTGACTTGCTTCATCATAGAGTTCCCACTTGGGAGACCGGATGTCCCCCCAGTGTGCTACAACGCCTAATTTACAGCGGAGCTGGTTTTTTTTTAATGAAAAAAAGCGTTAAAAGATTGCAGCTGTACCATAAACAACTTTATTAAATGGAAAGCTGGTCACATTAAAAACAAGTGAGCAGGACTAAACCGCGGTCCTAATAAAAGTAGGTCGACATGTTTCAGCTGTGTAATGCTTAGTTTTACTCCACTTTCTTCAGGACCAAAATAAATCCCCCGGCGATCCACGCGCGCTAAGGCATGTCCTATCCGTGAGGATATATGTGTGAAAAAGTGTAAAACTCACAGTTATACCCGTATAGGCTCTCCTAGATTTCACCAGGGGCCAAAACCTGCAAGAAATGAAAACAAAGAACAATTTGATGACAATATGAAAACTTCATATGATAATTGCTTAATAATTGTTAGTACTCCATTATACCTTTATGCATAATTGTCAAATCTAAATAAAGTTCTCTTCCCAAGATACACCTTTTGTCACGCAAATGAGGTTTACTCGATCTGGGATTTTTCATCAACTACATCTTATTTGTAGGAGAAATCATTAAGACCAAACAGTGTCCCATTAGAAAATACATAAACCTTGAGATGGCATTTACCCAGTATGGTCCAGATGCCGCCTGGATAGGTATAATTCCTTGTAGTTACGTTTAAGCAAATAGTGCAGCACCCCTTTAAAAAACTCCCCCGATCGAAAGCGGAGGAGAAAGTAATAAAAACAAACACACTCTGGAAGATCACAGATACACTTATAACACAAAACGATTGAATGTGCAGCATATACACTTACAACACTGAATTGAATGTGCAACATGGGCTCGCAGTGGGGGCAATTTCTTCACGTTGCGCGCAATCTGAAAGCCAAGTGAGAAACAGATATAATTGCACCTTCAAAGAGCCCTCGTCTCAAAATAACGAGTCAGGTAGAGAAAAAAGAGAGCCCGCCAATACCACTTATTAGCTGACTAAAATGAATGCCACAAACAAAATGGCTTCAGCTTATGCTAACAATAATTTCTGCAGTTTACAAACTCTGATCAGAGTGATGCACCTGATTAGGCATGCCAAAGGCTCTATGGTGAGTGCAAGCAAAGAGGGAAACCCTGCTGAGTGACTCTGCAGATCGCAAATGGCCAGGATTGGAGTCCTTTTACATGGACATGGGAGGTAGGGGCTGTGTAAACAAGAACCACAAGCCTCCATTGGGTGGTTCCGAAGTCCGCCCGTTGGAGTACTGCCTCTAAAAAGGACCATGAAACTATGTCTTACGCCTTCTGAAAATCAAAAAGGAGGAGGGCTTAGGGTCTATCCAGGCGGTTCGACTGAGCGAGGGCCAGCTACACCCTCTGAATGCAATGTCTGGAACTCCTGCCTGGCATGAAGCCACACTGGCCTGGATTGATTCGATAGGACAGTGTCTGGCCCAGCCTAGTTGCTAGGACAATAGTGAAGATCTTGATGTCCAAATTAATAAGGGAGATCGTGGAGTAACTAAATAGCCGGTTACTCAGTTCACATCTGTAGGGTGCTTCTGTTTATAAATCTGTTTGTAGTGGTTAACAAAAATTGCTTAATTTCTTAATAATGGAAATTGAAAATATAGTTGCAAAGATTATTTTAATTTTTTATGCCCATGCTGCCGAGGTTATCATTTTACGTATGCATTCCCTTTCATACCAATACTTGGTGACAGATGCAGCTTGAAGTTGCTCAGCTTTATCACAGTGTTCCCTCAATTTGCACTTTGCAGCTAACCATTCTGTTCTGTTTTAGTTTCCAGATAAACGTGCTGTTTGCTCAAGGCTATCTTGAACTTGCCTCCTTCCTTTTTGCTTTCCATATTGATTCTTATTCGTTTTGAAATTATATTTCGATTGCTGGCAGCCTTAATGCATCTCAGACTACGCTTAGTCTGCCAGAATTGGTGTTCAGTTAAGAAAAAAAAGTAACTAATGTAAGTGTGTCTCTGCAACCAGTTTCATCATCCTTTAAAGAGTGACCCAGTCATCTGCCAATTAGTTTTGCTACTATTAGAGATTGTTCTAGAGAGGGAACATAATATTACAAAGTGGTCCTAGAATTGGGTTTGATATCGTTGGGGCCATGAAAGAAACTGGGTAGAAATTGATCATAGCCTACTTAAATCTTCATGTACTCTGAGTAGCGCAAGGCCTTCTCAGGGGAGATGGTGTGGCTAGCAATCCCAATTAGCTGGTATGCAACAATAGCACTCACATTTTTGTTCAGTCAGAGCAATTTCTTTTAAAAGAGAAAAGTACTTTTATCGCACACACTATTAAATAGGGTCATTAAATTATAAATATGTACATCAGCTAGATGGAAATAAAGTTGAGACGTTCCTATACTGTTACACCCCTAGTGAGTCCTTAATCCCTTTATCATAATACCCCCACCTATACCAGATAAAACATCTCAATATAAGGGGGTTTCATGTTAGAGAAGGCAGGCCTACTGGCTTTGTCATGTCGTATAATTTTAAATCGGGTGGGTCTTACTGGTCATGTCAGGAGGTAACCACATTAATGTAGATAACCAGGTTTTCCTTTATTGATGTAAGACATTATACAGGGTGTCTGTATTTATAAAGCAGGCCACTCCCCATTACTAACCATTTGTTATACTTTGTCAGTGTAATACATAAGTATTAGTCTTTCAAAGTTCTGCAAAAATATTGTCTAAGCAAGTTAACTAAAAACATTCATAAATGTGTCAGCCTTTCTTCACTGTCTACAGGCCACATAATACAGCCTTTTGACCAACCTAAGGGGTGCATGTACTCCAGACCAAAGTGTCCAAGCTCCAGTTCTGATAGTGCTTAGAATTGTAATACACTTCTCCTGGGGCTATGTGTGCAAGGCCTCAGGAGTATTAGGGTCATTTGTTAAATCCCTTTTGGGGGGCTGTTGCACTCCCTGCAACCTTCCACAACACTTAAAACCTACATTGTCGGTGCCCTTCCCCTCTTTGGAGCACAAGGAGGGAGTAAATATGGCAATACAGACCCTCACAGGGAATTATGGTGCATCTCTCGACAAGCAATGTTTGCCTACAGGTCTAATGCAATGAAAACACCTCTGATTGTTTCAGTAAGGCTTACATCTGATAGACATTTAGCTGCCGATTTCTTACCTTAGAATGTTCCTCATGCATCAGACTGGATCTGGAAATCTTGAGCAGTAACTCTGCACGCCGGTAGGTGGTGCCTACTGGCTCCACATAGGTGTCCTCACTGTGGAAATGACGTGCGTGGTGCATAAATAGGCACCACCCCAGCACGCACACATGAGTTGTTTCTTTTTTCTTTTTCAACGCCATCACCACTGATTCAAAAGAGCTACTGCAGTTCAGTTCAAAAAGACTTTATTTCTGTCAAGATTACCTAGAAAGTGCGAAACACGGCAAACATTTGTATCTAAAATTTCATCATACAGTCATTCATGGTTTAAAGGAAAATAAAATTGATTATACACATGTTTTCATATTAAAGTACATTCGATTATTGATGTGTAAAATTAGGCAAAACTTACACAATTAATTTCGGAAAGTGCGTAGTGCAATAATAAATACATAAATTAGCTAAAAAGAACGTGTATAAAAAACAGGAGCCCGTAACTTTAAGACTATACAGGATATACAAATGCTTAAGCAGCTTACTGTGCTATTACAATTACTTCACCATAGCGCAATCGATGCGACATTTCAAGAATTAAAAAAAACCCTTCTGGTGCACTACTTGGAGAACAAAAAGCCTGCAACCGTGTAAACTATTGGGATTCTAGAATCAAATTTCAATATCTTAAATACTTCAAGACAGCGCCTATTGCCAAGGTTCCTACATATCTGGACCAACCAACGTCTCCTTGCTTTATGATAGCCTGGGCAGCTAAAAAAAAAAAAATGGGTCTCGGTTTCCTCGGGTTTGTCACATGCTGGGCACTGAATCATTTGTTGATCTCTCCACTTGGATGTGAAGCAGCGAAATGGAAGCACCCCATATCTGTATTGTAAATAGAGCTTCCTTCCTGCTGGCGGGTTAATGAGATCTATTGTCTGCTCGAAGCAAGGAATATCTTTTATTTCTAGAAAAGCTCTCGTGAGTTTCCCGGTTCTAGAAGAGATATGGAGTTGAGCCAGTCTGTGCTCTTTGTAAAGTACCTTCATTTGATCCTAAGATATTAAGAGACAGGCTGCCTCAGGTTCAGACCAACAATCCCCTACGCCCATGCTAATTAGCAAGGATTTAATGTGGTCGAACCACGGTAACTTTGCAATACCCCGTGCCCTCAATACCTCTGACAATTCCTCCCTGTAGAAAATGAGTTCGGGGGTGGTCCACAGGCGGCACCAATACATTATAGGTTTGAGGCTCGCCACTTCAGCTATAGGTGTTATTCCCATATGAAGATGTAGAGGGACCAGTGGGGTGCTACGTGGCAGTCTAAATAACTGTCCTAAGTATTGGTTCTCCACCTGCGTTAGCTTCTGCATGCTTAGGTAACCCCATAACTCTGTGCCATATAAAGCCCCACCTCTAGCCTGTGCCCTATAAATTTCTATCACTGGGGGACAATTCTTTTGCTAGACTTATTAAAAACCTTCATAATGCCACCTGTAGATTGCGCTAATTTTAGCGTAGATTTCGTGATGTGGGCCCCACATTCAAAAGACTTGGAAATTGTAATACCCAAATTACCAAAGGATGACACTCTCTCAAGAGGTTTAGGTCATGTGCTTTTTGGGCAATTAAATGCCATAAACATGGTTTTCTGAAGGTTTATTTCTAAGCCTCTTTCTCTACAGAATATAATCAAACTTGTCCAAAACCCCATAGGCGATTTAGTTACCAGTTGAGTGTCGTCCGCAAACATCATTGCCGAGATTCTGCGGGAGGCTAACTTAGGGGCATCAAGGTCTTTTTCTGCAAGCAAGGCGTCAATCAGGCCATTAATATAGAGGCTAAATAAAGTTGGCGCAAGCACACAACCCTGGGGTACTCCACGGTTAATGGCTATCGGTGCTGTGAGATTACCATCCTTGCCGTACCTAATTTGCGCAAAGTTGCTTTCATGTAAGCGTTTATAAAGTCTGATTAAATATTTGGGGAGCCCATCTCACCCAAGACCAGCCATAATTTCTTCTTTTGGTACTAAATCAAATGCAGATCTCAAGTCTAAAAAGATTAACCGCATCATTGCTATCGTATATTCCCGTGCTGCGTGGCAATTTTCAAAATCCCATTGTTTGTGACAAGGTCAACTCGTCAAATGCACAGCGCAGGTAACACCCATGACAAGTTGACCTTGTCACAAGCATCGAAGGTGTTAAGAAGAGGCTACCCCCCTGCAGACTTATGGTCTTCCAGTATAACAATAGTAGTCTTAGTACTTGGTCCAGGGTCGACCGCTTTTCCCTAAACCCAGCCTGCAGGGCAGACAGAACCTTCCTTCCTTTCATCCATGATTGTAGTCTAAGGAGTAAGACTCCTGCAAATACTTTCTGCGAAATGTCTATTAAGCTAATTGGTCTATAGTTGATTGGGAGAAGTGGGGAGCCCTTTTTAAAAATCGGAATTATTTCCGCACCATGCCAGCTCGAGGGAATCTTCATGCCTTGCAAAATTGCATTAAAAAGCTTTCAAAAATATGGGGCCCAGATAGCAGGTTCACTCCTGAAGAGGTCTCCAGGTATCTTGTCCAGGCCTGGAGCTTTGCCCGGAGCTATCCTTGCTAGTGCGTCCTTTATTTCTTTTAAGCCTATACTCTGACCCATGTCACCATCAGGCAAGGGGGATTGAATCCCGGTTAGCTGAGTGACAAGCAACTGACTGGTCACGGCCATAGACTGTAATCACCAGGCAGTCGCTTCTTAGCATAAAGGGTTTCAAAATGCTCCCACCAAACCGGTTCATCTAGGTTTGGTTCTGCCGCACTTCGGGGGGTAGTCGTTCCTAAATTAACAACTCCCCAGAAGGTCCTCATGTCTCTGTCCCCTAATGCAATTTTCATTGTGGCCCAATTTTTATCTTCCTACCTTTGCTTAGCTTCTAGAGTAACTGCTTTATAGTTTACGCTTGCCGACCTTATTGAGGGCCGGTCTTTGGCTTTAAAGGAAGTTACTAAAGCCTTTTTTGCCTTGAGGCATGAGGTCTTTTACCAAGGGAGGGAGGGCGACTTATCCTGTTTCATAATTTTGTTTAGATAAAAAAAAGTCAATAGTGACTTTTCCTAATTTGACATGATTCGTTTGGACCTGCTGTAGATCTATACCATCCTTGCTTAGGTTACATAAAGTGGATGCATCTGTAATAACCGGTAACAAGCCATCTTATAAACTGCCCAGTCTGTCTTCAGATTGGCTAAAATCTGACAATCTCACTCCCTTCCTGCAGTTGGAAACCACTACCCTAGAATTGATAGGGTTATCTGTAGGGGACGGGCTACCCGTATTCAGAGCTTTAAGTTCTACTGCTAACGCATAATGATCACTATCTAGACATGGGATAATTTTAAAATCCAACATCCTTTCCCAAAAGTGCGAATTGATAAAAATATAATCTAATATAAACCCACCGTTTTTGCTGTAGAACGTATATCCATTTGATGATTCGAATAAGGATCTCCCATTACAAGCTCGTAGGGAGTGTCTCAATGTGAGACAACTCATCTGAATCACCAATGGTGACCATTTTTTGACTTTGGGACATCTTGACTGGGATTTTCATAAAATGGTCCTCAGCAAATAAACTGTCAGGGGGTAAACCCTCAAGTGGCTCCAACTGGCAGTTAAAATCCCCACCTACTATAACCATTTGTTTAGCATCAATGGAACCTAGGAAAGTAGTTAACTCTTCCACCGTATTGGATTCATTGCCCTTACGAGTGGGTCTTGAGTATACGTTTATTAAGACTACAGAGGGCTTTGTAGGAAACTGTAACAGAACACTTAAAATGTCAATTGACCCTGTGTCAATTTGTACCGCTGTACACCCCAAGTGTGATCCCACCCAAATTATAAGGCCCCCTGATGGTCTCCCAGTTCCCCCCGATGTTGCTGGAATGTTAAAGCTGGCTTAGTCTGGTTTTGAAACCTCTCTTCTTGCACAGGTTTCTTGAAACATGCAGATTTCAAAATGATTAATAAAAGTTTCCCATTCAGGGTCATCTAATTTACTATTGAGACCTGCAATATTCCAAGACAAAACCCTTGTTACCTGGGTGTTCAGTGAATTCATATTAGAGGGCACCAATATTGGCTGGTTCGGGGAGACATTTGTTGGCTTTAGCCCAGATCCAATATTTGTTCAAGATTTTCAGAATGGTTAGACCCAGAAAAAAGACAGTCTAGGCATCATGAGCCGCTCATGCTCTCTAGCTACACAGTCCACGGACTCTCGGGATTTGGGCCTATAAGGCTGCCCTGGCTCTCTAGGTCTAGAATTACAGAGGCTATTTCCTCATTATTAGTTATATTAGGTCCCTTTAGTCAGTCCACTCCCTCAATAGGACTGAACCTATTACCAGTAGTAATATTAAAAATAGGAAAATTGTGCATCAACTTTTTGGGGGGAAATCTCCTTCCCGACTGATCAGAATAACTTTGCTGATGAAGCCTTGTTGGAGAATAAAAATAGCCTAAAGGGAGTAATGTGGTGCTCCCCATATTCCTCCCATACTCCATTGCTAAAATTTGTTTAATAATACTTGGATTTCTAAAATTGATTACTACGCATTCTCCTTGAATGTCCTTGTGGCGTTCGCCTATCCATCCCACCCTTCTTGTTGTTATCTCATGGGTATTCTCGTAACCAAAATCACTATGATTTGCTAACCAATGAATGGTTTTATTTTTTAGTTCTTGATGTGTTTCTGTTGATCCTTTTCTTATTTCTGGGACCCCTGCAAGAACCAGTACGTATGGGGCTGACTCCGGTGGCAAACTTATAGTTGGGAGGGCAGTATATTTGATTTTTACATTCTAAAGTACTACAATCTTGATTTGGAGAGGTGTCAATCGCCCCTTGCCTGGAGATATTCTCTAAAACCCCTCTTCTTACTGACGGAGGGCGGGCCTGGTTTACCGGATTTATGGTCACTGGTCGTTGTCTCGCTACAGAGATTTCATTTTTTTCCCTATCGTGCTGGCATTTTCCTTCATTCATCAACTTGCAAGATTCATTTGTGATTAAAGGGGGCCCAGTTTGCTCATTACTCGTAGTGGCCTGAGCACACAGCATACTGGCTGTGTTAGGTGAATCTTTAGTCATCGCCTTATTTTTTGACCAACCATTCAACTTTGCTGTCAGCCCATCTAGCATTGCCATAACAGGGGTTAATTCTTCCTTGACTATTATTCTTATTTGCTGCTGGAGGTTCGTCACCAGCAGTGAAACCCACTTGAGCTGGTCATTGCTGGATTCTAGGTGTGATTTCACCCTTGGTTGCCCTTTTCCATATTCAATTCCTGCGCTTTTTAGGTTTTGCCTGGGGCACGGAGCTTTAGCTCCGCCCCCAGGAGAAATCTGTAGTTTTTAGTAAGGGACACTTGAATACGCCCTCTGTTCCATTGGCTAGCTCCATAAATGGAGGCTAGCCATTGGAACAGAGATCTGTCCGTCAAGGCTGGACCAGATTCGGGGGCGCTCCCGAGATTTTTTACATGGGCGTGGCTTCACTCTCCGTGGCGTGGTTTCACTCTCCGTTGAGCGCTTGTGCCCCAGGGTTAAGTAAGCCTATGCGCAAGTTCTGAAGAAGCTATCCTGCCCTGTGACCCAGGGCTCCGTAAATTTCCGTGGCCGGACTTCACCGCCGCAGCCTGGGGTCCGCGAAACCAACCTGCAGCTGTTCGGCATCTTGGCCGATGCACCAAGGGGCCTCGACCGCATTGGTTGCTTCCTGGAGGCTCGTCGGCAGAGGCGCGCTCTGATTGGCCGCTGCAGTGGGCCTGTCCCCGTGAGCTGCGCCACCATTGGTTGAAGTATCGCCGCGTCATCAGGATCTGCCCCGGGAGCCGCGCTGTGAGTGGCTGACTCCGGGGAACCCCTCGACGTCATCGGAGGACAGTGGAAGCTGCGACCGGATTTGACCGCCGCTCGGGAGCAGAGAAGCCGCGACGGAGGCCGTGCCTGCGGGGGTGAGTCTCCGAGTGAGATCGCCGGCCGCCCAGCAACCTGTATTGACACCGGCTGAAGAGCCGCCGACCTGTGAGTGAGCACACGAAAGGGAGGGGCGCCGGGACACATTGTCGGTGTCCACCCCTCCCCCGCAGTAGCGCAAGCTCGCGCTCCTTGTTTGATTTGGAGTGAGAAAGAGACTCTTGTATTCTTTCAAGTTGAATACATTTTTATGTCATTATAAAATGTTGTGGTATCTAATTTGCCTGTGTGCACATTACTAGATGACCACTAAATTCCGCCCCGCATTTAAAGTTACATCTACAACTGAACGGGGGCATATTGTGTTTATCCTTGCTGTTTTGTTTGTAGTGGTTATATCATCAAAATGGTTTAAAGGTCTATTTGAAGATGGCCACAAACTTAGTCTGTTCGATCTGGGACCACGTCGCGATCACGTGGCCGGATACAGGTGTTTAAATACTTTTACTGCTTCTCCGGTGTTGGTATACAGTACAGGGCAGGCACTATCGGATCCCGTTTTTTGTGGTTAAGGTGAGATCGCCATATTGTATGGATTTTTGGGAGAATACTTGATTATTTAGTGCTATGGGCATTTTTCTGACATTAGCTTTTTGTATATTTTGTATTTTTTGTGCTACTTTAGTTTCCGGTCAGTGTAAAACGATCTACGGGTAAGATACGTGGTATTTTAAGTTGTTAAGCAAGTTACCTGTATACATATAGATGAAGCATTGCACTAGATTCAGTTTATCTTTCATTTTTCTAGCAGTCATGTTGTGATAGATAGGGCATTGATTTTGCACCATTTTTAGATCTAACTGGGTGCAATTACACATAGTAGGGTTAGTGATTTTATGTTGTTGTGTACCTCCTCTGTCTCATGATCTTTTATAAATTGGTTAATTTTCACGGTTTTTATTATGAATGGTGTATACCAGTGTTTTGTGTGTGGCACTACACTTGGTGATATGAGGAGATTTCTAATTCACTGGCTATATGGTGTTGGGCTTGCGTTTCTTTTTAGTCCACTTTTGTGGTTGTCTGTGGGCAAGCGATGCATATCATGGCATAGTTGACTGATTTTTTTCTATTTAAATTTTATGTGACAGTACTATTTAGATTTATTCCGTTACGACACTTGGACCTGAAGATGGTCTCACAGACCTCAGCTGCCATATGAGACCGAAACGTCGACATTTTGCCCTCTCTAACAAGATTAAATTGCACCTGATGGCGTTTGCAGTCCTTCTTACATAATTATATTATGACAAAGTAGATCTATGGACTTTTTGTGTTCTGTACCTGCATAGTTAGGAAGATGTTTACTCTCCTTTGGATCCTAAAAATTGAGTGAATGTAGAATGCAGGATCTTAGGGGGCAGCAGAGTGTTTATTTTCTGTACTGCTTATTTATATACTATGTTTGCTCTGGATTTTGCAATGTAAAATGAATATGATGTATTACTGATTGAATTGTCTATAAAAAAATACATATTTGTCAAAATAGCTTTACGTTATTTATACATGAAGTTTGTGTTGATGGTATTGAATCATTGGACCAATAGGAACAATATTATCTAGTTATAAATGTGCTAGCATGTTAGCTAAGTCCTCAAGGACATTTTTTTTTGACCTACCCTAATTTAGGTGTTAAAAATTGTGGGCGTTCCATACTTACAATCCATATCCAAATATGCTTGTGTGGTAATTGGGGGCTGAGGCATTTGCAAACCCTCCTGTTCTGAAATCGGCAGGTGCAGCCCTAGCCACTAGGCCACATCCCGCCCTTTCTGGGTAGAGGAGCAGGGAGGACACCTTTGGATGTGCTCAGAAGCGGTGTGGTGCTTCAGTGTGTATATATGAATTAGGCTACCTATTTATGTTTAACACAGGAACAGGCAGGGTCTCTCCCTTGTGTGTCAACTAACAGAGAGGGCCACTTAGGCTTCTATTTGAATCAGGAAATGGCGCTTCTTCGTCTGTACATGTACAATCAGTGTGTGCGCAGGGTCAGTGGCCTGGCATGCGAGAGACTGCAGCTCTTACACAATGACAGTAATGTCCCCACCAACCTCTAATCTTAGCCAACCATGATCAGAACCTTCCTGGCTTTCTTCTCTTTTAGGGGTAGCTAGAGCACAAACATGGCAGTTTTTGCTTTCTTTGACCCTCTTCTGTCCCTGCTTGCCACAGGTTCATTGCCAAGTCTCCAATTGGTTGCCTTGTCCTTGTTTGCTTTCTCTGACCCTCCTCTGACTTTGCTTGATTTCTGTAATCCTAATCTACCCCTTTTTCTCTGGGGGGGGCTCTCACCTACCCTGCTTGTTTCACCTGCCTTTGCTTGCCTCTAGATTCGCTCGCTGTGTGTGTGTGGGGGGGGGCTCTGTGTGGGTGTGTGAGGGGGGGCTCGCAGTGTGTGGGGGGCTCTGTGTGGATGTGTGGGGGGCTCTGTGTGGATGTGTGGGGGGCTCTGTGTGGATGTGTGGGGGGCTCTGTGTGGATGTGTGGGGGGCTCTGTGTGGATGTGTGGGGGGCTCTGTGTGGATGTGTGGGGGGCTCTGTGTGAGTGTGTGGAGGGCTCTGTCTGGTTGTGTGGGGGGGCTCAGTGTGTGTGAGGGCTCTGTGTGGGGGGCTCTGTGTGGGTGTGTGTGGGGGGCTCTGTGGGTGTGTGTGTGTGGGGGGGCCCTGTGTGTGGGGGGGGGCTCTGTGTGGGTGTGGGTGTGTGTGGCATTTGCGAGAGATTAAGCTATTGGCATTGTAAATGACCATGCCATTTATTTATCGGTTTTCAAAAAGAAAACCTAAATAAAAAAATTGTCATTTCCAATGCCAACTTTTCCAAAGGCAAAACCGTTGCATTGTAAATGCTTGTTTCCTTCTTACAGGCGGTTTAACATTGTTTTAATTTTTCTATACATTTTCTTCCAGGGCACCTTGGGGTAGTGATCTTAGAAGGTTCGGGACTCAGTGGCTCCACAATTATAGATTGATCTTTAGTGGACTCTATACCTGTTGTCCTTGGATCAACTAGCGAGTCACAATCTAGTGGGCTCAGCTCTAAATTTGGGGTGATGAATAGGCTCCTCTCTGTGCGTTCTATTTCTGTAGCCACTACTCCCTATGCTTTTTCTAGCATTCTATCTATAGATGTAGGTTTGGAATTACTTTTTGGGGGAGCAAGGCTTTGTTACTTCACAGTACAGGCTTGCTTCCCCATCTTAATACTACACTTGCGTAGTAAGAAGAGGAGGGTAGAAGAACCCTATACTATGCTGTTACAATCCCAGGAAACAATGTCAAAGAGATTGTACCAAAAACACACATATAGCACTGAAAATATAACAAAAAACAGGTTTTGAAAAGTCCTAAAATCTAAACGAATGACCGTCTTTTGTGTAAAATCAACAGTACCTCGCAGTCCAGTCAAAAACTGTAGATGTTAGGAAAATTGCCCAGCCTCCTCCGGCCTAAGACGCTGCGTGAGAGCGGGCCGGTTTTCTGGGCCTCCGTCTGGTGATGAGTCACAGGCAGTGCGCCTCGCGAGGCCCCCTGGGAGATGTAGTCCTGGGCCTCGCGGGTGTCCTGGCAGATTTGTTCCCCCACAGAGCGGCAGATGAAGAGTTCTGGCTGAGCGCTTCAGACTCTCGCTAGAGCCCCCAAGTAAGTACTGCAGTCCATTTTGTTTTCCTCTTAGACTACTTTAACTTTGTCAGAATTTTTTTCGAGCTTCTCTCCCAATGTGCAGTAGGGAAGACCCCTAAAAATACTGGTTGCTGTATTTTTTCCCCAGTGAATCTTGTTACAGGCAGATAGATGTCTGACAGACCCCCCCCTTTTGTTTTGATTGTGGTGCTGGTATTCAAGCCAGTCCTCGTCATGCTCGAAATCATTGTCTGGGAAGTCACTTGGCACAGGATAACTGGTGTGAGGAACTGACGGAGGCAAGTGCTCTATAAACCTCTCCTAGTGTGGCTAAAGTGGAAGTGGCTTCATTTATAAAGGTGGTGAGGAGGGTGGCTCAGGTTGCCCTCTGTGGCAGTCGAGACTAAAGCCTTGACAGATACTCTAATCTATAGTAGTCTTTATGGAATCTCTTCTCCTCTTTTAATCCCTCACTGATGTCCTGCAAAGGGGTGCCTAAGCAAGGGACAAGAACATAATGCCACCGCATAGCTCCTGGAGTTCCAGCTTTCCTCCCTCACCATCCTACCTGGGGGAAGGGGTGCACGGGGCCTGATTGTCCAGGCCTCCATGTCCAAGGTTAACCCTGGCTTGTACCCTACCACACAATAGTGAATCCAAGAGGCTAGACACCTTTGGCAAGAGGATATTTTCATTCACCAGACTTGCACTATGGTGTGTGATCGTTTGGGACTCTGTTGCGTAAGTGCTGCCCATGGTCTCTGAGAAGGCCTGAGCTATCCTGTCTTAGACTATGGCTAATTGCAAAGACTCAACAAAGTTCACAATGCGCTGTGGACTGGATGTGACCAACTTCCTAGGCACAGTGATTGCTTTGTTGGTGGCACTCAGTCACCACTCCCGGCTGATGTCTAATAGTTTTTCGGGTGGATATCCAGGCGACCCTTCTGGCCATGCCCTTTGATGGCACATGCCTGTTTGGCTTCAAAGCAGATTTAGCCTTTGAGTGGTTTAAGGACATCCGGGCCACTGCCCAGTAATTTGGACTTTCCTTGGCCATATTCCAGTTCCATTCTGCCTTCCCCCTCTTCCATGGCTAGGTTAGGGGTTTCCAGCCGCCTCACTTTCCACCCAGCCACCACAGCAAACTAGCTCCCGAATCCTTTTGTGGCTGCAGGTGTGACTCTCACAGGCCATTATCCTCTTCCTGAGAGCCTTTGCTGGAGTTATAGATCCCCCATTATGCCGGTTTTATATTAAACTGCCTCGCCACATCGTGAAGATATCTGGCTTCTACGACAGTTTATTCAGTCTCTGTATCAGAAGCTACAGTGCACGACTGTGGATTTTATCTTTATGCCCACATTATCGCCATATCAGGATCTAAATATCGGGGGCATTTTAAACATAGAATCCTAACGACACCAAGAGCTGGCATTGCGCATTACATCACGGTGGAATCTTTTCTTTATACAGAATTTATATATCTGTGTCTATCTAAAGTAGATTCAGCTACATACCGAGAGCTTCTTTTTGTGCCAGATTACAGCAAAGTCTCCCGCTTATTCAGTTAATTTATACTCTAATTTCTGGACATCAAAACAACATAGTTTACAGTCTCAAGTTATATCCTTTTTCTTTGGTGTTACAGTACGTTAAGGATGTGACCTGATGAAGGCGACCTCGCCGAAACACACGTAGTCTCTACTACCGCCTTGCCATCATTTGTGTCTTATGTTTTAGTTTGTACTGTGTACTTGTATCATAGAATGAGAAAATTGGCTCACTACGATTGACTGTTAATACAGGTCTATTATATTGTATAAATTATTATCCCTTTTCTATATATACAAAAAACAATACATTTATAAAATGATTGAAATCATGACCTTTTGTAATAAGGTATGTTTTAGGCCATAGCTTCCTTGTGAAACATACATTTTTATGCTCTATTCGATTGTCACAGCCTCCGGCTAAGCTATAGACCTTTCCCTTCCAGTGACTCTCACAAGGCCAGAGATCTGTCAAGTATGCCCCCCACCTCCCCGCAGCCTCCAACCCCCATTAGTATTGTACTCTTACCATTATGGGCAACTGATTGGCAGCAGGATTTAGCATCACCTGCCCAAATGGCAGTCTATAACCTCGGTAAAATGAGCACTCCAAATTATTCAGCAAACTTACGCACTCCCATTCACTGGGGTTTCACTGAAACCCCAACGCTTACTCCACTCTTCTGTTTGGATGACGGAGGACCACCTCGACCTGTGGCCGCAGCAAATGCTAGCCCTTCTGGCCAAAGGAGCTTTTGAGAGGGTGCAGACCTCAAGACGTAGGTCGTGGTTGCTATTTCTGCTATTGTTTAAGGCCTCTGCCCTTTACTAGAAGAGATTAAAAATATTCTCAGTGGCTCACGTCTTGTCTTCCCTGGGGACTGGATGATGGCGCTGGACTTTCAAGATGCATACTTCCATATACCCATCCTGCTGGCCCACAGGCTGTGCCAAGAACACTTCCAGTTCGCTGTGCTCCCTTTTGGCCTTACCTGCGCCCCTTGGGTGTTCACCAATAGGCTGCAACCACCGGCACCACTTTCGTGGAGGTCAGGGGTTCCAGTCTTCCCCCTACCTTGACAACTGGCTGTTGAAGGTAGACTCTTCCAAGGCAGTTGTAGCCCCCCTCCAGACAACGACTGACCTCCTGCAAATTCTGGGATTCATTGTCAATGTGACAAATTCACACCGGACTCCCCTTCATCTGAGCCATTCTGGACACAGTGCAGTTCCGCGCCTACTCTTCAGACCGTCGAGTCCAGGATATGATTCCAGTGTTTCATCCTCTGTCCTGAATTTTGGTGAGACTGACCCGTAGACATAGTCTCCTGCATCTTGCTCGTAAAGCATGCCTGCTGTTCTATTCAGGCTCTGCAGTGGGACCTGAAGACACAGTGGGCGCAGCTACGGGGGGAACTCTCTCAGACCTGATCCAGATACCTGAGGGAACTGCAAAAGCCTTGGTGGCTGACAAATCGTAATTGCATCAGTGGCAGAACCCTCTTTTCACCTCAGGTCGCCAGTCACCTTTCCACCGATACGACTCCTGCCTCACTTTCTGAGGAAAATCAGGACAGACCAGGCACAGGTCATCCATGGGGCTCCACATTGAGCATGAAGAATATAGTATTGTGAACTCCTGATAATGAGCCTCAGTCCTCTGATCAGGCTGCCCCTTCAAGAGGATCTCCCTATTGCAGCAACAGTGCAGGGTTCTGCACCCAAACCCACTCCATCTTCATGCATGGAGATGCATGTGGCAGATGCTGAGTCTTAGATCTCCTTCCCAAAGTCTGTGAAGTAGTCTTGGCAGGCAGGCGTTCATCAACAAAGACTGTATACCTCTGCCATTGGGACAAGTTTGTGATTTTGTGCACTGAAAAGCACATTGATCCTCTTTCTGCACCTTTGTCAAAGTCATTGTGTCGCAAGGATTCCGTGCTCATACAGAACTGTGCATAGAGACTTGGAACCTCAGTGAATTAGGGTGTGCCAAAACTCACCTTAGTACCCAAAATCCCCTACCAGACTAGCTACAGTGTCTCATTGGTTATCACAAACTCCCAATGCTTAGACAAACCAGAACATGGACTTAGTACACCTCAGGTAACGTGGAACACATGAACACTCTTTCGTTATACAATCATTTCAATCCAGAACAAGGAGTAAAAGAGGACACATGCATATTTAAAATGTTTATTCACTAATGCAGTGTTCTCAAACGCAGTATCTTAGTTAATACAAGCAAACCTATTATAAGAAACAAAGTAATCAGCATAGTCACTAGTCCATAGAACACAAACGGTGAAAGCATGGTATTATGCTAAAACGAATAGGGTTTAGTAACACCTAATTCTCACCCCCCCTAGCTAGCATATTATATTATATCTAAAAAGGTCTCTCTGGATTTTACAAGGGCGGCCCCATACCTCAAGATCCTAGTGGTAAGGGATCACATCTTCCACCAGCTCTCTGCATGCGAAGCACCATCAAGTGTGTTTGTATGCTCTTGTGTACAGCAATATAAAACGCGCCTAAAGCCAGAACTTGGCCGCAGCTGCATGTATGTTATGTCTAAGAACGTGCGAAGATCAGACCTCAAAACAACCACTGTGTTGAGATATCCTTGAAGGTTTTAGCACTCACTGTACAGACACAGCTCGCCAAGCAAGGCTGATATCAGAGTAACAACATATTATTCTCGCATGAATCAAAACATTCCTACTAGGCTCAAAGCTAAAGCAACAGCCATGTGTCGTGTGCAGAAGCAGCAGAAAGGTTAAATGGCGTTTAAACTCCTAATAAGCTCATGCCAACTTAATAAAGCATTCAGGCAATATATATCTATATGACACCCTCCCTTGATCCGAGCACGAATAAGATAAGATAAGGTAAGATAAGGGACTCCATATTGAAATGCAGAGTTCAATAAAGTAGTCAGTTCAAATTGGAGTAGGTGAGGAAAAATAATTTAGTCCGCCCAAAAATCCAAAATCTCACCAGCATGACAATTTAGAGTTCACTGTTATTAAAGCCAATAGGTTCAATACAAAAGCTTGTTCATCATAATTCCCCCCCCCAAAAAAAAATTGGAGAAAGTTTCATGATATCAAAGGCCTCGATAGAACTCAGCCTAAAACAGAGCATGCAAAATAAGCAGCAACTTCTTCCAAAAGGAAGTCACTGTTATCATCGGAAAACAACTCAGCCATCCAATTCAATAGTGAGAAAGAACATACATGCTCTTCAACTACCGGAGCCTCTAGTACCATCAGAGGACAACTCGGTAGGTTCTCAATGAAGCTGTGTGCAAAGAAGTCTTGCGCCGCTGCGAATATATTCCAACGACCCAGCACTCCATGCATCGCTGCAAAGGCCATAATCCCTCCGTCAGAACAAAGCAATTCATGAGTAACTAAGGGACTCATGAGATGATTAAAATCCACTTCAGGAGACACCATATTGCACAGACACAAATCCAGGGCCCAGTCGAAATCGCAGCTCAGGCAATGAAAGACAGGCTGGACACAGATGAAATAGGAAAATCGAAATGATAATCCATATGCCGCACTTAAGGTGGCGAGTGGCAGCGTGCCATAGTATTCAAACATCCTGTTGCGAAACAGCGCTAACTGCGACTGCACGTCTACGAACACAGGACGGGCATCCATTTTGAATGAAGGAAAATAGCACCAAAAAGCCTGCAGCCAGCGCCAGTAAAATGGGAAATCCACCACATAGGCTGGAAAAGATCGAATGGAAGAAAGCAGGAATGACTCCAAATATTTTTTTAAAAGAAGTCACAAGACCACTGCTCACAACTTTAAAAAAGTGTGCCAGCCCCAAAGTGGGGGACGCGTTAAAGATCGTATGAATCAGCTCACTGAAATGTAAAGGAAGGCCAGTATTTAATAAAGCATGCACTTCTGTGTGGGTGTTAGCTACGTGAAGGACAAATGTTTCACGAGCAGATGTCAGGGCAACTTCTTTTTGTGACAATAAGGCTCTTATTTAACTCATCTTATTGAACTCTGACTTCAAGGTCGGAATCCTCGGCCAGATGAAAACATCCAAGTTCCCATGCGTGGGTGGATACAACACATTTTTACAGCAAACCACCCGCTCACTGAATGTAAGTACATAAGCTATGCCTTTTTAATAACCCACAGCAATCTTCATTATTTAAAAGTAAATAACTACCGTTTGCTAATAAAGTAAAAGTCGGGACAATAGCGGGCACGGGTGTACCTTTTTAAAACGCATGCTAAATTAGGCCGTTCCAGATTACAAGAGCCATGCAATTGTATGTGTCTACACATTGAGTGATCTGGTGTTTCCGTGCACTCCTGCCCTTTCAGATAAACTACTTTTCCGTCCCTAAGGCATCTGTAAGTGAAAGGGAGTGACCAGGCGTCATGTAAATAGGAGCTACCAAGAGGCTCCTACCTACCAATGGCAAAATATTTCATGCAATTTGTAAACTGGAAAAGCGCAAATGGTAAAGTTATTAACCCATGGATAAGCCACGTAGCAGTAGTGGCCTCTGTCACCGAAAAGGGTAAAGACTCCAATTGTTCAATGTGTAACCTGGAAAAAGAAGCATCTCTCATTGAAAGCAAACGTTGTTTCTCAGTCAAATTAAAAGGGGCAAATGGAGATCAGACCTTAATGTAATTCCAAAGCACATTTCCGTTTTTCAGTGTCTGCAGGGTCCATGCAAACTGCATAATAGAACGCATTTGATTTTGACCATGGTACAAAACAGACACTTCATCCTGTACAGTTTCAACAACAGATGACACAATATTATCCAATGTGTAAATGCTGGAGGAAAGTGTTTTAATGCTGTTATCCACTACTGCAAGCACTTTCTCCAAATTAGCTTGATCAATAGCCCTAAGGCGGGTAGCCGCTTTAATCTGTGATGTTTTCCAGAGTTCATTATAAACGGCATATGTCCATCTTATAGACCTACCGCTAGCCGGGCCTTTTATGAAGTCATTCAATTCAACCTAGTCAGTCAGTTTAGACAAATGCAGTTTGACTGACGCCAATGTAGAGTGTTTGAGCCAATTCTGACACAATTTGCCTACAGAATAAGTGGTTACAGAATGGTCACTCTCGAAACGGGGGTTTACCCTGACCTGTGAAAAACCATCAGCCAGCCCCAAAAAACGATGCTGGCACGAATCTGCACTTCTGTGCAAAATCAACCAACCCTTGGGATTAAAACTGGATATGTTAAAGGATGAATTTAGCAATAGGGTTTGCAACTCTCTAATCGAAAATTTTGTTGAATTTTCCCAACCTGAGTATTCTTCCAAATCAGGGAAGGAAGGAGCATTTAATTTTTTAGAAGTAGCCAATCCAAAGCATGTTGTCTGTGAGATGGTAGAATTCAAAAACAACATACGATTTGGGATGAGACATGCACGGTGCAAAGCCTCAGTGCCTTGTACCTGCCAACTTTTAGAACCCCAAACTGATTTAAGGTCAATTATTTCCTTCCACAACTCGTAGCCTCCAACAGCTAACTGGCCTAGAAAGGACTTAGAGTACAATAACTTAGTATCGGTAAGTCTAACTTTGGTGATGGATTTTTCTGTCATTCTAAAATAAAACGAAGCGGGATTGCACTGGTTAAGATCAGTAAAATAAGTGTACTTTTTCAAAAATGTATTAGAGCTGCTTCTTAAAGGAGCTGGGCAATGCTCCAACTGCGTATAGTTTACAGTACTCCTCCCGGAATTGGATTTATGTAGGTAGTGATTGCCAAAATGTTGGAAGCAAAACAAATCACCATAATCAGCAGATTCTAAATATAAATCTTCAGCATCAAAGGCAGCATATTTCAAATCAGCAAACAAAGCCTCAACGGCCTGAACATCCCACTCATCAGAACGTATGTTTTGTTTAACCACACCCCCTATGTTAACTCTAAGCACATTAGGAACATTAATAACTTCAGTCGGGCCATGGATTTGAAATTTAACTGCATCCCAGACTATCCCATCCAGGACAGGCCACGCGGTGATGTTAACAAAAGCCAAGTCTCTCTTCAATCTGTGGGCAGAATGTGATGAGGAGTGGGGAGCCAATGTTCCATTTAGATGTTGAATGCATGTTCTCTCCTCGACATAGTGTCCATTGATGAATCGGAAACAATAAAACACAAAACCAATTGACATAAAAAGGTAAAGCGAAAAAAGCCCAATCAAATGTAAGTCCAAGGGGAATCAAAAAATGTTTTTTAAACAATTTTGCATAGGCCCTAAGCCTTGTGGGCTTTCTCGAGGTTTGTGAAACAGTGTCAAATGAAAATCTGGATCTGTGGCTAAAGGAGTTTGCAAATCAGGCATCGATAAGTCAGTTGGGTACGTGTAGTCTGTTTCATCAAGGTGAGTACCAGGCAAAGCACTCAATAAAGGACTTGAAACTGCAGGCATCTCAAGGGCTACTTCCGGTGCATGATCCGAAGCAGTGGCCAATACAGAATTTATCACCATTGAAGGACAGGAGACCGCCGGCGTCATGCTAAGAAGAATCGGCCACTCTGTGTATCTTGACATTTTCAATGGAGATATACCTGTTTTCTTTACGACCTAGAAGTGGTGGTAAAATGACTGTTCTTGTGCCCTTCACACCAAGCACGGGAACCGGAGCACGGTATGAGGGACCAAACTCTTTCTTGTTATCGATCTTCTCCCGAACCAGTTCTCCAACTTGGGGTAGCCAGCCAACTATCGGGATCTGCTAAGCATTATCCGAAGTGGAGGGCAAATGTTCCTTTTCAAGACAGTCTCTTGTCTCTTGTAGAGTCTGTAAAACATTGCAATGTTCATCTACGTCAAAGGAGGCACCCGAACCAACCGTGTCTAGATGGTCAAGGTCCGGGACGTACATCCTGATACCAAAGAGCATTTCGTATGGGGTCCGCCCACCCAGAGACCTTCTAGGGAGATTATTAAGAGCACGCTGCACGCCATTAAGATGGGCCAGCCAGTTTCTGCCAGTGCCTATAACTCGAGCTGTCAGTGATTGCTTTAAGTCATGGTTCATTCGTTCCACAACACTATTACCCTCAGGTTGGTATGGAGACATTTGACTTGGACCCCCATCGAAACCATGGCATCCCTATACGCCTTAGAGGCGAAAGCAGGACCCTGATCCGAATGGAAGGTAACGCAGGCAAAAATCCCTACAAAGACACGCAAATCCCTTATGACAGTCCGTGAATCAGCGCTGCGATGAGGCCACAGTATCAGAAGAAAAAGGACCGCAGTGATCTAAATAAACACAACCAAAAGGTTTATTAGAAAAGAACTGTGTTTTGGCGGACGCGTAGCAGTTGAAGGCTTAATCTGCTGGCAAATGTCACATCGAAGGACAGTCACGCGTCTATTTGTACAGTCCCCGCCATCAAAAACGTTGTTGCAACTGAGACACAGTGGCTGAAACGCCCGCAGGCGCAGACGCAACACCTTCATGGACCGCTGTGATCAGTGTATTTCTTCGATCCAAGTTGGGAATCCTTCTCTCCCCAACCTTAGGAATTTTCACATAAGGAACCTTATCGGGACTTGGCATGTGTACTTCGAAGGGAACCCCATAGGATATTTACCTCCCTTCTCAGTGGCAGCAACTGCCGCCAAGATATCATCTGTTTTAGAAAAACAAGGGGACCCAGAGGGTAGCTAAGAACCATGGGTATATCTACGTTATGGAAACAGAGGTTCCTAGCTTATTTTGAATCGGCACAATGAAGTATAGACCACAATAGGCTGCTATACGTGAGAAACTCCTTGCCCAGCCGGACAAGGATTTTATTTCTGGAACAATGTCAAAAATTAACATATATTTTTAGACAAATATACTGGCACAAGCCTGTGCTGTACTCAAGAGAAGGAAGAAAATATAGAGCAGAGTGAAAGGGGTGTTCTCAGGCAAGGAAAAGGAGCAAAGCAGGGCACTGTAAGTCAATTAAAGAATAGTGACAGTGTTGCCTGAAATGGAACATACATAATTACAATTACAATCTGCTGGCATCGTGGCATCGAGACCGAGTATCCTGTCCACACGCAAGCTCCAATCCGACTTGCGTCCAATTCCGACATCGATCGTGAAGCGAGTGGAAGGCCATTGAGCCCTGCTCTAGCATCTTGTTATATATTCTCCTTTGAATCATTAAGTCCGCCAGACCAGGCGTTATTGAAAGAAAGAAACAGGATACCTTTCCTCCATATCCCTAATGGATTCCGACAGAAATGCAAATCACAGCATTTAATGGCCCAACAATTCAGATGAGAATCATTCCAGCGCTATCGGCGCGCATGCTGAAATACCCCGAGAACTTCCGAACGGGTTGTTCCCTTGTGAAAACTCCAAAACCTCTCAATCAGAGGCTTTGTTACATTCAGGCAAATCTAATTTTAAGTCCTGATGATGATCCCAGTAATGTAATTGAGCAATAGGGATCGAAACGTCTGTCGACACCAATGAGTGGGCATACATACAGCAGATTGTAATTGTAATTATGTATGTTCCATTCCAGGCGACACTGTCACTATTCTTTAATTGACTTACAGTGCCCTGCTTTGCTCCTTTTCCTTGCCTGAAAACACCCCTTTCACTCTGCTCTATATTTTTTTCCTTCTCTTGAGTACAGCACAGGCTTGTGCCAGTATATTTGTCTAAAAATATATGTTAATTTTTGACATTGTTCCAGAAATAAAATCCTTGTCCGGCTGGGCAAGGAGTTTCTCACGTATAGCAGCCTATTGTGGTCTATACTTCATTGTGTCGATTCAAAATAAGCTAGGAACCTCTGTTTCCATAACGCCAAGATATCATCATCAATCTTACTCTTGGAGCGTGTAACTGCTGCAACTAAATGTCGATACTGCTGATTTCGCTGCTTAATAAGCAAGCGAGTTGCCAACAGCGTGAACTTCCACGCGCTGATGACCTAGAGTTTGAATTACAAACATGAGGGCCAATTGCTCTTTAAGCTCAGCCACTTCGACCCTGATCATTTTATGTTTTATTGTGCTACCGTTGGAATCACGAAAATCATTCTGAATCCAAAAGTACAAGTTCTGATTGTAAGACTGGACACAGTAGTAAGAATCACTCACAATCCGAGTCGTGTCACTAGGATCAGCGTACTCCAGTGCAAGCATCAGAGCACGAAGCTCTGCCAATTGTGCGGTGCAGTCCCCTAGAGTCTGCGTGTGCACCACTCTGGACTTGAACTCATCGTTCACCATGGCACCTACCACAATGGCGCATGCGGAAACTTAGGCGTGTTTAGAACCATTCGCAACCTGCGCCGAACCATCAGTGTATGTGATGCAATGGAAATCCTCCAAAGGCCGCATAGCCAAAGGTGCAGGATGAACAAATTCATACTGCAAAAACTCCTGCGACCGTAAGGAGACATCAAAACCAACGAGACATCCGGAGATGACAAAGAAGCAGCCCATTGTATCCACCGAGGGTGCAAAGCTTTAGAATTAGGGACACTGGCTTTCGTAACTGCTTCCAAAGCAGGACACTGGGTAACAACCAACATGCGTTTTCCCTGTGACAGAGCACGTTCCTTAAGAATCGCCATCTGCACAGCCGATAAAACTTTCTCCACAGTGAAAAATCGCATTTCAGCCGAAGTGTACAAGTGTGACTTGTAGGCAATAGGTACTGTGTTTCCTTCGTTAAAAGTAAGGTATGTGAAACCCACCGTCCCAGGGATGATTCTTATCACCAGGTTGGTGTGGTTGTCACGAGTCAGTAAGTATTTAGAAATGAGCAAATCAGCCTGCAAAGATTGCAGTATAGCCGAGTGCTCTGGCAGCCAACATGATTTGGTAAAAGTAGGTTGTATCAAAGCATACAAAGGCTTGATACGCTGGGCATATCCCGGAATGTATGTCCTCCCGAAATTCAAAAAACCCAGCAAAGACTGTAATTTTTTCAGAGTTGTCGGAGCGTGCAGCTGTGCGCATTTCTCCAGGAAGTGAGGAGCTAATCCTCGACCTTCATTGTTTAGCTTGTAGCCCAGAAACAACACTGTATACTCTGCAATCTGCGACTTTGCAAAGTTGAACTTGTAACCGAAGTCTGCAAAGCTACAAATTATGCAGTCAACTCGACACAGATGATCCCAAAGTTCGTCTGTGAGATAAATGTCATCCACATACGAGCATGCATCAGGGTCGATTCTCTTCAAGAGAGAGACTATGCACGCAGCAAATACCCCTGGACTGTTTTTGTAGCCCATTGGTAAATGCCGATATTGTCTTTGGACACCGCCGCAAGTAAAGGAGGTCCATTGGGAACTCAGACCATCCAAATGGTGGACATAAAAACCGTTTGAAATGTCAAGCGTGGTTTTAAACCGCTTACGCACAAGACTATCCACTAAAGCAGAGCCGTGAGTATTCTGTACTGCACAGGTACGGCAATGCAAGTTTAAATGCCGGTAATCCAATACCAAACGATATGAACCAACCGGCTTTGCCCATATGAAATATCCCGGATTTCTCTTGAATGACCTTGCATTTTATAATAATTTTAATGTAATGAATTGTTTTATAAGTTTTTGCTTGTATGATTTGTATTTACAAATCGAATAAAAGCTTTGAAATTGAATTGAACCAACCGGCTTGGACACAGTAAAAAGAGGGTTATTCATTTGTGACGCACAAGTTTCAATTACTCCTTGATATTCCAATTGTTCAAGGATTTCCGGAACGGAAGCCTTAGCTTCGCGCTTTATGGGATACTGAGGTTGAGGCTGGGGCTGCGACCGCAAGGGTATCTCGAGGTGCGGGGAAAATTTATCCCATCCACAATGTGTAAGGTACAAAGCAGGCGCAAGGGCCTTGGCCCACTCTTCTGCAAAATTTAGCGCATGCTCCTTCGAGACAGTGTGCGCGAATCTAGTGAGGATCACCTCCTCCCCTCTTGGAGCCGCAAGCACAAAAGGTGGGGGCCAGTCAGCCTCCGTTAACAAAATGTCATAGGTAGTCTTAAGATTCTCCCAAAATACCCCCTCTATGGTACGTTGAATGTCACCTTCAATGAATAGAACTATTTCATAGTCTGTCAGGGGGAGCTACTCTAGTATCAGCTGTCTCCACAACAACATAACGGTCAGTCGCTGTCACCTTCAGTAGTGGACGCAGGGCCTCTCGCACTATGGTAATCTCCGCCGTGTTGTCCAGCAAGGTCAGAGCCCATGTCTGATTCCGAAGCTGGGTTCTCACTATCTGTGTGCTGTTAAAGCAGCGACTTTCTTTTTCTGAAACTGGGGTATCTTCGGTGTAGAATAGTCCTGCTTGTCTTTACCGTCTTTCGGGCAGGGCTGGTCACATCCTTGTTGACCACCCTGACCGCCACCTCCTCCTCCACCGGTCGAAAAAGCAGATGACTCCTGAAAAGAACGAGGAGAGCGTTGGTCAGAAACCTGAAAAAGATCAGGTGATTTTATCATCGCACGATTGCACAAGTCATAAACACGTTCTGTGGGCGCAGGCAATGGAGACGCAGGACGAGACTCTTGTTTCTGTTGTTGTTGTTGCTTACCCTGTTGTTTTTTCGGCCAATTCTGTTTTTTGGTCTTGGGCTGGTCGTCCGTTTCCGACTTCTGCCCTTGGGGTTGTTTTTTCTCTTTAGTAGAAAAAGGCTTGAGACCCCTACTATTGCGGCCCACGGTTTTATAAGCCGCCACAATAATTCTCGCTAACTGCCGGGGTTTTTCGGCATCGGGAATCGCCTGCAAAGCATTGGCAACCTGAAAGTTCACCGCATCCCCCTTTACATTTGCAAGTATGAGATCGGAAACCACTTAAAGGTGACACATAGGCGCATACCCAATTCAACCGCAGCCTCTGGCCCGTGCTCATCCTGAACACGTTTAAGGACCGTCGGCAGGACAGTCATAGACGGAGTGCCGTAACACCCCGTGTAGACCGCCGCAAATGTCTTACCCCAGGTTTCACAATCACCGATTTCAGGGGTCAAGTATTTTGGTAAGCTTATCGTCAGAATCCTGTGTTTTTCACCAGGAGACATGTTAGGAAATACAGATTCCAGCTGGTCAAACTTCTCGGCAAGCCAAAAAGGAAAATCATCCTTTTCTTGGGGGCGCTTGCTCATTACAGCGTTGACCATAACAGGACTGAGTTTCATTCCGCTCTGTCCTGCAGGAAGCGCCGCACCACCCGGGGGCCCGCCCGGGAGATTACGGGTAATGTATTGGACTAACGACCTAATCACGCTAATTGCGACTGCATGTAGTCGTCTTAAATTAACCACGGCACATGTCCCGTGTTGAGGGTGAGGTGTAAATCCAGCCAGAACAGGCCAATTTGCGCCCGGAATGGACAAAGGACCTAACCTCGGAGCTGCTAAAGTGTGGGGTAGGGCGCCATTAAATCAAACTCTATGCTGTCAAGTATCTATAGGAATCTCCTGTGCCCTATATGGTGCATATTCCTGTGGCACAGCCGTGGGAGTGTACGTGTCGAACACACGAGTATCCGCATTCATTGCTGGGAAGGTCACCCATGAGTAGAAAATCTCATACGGGTAAGCCACCTCTGCACTCACTACCATGATCACGGCCATGCCATTCTCGGGGACGTTATAATTCTGCAAATGATTGCGCACCGCAATGCGACTATGTTGCGCAATGTCCACCGCAGCCATAGTGACACAGAAAGAAAAAGGTACAAAGTAAACTTTGTAGCACAACTGGGTAGTAATTCAAGGAAACCGTTTAGAAAGATTGAAGCTTGAATAGACCTATGTAAAAATAGGTAGGTTTGTCCAACAGTACCGTTAACCGGAAACAATAGTGAAGGGTTAAGGACTGAATGATGTACTACTCCAGTATCATATAAGAAGACCACCAACGATTGGGCGCCATGTCGCAGGGATTCCGTGCTCATACAGAACTGTGCATAGAGACTTGGAACCTCAGTGAATTAGGGTGTGCCAAAACTCACCTTAGTACCCAAAATCCTCTACCAGACAAGCTACAGTGTCTCATTGGTTATCACAAACTCCCAATGCTTAGACAAACCAGAACATGGATTTAGTACACCTCAGGTAACGTGGAACACATGAACACTATATTGTTATACAATCATTTCAATCCAGAACAAGGAGTAAAAGAGGACGCGTGCATATTTGAAATGTTTATTCACTAATGCAGTGTTCTCAAACGCAGTATCTAAGCTATTACAAGCAAACATATTATAAGAAACAAAGTAATCAGCATAGTCACTAGTCCATAGAACACAGACTGTGAAAGCATGGTATCAGACGGTGAAAGCATGGTATTATGCTAAAACGAACTGGGTTTAGTAACACCTAATTCTCACCCTCCCTAGCTAGCATATTATATTATATCTAAGAAGGTCTCTTTGGGTTATAACAGGGCGGCCTCATACCTCAAGATCCTAGTGGTAAGGGATCACATCATTTTCCACCAGCTCTCTGCATGCGAAGCACCCTCAAGTTTGTTTGTATGCTCTTGTGCAAAGCAATATAAAACGCGCCTAAAGCCAGAACTTGGCCGCAGCTGCATGTATGTTATGTCTAACAACGTGCGAAGATCAGACCTCACAACAACCACTGTGTTGAGATATCCTTGAAGGATTCACTCACTGTACAGACACAGCTCGCCAAGCAAGGCTGATATCAGAGTAACAACATATTATTCTCGCATGAATCAAAACAGTCCTACTATGATCAAAGCTAAAGCAACAGCTATGTGTTGTGTGCTGAAGCAGCAGAAAGGTAAAATGGCGTTTAAACTCCTAATAAGCTCATGCCAACTTAACACAGCATACAGGCAATATATATCTATATGACAATTGGTTGTTCAATTGTTAGGCCGGTAAGGCCTCGCTTTTGGCACAGTTAAGATACTTTTGGCCATCTCCACATTTTTAAGTTTGTCGGACCAGTCTCTTTGTTAAAGTTGCTTTTTGAGACTCGTTTCCTGAAATAACTCCAGCACGTTACCTCCCTAAATCCTTCATCATGCCCCAGTGAGATTTTAATTGGGTTTTGACTTTTTTGATGTGTTCACCCTTTGAGCCCATGCACAGCTGCCCTCTGTCTCTTTTAACGATAAACTCTCTTCTTGGTGGCCATTACATTGGCAAGGAACGTTAGCGAGCTTCAGGTGCTTTCTATACATCATACATACATCAGCATCTTCCCAGAATGACTGTTTCTCAGCACCTAAGGTGGTGAAGCCGTTTAACGTGAGCCAAAGGTCCATATTGTCTACTTTCTTGCTCCACCTCGTCTTTCTAAGGAGGAGGATGGATTCAATCGCCTGAATCCAAAAGACCTTTGTCATTTTACATTGATTGCAACAGAGAACACCCAGTGGATGATCAACTTTTCATTGGCTTAGCCAGAGTGAAAAAAGGAAAAGCAGTGCAGATAAGGACCATCTCCAGGTGGGTTGCGCTCTGTATTGAGATCTGCTACGCACTAGCAATTATGCATCCCCCTGAGGGCTTGCAAGCTCATTCCACGAGAGCCAAGGCTGCAACCACAGCGAAGGTGACGAAGTCCCCTTCATGGATAAATAACACTGCTACTTGGGCATCTCTGCACACATTTACAAAACGCTACTGCCTCGACAGCCAGGGTTGTCATAATAGGTGAATTGCCAGATTTGGTCCTCTGGGAATCTTTGGCCTGAACCTGTTTGCAGGCCCACCTCAGGGGAGGTATTACTTTGGAATCTATTCTGAGGTGAGAATTCTCTATCAGATGAACAAGTTACTAACCTTCAGTAACACCTTATGTGGTAGAGACACTATCCAGCTGCAGAATCCTATTGACCTTCCCAACCTCCCTGTTCTGCGAACTAGCTCTTCTTCCTCAAAAAAGGTCCCTGTTGGCCCCCAGTATCTGCACACTTCTCCATCAGCCTTCTGACATGGCTCTGTGCTTCTGTTACATAAATATAACTAAAAGAAACTGATTTCTGCATGCTGGGGTGATGCCTATATATGGACCGCACACATCGCTTCTGGTGCAGCAAATGCAGAGCCAGTTGACCCCACCTTCTTGTGTGCAGAGGTAGTGCTCAAGATTTTCTGGATCCAATTTGACGCCTGGGGAATATTCGAAGGTAAGGAATCTGCAGCTAGATAGTCTCTACCTGATTAGGCGTTACCAAAGGTAAGTAACTTGTTTGCTATGAATATCCAAACATATTATAAGGTTAACCCTAGGTTAGAACCAATTCTTGCAGAGTCACTTCTGCAGCAAGCTGCTTGTGCCCAGCTACCGGACCGCACCTGACTGTAGTCTCACAAGCGTAGCCTGCACATGATTGTTCATGTGGAACTAGCCCAGTGCCCATTACCTCAGTTGTGCAGGGTCGTTATTTAAAAGACAGACATTGGTGATTAGCACGCTCAATCTAATTACCAGGAGTTTACTGTTTGAGACTTGGGCAGTGAGACTCATTCACAGTAAAGGCCCAAAAACTGGTTAGTCCTATTTGAAAAATCCTGGTGGACTAAATTGGGGAACCCAGTTGCTACAACAGCCATCTTCAGTAGTTCCAAAATTCAGGTGACCGTGTGGACACTGAGACTTACTTGCTTATTTTATTTACTTTGGATGCCGTTTCCTGATGTGCTACTTGGTTATGCCTCATACTAAGGACCCACCTGTTTAAAACTTTTTGGGAATTTAGGGGAAGAGTAATACACTATTCTGGTTGGCTTACCTGCTTGTGAACTTTAGCAGGTGCGATTTCTCCTCTGAAAAGTTTAAACCTCTTATAAGAGAAGTCAGTTTATTGTGACAATAGTACAAACTTCACAGAACTGCTGTTTTTTTTGTTTGGGCCAGAAGCGTTCCTGCTCCGTTTCAAGCTCATGTTTTCTGCATCATTGACAAAAAATCAAAGCTCTTTGGACCATAAAAAGATTGCACCTGTTAATTTTACGAAACCTAGTTCATGAAGCCATTAACAGAAAGTTCATTTTATGTATCAAAAAGGCCTGGGATTAAAGTACCCTCTCAACTTTATATGTTTCTGTCTAGATTTGAAGAAACTTTATCTTGTCAAACCTGCTCTGCTTACTTCCTGCTGTTATGGACCTTACACCCGGCCAGAGCCTGAAATGTTCTGTCACTGCTGATGCAATGAAGATGATACATTTATATTGAATGAGATGTGTGAATTTGTTGATTCCCAACGTCTTCCTTGGTTCGAGGATAGCCACTGAACATGGTGTGGAGAACAAGTATGTATAACTCGATTTGCTCTGGTAAATCTTATCATCCCAAATATTGGGCAATAAAGTAGCCTAACAATGGAAGAGTCTAAATAGCTGTACCTGGGAAAATTGTATATTTAAAATATAAAAATAAAATTAAGCCTCAAGCCGTGGCATTGTGGTGAGTGCAGCAGTGTTTAGGATACAACGTTAATTAGTTAAATTTGTGCTGGAAGAGTTGAGTATAGTGACACCTCTGCCGTGAATCCTTCAAAAATATGGTGGTGCCTCTGGCTCCCCCCCTAAGATCGTTTTTCGTCGCTGTATATATTCTGCAGAGGCTTTTTATTGTAGTAAGTTATAACAGGACTGTCAACTCTGATGGGTAAACCAGACTTCTTTTTTTTAAGGTAAGTGCATATTGGGACGCTGCTATGTGAATTTGTTTTGTTCGTCAACGATTTAATAGAAAAAAATAAAGAATTTCGAGGTTCCCACAGAAACATTAACCACATCGATGCTAGGCATTTTCCCCTGCTGTGCTGGGGAAGATCCAAAACAATGGTTTCATGACGAGCTCAGCTCGTCATCATTGTACCAGCAGTATACTGCATGACGAGCTGAGCTCGTCATGAGTGTCGAAGGTGTTAAACTAGCATTCAATTCTGCATGTTGACGGAACATGGGAAACCTGGTCTACACATGCTTGTGGGCGACCTCTAACTAGTGACATTTTTGAATGGAATGTTCTGTGCAAAATCAACTTATTGTAAAGTTTCACTAGGTATTGACCCCTGTAGAATGCAGCTTTAAGTTCTTGCTTGGTACGAAAAGTTAAAGAAAAAACGCACGTTTCGTCTACTGCTTTATGTATACATCAGAACCAGCAATTAAGTAGCGTGAGCTGTTGGCACAGTGGCACATGGAGCAGTGGATTCCCTATTCTCTAAGGCTACCAAACTTTGACTCCGCCAATCTAAATGCATTTTTTAAACCTCTCAAAATGCACAACTGGGAAAGCTGATTAAAAAAACAAGCATTGGAAATGCAATAGGGCTCTCATTAGGAAAGTTTGAGCTATTGGTCTTATAAATGAAATTTTTATTATTTGTGTAATTTTTTAAAATAGCTAAATTAATAGCTTTGTCATTTACAATGCCACTAGTTTTAACTTTCGCAAATGTGACACCTATAGCATTTGTAATGCAACATGTTTTATATTTACGGGACTTAGATGTATTGATATTACAAATAACAATTGCTTTTAATTTTTTTAAATAATTAATTCTTAAATAATTTATTTAATTTGTAATGGCAATAGCTTAAACTGTTGTAAATAACTTTTGGGAAGATTATGTTAAGTGTTTTTTATTGTGATGAAAATCCAAGACCAGAAGTGAAATATTAACATCTTTTTGTGATTTATAATAAAGCTTGAAAACAGCTTGAAACATTGAAAGAACATATTTGAACCAGTGATGTTGTGGTGGTGCTGAATGATGCTGTGATGCTGTGGTGGTGATGAGTGATGCTGTGGTTGCGCTGAGTGGTGCTGTGGTTGCGCTGAGTGGTGCTGTGGTTGCGCTGAGTGGTGCTGTGGTTGCGCTGAGTGGTGCTGTGGTTGCGCTGAGTGGTGCTGTGGTTGCGCTGAGTGGTGCTGTGGTTGCGCTGAGTGGTGCTGTGGTTGCGCTGAGTGGTGCTGTGGTTGCGCTGAGTGGTGCTGTGGTTGCGCTGAGTGGTGCTGTGGTTGCGCTGAGTGGTGCTGTGGTGTTGCTGAGTGGGAGATGGTGAGAGGGAAAAAAGAGCAGGGAGAGGGTAAAGAGATGGAGAGAGGAGAGAGCGGGCGAGAGAGGAGAGAGAGAGAGGGGGAGAGAGACGGAGACTGGGAGAAGGAGAGGGAAGTGAGGGAAAGGGGGAGAGAGAAAAGGAGAGAGGGTAGATAGGGAGGGGAAGAAGAGAGGAGGAAGACGAGAGCGAAGGACAGAGGGGAGAGAGAGAGGGGAGGGAGAGAGGGGGAGGGGGAGAGAGACAGAGAGGAGAGCAGGCAGAGGGCGAGATGGGGAGAGGGAGAAAAAGGAGAGCAGGGAGTGGGTAAAGAAATGGAGAGAGGAGAGAGACGGAGACTGGGAGAGAGGAGAGGGAAGAGAGGGAAAGGGGAGGGAAGTGAGGGAAAGGGAGAGAGGGAAAAGGAGAGCGGGTACAGTGAGGGGAACAAGAGAGGGGGAGGACGAGAGCGAAGGACGGAGGGGAGAGAGGAGGGAGAGAGGGAGAGGAGAGCAGGCAGAGGGGGAGATGTAAAACACATTAAGAGGCATTCGCTGTCCTCATCTGCTTGGAGCTCTGGAATAAGACAAGAGGGTGGGTGCGAGCAGTTCACGGTCTGCTGCTAACATTGCCAAGCACAGGCACAATGAAAGGAAAACAAGGAATGCGAATGCGAATGCGCGTGTGAAAATGCGCTGAAACTAAAAAAATAAATGTTACTAATTTTGACTAAATCAAGACTCTTGGGGTCGAACTGGCGAAGCCCTTGTGAGTAGACTTGGACATTTCAAACTCTCTATTCATGTTAACGTTTGGATATTTTCGATGGGGGCATAAAAGGAGACACGACCTGGCGGCCGTGAAACTGAAAGTACGGCCGGCGCTGGGAGGAGAAATGCAGAGCGCACGCTGAGAAGCTTGTGGGAGGGAGGCTGGGCTGCCTTTGATGTGGTAATGAGAGGCAGGCAGGCAGGCGGCTGATGGCATTGTGCAAGCGCTTTTTAGGGCTTGCCCTTGCGCAATGACCTAAAAAACACATGCACTGCATGGAATCGCCAGTTGTTAAACTCTGGATAAGCCACTATAGAGCTTCGCCAGCTATGCGCAAGCGCATCAGCAGGCGAGCCCTAATAAAAAGTGGGGGGAGGGTTTATCTGCGCAGAGTGGCAACCGGAAACTCGGGCAGTGGGTAAACAGGCACAGCTGGACAATTCTTCCTTTAAGCCTCTAAATTGGCAAAGTCCGATCCCTTGTCTCCTTCACCCGTGGAGGTTTAAGGGGACATTCTGCAACAAGAAATCTTCACTGTAGCAGGTGAAATATTTGATCCTTCACCCGGCTCCGTGGTGTATATAACTATGTTCACTCGTGGTGTTCATGTCTTAATTTCTGTTATGGGGGTAAATATGTCTACCCCATGGGACATTCTGTGATGCTCTGCAATCTGTAATTTCAGAGATTCTCAAATTCATTACTGCCAAACTAATAACGTTAAGATGATTCTGTTTCATCTAATTATTAGATATTCATGAGTAAGTCTATTGCATCAAGTACATTGGCTTAATGAGCCATGTCTATTTCAGGAGGGCAAATTTACTATGTAAAAAAAATAAATTCGACCCCATCTACCTCCATTGCTAATACTAGCAGTGTTGCCTTTAGTGCATCGCTGCTAGTTTTAAGTGTACTGGTTCAAATAACTTTACCTTCTCGAGCAACATAATGCTTATTTCCATTTTTATTTCAACTAATGCTACTAGTACCAGGGCTGCTCTATTTGGTAATAGTATGCCCAATAGTGCTGCTCGTAGCACTGCTGCTTTTGCTTGAATTCTAACTAAGACTAATTATACTTTTATTACTACTACTGGTACTATTAGGCTGGCCCTGCTGCTCATTTTTCCACTCCCAGAACTGATAAAACTACTTATACTAAAAATGAGATTTCTACTATGGAAGCTGCTTAAACTTCTAATCATTTTTTTTAAACAAATGTTATTGTTTTACATTACGACTGTCAGGTAGCTTACAGTGCAATCAATAATTACTTATCCAAATCCCTTCATATTAACCAATTGACCCAACTACTGTACCAACTTACTTGCCGAATAACGGGCAATCGCTGCACTCTCACTAATGTGGACTAACCATTCAGCACACAATTGTGCTTAAACTTCTAATGGTCATGCTACTACTACTGTTAATACTGCATCTACTACTGTAGCTACTGATCTGGTTACTTCTCTCACTGCAGCTTCTAGTAGTGCTGTTACCTTTGATTGCATTTACCGTTCAACAGGTGCACACCCCTACTTCTCCCTCATGCTTATATTGGTAATTCAGCATGTTAATTATTGCATACTTTATGCTGAGACACTGTCTTGTAAAGTTCAGTCTGTGATTCAAGTGTATCTGCAGGCGTTTTGTTTCTGCCTGTCGATATTTTAAGATGTTGAGTTTTTCATTTTTTGTTGAAAGAAACACTTTTTTCACATTTGCTGGAAAGTTTGTTCCTTATGCCATGGGTTTTCCCTTATTTCAAATGCTTAGGTATGTGGCCATGATTTCGACCATATTCTGAAAGATGGATTTTATTTTAAATAATGTAACGCAATGATCAAGCCAAAATGTGCAGTGTATCTTAGTTCACAAGTTGCTCTTCACTTCTGCTCCTCAGATGAGTGTGGTAGTACAGTACCTCCTTTTCTACCTGACAGCCTGCTCACCTTGTGACTTCACGTAGGGCAAGGAGGATCCAGCATCATACTTTCGCATCCCTCTCGAGCATCTGGGCTTGGGCAGGACTGTAATTGTTCATTTATAAAAATGGTAACTTGGAACTGCCATAAATCATTTTGATTGAGTTGAGCAGAGTATTCTTTTTGACATCTTTTATCAAGGGCATCTAAACAAGGGCTTGTTTTTTTGTGGAGTAGAGGTAGCTGAATATGAATTAAATTATTGCAACTTAGTAATGATGTACGTTA